>NW_026294469.1:58177000-59377000 GCF_007827085.1 Peromyscus californicus insignis | reverse complement strand
AGACGATTGTGAAAAACCTCAGAGGAAAATCGTTGACATTGTACTTTAAAAATGCAACTTCTGGGAAATTATCCTTTGTTGAAAAAGAAAATAAAATATTCTTTACTCGTTATTTTTGGTCCTAATAGTTCCTTGTGCTTTTTTAAATAAAGAAAAAGCACAAGGAATAATTATAAGTCAGTACTCCCCTTCCAAATGGATGGTAAAATTAGACTTATATTTATGCCCATTCGCTGATTAGGTCAAAAGAGCACAGAAAATTTTTGAACAAAGAAATGCATTCTATGTGAACCAAATAAATCCTGAAACCATACACACATGTATATAGATATACATACTTGTATACATATATATAGAACAAATACTTCATGGGAAAGAATTCAGAGTTTACAACTCATGAGATAAAGCCTCAATGAATCTAACTTTTTTCTCTTTTTGTTTTTTCATTGTCCCTTATTTTCAGGGTCAACAAAGTGTACTCCTTTAGCAAATTACTCAAACAAGAATCTTTAGTGTTGTTTATTTTTCTAGAGAATTTGACATAAGAGGGACCAAAGCACATGAGATTTGTGTGAAATAGTTTACAACTTTGTAAAAGAGAAAGAAAAAAATATGTGACTTGTGAGGAGACAAATGGCAAACACACATTGTTTTTGTAAGTTGACTTTAAAACTAAGTCATATGGGAAAGTTTTATGATGCATCTACCTTTTGGCTGAGTATTAAAAGGGAACAGAGTTGCAAATGGGATTTGGAAGACAGGTTATTTCTCTTCCAAAATGAGCTTATGTCTTCCTTTTGGATTCTACATCATTTTGTTATTATTTTCTTTTCTATTTTCTTTTTTTATTATTTAAAACAATTCTTAAGTTTAAATATATTTTGTTCATATTCTGCCTCTCCCCCAAATCCTTCTAAATCCTCTCCCCTCAAAGCTAGAGCACAATTAACAGTGTCTTGATGGTCTATGGAGCAAACCTAACTGTTTCTGTATTTTATTGAAAACAGCAATTCATATGAGAATAAGTTTAAGGCCAGAAAAATGCATCACACCTCTAAATATCATACTCAACTTGTTGAGCTGTAATGACAAAGAAAATCCTAGCCAAGGTCAGAGTGGAAAGAGAAAATTATAAATATAATAATATAAATTATAAACAATTTTTCTTCCAATAACAGAATCCAGAAGGCAAAACTCTTGAATTAAAGGGGGAAGAAAATCTTCCTAGAACTCTACATCTCATAAATATACCATTTAAAACCAAAGGTGAAATGGAGGCATTTTCAAGTCAACTTAAAGTGAAGACAATTCATTTTTAGCAAATGTACATTATAAGAATTAAAAAACAAACCTTTTTATGGCTAAAGTAAGATAGCATATTAAAATTATAAATATCCAGTATAGAATAATTCACTGAAGCTAGAACTATAAAATAGTAGGTAAATATCTTTAATAATTTCTAGGAGAAATAAAGGACCTCTCATAGCAAAAGTAATAACATTACCGAGTAAACTTTATGACATGTGGGCATATAAAACATATTGCCACAATAAAGGTCAGGGGGAGCTCATTAGCTTCCTGGCAATAACAGTGTGTGACCTAACTAACAATGATAAAGCTTCATTCTGGTCCATACTACAAACAAAGATTATGGTCCAAGAATTGCTGTCACATTACTCTAGGCATAAGACGAGGATGCACATCATGGTGGGAGCATGTGATCGACCAAAACTGCTTGTCTCATTGCCAAATCAAGAGGGAGGAAGGAGAGAATAAAAGTTCTACAACCTTCTTTCCCAGTAACCAAAACCCTTCCACTGAAACTCACCTTTGGAATATTCCACCACCTCCCAATAGCATCACCTGCACCAAAGTTTAACACATGGATCTCTGACACATGCATGAAAGTTTCTCATGTAAGAAGTGTACCTGTTGAAGGCAAGTTATGATAAGGACATGTTACAACCCCTAAAATCACTGAAATGAAGCACAAAGAAATTTAGGGGAAAAAAAAACAACAGCAGTTAATATGAAATACTAGAAAATACATGTAGATGTAACCAACGGTCTTATTAAATAAGAAACACAGAGCCGATTCAGAGAAGAAAGCCAAGAGGTCAGAGCTAAGAGCCTCACCCTTCCTGATTCAGGGATCCTCTTCAGCCAAGAGAGCTCTCCGAAAAAGGGACCTACTCCCTGTGTGTGTCTTTATATAGTCTAGCTGTTCTGCCTTCTCATTGGTTGTAAACCCAAACATGTGACTGCCTCGTTACTGCCTGAATGTACCACCCTCCAGGTCCTTAAAGGCGTGCGCCACCGCCGCCATGCACTTGCTATGGCTCTAATAGCTCTGACCCCCAGACAACTTTATTTATTAACATACAATTAAACTCACATTTCGGTACAAGTAAAATACCACCACATTTCCCCTTTTCCATTTTAATAAAAAGGAAAAAAAAGAAAAAGGTTATAACTAACAAAAGAAAAACTATATACAAAAGTACAATGACTATATACAATATATACAAGTAATAAATGTCTAAACAATGTCTAGTCCATTTGTATTTGACAAATTCAGAGAAAATAATTTCATTATCTATCCTATTTTGGTAAGTCCAAAATGTATCTAATTCACTTTCTATCCTAATTAATCTTCAACTATAACTAACTAACCTTTAACTCCCTCAGAGACCCAAGAAGGAAATAATATTAGCTAACAAAAATAAAAACAGAAAGTGCATGCAAGCAACTTCCAAAAAATTTGTGAGTTGACAGAAACAGCCAGCTTCCTGGACAGTCACCTGAGGTTTCTCCACAGTGTTGGGGCATCATCTTTAGCCTATAGGCTTAGCATATCTGACAGACTCATTTGTGAAGTAGGATGTACACAAGGTCATCAGTTCAACCTCACATTGGGTGAGAGCAGTCCATGTACCAGAAACATCTGAATTCCACTAGTGTCATGTCATGATTCAGGATTTTAAATTCTGGAAATTGTTGATGGTTTTTTAATTCAGCTGTCCATTCTTCTTGGCTGTGTATATATGGCTTCATCTCAGCATCCCGTTCTTCTCCACATCCCTCTATCAAATTCCAGTCTACTATTAAGAGGCATGAGCTTAGTTACTCTTCAAGAATAACTGTTTCAGCTGCTGTTCCATTGCACATCAGAAGCCATCGGCCCACTGCCTGTTCAGCTGCCTTCGAAGAAAAGGGCACTGTACCTTTTCCGAATTGCGAAGGCCACTTCAGGGATGGTACCATATTGTCCTGGCCTCAGAAGATGCCTTTTGATAAAGCCATAACCACACTTGTTTTGGCAAGAATCAGTAGCCCTTTGTTTCATGTCCTGTCTGTCCATTTTGTCAGCAGTTGATTGTCAGCACTTGCTATGGCTCTAATAGCTCTGACCCCTAGACAACTTTATTTATTAACATACAATTAAAACCACATTTCAGTACAAGTAAAATACCACCACAAATACACAATAAACAGAAACAAGGAAACAAAGATATATGAGTCAAACCTGTAAACAAGTAAGACAAATTCAGGCATGCCAGTAATTTATGTGTGTGCATGTATAATTTATATATAAATGTAAAAATACTAAATATATCCCAATTAAAAAAATAGTGTCGAATTGGTTTTTTTAAAAAGCAACTAACTATATGTTGACAAAAAATGGTATACTTTAAATATAAAGACACAACATATCAAAAGTAAAATAGTGGAAAGGAAAATACATCACATGTTGCTAAAAATTCCTTCTCTGGGGAAAACATAAGTAGTGTCTACCCCTCTCGCTAATTCCTACCAACAAACTGAGGTACAATTCCACCAAAGTTCACTCTAGGGAACCAATGAATTTATTAGTCTTACTAACTGGGCAGAAGCAAAGGTGACCTTAAAGCAGTCATCCTGGAAGGTCTACACCTAACAAGAATGACAGCTTCCTCTGTGGCTCCTTCCCTACCTATGTCCTCTAGCCACTCTCCCAGGACCGCTAGGCCATATGCAATCAGGACAGAATCCCATACAATTGGATGGGAGGGGTGGCTGGATACTACAGTGAGGGTCCTGAGACCCTCCAGCTCTTTTCTTCTATGAGGGAAGCTAAACAGTCAACAGCCTCAACTGTGATGCTGTTTTATGAGCTGGCTTAACAGAACTCCTGAAGATGGTGGCAGTTTGATTCAGAAGATAGTCCTGTACTACACCATTTAAATATGAAGCATATGAAGTCTACTGTGACTCCATAAAAATTAAACAAAGTCTTCTTTAAGGTGAAGAGCATTAATAGAGATAAGGAAAGAATGCTGCTTATTAATAAAAGAATTTCTCTACCCAGGAAGACATTATTCCTACATGTATACACATCAAATGGTGTAATATCAAGACATCACACAAAATTTAACAAATCTAAATTTTTTAAAAAATGCATAAATCTGTTTGTAGAGGTGATTACATTTTTAGCCCTACTGAAACTACTCCATGCATGTACTTAGTGATAAGGTCTACCAGGTTCCATAAGGATATTACACCCAAGCTTCCATAGTTCCTTATTTTGCAAATAAGATATCTCTTCCTTTCTAATTTGTATCCCCTTGATCTCCCTTTGCTGTCTTATTGCTCTAGCTAAAACTTCGAGTACTATAGTGAATAGATACGGAAAGAGTGGACAGCATTGCCTTGTTCCTGATTTTAGTAGAATCACCTTGAGTTTCTCTCCATTTAGTTTGATGTATGCTGCCAGCTTGCTGTATATTGCCTTTATTACAGTAAGATATGTTCCTTGTATCCCTGATATCTCCAAGACCTTTTTGCTAGTATACATAAGTGATCCCAAAAATTCTACCAGGGAACTGCTATAGCTTATAAACACCTTCAGTAATGTGACAGGATAAATGATTAACTCAAAAAAATCAATAGCCCTCCTATATACAAATGATAAATGGGCTGAGAAAGAAATCAAAGAAAAATCACACTTTACAATAGCCACAAACAACATAAAACATCTTGGGGTAACTCTAAGCAAACAATTGAAAGACCTGTATGACAAGAACTTTAAGGCTTTAAAGAAAGAAATTGAAGAAGATATCAGAAAATGGAAAAATCTCACATGCTCTTGGATAACTAGCATCAACATAGTAAAAATGGCAATCTTACTAAAAGCAATCTACAGATTCAATGCAATCCCCATCAAAATCCCAAAACAGTTCTTTACAGATCTTAAAAGAACAATACTCAACTTCTTATGAAAAAACAAAAACCCAGGATAGTCAATACAATCCTGTACAATAAAGGAACTTGCAGAGGCATCACAATCCCTGACCTTAAGCTCTACTATAGAGTTATAGTAATAAAAACAGTTTGGTATTGGCATAAAAGTAGACACATGGATCAATGGAATCAAATCGAAGACCCTAACATTCACCCAAACACCTATGAACACCTGACTTTTTTACAAAGAAGCTAAAATTATATAATGGAAAAAAGAAAGCATCAACAAATGGTGCTGCCATAAATGGATGTTGACATATGGAAGAATGCAAATAGATCCATTTCTATCCCCATGCACAAAACTCAAGTCCAAATAGATCAAAGACCTCAACATAAATCAGCTACACTGAACCTGATGGAAGAAAAAGTAGGAAGTAGCCTCAAACTCAGGCACAGGAGATCACTTCCTAAACATAACACCAGTAGCATAGACACTGAGAGCAACAATTAATAAATGGGACCTCCTGAAACTGAAAAGCTTGTGTAGGGCAAAGGACACAGTCAACAAGACAAAATGGCAGCCTACAGAATGGGAAAAGATCTTCACAAAGCATGCATCTGACAGAGGGTTGACCTCCAAAATATATAAAGAACTCAAGAAACTAGACATCAAAATAACAAATAATCTAATTTAAAAATGGGATACAGAGCTACACAGAGAATTCTCAACAGAAGAATCTCAAATGATCAAAAGACATTTAAGGAATTGTTCAACATCCTTAGTCATCAGGGAAGTGCAAATCAAACCTACACTGAGATACCATCTTGTTTTTTTTGTTTGTTTTTGTTTTTGTTTTTGTTTTTTGAGACAGGGTTTCTCTGTGTAGTTTGGGTGCCTGTCCTGGATCTCGCTCTGTAGACCAAGCTGGCCTCGAACTCACAGAGATCCTCCTGGCTCTGCCTCCTGAGTGCTGGGATTAAAGGCACGTGCTACCGCCACCCGGCGAGATACCATCTTATACCTGTCAGAATGACTAAGATCAAAACCACTGATGACAGCTTTTGTTAGAGAGGATGTGGAGTAAGGGGAACACTCCTCCACTGCTGGTGGGAGTGCAAACTTGTACAGTCACTCTGGAACTCAGTATGGCAGTTTATCAGAAAATTGGAAATCAACCTACCTCAAGACCCAGCAATACCACTATTGGGCATATACACAAAAGGTGCTCAATCATACCACAAGGTCACCTGCTCAATCATGTTCGTAGCAGCATTATTCATAATAGCCATAACCTGAAAATAACCTAGATGCCCCTCAACCAAAGAATGGATAAGGAAAATGTGGTCCATTTACACAATGGAGTATTACTCAGTGGTTAAAAAAAATGACATCATGAAATTTGTAGGCAAATGGATGGAACTAGAGAGAATTATCCTGAATAAGGTAACCCAGACCCAGAAAGACAAACGCAATATGTACTCACTCTTAAATGGATATTACACGTAAAGCAAAGGATAATCAGGCTGCAATCCACAACCCCAGAGAAGTTAGGTAAAAAGGAGTACCCTAAGAGGGACATACATCGATCTCCTCAGGAAGGGAAAATAGTTAAGATCTCCTGGGAAAACTGGGAAGAAGAGGTAGAAGTGAAAGAATGAGGGATGAGAATAGGAGGGACTAAAATGGCTGAGTGGAGGGAGGGATGGAGAAGGAGAGCAATGAAACAGATACCTTGGTAGAGGTAACCATTAAGTGGTTAGGGAGAAAGCTGGTGTTAGGGAAATCCCCAGGAATCCACAAGGATGACACCAGCCAAAACTCCTAGCAATAATGGAGAGGGTTCCTTACTTACCTACCCCTATAATCAGATTAGTGATTACCCTAATTGTTACCATAGAACCTACGTCCAGTAACTGACGGAAGCAGATGAAGTGATCCACAACCAAGCACTGGGCTAAGCCCCTAGACCTCAGTTGAAGAGGGGGAGGAGGGATCACAGGAGTAAGTGAGATCAAGATCATGATGGGGAAAACCACAGAGACAGCTGACCCAAGCTGGTGGGAGCTCATGGATGCTGGTCTGCCAGCTTAGTAATATACATTGGGCTGAATTAGGCCCTTCAAATGTGGGTGACAGTTATGTGAGTAGATCTGTTTGGGGAACCCCTGGAAGTGGGACCAGGACTTACCTTGGGTGCATGAAATGGCTTTTTGGAACACATTCCGTAGGGTGGGATACCTTGCTCAGCCTTGACACAGAGGGGAGGGGCTTAATCCTGCCTTAACTTAATATGCCAGACTTTGTTGACTCCCTAAGGGTGGCCTTACCCTCTCTGAGAAGTGGATGGTAGAGGGTGAAATGGATGGTGGTGGAGGGCGGGAGGAGGGGAAGGAGAGGGAACTGGGTTTGGTATGTAAAATGAAAAAAATAACTTTTTAATAAATAAATAAATAAATAAATAAATAAAAGAATGATGTTATCCTTCAAAAAAGATATCTCAACATTTAAAACAGAGAATATAGAAATAAAAAGTATGTTACCTATTCACTGCTTGCACAAGGGTGATGCTCTATATTATAGAAGGTCTTTATTCATCTGGTACAGAAGGTGGTTTCTAAAAGCTTTAACATCAAACGAAAAATTTGACTTAATAAATCACCTCCAGGTTTTTCTCTTAGTACAAAAGCTTGTTATTTTTTATCAATCCCTAATTATAAAAGAATCACCACTATTTGTGTGCATGCCCACATGCAACACCTTTGAAGTCAGCCTTCCCTTCCTCCTTTCCCAAATCTAACATATAATCACCACTGCTTTATTCTAGCATATTATATCTTATTTTTAATTTGAATTAAATATATTTCAACCCCATTTATTTTATATGAACTTCAGTACCATCAAACTAATTATCAGAGGCAAATGGCTTAACATAAAATTAACCTTCTCAGCTCCCTTAAAGTAGTTATTATTTAAATTCACCAATTCTTTTCTTCATGTGTAATTACTTTTAGATGTGTAAATGAAGATAATTAATGATGAGTACAAAGTGATGAAATTGATTCATATGCTCTACTTTTCAGTATCATTAACTACTTCTCAGTGTCTTCAGAATGGAAAGGACCGTTCTGCAAATCACGTTCTGACAGGTGGCAATTCAGCCATCCCAAAGTGTGGTCATCTTCAGTCACTTCTTTCTGAACTTCTTTCCCCCTTTTTTGGAACTCATCTTGTGTTTCTTGACTTTTTGAAGGTGCCAAGTCTGACCATAAATATCCTATGTGATGATGATCACTCCCTGCTAAGCAAGAAGAAAGCAGTTTTCCTGTATTCTGAGCCCTGATGATACAGAAAACATTAGCTTTTAACTCAGAGTTGAAGATAAAAGAATGCCTAGATTTCTGCTCAAAGTTTCACCTTACTGAAGATTTGGTACCTGGATCTTTTTCAACACAACCACAGAGAGATTAAATCAAAGTCCCCTGCTATGCCAGCATTCTGACACAGCAAGGTCAACAAAGTGGTGGTTGTAGCTAGAGTTTTCCTGCCTGGCCCACAGTCAGGACAAATCTCTGTCACCCGCCAGTCCCACAGCCGCTCAGACCCAACCAAGTAAACACAGAGACTTATATTGCTTACAGACTGTATGGCCATGCCAGGCTTCTTGTTAACTGTTCTTATATCTTAAATTAATCCATTTCTATAAATCTATACCTTGCCACGTGACTCGTGGCTTACCAGCATCTTCACATGCTGCTTGTCATGGCGCAGCTGGCAGTGTCTCTGACTCAGCCTTCCACTTCCAGAATTCTTCTCCTCCTTGTCCCACCTATACTTCCTCCTGCCTGACTACTGGCCAATCAGTGTTTTATTTACTAACCAATCAGAGCAATGCATTTGCCATACAGAACATGCCACAGCAGGTGGTATTGGCTCTAATTCACCAAAGTTCGATTGAAGCTCATCAGAGCTGGATGTCTAATAAAGAGGAAAAGATCAGAAAATGGGAAAGAACTATTACACAACAAAAAAAGTGATTAAAAATAATATTGCTTAAGTAGTTTAAGATAACAGTAATGTAACTCAGATTTATGCAATTTAACCACCACTAAAATATACTTCTGCCCCAATTCATTCTAGGAGGCTACAGTTACTCTGATACCCAAACCACACAAAGACCCAACAAAAAAAAAGAAAGAAAGAAAATTACAGACCAATTTCCTTTATGAACATGGATGTAAAGATACTCAATAAAAACAGAACTGAATCTTTAATATATATTTCACTGAGTTCTTACATAAATATGTCTTTAACAACCATTATAATAAACTGGCAGAACAATTAAAAAAATTTAAAAAAAAAGAAAGCAGACAAGTCATAGAGAGCAATCCAGTAAATATCACCCTTCCATGGACTCTGCATCAGCTCCTGCCTCTAGGATCCTGCCCTGTTTGAATTCCTATCAGGACTGCCTTCAATGATGGAACATCACATGGTCATGTAAGCCAAATAAACCCTTTCCTCCCCACAAAAAAAAAAGATATTCAATAAAATACTTGCAAACAGAATCCAAGAATACCTCAAAAAGATCATTCCCCATGATCAAATAAGCTTCACACCAGATATGCAGGGAGGGTTCAGTATACAAAAATCAGTAAATATAATCCACTATATAAACAAATGAAAAGAAAAAAACATATGATCATCTCATTAGATAGAGAAAACACTTGACAAAATCCAACGCCCCTTCAAGATAAACGTCTTGGAGAGATCAGGGATGCAAGGAATATACCTAAACATAATAAAAGCAATATACAGCAAGTCAACAGCCACCATCAAATTAAATAGAGAGAAACCCAAGAAATTCCACTAAAATCAAGAACAAGACAAAGCTGCTCTATCCATATGTATTCAATATATTCTTGAAGTTCTGGCTATAGCAATAAGACAACTTATTAAAAGGAAATCAAGGGGATACAAATTGGAAATGAAGAATTCAAAGTATCTCTATTTGCAGATATGACACTATACACAAGTGACCCAAAAAATTCTACCAGGGAACTTTTATAGCTGATAAACACCTTCAGTGATGTGGCTGGATACAAGATTAACTCAATAAAATAGTAGCCCTCCTCTATACAAATGATAAACAGGTTAAGAAAGAAATCAGGGAAGCAATACCCTTCACAATAGCCACAAATAATACAAAATACCTTGGAGTAACTCTAATCAAAAAAGTGAAAGACTTGTATGACAAGAACTTCAAGTCTTTGAAGAAAGAAATTGAAGAAGATGGGAAATGGGAAAGATCTCCCATTCTTATGGATTGACAGGATTAACATAGTTAAAATGGCCATCCTTCCAAAATAATCTACATATTCAATGCAATCCCCATCAAAATTTCAGCACAATTCTTCACAGAATTTGAAAGGACAGTTCTCAACTTCATATAAACATACATACATACACACACACACACACACACACACACACACACACACACACACACACACACACAAAGGAAAGCTAAAACAATCCTAAACAGTAAAAGAACTGGGAAGGTCTCACCATTATTGACCTCAAGTCATCCCAAACTATAGTAATAAAAACTGCATGGTAATGGCATAAAAACAGATGCATTGATCAATGGAATGAAATTGTAGAACCAGACATAAACTCACACATTATAAAAACCCACCTGGTTTTTTTTTAATAATGACAGAAATACACACTGAAAAACAAAACAAAACAAAAATACAGTATCTTCAACAAATGGTGCTGGACAAACTGTATGTCAGGATGTAAAAGAATGCAAATAGATCCATACTTACTACCCTGCATAAAACTCAACTCCAAATGGATCAAAGACTTCAACATAAAAGCAGACATATTGAAAATGATAGATGAGAAAATGGTCAATAGCCTTGAACTTTTGGGCACAGGAGAAGACTTCTTGAACAGAACACAGCTAAATGCAAGCACTAGAATCAACAATTAATAAATGGGACCTCATGAAACTGAAAAACTTCTGTAAGGCAAAGGATGCTGCCATTCCCACAAAAGACTGGGAAAATATTTTTACCAACTCCACATCTGATAGAGGTATAATATCCAAAATACATAAAAAATTTTAAAGAACTTGATATCAAAAAATCAAACAACTCAACTTAAAAATGACGTACAGATCTAAACAGAGAATTCTCAATAGAGGAAACTCAAATGGCTGAGAAACACTTAAAGAAATGTTCAACATCTTTAGCCACTAGAGAAATGAAATCAAATGAATGCAAGTGTTAAACATTTGTTGAAGATACTGTGTTTTTGGTTTTGGTTTTGGCTTTGTTTTTCCAGTGTGTATTTCTGGCTTCTTTATCAAAATTCAGGTGTTCATAGATGTGTGGGTTTATATCTGGTTCTTCAATTCAATTCCATTGATCAGCATGTCTGTTTTTAGTCATCAGAGTAATATAAATCAAAACTACTTTCAGATCCCAACTTGCACCTGCCAGAATGGCTAAGATCAATAATACAAGTGACACTTTATGGTGGCAAGGATGTGGAGCAAGGGGAACACTCCTCTGTTACTGGGGGGAGTGCAAACTTGTACAGCTACTATGGAACTCAGCATGGTGTTTCCTCAGGAAGATGGGACTTGATCTACCTCAAGGTCCAGGTGTACCACTCAAGCATATACCCAAAGGATGACTCATCCTACCACAGGGACACTTGCTCAACCATGTTCATTGCTGCTCTGTTCATAATAGCTAGAAACTGAAAACAACATAGATGTCCCTCAGTAGAAGAATAGATAAAGAAAAGGTACATATACACAATGGAGTATTACTCAGCTCTTTTTTAAAAAATGACATGATGAATTTGTAGGCAAATAGCTGGAACTAGAAAAAAGTCATCATGAGTGAAGTAACCCAGACCCAGAAAGATAAATATGGTATGTATTTATTTATATCTGGATATTAGCTGTTAAATAAATGATAATCAAGCCATAACCCATAGACCCAAAAAGATTGGGCATAGAGGAGGGGATTAGGGGGCACAAAGGGATCTCCCTACAAGGGAGAAATAGAATTAAAAAAAGAATAAATTTTTATAGGTGGATTTTTATAGAGGGTATAGGGTGCAGGAATGAAAGGATCAGGTGGGAAAAGGGAGGGAGTGAAGGGAGGAACAGATAGAATTGAAGAGCATTTGAGGGGCAGTATGGAAACCTAGTGCAGTGGAAATTTCCTATAATATATGAAAGTGATCCTAATGAAGTCTCCAAATAAGGAGGTAGATGGAACCCCAACTGGCCATCCCTTCTCACCAATGAAGCTTCCAGTACCAGGACTGGGTTTCATCCAATTGAGTTCTTGACCAAAGGGTCCAATGGAAACCCCCAAACAACCTAGCCTGTTGCCAAGACAATGGTTTGTTCTCCACAAACTGAGAGCAAGATTCTATTGCTGAAGACAATACTCATAAAACTCTTCAAATGTGGGGAACTGAGCTGGTTCCTACACAGAACCTTCACCACCACCACCCACCATGTTCCAGTGTCTATGTCATGGAAAGGTACTCAGCAGGTTACCAAAAGAGAAGAATAAACACCAACCCAACTGCAGCACCTGTGATCTACAATCTTGGCTGCATACAAAATATGCTGGACAATAGTGGCACAAACCTTGTAGGAGTAACCAACTGATGTCTGAATTGAATTAATATTCACCCCCATGAGATGAAACCCATACATGACATTGCATGGGTGACCAAGAACCAGAGAGACTAGCTAGCCCAGAGACCTAGGGTGAAACCAAATACTACTAGTCTCAAAAAAAAAATGTAGTTGCTCCTTATGATAGTCTGCTACACTCATAGATCTGTGCCCTATTCAGTCATCATCAGAGAGGCATCCTCTTGCAGCAGATGGAAACAGATACAAAGACACAAAGACAGATATTATGCAGTGAGAAAGAGACATTGAAACACACAGCTCTAAAAAAGATATCTCAATCAAATTCCTCCCCCTCAGAGTTCAGGGAAACCCTCAGAAGAGCAGGCAAAAGGAGTGGGGGATACAGAGGGGACAGATGACACCAGGAGAACAAGGTCCTATAAAACATCTGAGCAAAGCTATATGAACTCATAGAGACTGAAGTAGCAAGCACAGGGCCTCCACAGGTCTGGACTAGGTTCTTTGCATATATACTATCGCTTTCAGTTTAGTAGTTTTGTGGAACTCCTAAATGTATAAACAAGCTGGTCTCTGATTCTTGTGCTTCCTCCTGGGGCTCTTTTGTTTTTCTGTTTACTTGTTCAACTTTGATATGATGGATTTTATTTTATCCTATTATATTTTATTTTGTTATGTTTTGTTGTTATCTCTTAGGAGTCTATTCTTTTCTAATGAGAGACAAAGAGAATGGATCAAGATGAGAGAGGAGGTGGGGAGAAACTGGGAGAAATATAGGGAGGGGAAACTATTCAGACTACATTGTATGAGAAAAGAACCTATGTTTAATAAAAGGGAAAAAATATGCTCCTGTGCTTTCTCCTTGTCCAGTTTTGACGTAGATGTATGAACTACAGAGGCAGCTAGACCTAAGTCTGAACAACAATTCCAAATGACCTATGTCAGTATATTGTAAAATAAGCCTTCCAACATTTCAAGGATGACACAGGTTTTGCAGATAGTATCCGACAGAGACCTAACAGATGTTAGAGTCTAACTCTAAATAATAATTTGTTATGATTTCACCAATTGTTCGGCTGGTTAAAACAAAAAAAAATCATCACCTTTTTAGTCTTCTAATATTTCCTCAGAACCTCTGAAGTTGCCAGGACCACAGAAAAGCATGAGATATACTCAAGTGAGGAAAAGAATAGCAGGGCCTAGGCATAGGCACTGATCTCCAAAACTAATTTTCTTAGGTAATGGTGACCAGAATGTGAAAACTTGAGGACAAATAGCTAAAGCCAACGTGAAGAAAACTGAGCTGGGAATTTATTTTGGTTTCTAGCATTCTTTTTTTTAAAAAAAAAAAAAATACAACTGAAAAATGAAATATCTCATTATTAGCTCTGTTGTTGGTACAGTTAACATCTTGATTGGGGCCTGAAGCTTTGTTTATATAAAAATAAAGCTAATTATTTTGACTCAAATACAACATTATTTGATAAATACTGGAGAAATCTTCCCGTGTTCTCTCTAAATCAATTTTCTTATGCCCGTGGCCGGAGCAAGAATTCTGAGTTAGATAAAACTTGAGGCTGATGTACAATGACATTTTTCACTTTACCAAGGTGAGTCTCACCGAGAAAGATGTATTGGGCCTCTAGCTAGCCATTCAGCAACATAAAGAAGTTCTTTGACCAGTGTCCAGAAAATTTATTATTCTCAAATGATAGGTCATTTGAGAAGTCATAAACCTAGCCTATCCCACACAATTCTGGGGGAAAAAACTCACTTGCCAAATGAAACAGCCCAAAGGGATTATTAGTAATGATAAAAGACATGAAACTTCCTCACACATCCAAATTAACAATCTCACAAGTGAATTAAACTACATTATAACTAATTAATTGGTACACACTAATTTTACATGTAGAATTGCTCTTGATAAATTGACCTGGAGACTTTAAAGAAGGAATAGCAGCTCCATCTTCCTTGGAAAATATACCCTAAGTCTTCATGTCTCCAGTCTACATGAATCCCCCATAAAGTGATCTGCATTCATCAGAAGTATCAGAAAACTATGTGATCCCTAAAAGTTATCATTAGCATTACTCCTCTATTTTGAGTGTTCTTGACTTTGGTCATCTGATAAATACCTCAGAAAAAATAAGAAGTCCATCTAACTTGAATTCTTCCTATTGTGATCTACCTGGTTCTATTTGATCATTTGTTTGTTTGCTTGTTTTCTGCTTGGCAAACTAAAAAAAAAAAATGCTGTTTTCTGTTATATTTAACTGAATAACCATTTATAGGTTCTCATATTTCTAAGGGATTCTGTAATCAACTAGCTTATAAAAACTAAAGTACTCAATTTAGGCTGAGCTCTCTAGATCCCCAAATCTATTTTTTTCCCATTCTTTAACTAAGAACGTCCATGACCTTCCTATAAACTGATTTCTAGGGTAAAAAATGGTATGGTTTAAATGTTTGTTCCTTCTTGGAGTAATGTTGAAACTTAAACCCAATGCTCCTTTATCCACAGGTGGGACCTTGAACAAAAATGGAGACTATGTCAAAATTTTAGTTGGCTGGCAACATTAATATCCTGTCTCTTACACCACTCCATTTCAAATTTGAAAAATAAGATATCTTACATGTCAAACAATCTGGTAACAAAATATGAAGTTCTGAAAACAAAATTCCAAAATTTATAATGGTTAGGCTCTTTAAATTAGAGTTTAATACACACACACACACACACACACACACACACACACACACACACAATATAGAATCCTAAGAAAACTTATTTATGAAGAAAAACGAAGATAAACATAAGAACTGAAGTTGTAGCCAATGTAGTTTGCAAGTAAAATTTGTTTATGGAGAACGCTGAATCTCACTAAGTTATTGTCCTCCAAACATGACAATATTTATAGCACTACTCATGTTTTGCAAATAATAAAAATGGCCTCAAAAGACGCTACACTAAAACTTATATTAATGTAAAGTTATTGGTGAACAGCAAAGTGCAAATGAGTTAAGAAATGTAGCAATGGACCATGATCCCAATAACATCAGAAAGTCAAATACTTTGTCCCCTCCATAGGGAGATTTAGAAATATCTGTGTTTTGCAGGGAGAGATACCGTATATTCTCTGCAGGTAGTTGTGAGTTATCACCACAGGAAAGCATAAATTCAGAAAAAGTTAGGATGGTAGAAAGCAAGAACTATAAATCTGAACTTTCTGACAACTAAGGTTGAATTCTCAGCAGTTGTATTTCATCAATAATCTTTGAAAGGAAAGGACTTTAATTATATTTATTAAGTACTTTAAAGTATTACAATAATAGTTTAACTTCCATGTAACGAATGACATAACCAAAAAATATTAAAAAAGAGACAATAGAAATCTTGGTCAATAAAGCAAGTTTTATGTGTATATCTGCATATCTATGTGTCTGTATTTTCTTATTAAATATTAATATGCCATGAAATAGGTATCCCCTTACTATGCAAGCAAAAAATCTGTCATGAGTTATTAAGCTACATATGCATTAGTTGTACTTGATTTGATATGAGCAACATAAACGATTCTAAACAAAAAATATTAAATAACTACCACTTATAGAATCTTATTCAGTCATAAAAATAAAATTATGTCATCTTCAAGAAGGTGAATACTACTGGAAATCATAATATTAGGTGAAATAAGTCAGAATCACAAAGATAAATATGGAGTGATTTCTGTCATTTGTGAACTCTAGATTTCATATAGATACATACAAAATTATATAATATGTAATATGTGTATATAAATGATATGAAAATAAAACTGAGACTAACATTTAATAAAATGAACATTCTGGAGGGAAAGGAGGGTATAGCAGGCAAATATGGTCAAAGTACATGATATACGAAAATGTCTTTAGGAAACTCATCATTATTTATAGTGAATATACACCCATTAAAAAAGCTGGCTTCAGAAATGGGATCTTACCGTCAAGGTCTAAAGGATAACCCAGCTTGTGATATTTTGTGGTCCATGGTACCTGACTGGCCAACAACTCCAAAAGATGTAAGCAATTCCTGGCATTGGGCTTTTTATTAGTTAGCTTCTGGTAGGAGCTAAGTCTAGTAAGAACTAAAAACCTATGGCCAGACAAATCATGAGTCCTAGGTGAGGACCTAAGAGCATTATGCAACTAAATGGACATATTACTAAACGGAATCCTAATGACTTATTGTTATACCCATAGATTAATGCATCTCGCATTTGAGAAGCTTTCATTTGCAAAAGATGGTGATTAAGCCAGACAGTGGTGGCACATGCCATTAATACTAGTACTTGGGAGGCACAGGCAGGTAGACCTCTCTGAGTTCAAGGCCAGACTGGTCTACAGGGCAATTTCCAGGGCAGCTAAGGCTACACAGAGAAATTCTGTCTCCAAATCCAAAAATAAAAAATGATAGTGATTAACACAGTGATAAATATGTGCAGAGAATAAGAGACTGAAGAATGTTCAGTCCTAGAGAGAGCATATGTGCACACACACACACACACACACACACACACACACACACACACACACACACACACAGCTCAGGTATCATTGCAGAAGAGGAGGTGGAAAGAGCATAAGAACATGAAGCAGTCGAATATAAGAAAGCAGTGTCTTCCGGACACAGCAGGGCAGGCACACACATGAAGTCACAGTGTTTGGGACCACATGAACAAATCCTGTACAAGCCTTAACCAGATCAAATGGCAGAATGGAGAGGGAAATAAGGCACATATTCCCACCCTATCATGCAACTTTGGGCAAATGCTAGCTTCTCTAAGAGTGTAAGCCCCCAGCAAGTTGAACACTCTCCAGCAGAAGGCCATATATCCAAGAATATTTGGGTAGCACAAATTGGCTTTCAAGGACTAAAAAAAAGGGCACTAAGTTGAGTGGAAAGTGGAGTGGATCTTGGGAGAGGTGGGAGAGGGAGCAAATTGTGGAAGAGAGGGCAGAAGGGTTTTAAGATCCAAGAGGAACAGAAAGTTTGCTGTGAGACTGTGTCTCCTAGTCATGTCAGAAGTTACACCCATAAAGTCTCACCAACATGACTCCCCAAGCATGAGATGAGCATGGGTAACAACAATAGACATGTTAAGGGGACAGTGAGGAAGGTCCTGGAGGTCCCAACCACACATAATCAATTTTAAACGTGGCCATAAATTTGAAAGAGAGTAAGGAAGGGTACATGGGAGGGTTTAAAGGGAGGAAACTGTAAGCAAGTCCCCAGCTAAATGCTTTCTACTATAAGCTGCATTGGTCGTGGTATCTCTTCCAAGCAATAAAATGGTAACTAAGACACTTGTCTTCAACAATCTATTCACATTATCAGATCCATAGCAACATCAACCACAAAACTCACCACTATGGACACACCACATTCCAATCTCACTTCTTCTTTGGTTCATTGATCCATCCTTTTCCCCCAATCCATAAGCCCCTCTATGTTCATAACTAATTCATACATCACTTAAATTATATTGCACATCACTTTGAGGTTATTCTGGCCATTTTGATCCTCTGCCGTTTTCATTGCATTCATGTAGAAAAAGGCAGCCCTGAATGAGCACAAGTATCCATTTACCCACACCTAGGCCCAAGCACCTGAATGCTCAAGAAAGACTTCCATAGCAAAGTGGATTGATTCCTTCATAACTTCACAATTGCCAAATTTATTACCAATATCCACTCAGTCTGTGATTCCTATAATGCTGCCCTGTATGTACCTGTTTTGATTTTTTTTTTCTGATCTCATATCTGGAAACATTCCTTCCTCAATTAGCCTTTTGCCTCTACCTCCTGCTGTAGAGATAAATTAGATATTACCAAACAGGGACTCATTACTCCAACAGCAATATACAAACTATCTGTAACTGCCCTGCCATTAACATTCTCTCCAGTCCCCAACTATGTTCCAATTTGAAGTTATCATCAGCTCTATTTTGATCCCATTTCCTGTATTCTTTAGAAATTTCACATGATTTCTTGTATCCTTTATATATATATAAATATTTCCTTTGTATTTAAATATTTCCCCAATGGTTCTAAACCATTTTCAATTCACTCCTACTTAAAAAACTCACCCAGACTATCACTGTTATTTCTGTACCTCTAACTCTTATCTTTGTGCTCAACTTGTAAGCCAAATTCCCAAACTAACAGTAAATGTTTTCTCTGTTTCTTTGTCTTTCACTTACCTCTTAACCTTCCTGAATCTGACTCCTATTCCCATCACACCACTGAAACAGCTCACAAATTTTCTTATATCTTAGGCTTCCAAGGAACAATGAACTCTCTCCTTATTTGAATGTTGTTCCTTTTGGAAATATAACCCATGTTTTCTCTTCTAACAGTCTCTTTCCTCCTTCTGACCAGAAAATACCAGAGTTGCCCAAGAGTGGTTCCCAAGTCCCCTCTTCTCTCATCTATTCTGTGTACTTCCATAAGCCCTCCATTTTCATCGCTCTGTTTTTATATCACTTAGTTACATGGCACATCACTTTGAGGTGCCTTAATTACTACCTCTATGCATGCAATCACTATTTTCTTTCTCCATGGCCCCCAGAACTTCTAAGGTTCCTACTATATCTCTGACTGCCAACTAGATACCTATGCTTGAGCAGCTCAAAAGCATGTCACACTCAACTTGTTCAGTGCATGGTACATTCTCAATAATGTTTGTTGAATAACTATACCAAATTATAACGATATCCACGCAAAATTCTATCCATGCAGAGAAACTAAATTCAGAGGAGAGATAGCACATGGCAAAACTCAACTGCCAAGCTGCAGATTTCTGTGTATGGAAGAGGGGCTGCAAAATAGGTTGATATATCATCATCCCAGTTTTAAGAACAATTAACTGATAATAAAAATAATAAAGGTGATTTTTAAAAAAACTGATATCTGAACCTAAAAAGACACTGAACCTGGAGGGAGGAAGTAACAATGTCCAGCTAAATACGGAGCAGCTTACTAATATCCATCAGTTGGTAATCAGGTGTGAGTATGCAGTTAATTCCAGTCAACTAGCCATAGCCTCCCAGATGCCAATTAAAATCAGGTTTCATAGTTTTCCATATTTAAAAATTAACATGGATTCCTCCTTCCTCTTTCCTTTGTTCTAGCATTTGTTGAAGGTAGACAGTTGAGTTTGTGGACATGAAAATGTTCCAAAGAAGGTATCATCCAGGTCAGGGTTAAGAGATCCCATTCCTTAGGCGTCAAAAGTGATCAAACATGAATATTTTGATCTTACTAAGAGAAAAATTCTTCATTGTCAAAGAGATAAGTTTCAAATATAGAAATAAATTTTGTAGTGTTGGATTGAAATTGGAAGTATCAGAGTGAACTCATGGTCTATAGCATAAATATTATATAAATATTATATATATATATTCTTATATGGACTTACATTTTAAATTAATCATACCCCCTCTTTCTCCTCTCTATTACTCCTCTCTTTTCCTCCCTCCCCCTTCTCTCTCTCTTATTGGTGAAATTATTAAGGCCACTCCACGTAGTTAAAAGGGAGGTTTATTAGTGGGCGTAACTTATAAATGAAGGGATAGGTAGATTGCAGTGTCTGGGGAAGGTATGTCACAGTCCGGTGGTGTTTTCTGGAGAACTCTGCTCGGTCTACCTCCACCGTCCCTCTCTGTCTCTCTGTCTCTCTGTCTCTGTCTCTCTGTCTCTGTCTCTCTGTCTCTCTCTCTGTCGCTCTGTCTCTCTCTCTGTCTCTCTGTCTCTCTGTCTCTCTCTCACACACACACACACACACACACACACACACACACACACACACACATCAGAATTACTTCCAGGGCTTATTAAAGTACAGATCAGTGTGTCCCCCCTCCCAGCTCAGTTTCTGATTCCCTGGGTCTGTAAGAAGCACAAGCATTGGTGCCTCTGCTAAGGTGATGAGATTGCTGATGCCAAAACAACACAAAGTACCGAATCTCAAACTCTGTCCACCAAGAGGGCAAGACATGATGGCCCTCCAGCAAATGACAAGTATTTCTAGCATCCACATCTTGGTGTTTAGAAACTATCCAACATGCAGAGGAAGACTCCTAGCAATAATGGAGAGAGTGACTGAATTTACCTTCCCCTATAACAGATTAATGACTACCCTAATTATCATCATAGAACCTACATCCAGTAACTGATGGAAGCAGATACAGTAATCCACAACCAAGAACTGGGTTGAGCTTCTAGACTTCAGTTGAAGAGAGGGAGGAGGGATCACAGGAGTAAGGGGGCATCAAGATCATGATAGGGAAAAAGAACTGCAGAGACAGTTGACCCAAGCTGATGGGAGCTCATGGACTCTGGCCTGTCAGCTGGGGAACATGCATGGGACTGAACTAGGCCCTCTGAATGTGGGTGACAGTTATGTGGCTAGATCTGTTGGGGAGCCTCTGGAGGGGATCCAGGGCTTATTCTGGGTACATGAAATGGCTTTTTGGAACACATTCCCTAGGGTGGGATACCTTGTTCATCCTTGACACAGGGGGGAGGAGCTTGGTCCTGCTTCAACTTAGTATGCCAGACTTTGTTAAGTCCCCAAGGGAGACCTTACCCTCTCTGAGGAGTGGATAGGGGGTAGGATGAAGGGAGGGGGGCAGAAGAAGGGGAGGGAGGGGAAGGGGGAACTGGGATTGGTATGTAAAATTAAAAAAACTTTTTAAAAAATAAAAAAAATGTGTTTGCAAAAAAAATGCTTGAAGAAATGGCTAATTTGTGGTCTTGAACAAGGAGAGTAAAAACAAAATGAACTGGAACCTGCTTTTGTGGAAGAAAGCCAAGGAATGCTCTAGGAATCTTGGGACATGTCAAAAGGACACAAACACCAGCTTCAAGAAGAGTCTGCTGGCCAAAGCAATTCAGCATCAAAACAAGAAATGAGAGTAATTGATTGCAAAATAGGAATCCATAAATATACAACGATATAGTTCTAGTGTGGAGTGGAATCTAATCTGTTGTCACTTACTTGTTAACATATAATGTCCCTTTCAGTGAACTTTATGAGAGAGAAATGTAGAGGGTGCCTTCCTAACAGAATGATACAAGTTAATATCCCTACAAAAGTGACACTGTATCAATTGAAATGCTGCAGCATGTGATTATTTAAGGCAACATGTCAAACAATTTAAGTGTTCCCTACAAATACACACAGATGAACCCATATCAAAGAGCTGTTTACCACAGTACTGATACACAGACTTTAAAATGGTCTGGATTATGGTAGCTAAGACAGAAGAGCCATTCTGAATTGAGGAAAACTAAAGCAACGTCATAACTAAATGAAATGTGTAGATCTAGATTGGGTCTGGGACATCAACAGAACAACTGGGCTCAGTAGGTCCAGTTACGCAAGTGTGTGGCTGGAGCTGCTGATTTAGACCAAGCCCTAGTAACACATAATACACATTGTAGTAGATAGTCTCCAATGTGTTTAAGAGAAGCAAGCCATATATTTAAAACTCAACACGCAGATGGTTCAAGAAGAAAGATAGTAATAATGTATATATCTATTTCCAGAAAGAGACAGAAGAAAGCAAATGTAAAAAATTGACAAAGTTTGAGAGTCTAGAAAGGTGTATACCTATTTGAAATTTCTGTAAGTTGAAAATATATCGAAAGTAAAAATGTGAAGTAAAACAGTCCACAAAAACAATACAAATAGAAATGTCAACCTCTAGTTGAAGCCAAGATGGACAGTACTGTTCTTGACCTGACTTTGTTAAAAGAAACACATTAAGGGACACAACAGACTTGATGCATGTATGGCCTTGACATTTCACAGAAGGTATGCATTTGAAGCAGAATCCTGATGGGAACTCTGTTTCTTTTCATCGTAGCCTGGTACCTTCAAACTTACATTTATTTTCAGGCAGAGCAGTAATGGTGTTATTGTCATTAACATTTAAGCGCTTACCCTTTCCAACTGTGAATCGTAATTTGTAAGGATTTCTCTTTCACACTCTCTCCCCCTTATTAACAGCTTAGTTTTGTAACAGAACACGGAACGTGTAGCATACAGATGGAGAAGTCATTTCTACTGCAGTCAGAGGAAACACCTAATCAGCTCTCATTTGGTCAATCTTATAATTCAGGTTTTTCTTTTCCTCTGAGCAGAAACAAATATGTTTTTGAAAAAAAAAAAAACAACTAAAAATGTACATGTTGCTAACTCCTGTATATCTTCAGGATTTGCTTGCATTCCCTCTTATAATGTAGACAAATTTTCACAGTCTGCTTGCCAGAGCACGGGTTCATTATGACTTGCAATGTAGTGACTTTCATCTAAAAATAATTTTACAGCTTCATCCAACTGTACATCTTTTAGCACTAAACAAAAATAAAGTCACTATAAGGAGAGTCACCACTTAAATAGAGAAGCTAATATACAGGGTCGCAAATGCAATTGACTTAAATGCCCCTTAGATCTGTCTTTGAGATCCTGCCCTCCTTTTTGTGCTTTCCTGTCTATAAAGCACATTTCTATAAGTTTCTCATCATAGCACGTATTCAGGAATAAAATGCACAGATGTGTAATTACAGTGTGCTAGAATAGCATGCCATCTGAGACTATGCTTCTTGTGGCTGTGATGGCTGTGTTTCTTAAGTTAATAACATTTAATATCTTCATAGCAATTAAGACACACTTTAGAGTCTCTATCCTTCCAATGTTCTCATTTTATGTTCCTAGTTTAAGTAAATTTTTTCTAACAAGATGTTGATAAAGGAATTTAGAAATTATTGAAAATGTCTCCTTCCTTTGTTTATCTCTGCTATAATTAATACTTAAAAATTACTTGTCTCTCTAATACTGCCAGGAGAAAATAGGGCCTTTTAAAGTGCAGTCTTGATGGTACCACTCTCATGAATGGACTAATACCTTTCTTGACAGATTGAGTTGGGTTTTCCTGAGAAAGTACTCAGTCTCATGGAATTGAATTAGTTTTCTTGTGACTAGAGCAGATTTTGTTAAAATGAGTGCCAACACCCCACCACACACGCACCAGGCCTCCTTCACTCACACATGTTCTTCTGTGCACACGTGGCACCTTCCATTTTTCAACCATAAGTTGACCCAAGGTCCTTACCAGGAGCCAAGCAGATACTGGCATCAAGTTCTTAGACTTCTAAAACTATATACTAAATATATCTTTTTTTTATAAATTCCCAAATTTATATATTTTGTTATAGTAACTAAAAATAGACTGAGACATCCTCATATCCCTCTCACAAATAAGCAGTTGCACCAACTTGGGATGAGAATTTGGTATATAGAGGGCACACACCAAGAATGGGACAGAGCTAAGACTTTGTCATTTCAAGAGCTAGGAAACTGATGGATGTGTGCTGGGGGGCTGTGCTGGTTGGAAATTACAGTCTAACATGGCCTGGCAGCTCTCTCTGAGCTCAACATTAATAACACCTCCCCACATCCCCACCCTAACTCCCACCCCACCCCCATCCCAATTCCACCCCCTTAACCCCTGGCAAAAGGCACCCTGTTCTCTACCTGATCTTATTTGGAGACTGTCTCTAGGCCCAGATGCCTGACTTATCTCCAGTGTGACCCAGGACGCGATCCCCTGCAGCTTTCCCCCTGCTGCCCGTATGGTAATTAGACATTGGGCTAGGAGCTTTGCAATAGGACCGTGCTTCACAGATGATAACTAAGACTTGTACTAGGAGCTTTATGATAGGAGCATGCCGTTTAATGCAAATTGGGTGATTCCCCAGCTACAGTTCCCAATCCTATATATTCCCTGTACTCTGGAATAAAGCTGAGCTGATTCACCGAAGTTTTCTCCCAAAGGGCTATCTTCTTCATGCTCACAGGCCATACAAAGCTCTCTGTCATCACTTCTGCCCCCTGTCCTCATGGACTGGTGACCAACAGGCCCCTGGGAAAAAGGGGACCGCCAGAGATGCTGTCACAGAGAGTCAAGGAAAGAGTAAGCCTAAAAGCTGTGAGACAGCAGCTCAAAGTCATCCATCAATCTGCCCAATGCCTTTGACTAAATGTCACATCATTGACAGTAAATGATGGTGTCACGTCACCATCATTCAACCAGGAAGCTACAGCTTTCTCTACACTTTGGTTATTTCGTCTACTCCAAGACTAGGGTATTCAATACCAATGCTAGTGCATGAGACGGTGGCCAGGTTCACAATCACTCCTTTGAGTCAGAAACAAGATGTGGTCATAAAGTTAGAAGACTGATTTCCCTCCCTAGTTTTGACCCTGGAGAGAATTTTGGAAGAAAATTCAAGGAAAATATCTGAAGATTTAGAACATCACTGAAATGAATGAGGAGCTTTCCAAGGAGACATCTTTTAAGTGGAAGAAAACGATTTTAATGCATGTGGTATTGCTTGCTTTTCATGTTGCTATTTCAAAAGGCCTGACAAAAACCAGCTAAAGAAGGAAAGGAACAGATATAGTCAGTCATGTTCAGGAAGGCATGCAATAGAGTATGAGGCAACTGGTCTTGTCATATTATATCCACAGTCAGGGAGTAATAAGTGCTCAGCTTTTCCATTCTTTATTTACCTCCAGAATAGAATGGTGCTGCAAACATTCAAGGGGGGTCTTCACGATGACTCAAGTTGTAGGTCCAGATACCTGACTAGGGTAGTGAAAGAATAAAGATAGACCCACAGACCCATGTGCAGGAAAGCTGAGGTCATGTAGGCTCTGTGCACTTTGATGGAGTGACAGCAGCTACCACAACCTGAAACCTCGGCATGTTCACTGTGTACAGCAAAGCAAGAGTCATCAGCTGGTCTTGGTAGGGGGCATCTGTAGGCAAGTAGTCTCAAGTTGTAAACATTTGGGAGGAGAAAGCTCCAGTCACTACTTTTCGCGTACACATCGGTCAATTAATCATGAAGACGTGTACTTGGACCAAAGTAAGGCTTTACCTTTCCAAGCCTGACCTGGAAAAAAGACTGCCAATTTCCCACAGATAAGGTGTTGGTCCTTGATGTGGGCAGCTCATTGCAAACAATACACATCCATTCAGAACTGCACTCACTCCCTTTAGGTCTTGTAACCTCAATTAATCTAATCTTGAAACTCTCTAACAGACATGGCCAGAGGTTTGTCTCCTAGGCAATTCCAGCTCCTGACAAACTGGCAAACACTATTCACCATCACACAGTTCATGTTTGCTTTAAAATCAATTTCATCTACAATAAGTGCATTTGCTAAGCATATCTAATGCGGAAGATTCACTCGGTTGTAGGAGGCTCAAAGGACCTTACTCTGCACATATTAGTTTGGGAAACAGTGAGTTAAGTAAACCCTCTTTTCTGGTTGTCTTTTCTTTCTCTTTTATGTGCTGCTGTGCTTGTGGCCCTGCCCATAGCACAAAGGTACCCAGTTAGTAACTTGACTTGACCCCTTCACAGAACATCTCTCATAGAGCTGAGGTTCTTTTGTTGGTAAAGGGTGTGGATGAAAAACAGAATCAAAGTCTGAGTTTTTGGTGAGCTATTTTTCAAAACATGAATCAAAATATATAGCAACTTTATAAGACTTACATAGCACAATTATTTTCTTCATTTTTTCATGACAAAAAAATGGGTTAACAAGAGCATCTAGATCATAGTGAGCTACTATTTGCCAAGCATATTATCTAGCATACAGTAAGTACTTGATAAACATTAAATATATTTATTTACACTGTAAGTAAGGAGAGGAGTGAGGTACTAGCACTTGGCATCTAGAGGAGAAATTCAAGACTTAAGAAGTTGAAAGGTAAAAATTAGGATAAATATTCATGCAAGGCAGAAAAGGCATTAATGGGAACAGTCAAAGAAAGTATGAAAGGAAAACAACTAGCAGTCAGTTCTGCACCGTGCTTAAAACCAAACAGCTTCAGATCTGCTCGGACAGCTAAATTCCCTTTAGTAGGAACATCGTCACCCTGGAGATACCTTATTCATAAAAGAAATATTACTAGATCTAAAACATATTAATCCTAATATAGTTTTAGTAGGTGGTTTCAATGCCCCTGTCTCACCAATAGACAGGTTATCACAACAGAATCTAAACAAAAACCACTGGAGTTAAATGATACCATAAATCAAATGGACGTGACAGACATCTATAGAATATTCTACCCAAATACTGAAGAATGCACATTCTTCTCAATAGCTCCTGGAACTTTACCCAATATTGACCACATATTAGAACACAAAGCAACTCTCAATAGATAAAGAAAAATTAAAATAGTAGACTGCATTCTATCTGCACACAATGGATTAATGCTAAATATCAACAGAAATAGAAATTACCAAAAATACAGAAGTTCATAGACACTAAATAACACAATATAGAATGATCATTGGACAGTCCTGAGACCCAGGATAAGCAAACTTAATAGTGTATGTGCATGAAATTTTCAAAGAATAAATTTGAAAATTAAAATTGATAATGAAATCTAAATGTGATAAAAGTTTCTAGTTCATTCTATTAATGGAAAAGTACATCATGATTTGTTAGAAAGCATTTTCTGGGAGGGCCTTAAAGAGAAAACAAAAGTATGACTCAAGGTCGAAAGACAGGGCATATATCCATCAGAAGCCACATAACTCATCCAAATCCATCCATCCAATGCAAAACCTATTCACGGCCATAATGTTATTGGTTGACACACAGGGAACTTCAGGGATGTTGGGCTTCTGGTGGGATGACAGTGTAGCCTGGCTCCTTGTGTCACCCTCCAGCAGTTCTCATGGAGGAAAGCTAGAGAGGCTCTAGAGAGAAAAAGAGATGTGCTTCTTCCAGCCTCCCATTTGCCAATGTCAGTCACATGACTGCAGTGGACTAGAAGGAGGGCCATGGAATCTAGCTCTGTGATGGTAGAAAGTGCAAAGAGCATGGATACTGGGCAGGCAAGGAGTCAGCATGGCAGCGTGGTCTATTCCAGATGTGTGGGATGAAAGAATGAAACTCTGAGTGTTTTCTCCATCCTAAGCATCTCTCATGGCTTCCTGAATAACTTCCAGAGTATTCTATGAGGTGGTGATATGATCTGCATTTTATAGATTAGAAAGCTGAGGCTACCAGAGGTTAATTATGTAGCCTCTGTCAATAATTGGCATAGCCTACTTTAAACATTGCTATAGCCAATTCTCATGGATTTTTGTTTCAATTTAGACTTCAGAGAAAATTATTTAAGGTTAAGTTAAAAGGTCAATTTAAAATTAAAAACCCAAATTGGAAAAAAAAACACAATAGAATTTTGTATGAGTCCTCATCATAAATTCCACATTTTCTGGAAAGATGTTTCACAACTATTCCTTCATAATATTTGATAATGTTGGGTGTAAACACATCATTTTGTTTGCCAAATTTTTCCTAATGATTCATTAAAATAAAATATGAAAACTGCATGTTTTCTCTTGGTCTGGAAACTTGGAGATACTTTTGAGTTTTATGCACTTAGCAAATGATTTTTTTACATATATGAGAAAATGTGCTACTTGGGACAGTTTTACATGCAGGGATTCAGGAAGCATCTAACGTATCCTGCAAACTGAAATTAAAGCTCCTTGCATGGTCAGAGACCATCGCGTTGAATATGAGAAAACCTTAAGTGGGACAGTCATAGCCACGCTGTTTGCCAACACAGTCCATTACGTTTTGTTCCCTACTGCAATGCATTCATTACCAAGAGCAATAAATCATGGCGCGGTACAGAGAAATCTGACCTCTGAAACAGACGGACTGGCAAGATTGAGCACAAAGTTAGATCACGGCAATAGTCAAACCACTAAGAAGTTGTAACTCATTTTAACTGGGCACATTTCGGTATCCTTTCACTTGCTTTATTTCTTCTCTGTCCTATGATGGCATTCCTTAGGTGTGTTGGATTACTCAAGTCTGCCTAGCAACACAGTCAGGAGGCAGGAGATGAAAGTCCCAAGAGTCTTGAGTAACAGGACTTGTGGGGAAGGCTGGAGCCAGAGAGATCACTATACTTTCAAAAGGCAAGTACAATATTGGTTTCCTGGTGCAAACATCCGTGTAGCTACAGACTGATTAATAAGCCTCTGTTTATCTGGAAGAATCAAGAAAAGACCCAGGTTTAGCCAAACCACAATGGAGAATGTTGCATGGGCCAGGTGGACACATTAGGTAACTTCTAACTTGAGCAATAGTATTAGTTCCCCACCCAAAGCACTGGTCAGTACATCCCACTCAGATGTCAAGCTTACAAGCTAAACGATGAGCCCCTGCTGGACCTCACAGAATCTCCCTACCAGGCTAGTTTTATGTCAACTTGGTACAAGCTAGCATCATCTGAGAGGAGGGAACTTCACTGTAAAAAAAAAAAAAAAATTCCATAAAGTTTGATCAGACAAACCTGTAGGGCATGTTCTTTTCTTCTCTTTTTTTATAATTTTTATTAATTCTTTGTGAATTTCATATCATGCACTCCAGTTTGACTCATTTCCCAGTCCTTCCATATCTACCCTTCACACTTGTAACCTCCCCCAAAGGAAAATTTTTTAAAAATTAAAATTAAAATTAAAAACTTAAAGATAAAATTAATAAATTTTAAAAAAATCTCGACCTGGAAGCTACAGTGTGTCACAAAGTCTATCCTTTGACCAGATGACTTTACTTGCAAATGTTCATTGCACGGGTCACTGGTCTGCTTCAAAGACTGTGGCTTCTGCTACACCATTAATACTGGACTGTCACCGAGACTCCTCTTGAATATCCTGTATTGGCTGAGTCATGGAGATCCTGAAACTTTGGTTCTTCAGGACTGGCCCCTTCACACACTCTAGCAGGTCATAGGTGGGGTAGACACTGGGGTGGGCCAACTCACAGCCCCGCATATGAGCCTAGGTGGTAGCAGAGTTTGGTCAGCCCTCCAGTCACAGGGGCCCGCTCTCCCGCACTGCCCAGGTAAGTGGTGGGACCAGCTTTCCTGCACTAACATCACCACAGGCACCTCCATGCTGTGGCCAGTGAGAAGCAGGACCAACTCAGCACTATAATCAGTCACCAACATGTCCTCATGTGGCAGCCCAGACCACGGACATCCACATGGACTTTGGTGGTAACATCGGTCACTGACATCAACGCAGACCCCTGTTGCAGTAAGGGCCATGGACCAGACATGGTCCTCAGAGGCAGCACAGGCCTAGACATCACCATGGCCTCGGGTGTCAGCTCAGGCCTCTCACATCAGGCTGTTCCTCACCACCATTGTGTCTTCAGTTCCAACCCTCTCTTCACAGTGCACAAACTGCTCTGCTTCCCTTTCTCTTCCATCTCTCCACCACATACTTCCTTGTAGTAGTGGCACCTTCCTGAGCTGGGCCTGTGTCTTCTGGCCACCTTCTGCCCTGGGGCCCCTAGGAAATTTTCTTAATTAGTGATTGATGAGGAAGTGCCCAGCCTATTATGGGAGGGGACACCCCTGGGCTGGTGGTTCTGGGTTCTATAAGAAAGCAGGCTGAGCAAGCCATAAAGAGTAAGTCAATAAGTAACACCCCTCCATGGTCTCTGCATCAGCTCCTGCCTCCAGGTACCTATCTTGTTTAGTTCCTGTCTTAGCTTCCCTCAGTGGACTGTGATTCAGAGCATGTAAGCCAACTAAACCCTTTCTCTCCAAGTTACTTTTGTTCATGGTGTTTCATCTCAGCAACAGTAACCCTAACTAAGACACTCCCTACATCTCCCAGTGAACTCACAAATTTGCCCAGAAGAAGCCAGCATTTGGATGCCTGCTGGAGAGATGTACAGCACACCCACCCAGGACTACAATTCTATGCCAAATTGAAAAGCATGTCCAACTCTTCCTGATATCTCCAGGATAGACAGAATCCAAAGAAGCATGAGAAATGGTGGATGGGGGTGGAGAGGAAGAGGCAGGGCAGGGCACACACACATCTCTTCTTCCTAAGTCCTCAGAGCCATGTCTAACCCAGGCTTGGAGGTAGAGAGCTGATCAGCCATTAAGCTGCAAGAAGACTGAAGATCCAAATTGGCCTAGACAGGACTGGCATTGCTAATAACTGAAAGTGACTGGGAAGTGATGGGATAAACTTGAGATGTCATGGAGAAATAGAAAGGGAAGGTGCTGCTGAGTGTGCCTGAAGGCTGTGATTAGGGAAAATTAATACGATTTCATCTCTGTTCCTTTCCTCCATCAGACTCTTCGATGAACCCATTACTCTTATCTGGGTCTCAATTTTCTCTTCAGGAAGTTGGAGTGCTTCCAAGTCTGATAGTCTTGAGGAATCTGACCCTTAATACCACCTGGCCAGAATTTTCATGTGACAGCTCGGTCCTCTGATGTTTTGTACAGCTTATAAACTATCCACATTCCATCTTCAATTCCAGGTTCTGCTCTAGTAAGAACACCATGAAAATTAATATTCAGAAGCATAGGAAGTAAGTCATGAGTCCCCAGTGTTGATATTATCATTCTGGAACTCACCTGTCAGATCCCAGGTGTCTAAACACGATAGCCCTGGTCTTGCTTTAGAATAAAATTAAGCTCCTTGTCCTATTTCTTCAGCCTAATACATATAATGCAGTTTCTGATAGTTGTTTGATAGATTTGGTGAGCTTTTACAATGTTCTCTTTAAGCAACTAATAATGGCTCCTGTACTGAGTTTTTCTTTGGGGGGTGTTTTAAGTTTTTCATGGAAGGCAATAATGAGCCATTTGTCTCCCATTAGTAATTAACAAATCATTTGCTCCCTTCTGTTGTGACTATTATTAAACATTGACATCAGGGATTTTGTTCTGAGTTCTAATGGAATCCTTTCCCTTGTAAGAGTAAATCTATAGAAAATACACCAACAAAGTGTACACATTTGTATGTGTAGATAAGAGGAATCCTGTATGGAAGTATAAAGTAAATTATATCTAGTATGTTTTCTTTCCTATAAATTCCATTTTCTATTTAATGGGTTACAATTTAGCAGCTCCTCTGATTCTTTAAATGCATCACTATAGGTTAAGCTAAGAGATGGCAATGAGTACCCTCCCAAGCCCTAGGCACCTGAGTACACGAAAAACACACTGGAAGAATGAGCCTGAACTCTATCTGCTTTCCCAGTCCATAAGCCTTGCAGCTGATAAGGAATCCCCAGTATTTTGGAAGATAGGCCTGTTTTTATATCTATTCTCCTCTGAGAAAAAATAGAGATGGCTTCATAATTAATTTCATAGGTTGTTCTTATAGCCAAAGTAGTTGGCAAAGCATAGAGAAACTCACAGAACGTGGACATATGTAAAGCATTGTCTTTGTCCAACTAGGGGCAGGCTATGCAGAGTACAGAATAACCCATTTTATAGAGGTATATTTTTTCTCTGAAATCATACTCAGTGTAGAAGGGAACACTGTTTTCATTCCTGTCTTTTAAACTAGTAATAATAGAAGTAGACCAAATACATTTTAACTGAGAGATTAGCTCACAGAACCCTAGGCCTTAGGCCACCAAACTGTTCACAGTATTGTTTACAAGTATCTATTTCTCTTCTACTGCAGCTCTAAGAAGCGTGTGCCCAGCGGCTCTCGTTGGCACTTCTAGATCATCGAAGATCAATGTACCCAAGAAATTCATTTGGCTCAGTGAATTACAAACATTAACAAGCACAGAGCTATGATAAAGTACAAAAAAAAAATCAAACATGAGCTTGGTACTATGGTCATTAACGAAGTGCAGCTGCTGAAGTCCACTAACAAGCCAGATGTGTGGGACTGTGCCCATGACTTACGAGGAAAAGCCATCATTTAAGTCACACTTTTGCTCTGAACTCAGCAACAGCGCCATCAAGTGGCTATCCATACTCATTCTTGTCTATCTGGATTGGTGATAGCTAGGCCTGATCCCCAAGCAAAGGAGGTGAGTCTCATGAGCTTTCTCACTTCCCAACTTAGAATGCTTCTACACCACAACTATCCATCTCTACTGAAACATGTGTTATTTAAAACCAATTTCTCAAAGCTTTCCATTGATTTTTTTAACAAATAAAACACAAAGAATAAGCAATAAACTCATCGTTTATCACTGGTGAAGCACACAGGGAGAGCCACATCTAATTTGGGTGAAAGCTATGCTGCAGTGGTGTCGGTATGAATGCCAACAAAACAGTTTTAGAGCAGAGAGGACCTACATACTTTACAGCCAAGACACCTGTTTCACAGACATAGTAAAGCTTAGGCAGTGAGCGCATTGCAGATCTACAACTGGAATTTTGACTTATGCACCACTCTCATCCAAGACCTGGTGTCATTTAAGGCTGGCAATACATGCACTCAAGTTCTCTTTACCATCCACTAATGGAGATATTTATGAATCCCCTAAGAAACCTCACCTGTCTCAAAGTATATGTAATATGGTCTCCTTCTCCACAGGCATGTCTCCTTAAGATTATATAGTGTGTCACAGGTGATCTGAGATTGAGAGAAAGGTAACCCTTGATCTTTGCTCCCACACCTACCCTCATCTGGTTTGTTTATAATTTTTTGGCAATAGTCTCATATACTATTCTTTCATTATGCACTGTCTCTTGCGCAGAATGAAAATAAATACTTCTTTCTACTTAGGACTCTGATTCCAGCATGCCAATGTCTCCACAAGCTACAAGTTTCCTCAAGTAACAGTTGAATTTATACTGTGCTCGTCGACCTGATTTTATGAATGCAGTCTTTGTGACTGACACCTGGTGTGGTCTGAATGTTTGGGTCTACCCAGAGTTCATAAGTTTAAACCCACACCTCCAAAGTGGAATCTTTGGAAACTGATTAGGTCATGAGACTAAAGCCCTCAAGAATAAGGCTAGGTGTTTTCATATTAGATGCCTGGGAGATCCAAGAACGCAACAAAAAGATACAGGTCTGCTAAACACACAGCAGGCGCTGGCAAGTTACAGGATGTGCCAGGACTTCAATTTTGTACTACCCAGACTGAAGAACTGTGAGAACTTTTTCTACTCTACAGTATTTCATGATTAGGATCCAAAATTGAATTTAACACTACCCTGTGGTGATATTTTATCTGTGTCCCCTGATAACATTTATCTGAGGATCAGAGGAAAAAGCCAGCCATTAGAGTAAACATAGAAGTCAGGCAGTGGTAGCACACACCTTTAATCCTATCACTCAGGATCTGTCTGGATCTCTGTGAGTTCAAGGCCACACTAGGAATAGAGGCAGGCATAGTGGCACATGCCTTAAATTCCAACACTAGTTAACCATAAAGGTCTGGAGGATCTCTACAGACAGACAGGAAGTGACAGAGCTGGGCATGAAGAGGAAGTGATGTAGTTGGGCAAAGAGAGGAAATGAGTTAGCAGAACAGAAAGGAAGATAGGTGTGAATATGCAGGAAGTAGGTCTCTTTGGAGACTGAAGGTTGGTGAGGTGAGGTTGGCTTATGGCTTGTCCTATTCCTCTGATCTCTCAGCTTTAACCCCAATTTCTGGCTCCATGTTTTATATTAATAAGACCGTTTAAGCAATTTGTCTACACTACCCTCACCTAGGTGGTCTTCTTTACAAGGCTGATACCTACCTAGCTGCCAGGAATATTGGAAGTTGACCCTTTCTGTGGACACTGACTCATAAATAGGAGCCAAGTCACCCAGGACATAAAGTAGGACAGAAGCAGAAACACTCCAAAGCCAGATACTGATTCCCTGGGTGTATAAGCCAGGGATTGATGGTTCAATTCAAATGTTAGGACTTACTAGACCCCCTTCACTAATTGTGAAGAGGACTCAAAGTTACATTGCTATAAGAAGTTTCTAGACCAGTGCTGAGAATATCCCCTCAGATTTATTCTAGAGCAAGTACTATACCCAAGGTCAGTATTAAGCATATTGTGTTCACTGTATGATCTCATAAACTCCTTGGGGTAGGTTCTTCTGTCACCCCACTTCATAGACAAAGAAACTAAGGCCATCACTTGCCCAAGGACTCCTACTTTGTAAGTGGCAGAGTTCAGATTTGAACTTCCGTGTCCTGTGTCCTAGCTTTCCTTTGCCTCCAGTGGCATTATACCTGCTTTCTTGAAGCCGTGTCTTCTCTTTCATCTCTGTTCTAAGCCCATCAACTCCTGCTTGCCTTAGGATGCTCACTCACCTGGAGACATTTGGAGTTAAATGCCCTCTTGCTCTTGGTCTCTGCCCCAGTAATACTTCACGCCTTATGACCTATTCTCTCCTAGCTGACTGTAATGACTCTGGGCTAGCACAAGTTTTATCTGGCTGAAGATAGTGACCTTGTGTATATCAAGTACTGACAAACCTTGTGTTTTAAACATGTCCTTTAATAGCATCCCTTCAAGAATTGTATAATGTCATGATATCAGACATCTCGGTGGGTAGCAAGAAAAAGAAATATTTGTGGCACAATGTCCGGGGCTGATTTTTCACAAATCCTCTTACTTTAGTGATTGTCACTTTCTTTCTGTAAAACATTCAGAGCTGAACCCCTGCTGCAGAAGGATTATGCACCTGATCATTGGGGGATCAATTTTCCATTAGCTCAGCTGGACCAGTCCCATTCAGTCATTCTTCCCATCATAAACATGAATGCTATTCTTTAAGGCCCCCAACATGTTTCTGTTTCGGAAAATACAAGGATCTGCTTCAGTCTGCCTTAAAAACAGGGGAAAGGAAAGTGAAAGGAAGAGATGGAAAACAAAGATTAGATTCCAGCCTTGCTTTTCTCCTATGTCTCATTTTACTTTAGCTCGCTTGCACGATTATCTAGATTATGCTTAAGCAGCAAAGCTTCCCTTTTTGCAGCCCCTCGCAGACATTTGTATTAGGTAGGGGAAAGAAAGGTTAAGGAAAAGTTCCTCTGAACAAATGAGCTTGTAGACAGAACCTTTCATTAGACACACAGCTCATTGATTCTAATCGGGGATTCAAATTGGAGAGGTCACACTTGACCTCAGCCCTCTTCCATGGGGGCGGAGAGTAGGAGCTCCGCCTGGCTCTGGTGTCTGAATATCAATTAGAGCAGAAACGTCCATAAGACATGCTTACACAGATTATGCATAATGAAATGGGGCTTTTAGATCTCTTTTTTTCCCCCTACTTTCTGTCTCCACAGGGAGCACAGTAAGTTCCCTTAATAATCAGATAATATGCTCTGCAATTCAAAAGAGCATTACCAGATCACATTTAAGATATAATAGCTAAAAATGACAGTAAATAAGGCAGAAAACAAGAGTTGAAAATGCAACAAAAGAAACCAAAAGTTAATCACTTCAGATCATGAACTTAAGAACAGCAGCCATTCATAACGGTACACAGTGGCAACCCATTTGATTAAAAATTCATAACTATTCACATTTGTACTAAAAATAGAGCTGAGGGCTGGAAGAATAGGCAGTGGCGCCTTTTCCTTTACAGTGATAACCCAGCGGTTATTTCTGAGTGGTAGAAAAAAAAATTTGTTTATAAATGTGTCCCCCGAAAAGATGCTCATTTCCTAAAGCCTAGTACCTCAGAACGGGAGCTGGATTGTCTCAGACTGGATTCGTTAAGATGCTGGAGTCCAGTGGACCTGAATCTACTGTGACAACCATCCTTGAATGAGGAAGAGAAGAACATGAAGAGAGATGGCCATGGAAAGACATAAATGTTCAGGGCAAAGACCAGGTGATGACAGAGGCAGAAGCTAGAGTGGCGCAACAGAAAAACAAGAAACACGGGAGACTGTCCATGCCTGGTGAAATGAAGCAAAGAAGCATTCTTCCCTCCAGGCTCCCACGGAATCGGGTTGACACCTTGATTTTGAACTAATGGTCCCCATGGCTTATGAGAAAACCAAGGCCTGTGAGTTTACACCATCAACTTTGTGGTGCCTTTGTTAACACATCCCGGTAAACAAATACAAAAATGCTTTCCAGACTTTGGTTAGTTCATTGTTACTTTTAATAAAGCCTATGTTTTGTGCATTTAGAATGCTCTTTCCATTTAAAAAGCAAAGGGAGGGAAAGAAAACTTCATAACTGATATTTTTATTGTAAACCACTTCGGATGATGTCATAGGGTTATGTTCATAGCTGATAGGGACTCTGAAATTCAAAACACAGCTGACAGGGGTCTCTAGAGCCCTGGGTCACTCTACTTGCTGATAAATAGCTATGTCCTATGCCCTGTGCTAAATTCCTCCAACTTCTAGCAAAGGACCTCCCATTTTGCCACTCACACATCCTCTCCCTCCAGCAGCATGCCCTAGTTATTTTCAGTCTCATTGCCTCAAAGCTTTCCTCTCTATATATGACATCCGTTCATTTATTCTTTCATCAATCATTTACAGAGCATGGCTCTGGGGCCAGCCAATGAACTCAAGAGGCAAGAAATAACCAGGGACCATCCTTGTCCACAGAGAGTTCACTGTCTAGTGAAGCAGAAAGACAAAACAAGTTCATTGGAGGAAATGGCGTGATAGGTATAGACTCTGGTCAGGGGTCAGTGCAGAGTCTGCTGTGAGGGCGTGGGGCAAAGCCCCTCCACAGACTTGGCAGGGTGGGACGAGGAAGGCAGAAGGAAGTGCAGGCTCAGCAAAAAGAGAGAATTTGAACATAAAGGAAGAAACTCTTTGCAGATCCAGAAATGCAAAAGAGCCGTGGTGAATTTGGAGGAACTGGGGAGGGGAGGGGGATGATGGGTGAGGTTACAGGAACGGAACCCAGAAGCCCACAGACCGTGAAGCGACAAAAAAAGGTCAGAGATGGCCAACTGAGTGTCCTGAGCTTGAACCTGTGCACAGGTGAATGGGTTCGATACTTGAAGCTGTCTGGTAGAAGTGTACTAGGAGCTGAGGGGAGAATGTAGCATGAATCTTACAAAGTTCTTATTAATAAAATCAAACCTGAGGCCAGTTATTGGGGTGAATGCTGGAAGATCAGAGAAGCAAAACAAGCCACAGCTTCCTCGCCTCGCCAGTTCCTCAGCTAATCCTGTTTCCTCAGACTGGAAGCTTCTGTGTCCTCATCCCAACAGCTCTCAGCTGAACTGCTGCTCGAAAGCCTGAATGCTTAATCAGCCAGAAGCTTCTAGTTTCTGGTCTTCACGCCTTAAATATCTTTCCACTTTCTGCCATCACTCCCTGGGATTAAAGGCTCACTTTCTGGGATTAAAGGCGTGTGTCACCATGGCTGTTTCCAATGTGGCCTTGAACTCACAGAGATCCAGAGGGATTTCTGCCTCTGGAATGCTAGGATTAAAGGCATGTGCCTTTAATTGCCTATCCTCTACGTTTAATATTGTGGATGTTCTCTTCTCTGACCCCAGATAAGTTTATTAGCGTGCACAATATTTGGGGGAACACAATACCACTACAGGACAATGTCTAGAAGACCCAATGGTAGAAACTGGTCTGACTGAAAATCCAGACAGGTGTGAGGCAAGCTGTGTGGCAACAGCAGTGAGGTAAGGAGTGAGCTGGAGTAGGTGCACATAGGAGGGTGAGTGGGAAACTTGGGTGGATGCACAAAGTGGATTCACCTCTGTCCTTTGCTTTTCAGATAAACATGGACAAAGTTACTTTACCCTGTAACATCTTTGTTTTCCCTCCTTAAAAATTAGGGAGAACCTAGGATTCATTTGTTCATTCACTCATTCAGTGGTGAAAATTAAATGAGCCAAGATGTGTCAAATGCTTTAAAATGTTCTAGCATGTATCATGTATTTGACAAGAATTGCTGCCATTATATATACATGCACACACGGGTGTGTGTGTGTGCCAGCAGCCTTTGTGAAGGGGTGTGGAGAGCAAGGGAAGTGGGAATTCTAATGTGAGCCTATGTTTTAAGCTGACCACCAGTAGCAGCTCTTCCTCCACTTCGTTTTTCTGGAAAATCTCACTCAGTGTCTTCTTCAAAACACAGAGGGTGGGGTGGGTATGATCAAAGACTATATAAGTATGAAAATGCCAAAAGGAAATGCTTTAAGCAATGCATATTAATTTAAAAATAAAATAAGTGACTTCCTCTAAGGAGTGCTCCCTCATGACTTAAGTCCATGTTAATGAATCATCCCGTGATCATTGTGCCTTTTCCCACTGCAGATCTCATGGTTCTGTGATTCTTTCCCTGCCTCAGCCATTCATTCTACGGGGCAACAGCTGCACAAAAACAAGACTGAGTCATAGCATTTATCACCATATTGGTCCTGGGTGGTACTACATATTTATAATGCGTGCATGACAACTATTCCAGATGGAAGGTAGAGGGTGGTGAGATCTGGACATTTCCAGATTGAGGTGTCTATAGACTATTCCACTGCAGTTCCCTCATAGACAATTGTAAACATGTTTGTGGTGAGCCAGAAAATACATTAGTATTGAAAACCGTCAGCATTTACAGCCTTTCTAAGGTGACAGAGCAATGAGAAGACAAAGAAAGATGGAGAAATAATAGAAGAGCTGAAAGGAAAAGACAGTGGGTTGATTTGATGATGCCTTTGCCTTCTGAACTGAGGCCCTGTATTTAAAAAGTAAGTAAATAAATTGATTTTACAGATCTTTCTGAAATTTTTTTGAGATAGAACTCAGATCTTCCTGAGAACACACACTGGCAGTCAATTACTCTACACGTCTTAGTCAGTTTGGGTTGCAATAAGAAGCACTGTGTACTGAGTGCTGATCCATAAAGGAAATGCATTCCTTGAAGTTCTAGAGGCTGGAAGTGAAGGGAGTCGACATGCTTAGGTTCTGGTGACAGCCTTCTCCTGAGTTGCAGATAGTCATTATCTCGATGTAAACTCTTGTGTTGAAAAGGTGAGAATGAGCCTTTTTTTTATAGAGTGAACTGAATATCTTTATTATATAAGTAACAGAATAGAAACCTATATTTTACAGCTGAGAAAATGAACTATTTGATGACAAAACACTGGGCACTGTCTATGTAGTGGACAGTAGTCCAAGCCCTAGCACCTAGCAGGCATAAGTGTAAACAGAGGCAGAGTTTTTCTGTTCTAATCACCCAGTCCCAAATAAACACACAAAAGCTTATATTAATTACAAGATGCTCAGCCAATAGCTCAGACTTATTACTTACTACTTCTTACAGCTAAATTAACCTATTTCTATTAATCTATGTATTGCCACATGGTTCATGGCTTTACCTGTCCTCTAGCATCTTGCTTCCCCAGCAGCTAGTTTGTGTCTCATAACTCCCCCTTCTTCATCACAGCCCTCAGTTTGATTGTCCTGCTTAACTTTATCCTGCCTTGCTATAGGCCAAATAGCTTTTTTTAATTAACTAATGAGAGTAATACATATTCACAGCATACAGAAGGATTATCCCACAGCATTTCTCCATTTCTGTCTAATCCCAAAAAAATAAGTAAATACAGTAAAATTACATACAACATAACAGTTATCAAGCAAGAATCACAATTACAATATCCAGTTAATTTGTATTTGACAGAATCAGAGAAAACACTCAATTATCTACCCTATCTTGGCAAGTCTAAAGTTTATATCTATTATACCTTTTCATCATAACAAATAAAAAGTATAACTCTGACTATATAGTCTTCAACTCTATCAAAGACATCAGAAGAATGAAATATTACATAATGACAGGCATATCATGCTGCCTAGACAGTCACCCAAAGTTTTCCTGTAATGTTGGGGCATTCATCTTTCTCCTACAGGTCTAGCATATCTGATAGATTTTCCTGTGAAACAGGGAATTCTGAATGACTGTCCTATCTTGTATTGGTAGGTGGATTTTATTCCCTGTAACTTGCACTGGGGTGTTTTAAGTAGAGAGCCATTCTTCCAATGGTGATATAAAACGAATATTGCAAAATTTGTATGAGATTCTATAAAATGTGACTATTTTGTGACCATAAGTTAAAAACCTCAAGTACTGATTGTAAAAGAAAAAAAATACTATTAGTAAAGTCCATATAGCATTGGTTTTGTACTTTTTCTGTTAAGTTGTATTTTAAACAAGTATTTTTAAAAGCAAATATATAATTTTGTTTACACATAAAAAAAAAAAAAAAAAAAAAAAAAAAAAAAAAAAAAAAAAAAAAAAAAAAAAAAAAAAAAAAAAAAAGGTGAGAATGGTCGCTGGGGTCCTTTTGTATGGGCACTAATCCCGTTTGTGAGGACTCCACCTTCATGGCCTAGCTACCTTCAGAGCCCTACCTCCCAGTGCCATCACATCACACTGAGGTTAGGACTCCAAGATTGTATGTGGTGGAGTTAGCAACAGGCACATTCAGTCACTTGAACTGCCTACACCTTTCTCCACCCATAGGTGCTCAATATGCACAAATATTTAGACCATAATATGTGTCAAGTTCTATTCCAAATACTTTGGATGGGTTATTTCAGTTAAACATCACAACAGTTCTATGAGTTCTTACCAACATCCCCATTCCATAAATACAGAAACTGAAGGCCTAACATACCCTTCTGAGACTTCATCTTAATGATGGATCATTGAAATGTGAAGTTGCCAGTTGCTAAGCAAATGGGCCAGAAGACAAGGATAACTTACCCAGGTGAATGAGGTATATGGATTATCTACAAGGACCAAGGGTTTTTATGCTTTAGGAACAAAGCCCCATTTCCCCCTAACAGAAACACCTTTTCTGCACTGCTCTCTTGCCATGCTTCTTCTGGCACCAATCCCTGACAGCTGATTGAATACATTAAATCAGCCCACAGGAATAAGCCAAACTCTATTAGTCACTCTGTAAAAATGCTAAGCCTATTTATTTATTATGAGTTATTCATAAACATCAGGACAAGACTATAATTTAGCACCACCTGCAAGGATTCCTGAAAGTAGCAATATTTTATCACTACGATCTGATTAATTAACCTGTTCAAACAGAGCTCCAAATCAGGTGACAGGGGTGTATTCATCTTAATCTCAAAGCCATCCTTCTCAACCCATCAAAGAAGAACAAACCAGCTTGTCTGAGGGAGTCAATTAAAACCATCAGATGTCGACATTGCATCCACTCAAGAAATGCTGGTGATCTATTAATATTTCCTTTTTAAAAGACTACACAAAGTTTTACAAACTTTACCATCTCAGTCACACATGTTCAAAAGCATTGGAGTATATAATTCATGGTGGCAGAAATTCCTGACTTGTCCTCAATGGGTTTCCCTAAAGGTAGAGACTAAAGAAACATGAATGGGTCTCCAAAGCACTGTGTGTGTTCAGAGTATTAGTGTCTTAACTGTATTCTCTTTATGAAATTTCATATTATGCACAACTTTTATCTACATATTACATATGTCCTATGTCAATAAAAAATATCAAAAATGAAGAGATAGAAAAGGAATAGCTCATACTCAACTGCAGCATCAACCAAAGATTTAACTAAAGACGACACTATTCCAACAATTCCAAATCCCAGGGTCCAATGAATGGGCAGGTCATGTTAAACGAGACTCTGTAGACTAACTCATAAAATAAGAATCATATCTATTTCATATGCAAATTAAATATGAGTATATAAGAGGTACTACACTCCTATGTACATGCATGCATGCACACATAAATGCAAATACATGTGCATCATGCAGCATGTAACAATAGGGATACATTCTGAAGAATTCATTGTTAGGTGGGTTTGTTATTATAAAAGTCTAATAGAATATTCTTACTCAAACTAGCCCTGCGATGGTAGCACTAGGCCATGTTACCATGTGGATGACTATTGTATATATAGCCCATCATTAACTAAGACATCATTATGAGGTAGAGGATTGTATATACAAGATATGTCTGTGTGTGCAAATATGTATGTGGGTGCGTGAGTGTGTGTGTGTGTGTGTGTATATACATACATAACTGTTGGCTTGTAACTTACAAATTGCACTATTATTGTAATTATCATATATTCTTGCTTTCAACAATGGTACACACCACTCTGATTTGAAGAGCTTGATACCGAAACTGAAAACATTAATTTAAAAATAATTTCTACTGTGGTCCATGTGATAGTGAATGGATTATGCTGACTTGCAGCCACAGTGTAGCTGCTCTCTACAGAGCCTGTACAGTTATTCTTTGTACCATTTTTGGCAGAATCACCCTTTCTTCAGGATAAGTTAGCAGCCCTTGCACAAGACTCTCCTGGTTTTTTAATCTCTCAATCAAAATGAAAGTATCCCTTTAGCTGACAATAGAAAGGATTGCTCTGCCTAGTTTGGAAGAGAGAATCTGAGCCATTCTACGTCATTCACTTTTTCTTTTTTGATATATTTTTATTTACTCCTTGATAATGCCAAGCACATATACAATGTATTTTGATCACATGCCTCCTCCATTCCCCACCATCCAACTCCTCTTAGACCCTCTCACACCATGTTTCCCTCCCAACTTCTTCATATTTTTTATATGAAGTATAATGCCTATCTGATATGGGTATAGGTTCATCCACTACAGCATGGGCAACCCATCAGGGGCCACACTGCTGAAGAAAATTGACCTTCCCTACCCAGCAGCCTTCTGCTACCAATAATTCATTCCTTAGCTAGGTGTGGGTTTTCATGAGTGCCTCGAGATCCATGCTTTAATTTTGACTGACTTGACCTTTTCCAGGTCTTGTGCAGGCTACTGTGAGTTCATCAGTGCAGTGGCCCTGTCATTTCCACAAGGCACTATTTAGCAGAAGTCCTCCCCAACCTCTGGCTCTGAGAGTCTGTCCTTACCTCTTCTGCTATGTTCTCTAGGCCTCAAGGAAAAAGGGTGTGATATAAATGTTCCATTTAAACCTGGCCACTCCATAGTTACTTTTTCTCTGGACTTTGACCAGTTGTGAGACTCTGTATTGATTGATATCCACTGTAAAAATATAAGCTTCTCTAGCTTCTTCTTGTAATAGATAGCAATTAACACTGAGACGATCCCCCCCCAAAAAAAAATGGTCAACATGAAAAGAACAAAAGACTGGAGATGGCTCAGCCCTGAATTAGACACCTATATCTCATCCCAAGGGCCAGGGACCTTTTTAGAAGAGGGTGCTAAAGGATGATAATAACCAGAGATGGTGGGTTCCTTTAAGAAAAGTGTTTTCCAGGCACAACAGGGCAGAAGCACTTTTGAACTCAGTAATTGTTAACAGCATAAACAAGACCTGTGCAAGCTCTAGCCAGACAAAAATCCCAGGACAGAGGTGGAGAGTAGGTAAGTAATCCCATTACTGTCTGAGAGGTATTAGCATTTGATGGTTACTGGATGTATCCTGGTTGTTTGTTTTTTTTGCTTTGTTTTGTTTTGTTTTGTCTTGATACGACCTCTGGAAGGCTAACAACACACACAAGAGCAGGCCCCAATCCCAAGATTTATGAGCAACACAAATTGGACTCCATAGCGAAAGAAGGAAGAAGCAATCTTGAAGTTCCTTCGAAAGGGATGAAAATGTTGAGTGGATGATAAGGGGAAACGTTGAGGAGGGTGAATACATTCAAAATATATTGTATGAAATTCTCAAAGAATTAATTAAAACATATTAAATTGAAGGTTTCACTAATCTAGGAGTATAAAGGTACTTACTTACTTAGAAGATAGTTTGATACTGTGTCCATTTAGTAGATAGTAGTAATAGGTCTTCATAAAAGCCTGCGATTTCCCCAGCCACAGGTTCATGGCCAGATTTACAGTACCAGGCATGAGTTCCATCCTGTGCAATCAGAAAACCGTTGGTTACCGTCATACTCTACTATTTCAACAATGGGCATATATAGCCAGGCTGGTTGTTATTATAGTTCACAGGACTCACAGTTATATAAGACTATTAATGAGTTTTCTTTTTTTTTTTTTTTTTTTTTTTTTTGGTTTTTCAAGACAGGGTTTCTCTGTGTAGCTTTGCGCCTTTCCTGGAACTCACTTGGTAGTCCAGGCTGGTCTCGAACTCACAGAGATCTGCCTGTCTCTGCCTCCCGAGTGCTGGGATTAAAGGCGTGTGCCACCACCACCTGGCTCGAGTTTTCTTCCCCAGCATCATGCACAACATTTTCTGATACTACAAAAGCCATCCATTCAGATCAGTACCAGCTTGATTTCGCTCTGTGGTCCAACTGTGTGGTATCTTTAGGAATAGAGTTTATCATCAAGTTCTGGTGGGCAACCAAGAGTAATGCTGATAGCCTGTACTGTTTTAGGATTCTGTTAGATCCCCTGACCAAGAACTCAAAGACCTGTCCCTGGTCTTTTTGTTTGATGATCTGTAGTATGTGAGAGAAGAAGCATAATACCTCAATATAGGGGAATTCTCTGAAATATATGTGCATATATACAGAAGTTTATAAATGGTAGGCTTCTATATTGTGTTTTCAAACACCCTTAGTGTTAGCTATCCCCTCTTCATTTCTACACTCCCATCCCTCTCCTCACTTAAACTTTGGCTTCTATTGTACCATCCACCATTCCTCCCTTAAAGATTTACCCAGGCTCACATAGCTGGTAAGGTAGGATGGATCCTGGATTCAGTCTTGTTCATTAGCCCTAAGTATTCTGCTTCTTTATACAGAATGGGAGGTCTTTGCTCAAAAAAAAAAAAAAACAAACTTATAGTCCAACTGAAAAATAAACATAAAGGAGAAAAAAAGAAAAGATGCCAATAAAGGACCTGTCACACAGCACAACAAGGCATTGGAACAGAAAGACTGACTTTGACTGTGGACTAGTGAGAAAAATATGAAGCTTGATCTCACTCTAGACACAGAAATAATTTTAGATGGATCATAAAATTAATATTAAAATCTTGAAGAAAAAAAGCATCCCTAAGAAAGCACATAAGAATGTCTTTATAATTTGTGATCATTCTTTACTCTCCTAAAGTAGCCCTTTGTAGTTTTCTGACTTCTCCAGGTACTCCAACTCAAGCCCACAAATTTAAAGATTTAAAGATAGGATCCATGTATGAGAGAGAACATGAGGCTTTTGTCTGTCTTGAGTCTTGGTTACTTATCTACCTCAGCGTGATTTTTTTTTCAAGTTCCATTCATTTTCTTGCAAATTTCCTAATTTTATTTTTTCTTTATAAAACTCCATTGTGTGTATGTACCATATTTTATCCATTCTGAAACTGCTAGAGGAAAAAAAAAAACAGGCGTACTCTTCCACATACAAGCACAGGTAAGAAGTTTCTGAATAAGACGCCAGCAGTAAGGGAAATGAGATCAAAAATCCACAAATGAGATTTCATGAAACTAAAATGCTTTCATACAACAAAAGGAACAATCAATCCAGTGAAGAGACAGCACAAAGAATGGGAAAAATCTCTGCCAGATATATGTCTGACAGAATATTAGTGTCTGGAATATACAAAGAACTCAAAAACCTTTTTTTAAAAAATCAAGAAAACAAACAACGCTATTGAAAAACGGATGGTAGGAGTGAGCAGAATGTTCCCAAAAGAAGAGACAGAAATGGCTATGAAAAGTTTAAACGATGTTCAGCATCCTTATCCCTCAGGAAAAGGCAAATGAACACTGCTTTGAGATTCCATCATGCCCCAGTCAGAATGGTCAATATCAGTAAAATAAATGATAACAAATGCTTGCATAGGTATGGAAAAAGGGGAACCCTTATTCACTGCTGGTGGGAGTGCAAACTGGCTCTGGTACTATGGAAATCAGTGTGGAGTTTCCTCAAAAATCTAGTGGATTTACCACATCATCCAGCTCTACCACTTCTCAACATATTCCCAAATGATTACATCCAACTGCAGAGATACTTGTTTATCCATGTTCATTCTGCTCGATTCATAATAGCTAGTAAATGGAATCAGCCTAGATGTCCATCAACTGATGAATGGATCATCAATACATTTTCAGAAATTACTGCATTTTCCAGCCACTTTCCAGGAAGTAAGATATCAGATGAAGGGAAATAGCAAGAGGACGTCTCTGTCTCTGGATCAGATGCTCCACAGTGGTCTGTTGAATATGTAGATAGATCCTTCTTCTCTTTCTAGCTTGTGGATCATTTTCACTTACAACTACCTTCCAGCTGACTTATTCTAATAATCAAGTATTATAGTTAAATTGTTTATGTGACTCAGCAATGCTCAAGTTCCGTGAGTGAAGCCAAAGTGACATGCCATCACTGGGCTTCCTGTCTGGTGGCTGTGAAAGGCTGTGTTGGCAGATGAATATGGCAGACTCTGCATACCAGACCTTCAACCAGGAGTCAGAACATTAGGAGCAACGAGACCTTTCTTCTGTAATGTCTCAATCTCCTTGGCAGCTTGTATCACAGCACACTATTGACTTTAGAACTCTGACAAGCAAGGATACAGATTAAAATGGCTCCTCAAGGCTGCAGCAAGGAAAGTTTTAACATATTGGTCACAGAAGCCATGTGGGTGATCTAGGAACAGGAATCTTCAAGGCACCCTCAGTCACACTTGGAACATTGAATCCCAAGTCAGGTAGCCAAAACTACATGAGGAAAAATGACAACTCCAAAGAATTGAAGGGGGAAAGAGAGGAGGGAAGTAGGAGTGTTCAGAAAGACTGAAATAAAGGGAACGCTGCTCTCTCGGATGACTTGATGCTGGTTGCTGTTTGTCTTAGTTAGGGTTTCTATTGCTGCTTCAACAAAACACCATGACCAAATAGCAAGTTAGGAAGAAAAGGGTTTATTCGGCTTACACTTCCATATTGCTATTCATTATTGAAGGAGGTCAGGACAGAAACTCAAACAGGGCAGGATCCTGGATGCAGGAGCTGATGCAGAGGCAATGGAGGGGTGCTGCTTACTGGCTTGCTTCCCATGGCTTGCTCAGTTTGCTTTCTTATAGAACCCAAGACCACCAGCCCAGGGATGGTACCACTCTCCATGGGCTGGGCCCTCCCCCATTGATCACTAATTGAGAAAAATAGCTTACAGGTGGACCTTATGGAGATGTTTCCCAAGTGAGGCCCCTTCCTCTCTGATGACTCTAGCTTATGCCAAGCTGACACACAAAGCTAGCCAGTCCAACTGACCCCTTGCCAACTTGACACACAAACATGTCACTATTAAGCCACAACCTTTCCTTTCTTATTCATCTCCAAGAGCTAAATAATTTTAAAAGTTCCACAATCTTTACAAATTCAAACACATTAAAATTTCAGTCCCTTTAAAATAGCAAATCTCTTTTAAAATCCAAAGTCTTTTAAAATTCAAAATCTCTCAACTGTGGGATCCAGTAAAATATTTTCTTACTTCAAAGGGGAAAAAAATCGCCGGGCGGTGGTGGCGCACGCCTTTAATCCCAGCACTCGGGAGGCAGAGGCAGGCGGATCTCTGTGAGTTCGAGGCCAGCCTGGGCTACCAAGTGAGTTCCAGGAAAGGCGCAAAACTACAGAGAAACCCTGTCTCAAAAAACCAAAAAAAAAAAAAGGGGGGGGGGTAATCAAGGCACATCACAATCAAATCAAAGCAAAACCAAATTCCAACCATACAATGGCTGGCATCAACTCACGATCTTTTGAACTCCTCCCAAGGGCTCGGGTCACTTCTCCAGCTCTGCCCTCTGCAGCACACACAGCTTGTCTTCAAGGCTCCAGCTGGCTCCACTCCACTGCTGCTTCTGTTCTCTGTGGTCATGCCATGGTACTGACATCTCCAAAACGCTGGGGTTTTCTGCTGCAACTGGACTGAACCAGTAGCCTCTCCTAGGGTCTCTTCATGATACCAAGCTTCAACTTCTTTGCAAGATCCATTCAGTACTGGGCCTTCAGCTGCCACGGAGGCTGCACCTTCACCAATGGTGTCTCACAGTGACAAGACTCAGCTGCTCCCCATGACCTCTTCATGTCCTCAAAACCAGTCCCACCTTGGCTGCCTCTGGAAACATAGCTTCTCCGTGCTCTCAGGAAACACTCCCAGAAGATTTCACCTCAGTGATGCTAGTCTCTTCTAGGTACTGCTAATTTCTTAGGTCCAGCTTACCAGCATCAAATATCCCCACAAAACAAAGTTTCATTTTAGTAGTTCTGGTATCTTGTTAATCACAGCTGATTCTTCAGCCCCAGCGAACCAGAACCACAGAATCTTAATTCAAAATAACAAATGACCCTGATAGAGTCTTTAAACTTTCCTCTGAAACTTCACAAGCCAGGCCTCCATCTTCTGCACTGCTCTTAACATTCTTATCTTCCAAGCTCCTAAAGAACATACCACTGAGGTCTTAACACTCAATGCCTCTTCTAGCACCAAGTTCCAAAGTCCTTTCAAAAGCCTCCCTGCAACATGGTCAGGTCTGTCACAGCAATGCCCCACTATAATGGTACCAATTTGTCTTAGTTGGGGTTTCTATTGCTTCTTCGACAAAACACTGTGACCAAAGAGCAAGTTGGGAAGAAAAGGGTTTATTTGGCTTACACTTCCATATTGCTATTCATTATTGAAAGAAGTCAGGACAGAAACTCAAACAGGGCTGAATCCTGGAGGCAGGAACTGGTGCAGAAGCCATGGAGGGGTGCTGCTTACTGGCTTGCTTCCCATGCCTTGTTCAGCCTGCTTTCTTATAGAACCCAGGACCATCAGCCCATAAATGGCACCACCTACCATGGGCTGGGCCCTCCCCCATTGATCACTAATTAAGAAAATGCCTTTCAGCTGGATCTCATGGAGGCATTTCCTCAACTGATGACTCTAGCTTGTGTCAAGTTGACACGCAAAACTAGCCAGTACACTCTTTCTCCTCAAGCATCGTCATGGTTTGAATGAGAATGGCCCCCGATAACTCATTTATTTGAATGCTTGGTTGCCAGTTAGTGGAACTGTTTGGGAAAGATTAGGAGGTATGGCCTTGTTGAATGAGGTGTGTCACTGGGCATGCTTTGAGGTTTTAAAAGCCGATGGCATTCCCAGTTAAAGAACTAACTCTCTCTCTCTCTCTCTCTCTCTCTCTCTCTCTCTCTCTCTCTCTCTCTCTCTCTCTCTCTCTCTCTCTGTCTCTCTCTCTCTCTCTCTGTCTCTCTCTCTGTCTCTCTCTCTCTGTCTCTCTCTCTCTCTCTCTCTCTCTCTCTCTCTCTCTCTCTCTCTCTCTCTCTCTCTCTCTCTCTCTCTCTCTCTCTGCCTAGAGGTTGTTAGATTGTTGTCTCAACATGTAACCTCTCTACTACTGCTCCAGCACCATACCTGTCTGTCTACTGCCATGATCCTCCACATGATGTTCACAGACTCACCCTCTGAGACTGTAAGCAAGTAAATTATGTGCTTTCTTTTATAAGTTGCCTTGGACACGGTCATCGACAAAGAGCAACTACAAACATTAAGCATGATTTTTTGATTCTGCAAAAATCATTAATATAGCTGGGCGGTGGTGGCGCACGCCTTTAATCCCAGCACTCGGGAGGCAGAGCCAGGCGGATCTCTGTGAGTTCGAGGCCAGCCTGGTCTCCAAAGCGAGTTCCAGGAAAGGCGCAAAGCTACACAGAGAAACCCTGTCTCGAAAAAAACCAAAAAAAAAAACCAAAAAAAAATCATTAATATAAACAAACTAAGAACACTGCTGGCTCCCCTAAGCACATGCTTAACCCAAACCAGTCTGCACTGTAGTCTGCACAATGGCATGTTAGACCAAAACAAAGGAGAAACCTGGATGGGGAAGCTTTGACAAAGAGATGGGGGTATGCGGACAGAAATGCCCTCTTTTCTGGTTTCACTGAAGCTAGCCTGGTGGCCGATGAAACAGCCATAAGGCCCTGGAACCCAGCAGCTAGCAGGGCTCTAGCGTGCTTCACATGCAGAAGACTGTGTCCTCGCTGGAGACGATTGTGTTGGGTTCTAAAGTACACTGACAAGTCTCATAAAGGGTGGGATATCTTTTCAATAGCAAGTGAGAGATATTTCACTAATCTACATAAGGATTTTCATATCTAATAAAGAACTTCACAACTGTAGTTTGCAACCTGTGAGTGAAATCAATTCAGTGTCACGAAACCAGCATTTCCCTCTAAATGAGACAGACAGGACTAGAAAATATCAGAGCATCGGATGCAGAGAGAATAATTATCTCATGAAATATTTATCCATGGCTTTGAGATCTACTTATGCATGTATTGCCTATGTATGCATATGATGTGTATGAATATGCACAATGGGTTATAATGTAAAATGTCTTACCGTGAGTTACAACCATAAAACAAAAGCCATTAGTTCAACCAATGTCCTCACATTATATCGAGAACACTGAAGTCCAAGAAGCAAAGTAACATAGTTAGTTAGTGGCAATGCTATAATTACAATGTAGTTCCCACATTATCGATTATCTGGCACGTAAGCAGTTCTTCAAAACCAAACTTACACCTGCCTTCTGCCTTTGCAAGCAGCACATTCCTCCCAGGGCTTGTTTAAAGATGCATTTTTAGTAACTCCATTCATAATCTTAAACAAAATTCTGAGCTAAATAGTAATGCTGACCTTTGTTGAGCTCTGTGCCAGACAGATGGGGAGCCTGAGGCAAAACATCAAGGTGCTTAGTTGTTTGTCTTGTAAATTTCCTCACTAAATATGACAGAAGGGAATATAGCCCGAAGCACTGTGAATACTTATTAAAGAAGGTATGTCTTAAGAAGTCATTGCTGATAAGCCACACACGTGGTCCCATTTGCTCCTTTATGATCTAGTTCTCTTGTAGGCAGAGCTTAAGGGTTTTTTGGGTTTTTTTCTTAAAAGCAAAAAGAAAAAAGAAAAAAAAAAACTTACTTCAGCTACCATGAACCATATACCAGATGACCATATACCCACAACCGATGAGATCTAACCTAAATAACAACAACATGATCCTCATTTCAAATTGCTTTTAAATTGCATAGAGTTCTTTCAAGAGATTTGAGTCAAAGGGGAAAACATAAACAAAAAAAATCTGATATTTTCAATCAATCTTTGTGCTAGGAAAAGTTACCAAAGAGAAGAAAAATGAATAATGGTTTTCTTTTCCTCCCCCTCCTTCTTTAAATATTTAACAAGTAATTTTATAAGACGCTTCAAGATACTTAAATTTAACTCTGAGCCTGCACGAAAATATTTATGCTCATGTTTCCGAAGATAAATCCACTAAAATAGATGTCAGCACATAGGAAAGTGCATGCTGACAGGTGTTTCAGAGACAGGCATTTTATTTTTGTTTTGGGTTAATTCCCTAGGGCAAGTCTGTGAGCCATTATATTTCTTGGAAGATTTCTCTCCACTGAAGCATTCCACATATATGCAAAAATAAAATGAAACCGATACCATCCAAAGTGTAGGGAGGATATGGACAGAACGGATTTGATTAGAATCCAATGGCATCAGCTTGAGTGTTAGGAAGGCTTTCCATTGAAGCACCCAAGTCACTGAGTTTATTCAATGATCAGAAGAAAGAATGGCCCTTGATAATGTCCAACCTTTCACTGGTGTGCACATGACAAAGTAATTAGATTAGTATGTCAGAAAGACATTCCATAAATTAGGCACCAATACATCTCCAATGAAAGTAGATTCTGATTTAACCAGTATCTTTCTTGCAGATATCATAAGTTTGCTATTTGTAGCATTCATAACAATAATAATAGTTCATATTTCTGAATTACTTATTCTTCATTGTTCTAAGGACCTTGCATGTCTTAGCTCACTTAATTTTTACTGTTAGTAGATAAAATAGATGAAGGTAAGCTCTAAACAATGGAAAATTTCTGTCTACTCTAGCTCCACCACTTAAAATTGTGTCTGCTCCATGCATAATAGATGTTTACTCAATGTTTGCTGTCGAAAGTCTCCACTATACAGAGGACCAAAGTGAAGTCTACGGAAGTCTGTGGCCCAAAACCATCTCAGTTACCTTTTCCTTTGCTGTGATTAAATATCCTGACACCAGTGACTTCAGGGACAAAGTGTTTTTTCTGCTTCACAGTTTGAGAATGCAATCCATCCTGATGGGGAAGTGCTGGCAGCAGGAGCTGGTCACACTGTGTCCACCAGGATAAGTGAAAAGTGAATGAGAGAGAAGTGGATGCTTGGCATCAGCTCATTTTCTCATTTTATCCAGCCCGGTGCTCTAGCCCATGACATGGTACCCCCTCATATTTAGGGTGGGTCTTCTTACCTCAATGGTTGTAATCTAGTTATTCCTTCACAGATATGCTCAGAGACTAGTCTCACACTTGTCTTATCCATCAAGTTGACAGTCAGTATTAACCATCACATGTGGATGTCACAAAAATCAGTCAACAACTCAGATTTACGGGCTAATGGTGGTATTCGGTGGACTCAATGGTGACTGGGTACTAGATATTTCCAAGTGGTGTGCTCTGCAGCACACACTTTTTCAACAACGCTTGATGGTTTCTAATTTAAGAGGTTTCATTACAGAAAATTATGAAAGTTAAGAAATAAGATTTCTTTTTTCAATAGGCACAGTTAACATTTCAGAGTGATTCAACATTGCTGATAAATTCCTATGGTTTAATTACTGGGTTAAAATGCATGAACTCAAAGATATATTTTTGGAATTGACAAGACAGAGCCTTCTGTTCTTATTAAAAAGCAGGGCCAGTTCATTGTGATCTCAAATTGCAATTTCACTAGCAGCTAACGAAGCTGAATGTTTCTCATATGTTTATTACCTGTTCAAATTTATTCTTATGAAGAAGTCTATTCATTTATTTCTTAGTTAAATTTTTAGTTTTTAAGAAATTCCTATGCGAGTCCTCTGTTTACATCACTTCCACCCTTCCCTCTCTCCCTTCCAGCTCCTCCCGTGACCCCCCTCTTCCTCTCAAACTCATGACCTCGTCTATAATCATTATCGTTGCATGCATGGACAGACACAAAAAAAAAAATCTCCTGAGTTCATCTAGTGTTGTTCATGTGGTTACAACTGACCACTTGAGATTGGATAACCTATCAATCAAGAGGATAATCCCTAGGGGGCAGGGAGAGACTGATCTCCCTCTCATGGTAGCCATGGATTGCCTATAACTCTTCATGTAGGCATGGGGCCTTGGAAGTTTTCCTTCTTTCTCGTTGGCATCTTGGTCTTGTCCAGATATCTGAGCTATCATGGTTGTAGCAACTCTGTCCTGTCCAGAGGACGCCATCTCTCAGCAGCAAGCATCCTGTTCTGACTTCCTACAAGCTTTCCACTCCCTCCTCTGTAAAATCAAAAACATAAAGCCTAAAGTATAGGGACTTGTGTTATAGATGTACCACTGGGGCTGGGCACTCCACAGTTGCTTAGTCTCTTCATTGTGACAAGCTGTAGATTTGTTTAGTAGCCTCCATCTGCTGCAAAAAGAAGAAGCTTCCTGAAGGAGGGTTGAGAAGTAGATTCGTCTGTGGGTATAAAGGTAAGTATTTAGAATTCAGTTAGGAGGGGCATTTATTGAGGAAAGTGGTAGTAGCAGGGCCCCCTCTAGGGTCTATAGCTTCTTCAGGCACAGGTAGTTGGTTATGTTTACATAACAGGCATGAATGTCCTCCTATTGAGCAGGCCTTAAATCCAATTAGACAGCTGTTTGTTGCCCACAGAATGAAAACAATGCCACTAACGCGCCACTGGGAATATCTCGACAAGGCAATCATTGCTGTGGCTCGCGGGCCTTGTAGCTGCGCAGGACTATTGGTTGCACTACTCCCTTGGCAGTTTTCCCAGCTCCTTCTGGTACTGTGAGAGCCTAGTCCTCAGGGAGGAGGTGTTCAGGTCCATCCTAGCTCAATTTCTCTAAGTTCTGTGTCTGGAGTATGTGGTGTCTTTAGCAATAAGGGTCCAACCTTTGAGTCCTGGTAGGCCCTTTTCTTGACCGTGTGTCTGAAATGAGACTCTAGCATATTGAGTGGAAGTTAATTTCTAGTTGAGCCATTGCTTAAACTTGGTTGATTTCAGGTCAGGTGTGTGAGCAAATCAGTCCTTCAGGTACTCTGTGTTGATTATTTAGCATGCAGACGGGGGTTGATTCCAAACCACTTGGAACTGGTGTGACGGGTCCTTTAGTGATTAATATCCAAGCAATTCACCTGTTGCAGCTCCTACTTGAGGCTAAGAGTAGAAAGGCAGCGCTGGTCAAGGGACCAGACAGATTCTCTGAAATGCATATGAATATGGCTTCAGGCTGGACCACATTCACATGATGCAGCAGGGTCTAGGGTGAGAGTCCTGACTTAGATCACCCAAGAAAGCAGACAGACACAGCTCCTGCATGGACTGGGCCCGGAGTGCCGATGTAGGATAAGGATTTCCAGTCAGACTCAGTAAATGGGTACAGAGATGCAACTCCTCAGCTTGGGCCTGGAAAGAAACGGTGTGGGAGGAAGCAGCCGTCTGTTCATATCGTTCTCGGCTTGTGAACTGGGGTTGATTTGACATTGCAGTTTTCTTAGATCATTCTATATCCTGAATATTAATCTGTCAGAGAGTTTGTAATTTGTTATCATTCTGTAAATTGTCTTTAGTCTGTTGATTGATTGTTCTCTTTGCTGTACAGAAACTTCTTGGGTTGATATATTCCTATTTGTCTATTGATTTTTGTATTTATTAGCTATGTTTGGAGTGGTCTTTCTTATGCAAAAAAAATGCCTGTACTATCGTGACATGTTCTCTCTATGCTTTCTTCTAGATTTTTTTATAGACTCACTTCTGATATTGAAGAGAAGTTAGTGCAAGTTTGGAGAACAGATGGGCTGTCACCTGAGGCCAAATGGGGATCTAAGAGCCATGTAGGTCCAGGTGGCCTGTGCTACCACAAGATGCCATGGTGATGTCCAGGGCAGAATGCAGCTGGAGGTCATGTCTGGGTCCGAGGCCCTAATGCAGCCAAGATCTGCCTTGATGTCTGTGGCTCCTGATATCATTGAAGGCCATGCAGATGCCATGGCTCTGGGCCACCACCTGAGGACATGTTGGTGTCCAAGGGCCATCCTGCCACTGGAGCCATGTCGATCGGAGTAGCCTGCACTGTCACCCGGGGCTATGGTGACATCCAAGCCTGGGCTGCTGATGAGGACATCTAAGTCCATGTCCCTACCACAACCAGGGTCTGTGATAATGTCCATGGCCCATGGTAACACCAAAGACAACACACATACCTGGGGTCTAAGCTGCAATCTGTGTCCATGTTGGTGTCTGAGGGCTGTGCTGCCACCAGGGCCATGTCAATCTGGGTGGCCTCTTCTGCCACACAGGGCCACAGTGTCTTCCAGGCCAAGGCTGCTGCCTAGGGCCATGTCTGGGTCCATGGCCCAGAAGCAGCCAGTGTCAGAGTTGATATGCAGGGCTTCTGTTATGACTAAGAGCCATATGAATGCCTGGGGTCTGAATACCCACCTGAGACCATGGTGGTATCTGGGTGGCCTATGCTGCCACTGTGGCCATAGTGAGGTCCAGGCCAAGCTGCCAGCAAGGGCTATGTGTGTTCCTGTTGCAAGTGGAGTCTGTAATGATGTCCATGGCCCGTGTTGCCACAGGGGGTCATAGGAACCATGCATGTTGAAACCTGAGGGCCATACTAAGCTAGCTCACCCCTCATTGGCCCTGAGATAGATGGGCCTGCCCCCCCTGGACACTGCATCAGGAAAGCTGTCCCCACCCCCCCATGGGAGAGCTGCCCCTAGCCACCCCCAGCAACCCTCAGACACCCCCCTACACTCTGGAGAGATGGCCTCACCCCTAACCATGTGCCTAGGAGAGCTGGCTCTGCCCCTTGACTAAGAGGGATGGTCCCAGGGGCCTGGACTGACCAGCTCAGCTACCACCCAGACCCACATCCTGGGCCTTAGGTTGGCAAACCCTAACATCTATGACCTGCTGGAGTGTATGAAGGGACTGGTCCTGCGGAATGATAACTGCAGGATTCCCACGACTCAGAGCAACAGCAGGATGTCCAAGAGAAGTTTCAATGAGAGTCCAGTGATGATGCCAGAGGCCTTGAACCAGACCAATGGCTTGTTGCAATGAACATTTTGTGGGTGGGACTGATTGCACAAAAGGATATACTGTGTGATACACCACAGCACCCAATGCCACTGGGATGATTGAAGAGGTGTTGGAAAGATGAAGGAGGTAGGGTTTTGCTGTTGTTGTTTTGTTCAGTTTTTAATTGATTTGGGGTTTTTGTTTTTTTTGGTTTTTGGTTTTTGGTTTTTGGTTTGTTTTTTTTTTTTTAGGTGAATACTACATGGGTGAGGGGAGGATATGGAGGGACTGGGAGGTGAGCAGGATTGGGGTGTATGATTCCCAAATAATCAATAAAGAATTGCGTTTCATTTTTTTAAAAAGATTGGAGAACAGGCACCCAAAATCAGAAGCACTAAGTTTGAGTTTCTACAGAATAGGGGGGGTAAGTGTACAGCCCACTGGCTGAGCCTAGTGACTCTCACCTGTAGTCTCCATGCTTGAGAGGCTAAGACACCTAGTGAGTGTGAGGACAGCGTAGACTACAACAGGAGATTACCTCTCAAAAACAGTCACTAACAAGTTGAGAGCACTAAAGCATTCCTGTGATCCCAGAACCTGGGGAGCTGAGGCCAGACTTGGCTACATGCAAGACGCTATCTCAAAAGACGTAATAGTAACGTGTTACATGGTTTCTGAATAACTAGAAAAGGGGTGTTTAAAGCCTGTGAGCACAAAGTAATGGCAAAGACATGGCAATGTCAACTAGCCTGATGTGACCAGTTCATATTGCAGATATGTGCTGACATACCCCACTGTGCCCCATAAATATATATGATTATTTGATGTTCATCAGAAAATAAGTGTTGAGGATGAAAATGCTGATTCTGAGACCATGTTGGTGGCACACACCTTTAATCCCAGCAGGTGGGAGACGAAAGTAGGTAGATCTCCATAAATTCAAGGCCAGCCTGATCTGCATATCAAGTTCCAGGCCAACCAGAGCTATATAGTTAGACTGTGTCTCAAAAAAAAAAAGAGAAAAAAAAAGGTATTTCTGATTATTCGATTATCAAATATTGTATAAATGTGTCAAATTATTATGCTGTAGCTAATAAATTTGTAAAATTTAAAAGAATATTTGTTTTATTAAATTTATTTATTTATTTATTTATTTAACATCAGGACCACAGTTTCCCCTCCCTCCTCTCCTCCTATCTCCCACACTACCACCACCTCCCCTTTAGCCCCCCAGTCCTCTTTGGTTCCTGTTCAGAAAAGGGCAGGCCTCCCATGAATATCAACAAAGCATGGCATATCAAATTGCAGTAAGTCTAAGCACCTCCCCTTGTACAAATGCTGGGCAAGGTGACCCAATATGAGGAATAGGGTCTCAAAAGCCAGCAGAAGAGTTAGAGACAGGGGAGAGAAGGAAGAAGCAGGGAAAGCAGCTCTTTCTAAGTCCTGCTCATCCTATGCAAAGGGATGTGATGGTAGCCAGCCAATGAGTGATATGCCACAGTCACCTTCCAAAGGCAGAAATTAGCACCTTGCCGAGAAGCTCAACTGTTGGTGACCAGCAACCAAGAGGAAGTGTCCAAGTAACTGGATTAAGACTATGAAGTAAGTGCCAAGATGTGTGTGGAAATTTAGGAAGTATTACAAGAGAAAACTCAAGAAGAAGTGACCCGAGGCAGAAGGAAACCTGTTATTCATCGCCTTCAGGGAAGTACTTTTGAGTATGTGTGGTAATATATTGTGTCCCCCAATATATTGTGCACCTTAATAAACTTATCTGGGATCAGAGAACAGAAAAGCCACTAGATAGACATAGAGGCCATAAAATAGTGGTAGCATACACCTTTAATCCTAGCATTCTGGAAGCAGAGATCCATCCAGATCTCTGTGAGTTCAAAGCCACACTGGAAACAGCCAGGCATGGTGACACACACCTTTAATCCCAGGAAGTGATGGCAGAAAGCAAAAAGGTATATAAGGCAATGAGGACCAGGAACTAGAGCCTGGTTAAGCTTTTAGGCTTTTGAGCAGCAGTTCAGCTGAGATCCATTTGGATGAGGACTCAGAGGCTTCCAGTCTGAAGAAACAGGATCAGCTGAGGAATTGGCGAGGTGAGGTTAGATGTGGCTTGTTCTGTTTCTCTGATCTTTCAGCGTTCACCCCCAATACCTGGCTCCAGGTTTGTTTTTATTAATAAGACCTTTTAAGATTCATGCTACAAGTATACATTACTTCTATCTTACTCTTTTTTAAAAAATAGACTCTTTTCTCACATAATACATCTTGATTGCATTTTTCCTCTCCTCCTCTCCACTACTCCTCTCAGTTCCTCCCACCCTCCCATCCCATCTGGATCCATGCCCTTTCTGCCTCTCATTAGAAAGAAATGAGATAATTAACAAATAAAATACAGTGATATAAAACAAAAGCTATCACACTGGAGTTGGACAAGACAAGCAAACAAAAGGAAAAGAGACCCAAGAGATGACACAAGAACCAGAGACTGCTTGTTCGCACACTCAGGAATGCCATAAAAACACTACACTGGAAGCCATAACATATACACAATGGACCTGGCACAGACCCAGGCAAGCCCTGTGCATGCTGCCTCAGTCTCTGTGAGTTCATATGAGCTTTGATCCTGTTGATTTAGATGGCCTTGTTTTCTTAGTGTCCTCCACCCCTTCTGGCTCTTATACTCTTTCTGCCTTCTCTTCCTTGGGGTTCCCTGAGCTCTGAGGGGTGGGATTTGATGGAGACATCCCATTTAGGATTGAGTGTTCTAAGGCCTTTTAGTCTCTACACATTGTCTGACTGTAGATTTCTGTATTTGTACTCTTCTGCTGCAGGGGAAGGCTTCTCTGATGATGGCTGAACAAGGCACTGATCTCTGAGTATAGCAGAATGTCAAGAGAAGTCATTTTAGCACTGTTTCTTTTTTTCTGTTAAACCAGTAGTATTTGGCTTTACCCTAGGTTCCTAAGCTATGCATCTCTTGTTCTTGGTCACTCAAGCAGTGTCAGGTGTGGGTTCCTAAGGCCACTCATGCAGTGGGCCTTAGGTCAAATCAGACATTTGTTGGTCACTCCTACAAGCTTTGTGACACCATTACCCTAGTATGTCTTGCAATATGGATACCATTGTTGATCAAAGCTTCTGTGGTGGGCTTGGTGTTTATGTTTCTCTTTTGGTAGAGTTGAACATACATTTCTAGTAGACATTTTTATCATATATGTTTATACCACTGTGTTAATATATTATGAACATTACAAGCCATTTGCACAAAATAGATATATTTTAATAGGATGCGATCAATTTAAAAGTAAGTATGTGCCTATAAAAGAAAATTTTCTCCCTAGAGAAATTAACTAGAAAAGAAAATGAGGGATCAGCCCATGAGATACAAAATTCCTGCAAAAGCTCCTCAAGGGTGGGAGGGGGCACGATGAGAATAGTGTCTATTGGTAAGGTGGCAGGTTCAAGACACAGAAATCCGAGTATCATCAAGTGCCCAAAAGTGAAGTTGCAACCTCACCCTTTCTTATTTGTCCGATTCAAAGAGCTGTGCTTGATTGAAGGCATCTCACTCATCCTGCTCTTGATAATTTTTCAGTTATATTTTTGCATGTATCCCATATTTTGCCTTAAAATTTTGCAATCAGAATCCTTTTACAAAAGAAGAAACTGACAGTTAAACAGCCAATACATTATGATTCGTAGATTCAGTCCCCAAGTACACATTCTGAATTCTATTATGCTTGGCTGTATTTTAGTTTTAATGTTTAATAAATTCATCCTTACTTAAAAGAAGATTTTATATCCTTTTGCATATACTGAAGGAGTGTTGCACTTGCTGAGATACAGTCACCCCTCTTTTAAATTTTATTTTATTATTTTGTAGGGGAGTGTTTTGTGTGCACGTATAACTGTGCACCACATGCATGCAATGCCCTGAAGACCACAAGAGGTTGATCCCCTGGAACTGAAGTTATGGATGATTGTGAGCCACCATATGGGGGCTGGGAATTGAAACTGAGTCTGCTGCTCTTAACCACCAGGCCATCTCTCCAGACCCCACTCACCTTTTCTATTGAGGCAGTCTGTGCTTGTAATTATTGCTCCTACTGTTTTTAGTCCAGGTCATCACTGTCTCCCTGCAGTAGTCAAAAACCTTTTTTCCCTGCACAATCTTGCCTTGTCTTGATTATTTTTCACATGAAAGACGACAAAAGACAGGTAATAAATCCTAAATCACAACTTTATTTTATATCATTCTCTCAAACCAGAGGATTCATTCTTTCACAAAAAGGCAATTCAAGACAGAAATATTAAGTCAATTAAATAATGAAAAGAGTAGCCAAAACAGAGGCTGGAGACATGGCTCCAGGGATAATGAAACTTGGCCCAAACCTGACAATTTTGAATTCGATGCACCAGGCACACAAGGAGGAAAGATAAAGCAAATTCCCATGAATTGTCCACTGACTTCCATGTGCACACACACACACACACACACACACACACACACACACACACACACCACACACACACACACACACAATAATTATTTTAAGATAGTACCTAAAACAGTCTTGAAAAAGGAAAAACTCTGAAAGTATCTGACTAATACTTTCCAATCACAAGCCTCCCACCAGAGCTGCAGTCATCAAGCAGAGTAGTACTAGCTACAACTGCTCTTCATAGCATGCCTACATGTATGCACACATGTGCGTGTTTATATTAGTGGAAGAGGATCTCTAGGGTCCAGAATGGAGACCTTAAATTACAGTCAGATGATTTGTAACAAGAATGAACGACAACTAAATAGGGAAGGGACATCCCTTTCAACAAATAGAAACTAGATGCTCACAGCTAAAGGATCAAAGTTACACCCCACCCACAAGTCATATATGAAAATTAACTCAAAATTAATGTAAATATAAAAAATAAAATTATAAAATTCCTTAAAACTTGGGAGGAAAGGGAATTCTCATTCACTGTTGATGGAAGTGCAAACTAGTGCAACCACTTTGGAGATCAGTGTGGAGAATTCTCAAAAAAAGATGACAAACAGATCTGCCATATGATCTAGCTATACCGTTTGTTGGCATATGCTCGAAGGACTCAACATCCTTCTCCACAGGTACTTGCTCAGCCATGTTCATGTCTTCTTTATTCACAATAGCTAGAAAATAAAAGCAGTCTGGGTGCCCATCAGCTGATGAACAGATAGAGAAATGGGGTACCTATACACAATGGAATTCTATTCAACTGGAAAGAAAAATAAAGACACAGAAATTACAGGTAAATGGAAGGAACTGGAAAATATTATACTGACTGAAGTGTAGACCCATAAAAACAAAGGCTGTAAGTAAGTAAATGGAGTAAGTAAAGAAGCCTAGGAAGCAGAAAGAACCATTTGGAGACAGGAAGAGGAGGAACTCTAGAAAGGGTTAATAATACCCTCTAATAAATTATCTAGTAGGATTCAGTTAGTAGGATTCAGGCGCAATGAAGAAGAAAAACAGGTAAGACCAATTTACTGAGGGAAAGAAAAAGGAGTACAGAAATATCACTAAGGATGTTTGAAAATGTAATAATATATTATCTTATAATCTCACTTAAAATTGCACTATATATACATGTATAACAAACACATAGATAGATAGATAGATAGATAGATAGATAGATAGATAGATAGATAGATAGATAGATGTAGATGTAGATTTAAATGGAGTTACACCACATATAATGTCAATGCTTTCCTCTGAAGCCATAAACTAACAGGAGTGCCAGGCAAAAGAAATCTCCCTTTGAGTTTTTGATCAGAAAGATCCAAGAGATTCCCAAAACAATATAGGCTATTGTCATTGTCTTTTGTTGCCCCCCAGAACTTGAAGGTAAGACCCTTTTGTTGAAGACACCACACACCTCAGGTGCAGGACAGAGAAATGAAGCTGGACCTGACCCAAAAGCCTCTTCCCTGAGGACTAAATGTCCTAGTATCAGAAGATGTGATGCAAGCTGCTGAAAGAGAAAAGCAATCAATCACAACAATGACCAGCCCAAAAAGAAGCCACAAGCGATGCAGTAGTGGCATTATTGTCCTGGGAATAACTAACAACTGTCTAATTGGACTTAAGGCCCACTCACTATGAAGTAACTAATGCCTGGTACTAAACATGTAACCAACTACCTGCCTCTGAAGTGCCCAAAGACCCTAGCGGATAACATGATACTGCTAGGTTCCTAAGTCAGTCTCCCTTCTAACTGAAATCTATTTATCCTCATACCCACAGAGAAGTGTATCTCTCACCCCTCATCAAATAAACTTCTATATAAAGCAGATGGAGGCCACAGAACACATCCAAAACTGGTCAAAATGCAGATAAGTTACCATGGGGTGAGTAGCCCCAGTTGGTATATCTATACATAGCACCTTACCCCTGCCTCGCAGAAGAGGGGGTAGAAAGATTGCAAGAGCCAGAAGACCAGGACACCCGCTTCAAGACAGCATCTTCTAGACATGACTGAGAAGACAGACCCATGAAATCTCAACAATATAGTTGTCTAAATAAGATTTGCATAATGACAAAAGCAGCTGGCATGCCAACATAGCTAGGAAAAATTTCACAAGGCCATACCCCTGGAAGAAGAGCTACAGGCAATCAATGGCTGCTGAGAGGGAGAGAGTTAGTTTTCTCCAGAGAAGAGTCCTCTAATAAATTATCTAATCCTAAGCAGCCCACCCTAAACACAAGTACACAGGAGCAACACTAAATGGTCTCAGAAGGTTGTGTGTGTGTCTGTGTGTGTGTGTGTGTGTGTGTGTGTGTGTGTGTGTGTGTGTGTGTGTGTAACTGCAATAATTATAGAAGAAGTGGTCATGAACTAGAGAGGGATTGGCATGGCATACAGGAGGAGTTAGAGGGGGAGAAGATGGGTTGAAATGAAGTAAATACAATATACTCATGTAGGAAATTCTCAATAACTAAAATTTTAAATTATTTAAAAAATTAAATTACTAATAAAAATTAAAAATTGAAACGAGAAACTATTTTCTTTGTTGTTTTTTTTTTTAATAATTGAGACAGAGTCTGTCACTGGGGCCTGGGACCTACCAATTAGGCTAAATTGGCTGGCCAGTAAGCTGCAGGGATCCATCTGCCTCTACCTCATCAACATTGGTATCACTACTGGGTATCACCGTGCCTTTTTTTTTTTTTTGTACATATGTCCTGGAGATAGGACTCAGTTTCTCTTCCTTTTACAGCAAGTTCTTTACCATCTGAAGTACCTCCTCAGCCCCTATCTTTCTTTTTCTTCTTCTCCTTGAGACAGAACCTTTAGCCCAAGGTAGTCTCAAACAAAAGGCAGCTGGGTATGCTTTGAACTTCTAATCATCCAGCCTTCACCCCTAGAGTGCTGATATCCCAGCTGATAACCACATCACCCCCGGTTTATGCAGTGCCAGACACTGAACGCAGGACCTCATGAAGGCTAGACAAGTGCTGTATGAACTGAGCTACAGCCCCAGTTCCCTAACAAATATGTAGCTACATATATGTTGCAACAACTCTCGTGTAGTTAGCCTCCTTTGCAAAAGAGCATATGGTTGAAACTGTCTTCATACTCTCCTATCCCTACACCTTAGTATTGTCGAGACCTGGATGCCTATAAAGGATGCAAGCCTCTTGAACTAGATCTGATGAAATGATTACGTATTCCTGGGAGATGTAGCCCATTACTCCTGTTCCTTCTCATCCCTCTTTAACTTCTTTCTCAGCTGGCTCCCTCTCATCCTAACCAACACACTTTTTTGATTGAGTACTTGTTCAAGGAACTAACAAGATGAACCAAATAACTATAGTCTGAACACTTTCTGAGAGCTGATTTGGGTAGAGAAATGGGGACAAGAACAGTTGATAACACAAGGAGGAAGAGACTCTATGCTAATGAACCAACCCTCATTGTCAACTTGAGTGGATTTAGAGTCACCTAGGAGACAGAGGTATACTTCTGGGTCTGTCTACTGGGGCATTATTAATTGAAGACAGAAACCCCACCCTAAAATGAGTGACATCGTCCCATGAGCTGAAGGCCTGACTGGATAAAAGTTGGAAAACCAGAAAGTCAACACCAACAGAGGGAATTCTCCCTTCATTCTGCTGCCACTCCCCTACAGTGTGAGCTGCCTTCCTGCCCTGCACCTTCTGGGAGCACAAGCTAAGAAAATCCTTCCTCCTGTAAGGATTCCTGTTGTTATAGCCAAACAACAACTACAAAAACAAAGCAAAAAAACTAATACAGATAGGACACTAAGCAGTCATTTAAACCACCATGTGATTTTAATTCTATGAAAAGATATCGACAATTTGCTATAAATCTTAAAATAAACCCAGAAATTCCCACCCCAGATGGGGAACACAAGTAAGAGAGATTAACATCCAATGGGATAATGCTGAATTTTGCCTCCTTCTTTAATTTTTCATAAATCAAACTTATCTATATGTCCTCCAATATTCTATCATTTGATTTTCCTTTGACAAATACTTCTGAGAAGCTACCTCTGTATGCTAATCAGAGTCCTGGATGGGAACAATCTGAACACTGAGACTAACAATTATAGGCTAATGCAATAATTTTATACCAGCTGGCAGATGCTGAAGGACCATCATTAACAGTTTCTTCCTATCTCTTTAGCCAAGAGATTCCAATCTGTAGATAATTTGGATTGATGAGCCTGAGTTACTTACTGGATCATCCAATGACCCTAAGTCCCGTAGTGCCAAAGAAATCATAGCAACATCCTCAAATGACTAGTAGTAATCTTTTCTAGTGTAAAGCATGAGCCTGAGAAATCCTTCCATGTTCACTCTTAGAGGGAACCCTCTGGTGGAAGGCCTGTCTAACCCAGAAAAGAGATGTGTTTATTCCTTCAAACAAGCTCCCTGGGGACAAGCAGCTGTCAATACAACTAACGTCTAACCTACCCCAAATGGAGCAAAAATCAATACCTTTGCTTCCTATGCCCTTCAAGAGTGTGCTTATAGTATTAAAACAGCCAATAAAAGATTGGAAATCGGCTGCTTTATTACATGTCAGCTGCTTGAGCTGAGTTTCATAACTATTTTAGTCACCCTTGCAATAGCTACATATAAAGGTACCCTGGGGTACCCCAGTACACAGGTGTCCAAGGCATCAGGAAGCTTGTAAAGCCTTAGAGTGAATGAAGTAGGCCAAGGACCCAGTTGCCTTTGTTGAAAGTTTCCTTTCCCTTTCCAGCCTTAGATTAAAGTGTATCCAATCATAAACTACCCACACATCTTCTCCTAAGCACAAAGGGAATCAGTCCAGTATGTATTTTACCTCTCAAATGCTGAGAGGTTATAATTTCTCAATTGAATTATGTGTGGTTGTAAATTCTCAAAATTCAAAAAAAATAGGAACTAGAGTAAATTGAATAGTCCAAGCAAGTTTTATACACCCAGCCATTTTCTAAGACTGAAGAGGGGAAGGTGCTTGTTATGTAACTCCAAGTGTCTTAACCTTCCATTCTGTCCCATTCATAAGAAATCTGGCACTCGTGGGCCATTGCTTACACCTGTTCAATGCATGATCTCTTATTTCCTTCTATATTATGCCTTTTCAAATTCTTCTTGTCACCAACTCTACTTTTAAAACCCTGGGAATGTGAGGTGTGGCCTTTTTAAAAAAAAAAAAAAAAAAGCGCCGGGCGGTGGTGGCGCACGCCTTTAATCCCAGCACTCGGGAGGCAGAGCCAGGCGGATCTCTGTGAGTTCGAAGCCAGCCTGGGCTACCAAGTGAGTTCCAGGAAAGGCGCAAAGCTACACAGAGAAACCCTGTCTCGAAAAACCAAAAAAAAAAATAAAAAATAAAAAATAAAAAGTAAGTTATAATTTAGCTGCTGCAAGCTGGGGGGTCTTAGGGAAGTAACAACAGAAGCACCCAGGTGCCCATGCTCCTGCTAACAGGGGATTCATCTCAGTCTCACGCTAATCAGAAAGCTACGTTTCTGTTGACAGGAGAGAAAATAAATGGTACACAATGGGAAAAAGGAAAGGCAGTAGTCCAAAGCTTTGAGAACAATTGGGGTAAGAGATCAAAGAGCCAAAAACAAACAACTGGTGTGTAGCTAGAGTTTTCCTGCCTGGCCCACAGTCAGGACAAATCTCTCTCACCTGCCAGTCCCACAGCCGCTCAGACCCAACCAAGTAAACACAGAGACTTATATTGATTACAAACTGTATGGCCGTGGCAGGCTTCTTGCTAACTGTTCTTACAGCTTAAATTAATCCATTTCTATAAATCTATACCTTGCCACATGACTCGTGGCTTACCGGCATCTTCACATGCTGTTTCTCATCATGGCGGCTGGCAGTGTCTCTCTCTCTCAGCCTTCCACTTCCCAGCTTTATTCTCCTCCTTGTCCCGCCTACACTTCCTGCCTAGACAATGGCCAATCAGTGTTTTATTTATTGACTAATCAGCAACACATTTGCCATACAGAACATCCCACAGCACTGGTGTCCCACTCCTGGGCTAATGACAGTGAGCAGACCATTTGCAGAGTCTATGGAGGTAACTGACCCCATTGGGAATGTGGTGAGTAAACGCTATATGTAAAAGAATATTTTTCTTCTTTTCAAAAATAAAAGTTAATATGTGTGCCTACAGAGAGTATGATAGAAGCAAATCTCTAGCAATGTGGTGCTCAGCCTTCCTAATGCTGCAACCCTTTAATACAGTTCCTCATGTTGTGGTGACTCCCCCGCCCCTCTAATCATAAAATGAGTTTTGTTGCTACTTCATAACTGTAATTTTGCTCCTGTTACAAATCATAATGTGGATATTTTTGGAGCTAGAGGTTTGCCAAATGTGCCACAGCCCACAGGTTGAGAACCACTGCTCTGGACACAATTGTATAGGGTTAGGAGTTTAAACTCTCAAGAGGATGACCATATTTTAGGTAATGAAAGAAGATATGTCCAGATCAGATAGGAATATGGACCTTTCTCTTCATTTTTCACTCCTCACTTTCTTAGTGAGAAAGAATTAGAAGTTTCCGACAGAACCCTAACTTATCACCACTGGTTATAATAAGCATGCATGGTTTTCTTTCTAATGTATGAGTTTGGTCATTATTGCACTAATATTATCTTCATGAGTTTCTGAATTAAAGGCTATCTTGAGATAGCATGGAAAAGACCCATAAATATGCTCAACACAAAGCACCCCATCAGCAGGAACCCACAGCCAAGAGGGGAAAGACCAGCCACACAGCTCACAGGACTCTAGAAGCTCACCCACCTCCTAATGCTATGTCCGCAGATTTTCTGCTGTCTGAGAGAACTTTGCGTGGACTCTAGTACTTTAAGTGACAAAGATGTGGTTCTTGATTCTTGTTTCAGAACAAAACCTATGAGGAAACGGCTAACTTTTCAAACCCTATCTGCTATGAGAATAAACAAGTTTCTTTAGACTGGCCCCAGGAGTGATTTGCTTCATCAACAGAGCCAGCCTTGGTGATAAGCAACAAGCTTTAGTTAGGTAGCTTGAAAGTCAAAGCCTTTCGTGGATCAGCCATAGTTCTGTTCTCCTCACCCCCAGTCTGCCTCCTCTTCCTCCTTTCTCAGTACTCCCAGTTCTTCAGCTATTAATGGTAACATGTAGCCACACTTTTCACAGGTAAAAAGCAATAACACTTTTGACTACCCAATACTTTAGATGAACCATGCTACTGCTCCATCTGGGAAATGAGGTAGTAGATTCATGTCCGTACGGGTTTGGGTAGCTGGTTTGCTCAAACATAGTTTCCTGGCCCTTTCTAAAAGGTCTCCTAGCAGACTTATGTAGAATCCTATGAGGTACCAGCTAGGCACTAGGTTCGTGAAATGGCAAAAACCGAGGCCTTGCCTTTCACAACACTTAGGGGAGCAATAAAAAAGCAGTGTGCATCATGGAAATACGTGTACCAGATCGACATATGAACAGAGGCCTAAGAGTCCAGAGAAGCCAGTGAACCAAGCTGATCTTCCATTGTGGTTCATCAGTCTTAGCTGTTATCTGGGGACTCAGAAGCATTTATGTACAGTTGTCCAGTGTTCTGTAGGAATATATCCACTTTCTTTCGCATAGTTTCACTCTCTACAAGGATTGTAATAGCTCAAATCGAGCATAATGGCACCATTACTATGGGCTGAAGGGTCATTTTTTCTTGATTTTTAACCTTAGGCGTCTCCACTGTTAATCCAATCTCCATGAGGTCTTTGGTTTCGTGCTGATGTGAAACAATGGAGTTATATATGTTGGTGGATGAGTAGAAAGAAGTGATTCTAGATTGCAGATTTAGAGAAATTAGAATAAAATAGGAGAAATAAATGAGTATGGTCAAGAGCTCTTTCAGAAATGTATTAATAATGGGCCTAAAACTACTCTCTATGCAATCATGTCTCAATTTATGTATTACATGCCATCCCAAAAATTGGATTGTGAATCAGCATTTGAGTCGAATTCTATTTCAAATGTACCCCAAGGCAATTTAAAGAAATTATTTAAAAAATTTCCTGTAAAGCAGACACACTTTCATAATGTGAATAATAACATCCTCATTTTATAGCTTGTAAGTTAGAGTTTTATCATGTTTGGGTAATAAAAGGCAAACCGCATGTCATATTTTATGTTTTTTTTAAAAAAAAGCAGAGTAGTAGTTGAGAAATCATGTATCCTGGCATGTTTTGTATACAGTTTAGTCATTAGCCTCAAGAGATCCATAGTTCTAGCTTTGAGTAAACTTACATTGAGTAAACTAGTACTCCAGAAATAGATAAGGAAAAGGGCCAAGTGTGCTCTAGAAAAGCCTAATTTAAAAAATATGGAGATCACCTTAAGCAACACGTGAATCACATTAAAATGCACACCTGGATTTGAGTGGTCAGTGTGAAGCATGGAGTAACATGTATCTAGAAGTTCCCAGGAATTGAATCCCAAGAATCTGGCGTATGGATCGTATCGTGAGCATCGAATTCCTAAGGTTAAGTTGCTGAAACAGACTCGAGCGTGTGCACTGTGCACATGCGCATTGTGTAGTTTATCCCCAAGTGGTGCGGCCCAGTTAAACAGCCAAACCTTATCGATGAAACGGAAAGACAGATCAAGAAGGGGAGCTTCGCTGGGTTCCCCATCCTGCGCTTTGCTGGGGAGGCTCTGCTCCGAGCCAAAACTCACCTACCGTGCCATTTCTGGCTTAGACTTTGTATTTCAAACCATAGTGAAGCAAGCAGGGAGTGTGGGGAGTGCTGAAAGGTTCTAGCTTTGATCTCGTGCAGGGTCGTTCCACTGAGCCACACCACCCACACTCCCATTTTCAACACCATTAACGCAGTACTCTGACTCCCCTTCTCTCCAGATGTCTCTGGAACAATACTGGGGTGCTAGAAATGTAGCGTTTCCCTTTGAACTGAGGCTAGGGGAGTACAGAAGCCCCAGCAGACCCGAGCTCTAAGCCCGCTATTGACTCTGAAACTATGAGATCTAGTTCTGTATTTTCAGAAACACATGCTTCCTAGGAAAATTTTAGATATGCCAGCACACCAATTTTTTTTAAAGTCATAGCACAAACAAAAGCATAAGGAGAGCTTCTCTTTACGTAATCTCTATACCTTGAGTTTTTCAGTAGGTAAATAGTGGTCTGTAATATTTGTACCTCAAGTTGCTATTTTAAGGTTTCCCTCTCCAATGATTTAGAGAGCTCCTTAAAACCACAAATCACCCATAGGTTCACCAGGATTTAGCTTCCAATCAATAGAAATCAGTCAGCAAAAAGGATACTCAGAATCAAAATATTGCTACCTAGAAATTTCAGATAGCTCTTCTGCAAGCTTAAAAAAAAAATCCTGAAGTGGAAAAAAAAGTCTGTATCAGAATTCTTGTTTCAGAGATACATCACACCAAAGTAGGATATAAAAACAAAAATTCCTGTAGGATAATCTTGAGTATATTTTCTTAAATTTTTTCTTATGATAGCCATTTTATGCATCGAAGGAAAACTAGGGCATCTAAAACCATTCTTTTTTCCCATTTTTTTTTAGTTGATTCTTCGTAAATTTCACATCATGTGCTCCAATCCCACTCATTTCCCAGTCCATCTGTATCATCCCTCTGCCCTTATAACCTCCCCCACAGGCTGTTCCTTCTCTCACTAAAGCCATTCTTAATACTAAATACTCTTTCTGAATCCATAGAACCTCTTTAAAGGAAAGTACAAGTAATGTTACTATAATAATATGCTTATGTGTTTAAGTTAGATACAGGCACTGTTTATTAATATGTTCTAAATACTTACAAATATTAGAGAAAGACACAGGGATATAGTTTTCAGATACATTTTATTAACATTATTTCCTTTGTGTAATACATAATCTACAGACATTTTGAACAATGTGAGTATCCCCCCCTTTGGTGGAAGGAAGGGATTGGCATTTCAGGTCTGCTATTCTATTTCTCACAACAGAAATTTGCCCTCCACTTGAGGCCCATCTTTATGGAATTAGGAAAGGACTATGATTCCATCTTACTCGATGTCATATTCATGTTGGAAAGTCCCATCGAGGTATGTCTTTCAGGGCAGGTGGGCTCAGATGGTCTCATGACAGTGTCTTAGAATAGTCTGTCTAAATCCGTGATTCTTAACCTTCCTAATGCTGTGACCCTTTAATACAGTTCCTCATATTGTGATGATACCCAACCATAAAATTATTTTCATTGCTACTTCATAAGTATAATTTGGCTGCTGTTATGAATCATAATGTAAATATCTAATATACAGGATATCTGATATGCAAGCCCTGTGGGTCTCCCATAGGTTGAGAACTGTTAGTGTAAAGAGAGTAATTTTGAGGAATGATGGTTTAAATCATTCAGACTGCTCTCTATCCCAGATAGTCTTACAAAGCTAAGGGCTACCTACAAAAACTGGAAGATTTATTTTCAATGTTGCTTTGGGAGCAAAAGAAACTGCCCTGAAACCAAAGAGATGTGACCTATAGCTGGGAGAAGGTTGGCCCTCACATCATTTTCCAATACAGCATGATAGTGTCACATCAAAGAACCCAGACATGAAGTAGTTCTGGCGTCCTCATTGTTTTAGAGCAGGGCAATAGCTGTAGGGTGCTAAAGAGCTAAAACAGCAAGCTTCAGATGTCAAGAACAAATATTGATACCAATTGCGGTGGTCAAGAGAAGCAACAAGGCATCATCACAATGTCTGACAGAATGTGTCGGGATATGTTCTGAAAGAAAGTAAGAAGAGAATGTCTTGTCTGGCTGTGAAGCCCTGGAAATATTTGGCTGTTGAAGATGCCAGAGTTGTTGGGTAGGAAATAGCCCTTATATGAGAGAGAGAGAGAGAGAGAGAGAGAGAGAGAGAGAGAGAGAGAGAGAGAGAATTGTATATGTAAGGTGCTATATAAAATATATATAACATATATTGTTTTTATATGTAAAGTGATATATAAAATCATAAAAACAAGTTGACATACCCAAAAAAGGTGTTACATCAGACTCCTATATTGTTCCCTCTTGCCAGGTGACTCTAGTTTGTGTCAAGAGTACAAAAAGTAATCAGCACAGAGGCTGAAAAGGAGGTATAAGCCATGTATAAGCCATCGCGTCAACTTTTATCAATTGGTGTGTCTACTCAAAACCCCAAAGCAGGACTGCAGGACTACTTCCAAGATGTCAGGATAGGTCACCATGTTGTTAGCCAGGAGAATGGAAGATGTGACCTCCCAGAGTCACGAGGAGGAAATAAGACACCGAGAGGCAGCAACGCAGAAGCAGATCACCAAGAAATATCCCACAGGAGCCAGACACGCAAGGAGATTACGGTCTGAAACGGGATGCTGGCGTTGCAGCATCTGTGATGCTACTGGGGGTTGTCTCAGAGGTGGGGTGAGCACTACTGAGGGGACGAAGGGGTGAAGGGGAGCAGTTAAAAACGAGGGTCATGAGCACAAGGAGGGCGGACAGCGCCCTCAAGAGATCACCAGTGTGTTATCCAGCATGGTGCCACAGTAGCCCGGCCGTCTGCACGTGTGTGCCCTGGACTTTTTCTCCTTCTTCCATACGTCCCCACACTGGCCCCACCAGGCCTCACTCTTAATTGATCTTTGATAGTGTCGTGAAAGAAGTTAGGAAAATTTCAAAATCGAAAGACAAAAGCGGAAGGGCATAATGCAATCAAAGGATGGGTGCAGCCCTCACACCGAGGATCTTTATTCTCTAAAAGAAACAGAAGGGGGAGGCAGATAAAGAGAGGTGAAGTGACAGCTGCAGGCCCACCCCACCCCCTCACCCCACCATGAAGCTTTGAAGGGCGAGGAGGAGGGGACAACCTTCCAGGTTCAGACAGAAAAGGTGAAAAGCGTCACATTTGAAGACATCACTGCCAGTCTCGAGTTTCAAATTAGAGCTGCCTTTGATTGCAAATGTTTAAACTTATATTAAAGGGAAATGGGCATCAAGGGGATGGCTTCTGAAGGCAGGCTCAGCATGAAGTAATAGGACAGTTCCCTCATTAGAATGAAGTAACGACAGAGCTTTGACGGGAACCTTAAGGATCCAGTACTAACACCCCAGTGTTGCCATTTTTTACACTGCACTGACCCCTAGAGGCTCTACCTTTCATTCACAGTGGGCTGTATGGCACTTGGGCGGGGAGAAAAAATAGAACAGAATAATGTACAGGGTTGCTTGGCTTTCCTGCAATCAACGTGGATGTGAAGAGTAGAAAAAGAAGCAAGACCCTGTCTCACTGAGGGCTAACAATTAAAACCAAGCTAATAGAAGTAAACTTTGTGAATTTCTCATGCCCTGAACACAAGCAGTTAAGCCCACTACAGTATTAATCAGACAGATTGAAAAGAGCACTTGCATTTTAAACGTGTTTCTTTGGTTTCCAGCCTTCTGTGAGAGCTGAGACCTCTGGCCAGCTGCCAAGCACTCAGACCCTTCCCAATATTGGGAAGGCAGTGGGAAGTCACGGTCTTAAGTGAAGTCCTAAATGACACTGACTTGTCATCTGCCACCTTGACTGATTTTTTTGGACAAGAGGGCACAGAGTCAACAAAAATGCCCAGGTATCACATACGGTTTATGCATAGCACTGTGCAGGTAATCAAGCTGTATCATTGCTACTGAGGGGTGGGGTGTCACATCAAGACTTCTCAAGAGTCTTGATGGAACAAGTAAACTCTAGGTTTTGAACTAACAGGCCACCCAGGCATCTGTACCCATGCAAAGAGAACAGGGAGGAAACCACACATATGGAGGAACATTGAGTGAGCTGAAACTCTCACTATACTAGGGAGACAAGGGAGCAATCCTATGCTGGAGGTGGGGTACATTTTCAGGGTTACTGTGAGAGTTTAAACTTCTTGTAGCAGAGCAATAAAAGGTCCAAAAAGGTTTGGAGCATAGGCTCTAAAATTCTGACAACCTTCATCTGTAGCAGAGGGACTGCAGCCTTATTGTCTGCATAAAGAAGAATGGAGTTGTATATCGAGTTTTTGGAGAAAATAAATATCTCAAAGACAATAACGCCATACTCCCCCAAACATCATGCATGGGCTCTTTTATTCTTAAGCACCCCAATCTCCCTAAACAAGTCCTGTTCTTCTGAGACATATCTAGCTTTAAAGTAGTTTTGCTTGTGCCTCTGGCCTTTGGTTCGGGGATATTTAGTTGGAATTGGGTAGATGATACTCCTCAAAGAGAGGCCAAGTGCCATGAAGAGTTCATAGGGTCGGTGGGAGAAGCCAGATGGTGTCTGGCCTCTTCCCTCCCCGACTGTCTTTGTCTGAACATGAAGAGTGTCAATGAGACTCCTAATCAATTTCTCTCTGGGTAGTCAGCAGTAGTCTCCCCGGGAAGAGAGCTACTCTAAAGTGTTCTCCTCCACAGTGGTAATCGTTAACATCTCAAACACAGCTAGACTCTGCAGAGGAAGACACTGAATTTATTGAAAATTGTTGAGCCTGAGAAATAAATCTCAGGTAAATCTTTTTATCCCTGTGAACTCTGTATGAAGCACTTTTAAACCTGTATGTACTATGGCCAAATATTCTTCTTTTTCTAAATAAGTGCCTCAAGGAAAAAAGGGTTATATACAATGTAGAGATCTGATTTGAGACCAAAAAATGAAAACATAGGATGTAATTAGAGAACTACTATGCTTAGCCAGTTGCCTACTTCATAGGCATCACAGTTGTGCCTTTGACATTGGCCCAAGCACTACTTATCAGGAACTTCAGCCCATCCTTACCCCTAATGATCTAGCCATTGATTAGGGAGCGATCTGACTTGATGGATGAGTTAGCTGAAATAATTGGACTGACAATTTCCGTAGGTTAGTTCACTCACACACCATCTTGTGCCTATTAGGATGTCAGATTCAAAGAGCACCATAATTATTTACAAAATATTCCCATTTCCAACTGCAGCTGTCATTCAGAAAGCGTGCCAAGAACGTAAGCAAAAGAAATCCATAAATATATAAGCTCCATTGAACAATCCACCTCACCGTTGGCCACCTTCCCTTTAAAGCACTCCCATTCCCATTGACTTAAGGAGCCTTGCTAACAGTCCCTAGGGAGACAGAAATATAATACTTATGCCTTAAAGGACATCTCTTCACCCACATATATAGTTTTTTTAAGTATCATATTGAACACTAATTGCAAAATTGTAAGATTTCATGGTCACATATGTAAATTGTTGAAAAACTAACAGAAAGTAGATTGCTTAAAATTTCTGAAATAAGCTATTTGACGTTGCTTTTTGCTTGTGGTTCATCAGTTAGGCTCCCTTTGTTCAAGGGATGAAGGCACTTCTTGCTCTGCCTGGCATCAGCAGGTAAAAGCAAGCAGAGAGAAGGCATGAAGGAGGGCACATGAGCAAGTGTTCCCATCCCAGCTCGCTGTAGGTGAAACTACTCCTTTAATGGAGTCCTTTGATCTAGAAATGACAGAACATTGTAGTTAAAGAGGCTTTACAACAGTTCTACAATCTGCCAGCATCCAAGGGAGTTTGGATCCAGGACCCCCAAAGATACCAAACTCTAAGGATGTTAAAGCCCCTTCCCCTAGGGCTGAGTATTTTCATATGTCTGCATACATTCACAGTGTGCTGTTATCATCTCTAGATTACTTATAATACCCATCTCAATGCATTGTAAGCACAACATAGATGGTGGTCTTACTATATTATTTGGGGAATCATGACAGGAAAAATGTCTATTTGCACAGACATGATTTTTTTTTTTGTAAACCCACAAACAGATACAAAACTACAGGTACAGAGAGGCAATGAATGATTTTCCAAAGCTTGAGGGAAAGCAAATTGTCCAAGAGCGTTTTTTCATCCACTTTAAAATATCAGGTCAATATAAAATGGTTCTGTCACAGTGGAAAAACCTGATAAAGTGTTAAAGATGGTTATTCATATTGTTGAAGTATTAATGATTTGTATTCAGTTTAGAAGCAATTACCATTTTCCATACTCTCTAGTCAGACCGAAAGGTTTGATTTAAGGAGTATGATTATACAAAACAACGTTATTGACAGAGTGGAGGGGGACAGTAGAGACACTAACAGCACACGTGATCTGCCTGCACCATCAAAGCTTTCACATTGCTCTTCAGCCAGAAGCTGCAGGGGAAAATCTAAGTTGTATCAGCAACTATGAAGATCACTGGATGCAAATAACATGCCTAAGTTCTCATACCTGAGATGAGAATGGAGAGTCAGTGGAGATTAAGAGTTCTGTCTCTGCCATTTGCCAACTTTGCTGCCTGAGTTATTCAAGCTTTGTGTGCACTCATTCCCATCTGTAAATACCACCTCTCCACAGCTGCCCTCTGAGCACTAAGTTCATATCTGAAAAATACTTAGAACAGTAGCTGATACATTGGAAGATCTGTGCAATACTTTATATGGGTGTGTTGAATACAGAGCCATGGAAGTGCTAACTTACGTGTATGGACGTGCATGCATGTATGTACATGCATGTTGAGGTCGAAGGACGATTGCGGGTATTGTTCCTCAGGAGCCATCCATCTTGTTTTTTACGATAGGGTTCCTCACCGACCTGGAGCTCATAGAGGTAGCTCTGCTAACTGGCCACAGGGCCCTGGGTATCTTCCTCTCTCTTACAACCTGGGGCTGAGATTATAAACATGGACCAATGCACCTTGATTTTTACATGATTCTGAGGACTGAATTTTCCTCACGCATGCACAGCAAGTATATATTTCTATAGGGAAGACGTTGTGACATGAACAGAAACAACAAAAACTGTATAAGCATATTGTTCCATCTTCTGTTACTATAACCAAATACCTTAGGCTGACAACTTACAAAGAAAACGGTCTTTATTTAACTTTCACAAATGTGAAAGCTAAAACATATGGCGTTGACTCTTACAAAGATACTTTGGGTTTATTATATCACAACTGATGGCCTCATGAAAGAGAACTGTGTTGGAGGGGAGATGGTAATATGCATGTGTGTGTATCATCTTATTTGTCCTTTCTCTTAAAGGGGCCTCCATCCTGAAGACCCTGTCCAATCTGAACCGACTGCCAAGGGTCTCACCTCTGACCGCCATAACCAGTTTTATCTTTCCACACTGTTAATACCCCATTATGAGGATTAAATGTCGCTGTGAATTTCTGAGGAGCCAAACCATATTCAAGCCATGGCAATCAACCATTAAGGCCTGCACCCTTGAAGAGTATGGTGGAAATGTGGGCACAATGCAGAGCACAGTAAGTCCTGACATGTGCTTTTAGTATGTTTATGAAATGCAAAGAGTCCATTGACTCTAGATAAAAAATCCTTGCATTAAATTGAAATTTTATGTACAGTTAAAATATGCTAATACAAGGAATTTTAATGAAAAACAACATCACCAACTAAGATATGGTATCAAGTATGTAGGATATTTATTAAAAACTAGGTTGGATTGCAAAAAATGAGTACTCCAAGGTTCTAAATTCATCTTGAATTCAGTGATAGAAATTTCAAAGAAGTAAGTACAAATGAAGTCACTGGGGAGTGTTAACCTGACCTTTGTCCTTAGCAGAAGAGCACTTAAGACATAGATGGCATCAGAGAAAAGACCATGTGAGAAAGCACAGGAAGATGTCTTAGGGTTTCTCTTCCTGTGAGAGACACCATAACCACAGCAACTCTTATAAAGGAAACCGTTTCATTGGGGCTATCTTACTTATAGTTCAGAGGTTTAGTCCACTATCATCATGGCAGGAAGCCAGGCAGCACACTAGCCAACATGGTACTAGAGCAGAGAGTCCTTACATCTTGATCCAAGGCACTAGGAAGTGAACTGAGACACTGGGCATGGCATGAGCATATATGAGACCTCAAAGCCCGCCTCCACAGTGACACACTCCCTCCAGTGAGGGCACACCTACTCCAACAAAGCCATACCTCCTAATAGTGCCACTCCCTCTCAGGACCATTTTCTGTCAAACTGCCACAGGGAGAAGACTACCTGCAATCCGAGGAGAAGTCTCAGAGCCATCTCACTGACCCAGTGAGCTTGGACTCCCAGCCCTCAGAACCTTGAGGAGACAAATGCCTGTAGTGCAAATCTCTCTTTCAGCAGCTCTAGGAAATTAGGGCATAGAGTAGCAGAGACAGTGGGAGTGGTCACTGCGTTTTTGGAAGATCTTTGTTTCATGCTTGATGTCAAGCTATCAGAAAGCCAGGACGAAGCAGTAAATTCTACCAATTGCTATCATAAAGTCTGCTTAAAAACTTTCTTTGAAAGCACTACATACTTTGAAGTACCAAAAATATTATAGCTGTGATACTTACGAGTCTCCCAGTGAGCTAGTAATAAATACAGACCTCTTTGTAGCCAGACGTTATACAACTGTGTAAGAGGGAAATTTTTCATAGGCAAGAACTCACAAGCATGAGTAACATAGATGTAGGTTCATATGTTTGGAGATACTGCAGCGGGCCTTTGTCAAAATACTAGTCAAGTTTGGCCAGAAGCTGAAGTTGTGTGTTCCCTGTACAATGTTTGTGCCAATGCCATGCATAAGGTAGGGGGTAGGATATACAAAATATGAATGTTGACAGCATGTTGATTCAGGAAATCATAGCTCAGCTCTCCGAGCACACCTTGTTCTCCTGTGTGAGAACACATCTTGAAATTAAGCCTTTCATGTTGCAAAGCTAACAGAAAAAAAAAAAAAAGAAAGAAAGAGTAAGAAGAAGAGGAGAGGAATGAAGAGAGAGCATCCCCTGATACACCATTATAAGCAAGAGATCCACGTGAACACCAGAGAAGGCTCAGGACAGGCTGTCTGAATGAGTGCTAAATTTCAATAGATCCACACAAAGGGTGTGTTAGAAATTGAGCAGGGACTTTTCCCCTGATTCATGGAGCGTATTTCATTTTAAGTATTTAGTGGACGTTGATGAATGAGCTTGCAATGTTCACCTTAAATTCTCCTCCATAAAAAACCAATCAGAAACTAGCTTGCTTTTACTTTTTAATATTATTCTTAGAAAGAATACAACATCCAGGGAAGAAACGAAATCGATGATTTATTCTCAAGAGTCTGGGAGTTTCCCATTTGTCCTGCCTAGGTCATTACCTCAGCTTGGCGCATCTAAACCTGACTTATCTGACAGCTAGCAAAAAAAAAAAGTGAAGGTAATGATGCTTTTTCTCTGACCAGACTAGAAAAAGTGAAGAAATAAAGCAAGCCACTGCAGTAAAGACAAATGATGCAAAAAAAAAAAAAAAAAATCATATCTTCCAAGATACCTAAATACGGCACATTGCATCATGGAACTGCTGTCCCTGTTCTTTTTCGAGCTTTGACACAAACTTTTGTTTACACGTATCATTTCATTATCTTTTAAATGATTAAATAAAAGCTGAGAAGCCATTAGTAATTGACGGCAGCTAGGAAAGGGAGTTAGTCTTTGGGGTTGTCGCCAGGTTGCCCAGCCTCCAGTAGATGGCGCCACACTCAAGTGCATACAGGAGGCACTAATTGGATACAGTGAGGGGTGTGTGTGTGTGTGTGTGTGTGTGTTAAAATGAGAGAGAGAGAGAGAGAGAGAGAGAGAGAGAGAGAGAGAGAGAGAGAGAGAGAGAGAGAGAGAGAGAGAGAGAGAGAGAGAGAGAGAGAGAAAGAGAGAGAGAGCAAGTTAGGATAAAGACGAGTTGAGTTTCCCTAAAGGAGTTAGATGGACTGGGGATATCACACATTGTGTGTGAAACTCTCAAAAAATAAATTAAAAAAAGAATGCTTCCATGCCAAGTCCATTTCTTCCAATTAGAAGCCTTCTCCCACTGCTAATCCTCCCCTTCTCAGTCTCCATTCCCACTGACTATAAAGGTCATATCCTCTCTCTTGGTTAGGAACTTCCACAAGCATGTTGCCAAGAAGGCAACTCTCTCACTTGAACCCAACCCATTTTTCTCTAGGACTACCGTGACTCCCCCAGGTGTTTAATCCAGGATGAGGCGACTCTGATTCCCAGAGAGCTAACGGAACAGTGAAAACGGAGGCTGGTACCACGCTGCCCGGGTTCAAACCCTTGCCGCTCTGCCTTCCAGCTGTGTGGTTCCAGTGCACTAGGACTCAGTGTTCTCATCTGCAAAAGCCAGAAGAGCAGGGACTCTTTCTGGGCCGCTGTGAGTGTGAGCTGAGGCTATACAGATGTTTGGCGCTATTAGAGGACCATGAGCTAGGTACCATGACCGGAAGGTCCTGAGCTCGGCCCCGGCTGGTGTGCCTTGGCCATGGAAATAGACACATACTGGCGCAGGAACAGGAAAGAGAGCAATGTCCAGCCTGGATGGATCTGGCCTGTGTCACTTCCCAGACAGGAAGGCCCTGTCGCTGCAGAGGTCACTGCCTTTTTTTCAGTGCATATTTTAATGAAGTCACAGTGGTGGCCCTATACTATTTATGTCCCTTTCTCTCACGTGTGACTTCATACAAAGTTCTCAAATTAGCTATCTCTGTTGAAAAAAAAAATCCCTGTGTTAAATTCAGTTATATTTTATTTTCTAGACCAGCTTGACAATTTCCCATTATTTAGGATCACCATGGAGAAAACAATCACATTTCAGCATTGTTTTTTTTCCTTCCATATTAACCACAAACCATATCCCAAACCATCCAAGAAGACAAAGAAGCTGGTTGGTCATCACGAAAGAATAAGAAATTACAATGGAAATGTATGTAGTAAGGACTATTCTCTCAGGACTTGTAAGTTCCACATTTGACAACCAGAAGCCAGATCTATCCGGAGAGTGGACACAGAATGAGAAAGGCCAAGCACCCTTTCTCAACTCACTCAGAAAGTGCCAGAGCAGCTGCATGTGGCCTGTCTGTCTGTGGTATAGCAGATGACTTAGCACACAGCCTACCTACCCCTATTTACTTAATTTTCAATCACCAAGAAATTCTAAACACAACTGATGAAGCCCCAAGATAAGAAAAAGGTCACTTTGGGGTGGGTGGGTGGAGGAGGAGAGTACTAAAATTGACTACTGGAAAATGGGGAGGGCATTTTGGGGTCAGGTAAAGACCTGGCACAAGGAAATATCCCAAGAAACTACTAGGAAGACCCCAGCTTGGACTCCTTGCAATATCAAATATGTAACCTGAACTGGCCATCCCCTGTGACCAGATTGGTGCCTAGCCCAACTGTCATCAGAGAGACTTCATCCAGAAACTGATGGAAACGGATGCAGACCCACAGCCAAACATTAGGCAGAGTTCGGGCAATCCTGCAAAAGAGGGGGAGAAAGGAGTGTGGGAGCCAGAGGGGTCAAGGACACCACAAGAAAACTCAGAGTCAACTAACCTGGGCTCAAAGGGGCTCACAGAGACTGAACTGACAACTAGGGGGCCTGCGTGGGACTGACCTAGGCCCCCTGCATGGATGTTACAGATGTGTAGCTTGGTCCTCTTGTGGGACTCCTTATAGTGGGAACAGGGGCTGTCTCTGATTCTTTTACAGGCTTTTGGGACCTTACTCCTCATACTGGGTCGCCTTACCCGGCCTTCGTACATGGAAGGCACTTAGTCTTGTTGCAAGATGATGTGCCATGTTTTGTTGATACTCATGGGAGCCTGTCCCTTCTTAAACAAAAATGGAGGAGGAGTGGACTTGCAGGGGGTGAGGGGCGCACGGGACAGAGGAGGGATGGGGGAGAGACTGGGAGGAGAGGAGGGAGGGGAAACTGAGGAGGGATGTAAAATAAATAGATAGATAGATAGATAGATAGATAGATAGATAGATAGATAGATAGATAGATAGATAAATTTAAAAAAGAAAAAAGTCACTTGAAAATGCTCAATAAGGAAATGTGAAATCAAATACCAGGATCACATTATATCTCCACTGAGACATTTTATTACCCTCCTCTCTAGTCCCACAGTGATTCTGACTAGTAAGGAATTAGGCTAGGGACAATGATGCTTATATGTCTCTGACACAACTTTTATAGTTTTTATGATTATAGGAAAGTGTGTATAAATAAAAGCCATGGTTTTAACCATTTAGGTACATATACACTTCATCAGACATTGGTGCATTCACAATGTTGTACAACTGTGTTGGTAACAAATGCCAGAGATAAATGAATCTATAGAAGGGTTTATTTTAGGCAGTGGTTCCAGAGGTCTCAGTCCACAGCCCTATGGCTCCATTGCTTTTGTACCTATGGCAAGACAGCATAGCAAGACAGGGAATGCCTGCTGAAACAAAGCTGGCATTTTATGGTGGCTGAGAAACAGAGACGAGGATAGCTCCCACTGTGCCCTCTAAGAACACCCCCCCCCCTCCCCATGACATACAGCCCTCTACTAGGCCCCACAAACTGAAGCTTCCACCAGTTCTCAGTAACGCCCCTCAGGGGACTAAACCTCTAACACTGAGCCTGAGGAAGATACTCAATATCCCAACTGCAGCAGCAGCCATCACCATCCTCTACCCCAGAACCCTTTATCTTCCCAAGCTAATACTTCGTATTATTAACACTAATTCCCTATTACCCCTTTCCCTCTGTCCCTAACAATCACCATCCACCCTTCTTTATCATTTGAGTCAAAACAGTCATGTGATATTTGTACTTTTATGACTTGCTTATTTTTATCCAACACAACTTTTAAAGTATCACTTAAAAGACTTTTTGATAATGCCTGCTCGCCTGCCACTCACTTGAAAATTCAAATACCCGCTTTACCATACATTTCTGCCTCCTCTGGGCTGAAAACTTGGGGTGATTCGGGGATGGTGATATATAAAAGTAGTCTTAGCACTGTGGAGATGAAGCAGAGGGAAGGATTGACTGTGATTTCAAGGGCAGCCTGAATTACATAACATGACCCTGACTCATAAAAAGAACCCTGGAGAACAAAGATTTGTTGGTTCATATGGGAATGAGATAGCAAGTGATTGGATAGGAGTAAGGTTACACAGAATATTGTTATAATCATCAGCTTGACACAGCCCAAAGCTATTGGGGGAGGAGGTGTCTCAGTTGGGAGACTGCCCAGATTTAATTGACCTGTGGCCATGTCTTAAGGAATTGCCTTCATTTATGACAGGTATCATAGGTCCCATCCCACTATGGGCAGTGCCATCTCCGAGCAAGGAGTCCTGGGATGTGCTGAAGTTAACTGAGCAGGAAACAAGCAAACGAGCAGCATTCCTCTGTGGTTTGGGCTCTGGGTTCCTGACGTGAGTTCCGACCTTGGCTTCCGCTGACAACGGACTATGACCTGTAAGCTGACATAAACCATTTCCTCCCCAAGTTGCATTTGGTCGGGGTGTTTCTCAGAGGAATCGAAAGCAAACGCCTACTCCAAAATTATTGTAGTTAATGCCCAGGACTAGGTCACAGAGCATTAGTGACGTGAAATGCCAAGGTGGGAAGAGGGTCAGACTTTAAAGGAGAAAGCGTTGTAAAGCATCGGTCAGATGACTGTATTCAGGAAAACAGAACTAGGAAGAATCTGAGATGAGGACAGGAGGAAAATCAGTGCAGACAGAAAGCTTGGGAGAGGAAAAGGGAGCCCTCAGAGTTAGGGGTCACCCAGTATGCCTGTCCCTTCCTACCCTCCCCAGCCACACTATGCACCAGCCCCTGGGATGCATCAACTTGCCCAGCTTCCTGGAGTGCCTGATCTCTGGATATTTAACCAGAATTTTGCTCAGACACTGCCTAAGTCTCTGACAATGGTCCTGTTACTAAGTCCTTTCACTCAGTAACTGAGTAACAGTCTCTTAATGGCCCCTAGCCATGATGCCAGGAAGTGGCTTTTGTTTATAGAGTCATTTCCTGTTTTCATGGCTGTCTCTAACACAATCCACAGGGTAAGTTAAGATGAATGCATGCCACACTAAAGGAAAATGAGGAATGGTTGGATTGCCTCTGTGTATATTTGACTTAATGTGAATCCGGGGCTCTGCTATGCAGAGAGCATCAAGCTTTTCCTTTGTTTGATCCTCTTAGTAATAAATAAACCTTCTAGAATTTATTGATATTAGTTGTGGTAAAACAGACTATAGTGATGACTTTTAATCGATGAATCGAGTGAACTTCTAACACACTAATTATTCTCAAATACATCGTGGTGAGTTAACAGAAGCTAAATACATATATACGCAGCCTGATTCCATTTAAGTGACATTCCAGGGGAAGAAAAACAGGAAGTTGGGTAAGTCCATGCGGCAGGAAATAGGTAGACAAAACAGCCTGAGAAGATTCTGGAGAGGGGTGAAGAGCTGTACGTAGTCACAGTGGAGAATTTCTGACTACTTATCGGCACTCAGAACTGAGCATCAGTCCCCCCTGAATTTTAGTTTGTAGTTGTAAAAGTAAATATACATTCTTCAAGTCAGAACGGTATTTTTGCCTCCTCAGGTACACAAGAGGACTTTGGAACTCTGCACCCACATACCCCACACGCCTCCGGAGATTAGCATTTATAAAGACAAAATAAAATGCTCAGATATTTCCATGTAGCCTTTAAATGAAACACTCTGGGACAGAGTTTGTCTTAACTGACGTTTGTCAGGCATTGTAGAATTCTTAGCAATATGCCTGACCTCTGTCCACTCGATGGGGCAATAAACAGCCTCACCCTTCTTCCCCAATTGTAAAAACCAAAAATGTTTAGGTGTTGCCAAACCTCTCCTCAGAGGGAGGTAGCAAGTGCCCTAGATGAAGAGTCACTATTTTAGACTAAAATTTAGAGATATTTTATAGTTAGAGGTGCCAAACTATATTGTATGTTTTAAAGGAAATTAGAGAACTTTCTAGAACAGTGGGTAGAGAGAAGAAGGAGAGAGGGGAGAAAGATTGATTCTGACTTTTATGTTGACTTTGGAACCTCAGGCCTTCCCAGATACAATGACAACATTGTAGAAATAACGTGTGAACATGTGGCCTCCTGTCCTGATACCCTTATCTTGTTAAGATTAGAATCAAGAAAATGCCGATCCAATCTGGAAGATGATTGCATTTAAAAAGTAAGAAAGAAGAGATACCTGTGTCTCTAATTGCTGTGATTACTAAGTAATCTTGGCGGCTCTTTACCAGGGGGTAAAGAGTATATCAGTTACTCTGCCCTTGCTTAGTATCAAACCATTCATTTGTTCCAGATTAAGAAAAACCAAAATGATTGCATATTAATTGTCTAGTTCAGGATGAAAGAGCAAACGATGCTCTTGTTTTTCATGTAATCACTGTAAAGATGTATTCCTGCCTGGGAAGGGTGGAGCCGACAGAGAAAGCTCTGGTGGAATAGCATTAGAGGCTAACTATGGCCTGGCCAGAATATCTAAATATCAGCTTGATTATCAACAGTGTCTTGCTGAAGCCCCTAGGAAGAGCCGAGTTAGCCTCTGCTACCAAAATTCTTATCACAAAATACTCAGTCTAAAACGTGCCTTGCCCATGGAGAGGACTGGCTTTTGTTGTTGACATCTTGGCAGGGGGGAGCAACCGTCCTAACTCCTGTCTAGTGACGCTATTTTTTCGGGTAGGGCCTGATCACAGTGAAATTTAGAATGAGCCAACGATATCTCAGAGTAACCGTGTAGTCACTGGCCACTTGAGAAAGACAAACTACCTGGCTAATGGTGAGAGTCTGAGTTATATGGTAACAGTCAACCTGGAGACGAAATTCAACCTCATGAGCCATCAGTCCCTCATAGTTAACCATGCCTACACAGTGAGAAAACACCATATGCCACAGCTCAAGGGACCCCCCTGGTTCACACTGCCCCACGTGGATCTCCCCTGTACCAGGTGAGCAGTGATTCTCACGGAGGATAGTGGAGGGCCCCCAAATCCTCACAGATGCTCTCCGGTGTGTCTCGGTGGTGGGTGTTGAGCTGTACTCGCTCTCAGTAATACACTGCAGCTATAAATAGGATCATTTTTAGTGGAATATTTTCAATCCGTGCAGCAAATTATCAGAAAGAGCTGGCTTTGAAAATTCCCTGGACGTGCCTTTGGCGGCAAAGGGAAGAGAGTCTTAGGCAGGCCTGTACCTTCAAGCTGTCAAATGCCAAGTCCTAGAGGAGTTCACAGTGTCGTTCCTCTGAGAAACCCTGGGAGATCTGGCCAATGTAGTCACATACAAGTGACAGGAAGACCCACACTGCTGAGAAGGGACAGATGGGGGAGAGAGAGACGCATTTGACGAGCCATTTGAAAAAGAAATGCAGGGCCCTGGGGCTTAATGAAAATGTAGGGCTTGGACCGACTAAGAAGGAGGGGTACTTCTACAAATACGTGATGACATATAGAAGCACAGTCGTGAGGAAAATGGGGCACAAAAGAACAGTTAGGCAGCTCACAAGAGAAGGTGAAAACAGGTGCTGCTGTGGTTGACTCTCCAGCCGCCACATCACACCCATGATTAATCTCCGCCATCAGGGTAATTTCAAAGCCCTTTCTCTCTGACGAGAGCAGTGGATGTGTTACCCAATTCTAGCTAAAGAAGCGGGGATGGGCAAGGTGTTTCAGGACTTCAGTGCTGGCACAAAAAAATAGAAGCTGAAAGTATGAGTCAAGAGAGTAGACAACATAAAGAGCATATGAGAAAAGTCTGGTGACAAAACACGGCAGCATGGAGTGAAGGCCGGAAGAACTGGAGGCTAGCCCAGAAGTAGTGACACGCGCCTTTAATCCCAGCGCTCGGGAGGCAGAGGCAGGCAGATCTTTGTGAGTTCGAGGCCAGCCCGGTCTACAGAGTGAGTTCCGGGACAGCCAGGGCTACACAGAGAAAAAAAAAAAAAAAAAAGAAAAGAAAAGAAAGAAGGAAGGGAGAGAGAGAAGAAAAACTGGAGGCAGCCATGCAGATGACATCATCACTGTAGTCCAGGCAGGGGTTATAACAAGGCCCTGCATGTAAGCAGCAGCCGTGAACAGCTGTGGAGTCATGACAATTAGAAGCTTCCTGTGCTGGTTAGAGTTCAAAAAACTGAGCCTTAAACTCATGTGACAGTCAGCTCTTGTTTTCTTAAGAAAGCCCAAAGACATGCATTCGTGTGCCAGTTACATAACACACAGTATGCAAACTATTGTTAGGGTTGGAGCGAGGACTTCAAAGGTCATTGAGAGCACGGGCTCCTGCTGGCCTTTCATGCTTGTGTCTTGGTTTTGGTCACACGGAAAAGATGAGAAGTTTTTGTTTTTATTTGGGAATAGGAGCAAAGTTTAGTCTGGTGCATTTGAATTAAAGAGTACTAAGTAATCATGTTGTGTTTTTAAAATCCCTGAGTTTCATTACCCCCACTCATGTCCAGGCTGTTCATGTAGATCTCATTCCATTTCTCTGTCATTGGGCGATCCCTGTGTCTTTCTTGGGGTCCTGTTTTCCGGGTAGCCTCCCTGGTGATGTGAGTAGCAGACAATTCATCCTTGTTTCATGTCTAGTATCCTGCTATGAGTGAGTACATACCATGTTTGTCTTTCTGAGTCTGGGTTACCTCACTCAGGATGATTTTTTCTAGATCCATCCATTTGTCTGCAAACCTCATGACACCATTGTTTTTTTCTGCTGAGTAGTATTCCATTGTGTATATGTACCACATTTTGTTTATCCATTCTTCAGTTGAAGGGCATCTGGGTTGTTTCCATGTTCTGGCGAGGGTCGAGGGAAAGAGAGCTTGGGGGAGCGGGAGATCCCAGCTGGATCAACAACAGAGAGGGAGAACAAGGAATAGGAGACCATGGTAAATGAAGACCACATGAGAACAGGAAGAAGCAAAGTGCTAGAGAGGCCCACAGAAATCCACAAAGATACCCACACAACAGACTGCTGGCAATGGTCGAGAGACAGCCCGAACTGACCTACTCTGGTGATGGGATGGCCAAACACCCTAATTGTTGTGCTAGAAACCTCATCCAACTACTGAGGGATCTGGATGCAGAGATCCATGACTAGGCCCTGGGTGGATCTCTGGGAGTCCAATCAACGAGAATGAGGAGGGTTTATATGAGCGAGAATTGTTGAGACCAAGGTTGGATAAAGCACAGGGACAAATAGCCAAATGAATGGAAACACATGAACTATGAACCAATGGCTGAGGGGTCCACACTGGATCAGGCCCTCCGAATGGGTGAGACAGTTGATTGGCTTGATCTGTTTGGGAGGCATCCAGGCAGTGGGACCAGATCTTGTGCTCATTGCATGAGTTGGCTGTTTGAAACCTGGGGCCTATGCAGGATTGTTTGGCTTGGCCTGGGAGGAGGGTACTAGACCTACCTGGACTGAGTCTACCAGGTTGACCTCAGTCTGTGGGGAAGGCTTTACCCTGGAGGAGATGGGAATGGGGGGGGGGGGGCGTTGGGGGGAAGGTGAGGGGGACGGGAGGGGGGAGAACAAGGGAATCCGTGACTGATATGTAGAACTGAATTGTATTGCAAAATAAATTAAAATAAATTAAAAAAAAAAAAAATCCCTGAGTTGTTAAGTGTGTTTTTCTTCCCTAAATCTCTGAGATTCTGAGTCAGGGAAACTCTCCAAGTAGCTAGAATTATCATCCCTCTGCAAGACTGGCTGGTTTCCTCTTGTGTGTTGATTTTAAGAATATGGCAACAAATTATGAAGAGATTAATTTTCTAAGAAATCAAAGATTGTTACTGCTACAGTTTAATTATGAGTCCTCCCAAAATCTGTATATTAAACACTCGCTCATGAGCCCACAGGACTACTGACTGGGGCAGGCAGCACCTTTAGAAGCTGAGAGGAGGAAGCCAGGTCACTGGGGATGCCACCCTTGAAGGGGACCTCTGAACCCTGACTTCCCTTCCGTTTCCCAGACATTGTGAATGGGCAATCTCTTCACCACTTGTCCGCCACCGTACATACACGTCCCAGTGACAAGGGCCCAAAAGCTGAGACCTCCGGGACCAGGAAGGCAAGTCAATGCAAGCCCCTCCTGCTTGTAAACTGACTATCTCAGCTTCTGTCCCAATGGTGGGAAGCTGACACCTCACCCACCATGACACATTCACTGAGTGAATCTCCGGAGAGCTGCGTTTGTTTTTAACTCACTGAGTAATACCGTTTCTTTCGGGTGTTTGTGTCTCAGTGTTAGGTGACAAATCCATCCCCTTCTCACAGCAGGGACAAAACTCTAGTTTGTGCCATAAAGTCACATTTGCAGGGGTTTTTTTTTCCCCCTTATAGTCATGGCTGCAATATTGGTCCCTCATGATCAACACTACATTACGTCATTCTATAATTAGGGAAGACCGAGGAGGGAAAGAAGGGGGCTTTAAGAGATATGAGGCCAGCAAGTAAAAGTTTTAGCCAAACAAGACTAACGACCTGAATTCAACTCCCGGATCCCATTATGGAAGCAGAGAACCAATAATTAAAAGTTGTCCTCTGACCCCCTCACATATAACATGACGTGCACGCAGAAGCATAGGGACCTGCACACGCACACACACACACACACACATGCACACACACACGCACACACACACACACACATACACACACACACACACACACACAATTTGACTTTTTTTATTGAAAAATTGTTTTTCATACAATATATTCTGATCATGCTTTTCCCCTCCCCCAGCTCCTCCCAGCTCCTCCCTATCTCCTCATTCACCCAGCTCCCCATCTTTTCTCTCTCTCTCTCTCTCTCTTGGATTTTCGAGACAGGGTTTCTCTGTGTAGCTTGGCTGTCCTGGAACTCACTCTGTAGACCAGGCTGGCCTCAAACTCACAGAGATCCACCTGCCTCTGCCTCCCAAGTGCTGGGACTGAATCACCACCACACCCTTTCTCAAACAAACAAAAAACCCAAAGAGAAATAGGCACACATATAGACCCCCCCAAAAAAAAAAAACCTGAAACCAAAATATACAAGTAAAAGACCAAAAAACAAACTATGCCCAACCAAAGCAATTTGAGACACAAAGTATACAAAAATATCACTGAGTTCATTTTGTGTTTCTACTGCTGGGCATGGGGCCCCACCCTGAAGTGTGGCTAACATACTCAGGGATACTCTACTGAAGAAAACTAATTTTTTCTTTGCAAGTAGGTATCAATATTATAGAGAGCTTCTTGGTTAGGGGTGGGAGCCCACAAGTGTGCACGCATGCATACATGCACGCGCGCATACTTACACAAAAGAAAATTTGATTCTTTAAAGTGCAGCAATTCCCATTATCAACTGTACATTCTGCCATGTGGTAATTGTAGGGTTTCTCACAAGTTTCTAACGTCTCCATTTTCATACAACTAGTTGTTGGGACTGAGGTCTTTTTTTAAGTCACACTGTGCCTTACTATCACTTTGACAGCTCCCTAAATCATACACATACAACCCCAACTTCAAGTTCTCTCAGTAAAAGGAGTATACACCAAATCAATAAAAATCAACGTAACTCTCCTGAAAGCAATTCTAGCCCTTTAAAATCACCTGGGGCTTTTTTGTGTTTGGTTTTTAATTTACTTGGGTTTCACTTTGTTTTGTTTTGTTTGTTTAGAAGGAAGAAGTTGCTACCCTTCATAAAATAGTTTAGCATGTGTGGAACACGAGGTAAGCCTGAAGTACTCATCCCCTGAATTAAGGTAGAAATTAAGATACAAATGAGTTAGACTGTGTGACAGAGTGAAATCACTAGCCCAAACTTGATGGCTCCTAGAGCAACCCTTGATGCTCATTGTATTTTATTCCCTGTTGAGAATTCCACAGGACAGAAATGGCCTCAGAAGGACACACAATCATAAAAGTATTCATGTTATGGCAACACACTGGCAGCCTCCTTAACTCCAGAAACAAAAGGAAGCTCTCTGTGAGAGCAGTGGCCTTCAACCCTTTTAACATCCTCTCAAAATTAATGGCCTGTATCCCAAGCTTAGGTTTATTTACAACTTGTACACATGGACTACTCTGCTGATATATACATAGTAAAACACTTAAATATAGCAAATCCCCAAAAGATGAGAGGAAAAGAAATGTTGAGTCAAATACTCCTACTCTCAATGGATGAGTTAGCACATGGCCTACATGCATACCCACTTAAGTATGCTTTCATCAGGGCTTACGGTCCAATTACATCTTGCCATAGAACTCAGAGAACTGGTAAAACCTAAAAATACCCAGCAATAGTATCCTAAATCCCACATACAAATAATCCCCAACATTCTATGTTGGAAGAATTATGCTTAGGTAAGAAATCATCCTTGTAAAAGATTCATCAGCGAAGAGTCCTCTGTGAAAGCTTCAGCTAGTCACACACAGGAGCAGCAGAGTCCCTCTGCCTGGCATCAGCTTTCAGGTAATAGGCATTTAGTACCCACAATGTGTTGCTGTCTGTCACAGAAGAGCTGGAGGCCTGAGCAAGGACAATGTGGAGGGTGAATAGTTCTAGGAACAGACTGCTGTATTCAAATTCATTTCCTGCCCCATGCTAATTTCCATAAACCATCTATGTATCTGAGGCTTAGATTCCTTAACTCTTAAATGAGAATAAAAATAGACACCTGTTATACAGTTAAAAATTCAAAGATGGTGAAAATGTTAAGTTGTAAAAAGTTGTATAAATGTAAGAAGTAGTAAAACTTTTCCCATTTATCATCTCTTAAAAAACTAAACTAAAAGATAATTATTACAAAAGAGCATATGCCGGGCGGTGGTGGCACACGCCTTTAATCCCAGCACTCGGGAGGCAGAGCCAGGCGGATCTCTGTGAGTTCGAGGCCAGCCTGGGCTACAAAGTGAGTTCCAGGAAAGGCACAAAGCTACACAGAGAAACCCTGTCTCAAAAAACAAACAAACAAAAAAAACCAAAAGAGCATATATTCTGCACAAGTTAATTTTTCTTTCATGTCTCAGACCACCTGCATTCCAAGTCCCAACCCCGTAGCTCCTCTTGGCATACCCTGGTGTAACTGACAGATGTTCCCTCTGGTGGATACTAAAATGTACTGTGTATGGTATATATACATATACATGTATATGTATATATATATATGTATATATATATATATATATATATATATATATATATATATATACATATATATATATATCCAGCCATCCAGCCATCCAGCCATCCAGCCATCCCAGAGGTGAAAGTGAGCAAGACAGCTGGATGGAGGCTGGGAGGCAGGGGGCTCCTGAGGTCACAGCATCTTCTTCTGACTTCTAGAGGACCCAGGCAGTCCTTTGTATTCCCAGGCACAGCAGAATGACTGGGCAACTGCTTTAGTAGTGTTGAAGGGGTATAAGAGTTATGCTCTCAAAGTTCTGGAGCCCTGCAAAGTCTTTTGTGTCCAGGAACACAGAGCTGTCCTTCGTGGATTAAGTCATTGACAATGATTTACACAAATATTTTTTAAAGCTTCAAAATTTATTGCTATACATTTCCTCATAGCATTCACTATGGAAATAGTGCAAATATTTATTTTGAACTCTATAGCATTTGAAAGATCACAAAGCTTTTGATATCTTTTGCAATCATTTATGAAGATCTATATTAAACTTGTATTATTTTTAAAATTTAAATAATATAACATTCAAAGAGATTATATAATGCTTTCTAGAGGAAAAAAAATTTTCTGGAAGCCATTGGGCACTATCTTGATAAAACTTGTTTTCTAACTGCATGAGTCTTTATTCACTCACAAACTCATTCAACAAATACTTATTGACAAGCACATTCCAGGCATTAATCAAGGCCCTGGGGGGCTCTAAGATGGAAAGACACCAGCTCTGCTTTTACGTTGATTACAGGTCATTTCAGAGACAGACATGCAAAACACTTTTTACAATACAATAAAGTGCCTCCACAGAGGTATTTACAAAATACAGTGGGAACTTGGACAAGGGAAAGAGCATCTGCCTGGAGAAATGGGGGCGACAGCACGGACGAGGTAGCCATTGAGCTGACACTTACCCGTGACCAGAAACTTGCCATGTAGACCGGCAGGCGAGGGGAAGGGAACACACGGGTGTACAGACACCGAAGCCCAGCAGAATTCAAAGGAGCAAGTGAACAGCAATGGGGACAGTAGCAGGGTGAGGCTACAGCTACAAGATCAGTTAGAGTCTTTTGACCATTCTTCCTATTATTTTTTTCTTTTTTGAAACAGACTCGAGTGCTTGTCTGTTTACATGCAATCGACTAAGTGCTGGGAAGCCTTGCTCTCACAGAGCTTACATTCTATGAAAGAGACAAAGAACAACCAATCAAATACAGGTTTCAGAATTCCCTATAAAGAAACAGGGTACTGGAAATAAAGCTACAAGCACAGTCAGGGTTACCGACAAACGCCTCTTAAACACAACAGGATGACGGTGACAGCATTCTCCTGAGTGCACCCACTAAGTGGCAGGCACCTTCCCAAACGCCTTGCAAACACCATCTCCCGGAATCCTCACAACTCTATGAGGTAGGTATTGTTATTCCTGTTTCACTGAGGAGGAATAAACTCAAGGAGACTGAGGGCCCTGACAAGTCACACAAAGGCCAAGTCTAGGATAAGATGTGGGTAACTGCAAAATTCATGTTCTGACATTGGAACCTGCATTTAAAGGCAAGTGAGGAATTCAGAGCAGGGAAGGGGCATGATCACCTCTGCTTCTTTAGAGAACAGAGGAGGAAGAAGAAGGGACAGTGGAAGAAAGGAAGCTATTCAAAAGTCCAGAGGGAGGGAAGAGGGTTCCCATGAACTTAGTGGTTGTGGAAGGAAGGAGGTGAGGGGTGGGTGTGATTAACTCAGTACTTCTAACAGGACTGACAGATGCTACAAGCAAGGAAATGAGCAACATCCAGCATCATTCCTGCATTTCTGCCTTGTCCAACTGAAGTTGACTTTGAGCCAAGTTGAAGAATCCAAGATGATGGTGGGCTTGTGGCCATAAAATGGTGAATTTAATTTTGGACATGTCCTGTGGGTATACTGAGCACATCACAGCCTCATGTGATGGTCACCAAGATACCACTTTATAATGGCTTTTACACACCTTGTTTCTACCTGAGCAAAGTACACAAGGAAAAACTACTAAAGCTTTGTAGTCTGTACACTGTCAGTTTGCTTTCAAAAACCTGTTTAGAGAAGTTTGTACAGTGGGTTGGATTGTGTTGTAAAAAGAGTATCTGATCCCAAGACGAGGTTGCACGTGGAGTCGGGAGCTTGGGGTGGGAGGAGAACAGCTTCCGGAAAGCCATTCTAACCGTAGTCCCAGCTCTTTAAGAGATATCAAGGTTAACTCCAAGACACCTAGCCTGAGTCACTCTGATGGCCCCTAGCAGGGATCCTCTGGCTACAATCCTCCTGGAGCCTGCAAATCTGCCCATTCATCTACCAGCAGGGATGTTTCAAGAAAACTGGGGGCCTAAGGTGCAGACATAAAAATTTAATAAAATCAGAAATTCCGATAAGTATTGTTACAGTTTGGCAATAAAGTTCAAAAAGCAGAGCAGCCCAAACTCAGCTAGTCGTACAGCTTTGACAATCCTGCTGCTCCCTCCTTCCCTGGATGAAAAGCGTGCTGGAGGTCCTGGTAATTATTAGTGAAATTAATATGGTGGAATGGCTACCCACTACAGGTAAGGAAGGGCACAGGTGACATGGATGCAGAGATGGTCACAACCCTGACCACACTACTTCCTTCGGGTCTAATTTTATTTTGTTCTTTTTTTTTTTTTTTTGGTGCTGGGACCTGAATGTAGAGACTCATGTATGCTTAGCATGTGTGCTCATTTAAAATGAACATAAATACAGCACAGGTCCAGCACATAAATGCATCAACTGCCCCTATAAAGCAACATTATTTTGGCTCCATTTTTCATAATTTCCTTATAGCTACTCCCTCTTGTCTTTGGCTCAGATCAATTTATGTATGTTTTAATTTAAAAAACTCACTGAATATTTAATGCCAGTTTTAATAAATAAATATCAAGCTATTTCAGTGGTAATAAAGTTAGGCTTCTAATAGAAGAGAAAAATTAATACTTTGGTCAGATACTGATTAGTAAAGCATCACACTCTGGCTCATAAAACCACTTCTTAGAGGCTGCCTCACGGTGTAAAGGCTCTGAAGTGCTCTATAGACTTAGTAAGCTAGTGGATATTAGAAAGGGGAAATATCCCAGGCAGAGCAAGTGCAGCTTCAGGCAGCACCTACCTAGATAGGGGCCTTGTATACATACCTAAGTCATGTCACAGGGAAGGAAGAGGCTGACTTTTGTAGCACTATCCAAAGGACTACTCCCAGGCAAGAAGAGAAAACTGAATGGCAGAGACAATATGAAGCTTCTGGTGAGACAACCCCTATGAAGAGAAGTCTGCAGGCACACTGCAATACACCAGCTACTTCCCACCACCTCCATTTCCAAGCTAAGGCCCGGGGTCAAAGTTGAACGTGGATCAGAAATGGTATCCAAGGGCTATGACTGTGTGTGTTCTTTAACAGAAGAAGTTCCAATCAGTCTGTGAATATAATCATTTATTTGTCTTTACAGTGACGATGAAAGAATGTACAGGTATCTTCTTTCAATAAAGTATAAAAATCTGTTTATATACAGTGAAGTCATAATAATCTTTAGTGGGGAAACGTATTTGGTACTCTTGATCTGTTTATATTAAAACTGTGGGGGAAACAAATATCTCATGTAAGTGCTACATTTCCAGTAGATTGCACCTGGCATCAGAAGCTCCACTTCATTTTAAGGGTCCTGCTTGATATTATAAAAGACTAATTTTAAGTCCTAGGACTCAAAATAAACATCATTTGGAATAATAGATATATACATCAAAAATACATCTAGAAAGGCATTGGTTAGTGCTAGTAAAAAGCTCTATGTGCTCAGGTACACTTTTTTCTTACAGGCGAAACCCGGTGGAAATGTTTTAATTCCATTTCTAGCAATTTGCTCTTGGGGAAGGTCAGTCGAAAGTTACCTGTGAAGACAGAAGAACAATGACTTCTCAGATGAAAGGTCAGTAAGACTCACTAAGAATCCCATCTTCACAGTCCTGGGAGAACACTGAGCTCCAGGACTGGATGGGGATGGCTGAACACCATAAGTCACTGGATCCTTTAAACTCTGGTATGCCATTCTGACGACTTTTAATACCCAGTTTACTGTCAAAGAATCATATATATTATTGTTTATACAATATTTCTGGTCTACAATTAGCTAAAACAGCATAAAAAGGAAACTCATGGGGCATATAAATAAAATATTCTAACAGACAACAGCCAAACCCAATCCTATTTTTGAGACAATTCTACATAATAATGGTTTCTTGTACTTCACAGCATCTGCAGATGCGCTTGAGGCTTCTCCTGATTACCAGAGTGAGACGTCACTGTGCAATTGAAACTGAACAACTGGTGTCTAATACAGTTCATTCTCGGCTGCATGGTTCAACACATTCGTTTCTGTCACTATTTCCTTTTCGTAATCATTCCTAAAATGCTTGATAGCCTGGGTACTTATATGTAAGTGTCAAATTTATGTCATATAGAAGATCTTGGCACATTTCTTAACTAAATAAATAACCTAAATAAACAAATGTGCATCATTCTTGCATATACAGAATATTAGAAAGAGCACGAACATGAGGAGGCTAGCGTGCCAAGGAAACCGAATCTTAGAAGACTCCATCTGTTACGAGCCACGTGAAGCTGGCCAGCCCCACCCGTTACCCACCTATAAGCTAGAGCCCAACCTCTTCTACACATAAGGATAAACATCTAATCAGGCTGTGTAATCATGCTTCAGGACTTTACATGCATATAGGCTAAACCAGTAGATTATGTGAATGTAATTTTAATGCTTAAGAATATTCTAAGTTTTCTACAAGCTACAAGTCTAATGGCCTGGTCTAACAATGCCTTCTTGAGGTCAGACTATAATATGCATAAGTCTATGCTTATTGAACATATAAAAATAATGGTCATTTTTTAAAAGAATTATTAAAATTCAATCATTTTCAACAGTTAGTTTGTTACTAGTGAGATGCACACTGTGCAAGACTGTGAGCAGGGGCAAGCTCCTGTCCATGGAGGGTGCCTTAACACCTGCTTGCTAAGGTGAGCCCTCTGAGTGCTGCCTGCAGAGCAACCCAGAAGGCAACCACCAAGGAAGCAAAGGTCTCGGTAAGTCTTAGCTGCCAGGCTCCTGATGCCCATGCTGACGTCAGGAGTAAACTCCGGAAGAGAAGAAAACAAAACAAACCAGAACCAGACTGACAGGAGAGAAGTGCCATCCCAGATTACATCTTGACACGATGGCACCGAATACTGCATGCGAACAACAGCAATGCAGACCCCCTCCCTGGCTCCTTAGACACAGTGGCTAGGACTTCAGACCACAGGAACATGCTCCAGACTTCTCTCTGGGAGATTTAACACATACTGAATGAGCTCATCAGATTCCTACAGTGCAACCTTTCAGCTTGGAAAACAAAGTGCAAAACGGCCACACAGTGTCTTCCTTCCTATCCTCAATGAGTAAATAAAAGGTTTAAACTAGGACTGAACCAGGTCCCCAGTCAGGAAATAGAATACAGAGAACTGAACTGCACTGAACTGGATCTGAACTACATGCAGGTCAGGAAATTCCGGGACCGGATGTTTGCTCTCCCCAGCCATGTCAACAGCAGACGTCACAGTTACTACTTGGTTGCACTGTCATCACGGGCACTATTAAAGTACGGAGAAGCACTCAAGGGAAGGGAAGGCATCCGACAATTAAAGCCACCTTCTCTCACCTCCCTCCCTGAGCTCTGCTCCTCGAGCAAACATGACTCCCAGTCAGCAACTCCAGTGGAAACCCAGTTCTTCCCTCCACTGCCTCAAGCTCGCTTCCGATCAGCCACCAGTCAGGCTGATTCTACCACCAGACATGTCTCAGATCTACCCTTTCCTGCTCACCTCTCCCATCACCTTCAGAAAGTCACCACTGTCCCTTACTAGACTACCATAGCAACATCTCAACGGGTCTCCCTGCCTCTCAGCTTTCTCTACTCCAAGCCAAATAAGCAAATGATCACACCTTCTCCAAGAAGTCCTGCACCATGACTCCCGAGCCTTCCAGATTAAGCCTGCTGCCCACACACTTCGCCTGCTCCCTAAGGAACAGGCACTCTACAGTCCAATCTCTCATCTTTTCTCTGAAGAAACCAACCTTCTCTCTGTTAACCCTTCTAACAAGCCACTTTCTACCCGTGCTCCGCTTGACTCAATTCTGCTCGTCTTTCAGGACCAAGGTAAACGTTCCTTCCTCAGAACAGCTTTGCTGACCCTTTGCAACATGCTCTGCTCTGCTGTCTCTCCCTTGGAGATTCCGTTTCAGAGGGAACAAGTCATTGGCATAGGGGTGGCAGAAATTAAAACAGATCTTGCCAAAACACAACACAGAGGCTGGGAAGCAAGATGACACATCAAAGCCACAGAGTAGGAGTACTCAGCAAAACAGCACACACACATAAACGGAGCCCACACTTGTATCTTAAGGTAAATTCACGTTAGACTTGTCAATGTTCTTCCTGCTCCGTGTCGAATGTGCGGTATGGAGAATCTACTAACGGGGAGGATTTTGCTTATCTTACTGCTATAGTTCTAAGGAGGGCGTGGCATCCCTCAGAAGGCGAATGGGGGCCAGCCATTCCTCTGAACCCAAGAGTCCGTTTCCCTTTCCTCTGCTTTCTCTCAGGACATCATAGACATTTTTTCACCATTGATTAAAACCATATGAAGCAGGCCAAAGATGCCTTCTAGGTGTCTACTGTGGCAAGAATGTCCTCACAGAATGAGGACAGATACAATAACTTACTGGTCCTTAAGTCCAGAGGGAGGCATGGGAAGGACCCACGAGGGGAACAATGACATTCCTGAGTATTGAGTACACAAAGGGACACCAACACAAAAGCGAACACCTTCCCTCTGCCTGTCTCTGCGTCTGGTGTTTGCTTACCTGATCATATTCTTAAGCGTCATCTCCACTGTCCATATCAATGTCTATCTCCTCCGTGTCAGCAGTCCGGGACAGGATGTCCGCCATCAGTGCTTCTTCCAATTTCTTGCGTACTTGTTGGACTCGCTCTTCCTGTTTCCTTTTCAAAATCAGAAGGAAATGAAACTGAAAATTTGGTAAGTAATAAAAATGAAACTACCCTGAGTGCCCGCCATCACTTGGAAAAGCACGCTTCCTAAGACTACCCAAGTGCTGGTTCTATACACACAAACCAACACTGCAAATTCCACCAGGGAAAAAAAAAATCAAAAGAACAGCTAGCTTCTCAAGGGTGGTTCTCTCTCATCTCAGGAGATTCTGGAGGAAGAGATGAACTTCAGCAGCCTTTTCCTCGACTTCACAGATTTCAAGAGTGTGAAGACTTGGAGCTGTCGACAACTTAAAAACGTAAAGCTATGAGGGGAGAGGACATGGGAAAGGAAGGAGGACAACTGTAGGTGAAGCATCACGGACATGCTAGAGGCACAGAAGGCTGGGCTCGCTCCGACATCCTATGGCTGAGTCAGGAGAGCGCAGGCCTGGGAAGCCAGCTTCACACGGAAGAGCCAGGACCACTGAAGGCCATGACTGCGGACACAGACCAAAGAGCATCTCTCCTCCTGAGATGAGCCTAGAAGGCCAAGACCGTTATCATGAACTTCTCTAGCTTGGTGACTTCAAGGTGACCTCAAAAGTGACAATAGTTCCACATCATAAAGAAGGCCCTAAACCGGTGGTGGCGCACGCCTTTAATCCCAGCACTCAGGAGGCAGAGGCAGGAGGATCTCTGTGAGTTCAAGGCCAACCTGGGCTACAGAGTGAGATCCAGGAAAGGCGCAAAGCTACACAGAGAAACCCTGCCTCGAAAAACCAAAAAAAAAAAAAAAAAAAGAAGGCCCTAAACTATTAGATGACCAACAAAACCCAGGATAGGGGGGCTACTAGAGGGGTTGGGGATTTAGCTCAGTGGTAGAGTGCTTGCCTAGCAAGCGCAAGGCCCTGGGTTTGGTCCTCAGCTGGAAAAAAAAAAAAAAAGACAAAATAACAACAAAAAAAAGAGGCTACTAAAATGTTCTGTAGCGCTATGGAGTCGGGACAGTGAGAGCAGCTCTCCGAGGAAGGAGGAACGGACATCCAGGAGCAAACAAGGAGGCCAGAGTGAGAAACAGCGAGAGCAAGGAAGAGGTGAGTGGGCTGGCTCCACACTGTGTGAGAAGACGAGGGATGGTCAGATGGACGGACGGACGGACGGACGGCCGCAGAAGAGGTGCAGAAGCTACTGACGTTTCCTTCCGTAAGGCAGACGGAGGGCAGCAGTGCACACACCCGGATGGCGGACAGGAAAGGAACATGTCTGGAGGACCATCAGATCCCTGGGGGGTTAGCCAGCTGTGGAGTCCCCTTTGTTCTCAAACCCAGGGCTGAAGGACACCACATCCAAGGTAAGGAAGGTAACATGCACCTTTCAGTCATGAAATCGCTTTCCATTTCTTTATTAAGAGAATTGGCACAAAGGATTACTAAGAGCAGCCTTCCAGTTCCTGAGTGAAGTTTCCAACCGGGCAGGCAGGCAGGAGGAAGGCAGTATAGGGTCAAGCTGACCTTTAGAGTTCCTTCACATTAGATGAAACTGGAGGGCAACAGGTGCTCGTGTGATGGAGCAGGGTCCAGAAGAAGACATTCGTTTATTTCTTACAGTTTGTCTCCTCCCTGGCCCAGTGACTGAAACCTTCTGCCAAGTGACATCTCAGTCACATTGGCAGTCTCCCCCCTAAAGACAGAGCAGGTGAGGTACAGACACCAGAATGACCCACCAAGGAAGGCAGGGGTGGGGCCCGCTGCATCTGTGAGAAGTCTCCTGAGCTCTAATGTATGTCACCAAGTTTCTTTGACTTTGAACATGATTTCCTGCCTTTATGCAGCAAACGTGCTTGCTGTAGGGGCAGGCAGATTCTATGATGCTCTCCAAGAGCCCCCCACAACCCACATATGTATACTGCTTGGGTAACTTCTCCCAGGAGGGTGGGTGACAATTGTGGATATGGTGAGATATCACTCTATAGTCGATTACTAATCTCAGACTCATTAATTAATCACAGGAAAGCTGAATCTAGTGAACCTAACCCAAGAAGAAGTGTCCTGAAAGAAAACTGTGCAGGCACACAGAGAAGCAAGCAGTGGAGAACCGCAGGGCACCTGTAAGGTACAGAGCAGCCCTTGTTCAGCAGTCAACAACTGAACAGGGTCTCAGCCCTGCAGCACACGCTGAACTTCATGTAAGTGTCTGAACTTAAAAGACTCCCATGCTCCCGAAGGGAAGATGGTCCAGACCGCACTGACCTCGGCCTAGTGGGGCTGAGCAGAGCCCAGGCTGTCCAATCACAGAACTGTGAGCTTGTAAATGACGTAAGCTTTGATTCAAGAGAATGTTACTAAGTATCAGAAAACAATTACCCCATGACTAAAAATATTACCAGGGATGCTGAGGAGATACACTTAATGCTGAGATTTTTAGCCAGTGCTCAGGCAGAAAGCACACACTCTACAGCTAGAACAGCAGAGAGGATCCGCAGGCCCCTGTGAATGAGTGAGATCGTCAGTTGGAAGCTTTGCAGAGGCAATGCTGGCTGCAGTTAGAGGAAGAGCAGCCATTCTTCTTCGGAAGCTGTGCCAATTCAACAAGGAAAGCTGCTTAAGAATTCCTGTTACACCAGCTACGTCAAGTGATTGTCACACACATAAGCCAAACCCCAACATGGTTTTAAGACCTCTGCTATAAAAAGGTCTAGTTTTGAAGCCATCAGCATTCCCAGAACCCCAGTCCAAACCCTTAACAACTTGGTGAAAATCCTGTTCATGCTCGCTGTGTTTATACCAAGGAGGAAAAAAACCTTGTGTCCCACATAATTATCTTCCTCAAGGTCACATGATCCATAGAACAGCTTCATCTCTTGCTTTGATTTTTATATTTTGTTTTTTAAAATTCTTCAAAAATAAAGTTGATTGCAAATTTTAGGAAACCAAAGCACATGAATACAACCTTGAACTGTTTTCTATCTTTTCAAGAGATTACTTTAAAGCCCAAGAATGGTTTTCCAATTATAAACCTAGCTAGACTCACACACTTAGGAACATTTCCATATCAATCTTTTATAGATTTAGATGGAAACAAATACAAACAGAAAACTATTTTAAATTGGATGATTCCAAACTGCCATCTGCTGGTTTTGTCTAGGAATGATAGTCCAGGAAAACTGACAAATTCAAATAGAAACAGTGAAGAACACATATATACTGCAATGTTTCTAAAAAAAAAAATGCAATATACTGAGGCATTATTATCATCACTGCAAAGTTATGGTACCAAAGTTCAAAAGTCCCAGAAAGTAATTTCCTTGTGATCTCACTATTCACCATATTACTTCTCTGAAATAATAGTTTGCTTATACTTCAGGGTGCTGCCAATCCAAACCAGATTTTCCTTTTTCTGTTGTTGATAAACACCTGCTTTGTGGCCCAGCCTTAGAAAGAATGAAAGCTATTTACAGATGTAACTATATCTTCTTGTATTCCTGACTCTGTTTACCTCCTTGCTCTGTCTTGCTCATTTGCTCCCCATCTAGCTCTACTGTATGAGTATGTGTGTACATGTATGTGCATGTGAGGATGCTTGGGGGGGGGTGAGTGCATATTTATGTGTGTGTGCATGTATGGTGTGTGTCTCTGGAACAATTTAAATCTTTTCATGTAACAATAAAGCAGATATAAGTAAACCTCTACACTGAGCTTGAATGAAATAAATATACTCATGATAACAAAACTGAACTTTAAAATGCAGCTGAGCCTTACGGCAGCAAGGCTACCTACACCTCTTTAAAGAAAGGTTGGTTTGCAGACAAACCAATGCACAAAGATTCACAAAGCCATGGGGAACAAGGAAATGGTGGGGTTTGGGATTAGAATACATGCCTTGAATGCTAGAGTCCTGGGTTTCAATTTCGAGCACTCCAAGAGGCAACTCAAAACTAAAAAGAAACTGCATAAAAGGCCTGATGGATCAAAGGAGCTCATTAGAGCTGAACTCCAGAGGCACCAACTGTAAAACTGCTGCCCTGAGAACATGACTAATGTGCTGATGACATTCTTGTGATGGTCACTCTGATACAAAGCCTATTTTCAGGAATATTTTCCTTACAAAGATCTTTATCACTTTTCCATTCATTTCAGAAAAGCTCTGTGTCTTAGTCTGGGTTCTATTGTTGTGATGAAACATCATGACCAAAAGCAACCTGAGGATAAAAGGGTTTATTTATGTACTTTCATGTCACAGTTCATCACTGAAGGAAGTCAGGGCAGGAACTCAACAGGGCAGGAACCTGGAGGCAGGAGCTGCTGCAGAGGCCATGGAGGGGTGCTGCTTACTGGCCTGCTTCCCATGGCTTGCTCAGCCTGCTTTCTTCTAGAACCCAGGACCTCCAGCCCACGGGTGGCACCGCCCACAGTGAGCTGAGCCCTCTCACATCAGTCACTGCCCTACATGGTTGCCTATAGCTGATCTTAGAAAAGCATTTTCTGAATTGAGATTCCCTCCTTTCAGATGACTCTACCTTGTGTTAAGTTAGCATAAAGCTAGCCAACACACTCTGTAAAACCCAAACTATGATTTCTGATAGATTCATCACTTATAGATTGGGAATTTATTTTTTAATCTAAAAGGCAGGCTTGGAAACAAAAGAAATTTATTTTTTTTCTTTTCTTTTTTTTTTTTTTGGAGGATTTACACACACACAGAGATATCTTGGGTATGGGACTTAAGGCTGGACACAGAATTCACTTCCGCGTCACATACACTTTATACACCTAGTGTAAGGGTAATAACATCCATGGCACATGAAGCAAAGTTGTAGGGCATCAAACTGTTCATTTATGGTGTCATATCAAACCTCAAAAGGCTTCAGATGTTGAACTTAGTTTTAAGTTTTGAATACAGGATGATCAACTGTACTAGCTGTGACACTGAATGTAAGGCTTTTATAAAAAATTATCTACGGGCAAAACCAAGGTGTTTCAAGTCATGTTAAAATGCCTTACCTAATGTCTTCATCTGTGACAATGAAAGCTTTGCAGAGGGGTTGAGATGTGTTAAGCCAGACAGCAGGGTTCTTTTCCACAGCCGCAGAGACTTGCCCTGTGATTGGTGCAGAGCTTGTATGCAGAGCACTGGCCACGGCAGACAGAAGGGTCTCATCGTTACTACCCGGGCCGACTCCTGCAATGAGAACGCCACACTGCTGAAAGAGAAGCGCTCCTGGGCCAGTGGGCCTGCCCCTGCCTAAAACACCCAGTGTTCTCATGCTCACTTAGGATCACACAGGCAAACCTGAGCCACACCAAGCGACAAGGAACAATCCATAACCACTAATAGCTACTATGGACCAAAGGACCGACATCAAACAGTGACCTTCAAACAAAACTTCAACTTGAAAATACATTTCTTAAGGCCCTAAACTTTTGAAAAGTTATGTCCATTTTCTCAAGAAGGGCCAACTACTTAAATAATCTAAGATCCCTATAAGATCACCATGCTATGCTCAAGTATCCCTATTAACATAGCCTGGATCAATTTCTTCCTATAGCTTTTAATATCAATTTCTAGGAGTATCTCTATTCTTATCATCTTTATTCTGAAACTTCAGGGAATGTCAAGGCAAGCATGGCATATCCAAAACTTAATCATCTTTTTCAAAAGACCAAAAAAAAAAATTTAGATTCCTAGAATAAGTGCATACCCTCATGCTTGTACGGGCCTCTCGCCACAGCAAAATTTAAGTGAACTGATCAAAGTTCTGAACTTATTTAAAGCATAATTTCTAAGAAAATACAAGTAAGAGATAATGGCACAACTGTACATTTGGAAGATTTTTGAGAAATCTACGCTAAGTCAAGATTGAGGACTGAAATTCTAGTCCTTGAGAAATAATGCAAAACCCTTGAATGAGGCATAACCCTATTGGCCCCTGAGTCCTTACCCCAGAATCACAAGGCAATACCGTGGGCCAGAGTATGTATTCCTATTGTAACCCACACAGCAGAGATACAGGAGATCTCGGAGTTGTTCTGTTAGTGTAAGAAGATAAGAGAAAGAAAATGCTGGGGTGAGATGCTGCTACTTGGGAAGCAGGACACTTGGGAAACACTTGGTTCATCTGTAGTTAGTGCTAAAAGCAGCACACGGGTTAAAGGAGATGACAAGGCTGACCTGGAGCCAAACATTTCACACTGAAGAAAAAGAAACGCTAGGTGACATACAATACACCAGCAACCCTAGGACACGCTTGTCATGTATGTTTTCCCTCAGTTTATAACACAAGAAGCATGCCATCCAGCAAAGCACATGGTCCCCCAAAGCAAAGGCCTGCTGCTACAAGTCAACTGTAGATTGATGCACAGTACCTAATTACAGTGCCTGGCACACAGTAAGTACTTAATAAATATTTATTCAACTAAACTTAGATAGTACCTTGAAGGCCTTTGGGTAGCTCCATGGTTTTTATAATTTGTTCCGTTACATCCGACGCACTAAGTCCTTGCAGCCTCTTCTCCCAGAAAAGCTGTAAGGCAAAAATACCAGTTAGTAGACACACTCCCTGCTGCTGAACAATGCAATGTAAGTCATTTCTGTAGTTTCCTATGGTTTTCTGATTTTTTTTCCTTACAGCAAGCTAAATGAAACTCCAAACAAGAATTTTTCAACACATCCTAACTCCTTCAGATGAATTTACTCAAAAAGTGCTGTTCTGATTCTGCGTACTCAAATTGCTACAATATTACAGGCTGTTGTGGGTTATAAAGCTATATAAAATTGCTCATAAGGTATCCTCAAAATAATGTAATAATTTGAATTTTTAAAAATTCATTTAGCACAAAATGCCAATGTTAAAATTTATCAGAGATAGAAAACAAACAATAATATCCAATATCTTTGTGGAAACATGATTTTTTCTAAGACATTTATATGGTTAGCCTTTCAGTACAATTTAGGGGAGTAAATACTATACTTATTATTGATAGAAATTTTTGCAAAACATCTTCATACCAGTCATGAATCGCTTTCTCCCTGTTGCACAGGTCCCTGGGTCACTTGACCACCCAGTGGTCCCAGATTACTGTTCTGGTGTTAGTGAGCACCAAAGGCGCTCCCTGCCCCAGGGAGCTACTGGGGTAGACAATGTCTTTTCAAACACAACAGTACACTTTTACTCTACAGACTGTTCGGATTTTACTCTTATGTCTCACTGAATGTGTCCATCCGTGCAGCATATTCTCTGAGTTCCTAACACACACTATGCATGTCTTGTGGATGCATAATCAACAATGGTCCTTATCCTGCTTCTTTTTAAACCCCCATCATATTTACTGCAGACATGGAAAAAAACAAGGAATTCTATAGGACTCTCTTCCTTCCTTGGCCATGTTTTACTTCTTCAAACGCTTTAATTCCATTTTACAGAAACGGAAGCAATGGCTATGACACAGGATTACTGTGGAGAGTAAATAAGGTAATATACGTCAAGTACCTATCATACAGCAATCATAAAACTTACTATATTTACTTTGAGCACCATCTGGCTACTTTGGGGGCTTTGGGGAGCTTAATATGTAAAGTCATCAGATAAGCACCCATCAGACAAATGAGAAGATATAGCAATATAAATCTCATTATGGCAGAATAATATTATGTTGTGTTTATAATAACCTCAAAACGGGCACCAAGAGTAACCTCCAACAAAGTGCCTTATAGACCTTTTGTATAGTTATATAGTTACGGGTCTTACATCTTTCTACAAGTAATATTCTCAGTAGAAATAGAAAATGTAGCCAATTAAGCAGTCAGTCAATACTAGGAAGATGTGAAAGTATGATGATTATCATAACCGTCCCGAGAAATCCTTTCTGCATTCTATTTACTCCTTGGTATGAAAATGTTATCTTTGTTTGGAATACCACAGCTATTATTTTTAATAAGTAAAGGAAATAAAATCCAGTTAAATTTCTCATTAATATATGCAGAATTTAGAGCTGGGAAGACAACTGTCAGTCAAGTGTTTGTCTTGAAATAATGAGGACCTGAGTCCCATCTCCAGAATCCAAGTGAAAATTCCAAGCATGGTGGCACAGGACTGTAATGCCAGCACTGGAGAGGGAGAGGCAGATCCCTGGGGCTTGCTGTCAAGCCAGCCAGCTCAGCCCAATTGGTGAGACAGGCCATTAAGAGAATCTGTCTCAAAGGGGGTGGATGGCATTCATGAGGATAACAGTGGAGGTTGTCCCCTGGCGCACACATACACACATATAAACACACACATAAAAATATATGTGTAGATCCCAAAGATATGTACGTGTGTGTTACATACGTATGTACATACACACAGTTATCCTACTGTTTTGCCAGTTCATATTCACTGGTCAACTCACTACAGAAAACTGCCTATGTACTAGACATGTGCAAACTTTTTGAAATTATTCTCTAAACACTAAACTATAATAACAATTTACTCAGCATTCACATCACATTAGCTGTTAGAAGTAACTTAGGTACAAGCTAAAGGATAGAGGAAATGTGCAAGGCTAATGTGCTGGCATTACACCATCTTACATGGTATAACACGGCCATGGACACAGAAGACTTGAGCAGCTTATGGACCTGGATGTTAGTAGATGGTCCTAGAACCAATCTCATGAGGAAGAAATGACTCGACAACTTAATTTGTAAAAATAAAACAAGAGTACCAAAAACTAAAAGTATGGAGATTATGGGTGGTTATGATTGTCAATATTTTATACCTAAAATTCTAGTTCCAGATACCAAAAGATATACCAAAACTTACTACGTTTTATTTTGAACTTTTTATCAATCAGAGGGAAAATTATACAAAAAGTCAGAAGAAAATCAAGAAAAATATTGGATTAAAACATGGGTACATGGCTCTTGTTTTTACCACGTTATAATACTGCTGGAGCAGCTCCCCAAACTCTATGATCTATTTTCACTATCCTCAGTCAGTTTATAACTCACACTCCTTGGGGAGAGTGGGGAGGGGAAAAGTCTTCTTTTGCCTCAGTCAACCTTCCTAATGCTGCAACCCTTTAATACAGTTCAACAAGTTGTGGTGACCTCCAACCATAAAATTATTTTTGTTGGTACTTAATAACTGTAATTTTGCTACTGTTATTAATCATAATACAAATATCTGCTATGCAGGACATCTGATATGCGGCACACAATATGTGACACACATATGTGACCACAAAGGGGTCACAACCCACAGGTTGAGAACAGCTGGCCAAAATGTTTCTCAAGGTCGTCATGAAGTTCAGATGTTTACTAGGATTAGACGATGTTCATCTGGAGTTTTCCTCAGTCAATCCCTGTTCAACAATAGCAATACTGACATTGCAGGTCCTTCCAAATCTGTAAGGTGGCCTAGTTCCCTTTCTGGGCTGTGATAAAACACCCTGACAAAAGCAACTTGAAGAGAGAGATGATTTATTTAGCCTACAATTCCAAGTCACTGTCCTTCATGTCAGGGAGAGTCAAGGCAGAAACTTGAAGCATTAGTCACACCACAATGAAGAACACGGAGAGAATGACTGCATGCCCACCTCTAGGATTTAGCTTCCTTTCTCCACTCTTACTGTATTTCAGAACCCTGAAGCCAAAGGAATAGTACTGCCGACAGAGAGCTACATCACACATCAATGCACATCATCAAGGCAATCCTCTATAGATATGTGCACAAAAATGATCTAGACAACCAGACTTAGAAAACTCGTGGAGACTCTCTTCCCCAGTGATCCTAGACTGTTTCAAGTTAACAAAACTATCACAGGAGTCCCCATTTTACCATGGCTACCTAGACTCTCTCAGTACATTTTGTAAACACTACCATTGTCATCAATTCTAACATGAAAATCTGATTTTACCTGCCTAATTCAATGATTTTCTCAACTTAGTCTTGCTGCCTGCCCTGACACCAAATGATCAATAAATATAATACTTAAGAGAAACATTGATTTAATAATTGAATCAAGTCACAAAATCAATGCACTATCACCTTCAACCTTCAGTTATTAAGTACCTTTCTAATCCTTACCAACGAAATCGCTGAGTGCCTCTAAGATCTTCTTGTCATACTCCAGAATACTAAAAAAATCAGACAGCTCCCAAGTGAACATCACTTTCTATTGCCCATGGTCTCAGCAATGGCCTTTCAAATAAACCACCTGACTGTGGCAAAAATATCGGATGGGATTAAACATCACTTGTAAGCACTAAGCACCGAAAAGGTCAGCAATGGGCCATGCTGAAGAAGCATTCTGGTCACTACAAGGCCCCTGCCTCACTGCGCCTTCTTCTCTCGGATCTTGACTTAACACGGATATTAGGGCATTAGTCAGGCACAGCTGCCTGCACTTTATCTACCCTGGCTTCCCAAAGGGACAAACAGGATGGTGTGTCACAAAAGCCATTTCTTTCATGAGACCAGCCACCAAATATGTTTACTGAAAGTAAAACTAATCCCAAACACAACTGTAACATCTTTGCTTTTGAACTGCTAAAGTTTAACTTGGGCTTTGAAAGCTGTATTAGCTTGTCTTTAGAAGAACATCATGAAGATGAGGAAGAAACGGGAATCAAAACCACACACAATTCTGGAGCTCCAGAAACTGAGCTGCTAAAACATTTATCATTATACCCGTCCACCACCCTGAGAGCATTAACTCATACTCTGAACAGATTTACACTCTTTGAGAAAGTCAGATTCATGGGAAGCCGGTAAGTCCTGACTGGATGAGTACTGTTGGCATGAGCACGGCCATGTCAAAACCTCCAATACCTCAGATCCATAAGAATGCCAAGGGCAGGCTCGGGGAATGTCAAGGCCTTCCCCAGGGCAGGCTCGGGGAATGGAAAGGCCTTCCACTGGTCCTGGTACCAGTGTTGACAGTGTGTGCAGAAAGTATCAACCAGGGCTTCATCCTCTGAGATGATTGCAGCCTGAGACTGCTTCCCTACAGAGACCTCCCCACTACCAAGATTAACTCACCCATCTCCTCACTCAGATGTATATGATAAACACACTGAATTTCCGGCGGCTGGTAGGCTCCGTACGCTCCATCAGAGCATACCAACCCCCATCCCAGCTTTCCCATAAGTGTGTCTGTCTATTATGTCTTCATTCTTGGTTGCCATCAGGTCAATCCCAAAGCTGTGCAGGCTGCAGCACAGAAAGGGGTGGTTCACAGGGAAAGGATATCAGAGAATCAATCCCAGCTCAGTAAGTATTCTTTGAGCATCCATCCAATGCACAGTGTTTGGTAGGTACTGGGTGTTCATGTACTGGCTAAGGAGCTCTGTTTAGTGAAAATAAACAAAGCCAGGGAGACCACTGAGACTGTAATAATAGCAACACAACATTAATCTCATCATTAGAGAATGGGGGAAATGTACAGGCATGTTCTACAGGCAAACAGAAATGAAAAGCAATGCCTACCCAAAGAAGTAGCTTAAGCACTAACCATCATTCCTTAGTAGTTTTACACAGAGCAGCCAAAGCGGGTTATTTTAAATGTATGTCCCAAAGCCTGACTCTCAGAAACTCTGCTCTATAGGGCTGGGTTTCAGCAGTTAATTGTTGGGTTTGGTATTGTTGTTGTTTTCCTAAGAATCTTAGGTGATTCTGATGTGGGCATAAGAAGCCTAGTTTACGCTGTGGTGAGAGAATGGCAGCACCCACAGAGGGGTGGTGTACTGTCAACACCACAACTGCACCAACTCTGCCTGTGGATAGAAAGCTCGAATCAGCCTCTTCACCCCAGAGTCTAGAGGACAACAGTAGTCTCCTCCCATTTTATTTCACTGTAGGAAGATGTGTTAAAGTAGTCAAATGTTTACTGACTGTTTAGGTATAAAGAAAGGGCTCGCCCAAAGTTTAGCTGTGCAGCACAGCTACACTCAGTCACAGGACCTCAGGGGCACAGGGGCAACAGCAACAGGTGACAACCACCATTTAGAGACCCAGAAGTCCAGCCCTCTGGTAAATGCATTATTACAGGAATTTAGTCACCTTTTGCTGCACCGTTTATAGATAAGAACGTGAGGCTTCTAGGGCCTGGACAAGGAGTAAGCAATTCATCTAGAATTACACCCAGGTCAGGAAATCTAAGTAGACCTGCTCCAGACAACAAGACCAGGAAGAGCACTCAGTGTCTGCCCTCCACTGGACCACACAGCCTTGGATTCCTCAATGTGACTTCCAAGATGGATGACAGATTTATACCTGTTAAGAAAGCTAATGAGTTAATCTGAAACCACTTAAAGTACAGGATCCACTTAAGGAACCTCCAGGCAAACACTCTGCAAGTCATGTCTGATGTCTGCCTTCTCTTTATGCAGAATAAAGAGGCCAGGGTGAGTAAGGCTTTTAGCTAAAACTTGTGTAGAGTCTTAGGGAGACAGCAAACTGTTCTTGGACTAGGTCACATGATTTTTTTAAAGTATATTTATAGTCTCTGCAAAGAAACTTTCTTAGGCCCATCTATAAATGCCAATCATCTAAATCAACAAAATTTTCAGAGGATGGAGATTTCAAAATAAGACTCTCCCTCTAAGAAAACATTTCCAGGAACATGACGCTGACAACATATATGAGTAAGTATTTCATACAGCAAGTGGAAAGAAAGGGTGTCTCACTACGAACATGTAGCTGAGAGTTTCCAATTTTATTTTGTAGGAATACTGTTCTAGATTACCTATACCAACACCTATTTCTCATAACCATGGCAGAAGGAATCTGTACCAAACATATCACTATTTACATCTACAAGTATATACAATTTGGAAAGTATCAGTGTTTATCTATTTAGTGTTAAAAAATTCACTTGGGCTGGGCGGTGGTGGCGCACGCCTTTAATCCCAGCACTCGGGAGGCAGAGCCAGGTGGATCTCTGTGAGTTCGAGGCCAGCCTGGTCTACAAAGTGAGTTCCAGGAAAGGCACAAAGCTACACAGAGAAACCCTGTCTCGAAAGAAAAAAAATTCACTTGGCATAAAAATGCCTTCCATAGTTACTCAGGACCTCATCTTGACAGTCAACTTGGGAAGATACAAATATTTAACTTTGAATGGCAGAGTGAGGAGAAGCGGGCCTTAGACTCAGACCAACCTATAGTCTAAGCCTTGGTTTGTCAATTACTTCATGAATTTAGCAGCTATTCCCTATGAAATGTAACAATAAAAACAACCTCAAATGGTTATAGCAACTGAATGTGATTTTTCTAAACACCTGAACAAATCCAGGACAGAAACTACCAGTTGATCAGTATGCCTGATAGCAAAAATTAACTAGTATGCCTGGATCAAAAATTAAGTTTGTCATTTTAATAAAAATTAGAAGGTAGAAAGAAACAAGACAAAAATCAGTTTTGAAGGGCACTGAAAATTGAGACTGAGCACATTCATAAGAATCTGTCCTTCTCTTCCAATAGTTCTACTGGGGACTTCTTGATACTTCAAGCATCTTTAAATTCTTCTTCCCTTCCCTCTCAGTCAAGCTGACTGCCTCCCAATTAGGCTCAGTGTTGTTGGGAATACTTGGGAAGCAGTATCCACTACCTAATTTGCAAGGCTACTGGAAAATGAAAACATGGAGCCCCTTATTTAAAAAGGACTAAGAATTCCAAAGCACTAAGAGCACAACCTCAAACCAGGCACAGGGCTCTTCCTTCTAATAAGGAGCTCTTCCAAACACATGGCCTCTGCAGCTGCACACAAAGCTTGGTAGTTAATGGTACAGGGCAGCAGTGGATAGAACGGGAAGAGAAAGCATGAATCTGTGCTGGGTAGCAGCACTTCGGGACACGCTGCAACATAATTTCAGCCTGCAAAATTTCCAAAAAGACAACAGAAAATCATTCTGTTTGGACCTACACAGCAAAAGCTCCCCCTCCCCAATTTCTGTTAAAATGACCCATGGAGTTTTCCTCCCTGAAGTGCCACAATGGAAGGACAGTGAAAGGGGCCATTGCCATGGCTCTGCACAGCGGAGCCATGTGAGTAGGAAGGGGAAAAGCCTAGGGCACATGAGTTGGGCAAAGACATTTGGGGGTTGCTGGAAATGGGACGGTGCCATAGGTCCCAAAGCGTACAGACCAGCCACGCTGCTAAAGCTCCACGGTAACTGTCTGAGCAGTTGGGAAGCCCTGCTTCAGACACTTGTGGCTGGGGATGGCTTTGCTTTGCAAACTTCTTGATTATTATTGCAGCAGAGGCAGTGACTGTTACTGTGACCTCCTAAGACTCACCTAGCAGTCTATCACTTGTCTGGACAAACTGAAGCCTCCAGAAGCTCAAAAGCCTGTTCTACCTCAAGTCCAGTGGATGGCATAGGCAGCTTTAGTTAAGAGAACTCCAAACTGTAATTTCTTGTTATTTTTAGTCTGTCTATTTCTACACTGTAGTGATGGTAAACTCTCAGAGAAACCTCAGGAGAGCTGAGCTTGTGTCCAGAATGGCAGGCAGGAGAGAAACAGGGAGCAGACAGTTCCTGTGCTGAAGTCATCAACAAGTTTGAAAAGTGAGGCCCTCCTTAGCCACAAGCATCTAAAGCAGGGTTTCCCAGTCCAGCTTTCTGATAATTCCAGTGCATTGTTGGCAGCCTCTGGGTGCCTGAGACACCATCCCGTTTCCAACAACCCAAAAACTGTCAGAACCTTGCCAGGCATCCCAGGGTGTCAGAGAGGAAGAGGGAGAAACAAACTGGTTTAGGATGGAAAGTTCCGGTGCAGAGAGAGGACAGAAAGGCAGGGCATTTACACTAGGGGACCCAGATCTCAGAACAGACAGCTAGAGCAGCGTAAGCCCTCTACACGGATGGGATCCCTTGCTCCATCTCACCCTTTCTGGATCTGTCAGACCCACCTAAGCACCGGGGCCAGCTGCACCTTTGTGTACTGCCAGATAAAAAGGCAATGACCAGGGAGTCAGTCACTGTGAGTGAGATAACACAGAACCACAGTGATCAGGGAGTCAGTCCGCGTGAGTGAGATGACACAGGACGACAGTGATCAGGGGGTCAGTCAGCGTGAGTGAGATGATACAGGACTACAGTGATCAGGGGGTCAGTCAGCGTGAGTGAGATGATACAGGACGACAGTGATCAGGGGGTCAGTCAGCGTGAGTGAGATGACACAGGAATACAGTGATCAGGGAGTCAGTCAGCGTGAGTGAGATGACACAGGACGACAGTGACAAGCAAACTGAGTGGTGTCTCTGGTGGACTTGTCGTTTTATTTTGCTTTGTTTTGGCAGTTTTTGTCTTATTGGTCTTTTGCTCATTTGTTTAGATTTCTTTTTCGTGTGTTTCTTGTGGATTTTTTGTGTTTGTTTTTGTTTCCTGGTTTGTCTGTTTGTTTGTTTGGAAAGAGAGAGAGAGGAAGAGCATAATGTTAGGTTGGTGGGGAGGTGGGGAGGATCTGAGGGGAGTTTGAGGAGGGGAAGATATGATCAAAATATATTGTATGAAAAAATTAATAAAAATATTTTAAAAAGTTGAAATTCAGTCAATTTCTGACGACAACATACATGGCTACAAACAGCAATTATTAATTATTATTAATTATTAATAATTCAAACACACTGGATTAAGTCATGCTCTGTGGAATGTTCTGTGATACTAGAACCATTCTAAGTTTGTTTATTTTGGAAGATGTAGAGTTCCAAATGTCTGAAACATTTAAAGACAAGACACATGCATCAGAATGTAAATACATGCACAGATTTTGAAAGGAGCTCTCATATCCACAGCACCACAGAACATGCTAGCACAGCAAGCTGACGCAGACTTTTGTGAAAGACGAGACTCCTACTAAAGTGACTTCTGATGTTCAAATACAGACACAGTAATAGATCAAAACAGACAAGCTGGTCTTGAACATGTTGCTTTATGTAAATCCTGTGTGCAGCTATCAGTAGCCTCAGATCTAGCTAAAAACCCACAGCAAGCACACCTCCTCAAACCCAGCAATGCAGAAGAGGAAAATGGATCTTGACTCATAAGTCATCTTGAAACGCATTTCCCCTTTTGCAATACAGCCTCCATTGGAATAAAAATTAACTCAACACTGGGAAATGTGCTCAAGTTCAGGAGTGAAACTAAGCAAAAGTCTTCTAAAACTATCTCGAAACTCTACCTCTTTCTGTTTATTTTCAACACCATAAGCTACAAAGTAGCACCTGAACCGAGGGGCCGTGAGACTTGATCCCACCGCTGACTAGAAGCGCCAGGCACTGAGCCTCTGCCAAGTCCTCTGCCCACCTATCAGAGAAACCAGTGCCCTGCTGCCTTGCTGAGCCTGCTCCACGCCCAGGCTCCTGGTGTATCTCTCCTGCCTCCTCCTGGGCTGCCGTACCCACTTCCCACATTTGCTATCATTTCCCTTCCTCTCCTTGGGTTTCTTCCTTTAAAAGTACAAGTTCATTTGAACTCTGCCCACCTAAAACACGTCCTTACAAACCACCTCTTCACTCCCAGAAGAGAAGGCCGTCTGACTTCCTGACCTGCCATTCTTTCTTTTCCTCCTAACTATCTAACTACCAGACTCCACCTCAACCTATCATATTAGCAATGACTTTGCTTACAATCACAGCACCTTCTAATTCCAAATCCAATTCTTGTCTCAAGATCCCTCTGCCCAACTCCACTGTCATCTGTACTTGCTGTCAGGGGACTTAGGAAGGTCTGTCTGCCTTTAGGATGGTTCTCTGTCTGCTCCAGTATTTTCTATTTCTGTTAAGCAGCATATTAAAACACCTAATACTCAGTACCAAAGAGAAAAGGACAAATCCATAGGAAATGATATAACTTTCAAAGTATGGAAGGAGAAAAGTGAGAATACTTTATCCAACAGAAACAAGTTCCCTTAAAATCTCACTTTTTAATAGTTTTAACCTGCAATCTTCAACTTGGTCAAGAATGTGACAGTAACACACAGTTGCTCACATGGCAACATGCAACATAGCACAGAAGTCAGAGCACAGCTGGCATGCAACTATCCATGGGTTACTGTCAATCAAAGGAAGGCGGGACGATAGGAAGAGGGCTAGTTTGACAGTTCAATGTCTTAATCCTGGCCCAGCACTAAACACATGTTTTAGCTTAGGGAAATTCTCTCTTAGATGTATTTTCACTAGAAGACTACAAACACTAACAATGGTCACTTCTATCACAGGTTATCAAAACATTAAAAAAACTACAGGAAGTTCTTTGATGACATACATTTTTAGCAAATTGCTCAGAATTTTTTTATAATGTTAGCCTTACAAAAATTCAATGAATACCATATTCATTTCATAAGGTATTTACTGGATCTAATCAGAGAATTAAGGATCTTGGGACTAGGAATGATGCTCAGTGGTAGAGTACTCTCCAGGACTGTAAATGTAGTTCAATGGCAGAATGCTTCCCTTGAATTTACAAAGCTCTGGGTTTGGCCCCAAATTCCATCCAACAAAATAAAGGAGGGAGAAAAAAAAGAAGTAAAAATATCTCGTCACATACTCATAGACTAAAGCAAGACCCAGAAAATGTGCACTTCACATCCACCAACTTTTGGAAAGTTAAATACAGGAGACACTAGGTTACAATTACACAGGCAAATGATGCTTCTGCCTAAAAGGAATCCACTGTCCAATGTTGAAACTGCTCTATTTAAGATCAGTTCCAGTTAATATCTGAGCTGTCTGGTTATGGCCCACTAAGATAACTTAAATACCATGGCGTGCAGAGATCAAAGGACAAACATAAACCACTCTGTATTTTCTCATGGTGTCCTGTGAAGACAGGACTAGATGAGAAACAAACAAGGTAAAGCTTGATTCATGTGGCTGCAAAAGCATAATGTGATCTCATGTTAAGGCGAAATAAATACCAACAGTTCGATCTAAAAAAGATCAAGGAACAAACATAAAGGGACGTGCAGGGTTGATGAGGATGAAGGAAGAGTAACTACCTGCTACAGTGGTTTCTCTAAATACTGCTATTAATCCTCTCTAATCTACACACAGCACAATATAGTCACCAAATGTCTGAAGGACTGACATCATCCTAAGATGTCTATGAAATGAGACCACCATCCACAGTGCTGACATTTCTCGGGTGCTGGGTTTAATCCATAACACAGGAGGAAAGAAAAGAAAGGCAGAAGGAAGAAAGATATGTAAGGACTGTCTTGAACCAGAATAGCAAACCTCCAAAACTTGCACTACCATCTATCAAGAGGTTTTGTGAAGCTGGTAATTACAGTACTGCAGCATCAGGAAGGAACAGACAAAGCAGCACAATAGAGCAGATAGCCCCAAAATAGATCCATCTGTACAAACAGATCAAAAGAGCAGAACAAAGGAATCCATGGGGCTGGGGAGATAGCTCAGTCAGTAAAGCGCTTGCCTGGCAAGCACAAAGACCTGATTTAGATCCACACGAAAAAATGCTAGGCATGATGAATACAGAAGGAAGTCCAAATCTGCCTTTCATCTACGTAAGCATTTCATCAATGACAAAGCAGAGCAATGGAAAAATATTTTTTTAAAGAGATAGTGCTGTGTCAGTTGGATGTCCTTATGTGAGAGGTAAATCCACCTTCCATCAGAGGTCAATTCTTGGTAGTGTAGATCTAAACGTAAAGCAAGCTTTCAGAAGATAACCCAAAGGATTATGTTGATAACCTTCAAGTAAGCCAACAGGTAAGAAGAAAAAGAAGTGGTTGAGATTTAACAAATACACTGTGTAACTGCTACCACGTCAAAAGATAGGGAGGGTATCATAGGCACACAGGTCTCTGTTTAAGTCTCAGCCACCTCCCAACTTCCTTAAAGCTATGAGCACATATTTTTCAAAAGACAATCTTAAAAGAGTAAAAAGGTAATCTACAAACTTGAAGCAAATATTAGGTTTTATATCCAAACATACATAAAGAATTCTTTTAATCAATGAGAAAAAAAATCCATTATAATAATGAATAAAAACTTGCAGAGGTGTCAATGAGATGGTTCAGTGGGTAAAAGAACTTGCTGCCAAGCCAATAATGGCCTTAGTTCAATCCCTAAACCCACACAATGGAAATGGAGATCTGACTCTGGGAAACTGTCCTTTGACCCCCACAGCTAGCTATGGCATGATACTCACACAAAGAATAAAGTAATAAACAAATTCGAAGCCTTGAAGCGGTACTATATCAGAAGGGATTATCCACATGGCCAAATCACAAAACTGGTTATTAGTGCCACTACTTACTAAGAAAATGCACGCACATTAGTACCACTGAGTACACACTGAAATGTTTCCAATTCCAAGGACTAACAACACTGAGTGTCAACAAGGACTTGATGTGAACTTCACATTTTTGATGGACATGTGGGTATGGACAACCACTGAGAAAACTGTTCAGTGTCATCTTCTACTATCTATATGTTCTAGCTGAACATATACTCTATGACCCAATAGCTATTCTGGGTCTAACCCCAAAATTAAAAACCAGACTAGAGCATTCACTTGAAGCAATGTAAGAATCACCAGTTTAAAAAAAGGAAAAAGACAGAATCTAAGATGAACAAACAAAAACAAGCCAATACAGAAAAAAAATAGCATCAAACAAATGAAAGCATCCTTATAATTAATATGCTAACCAAGTTAGGAGTGAAGTTTCTATCCATGGAAAAAGAAGAGCAAATAATCCTAACAACAAAAAGGCCACTCAAAATCAAAAACATGATCATCAAAATACAAGCTATGAAGAGTTAGAAATTAAAAGTCAAGAGAATAGTTCACAAAATAAAGGAACAACAAAATGAAGAATATACAAGCAAAGTCATAGGCAAATTACAGGTAAGTTCTAAGAAGCCAACTTACACATAGAAAGATAAAAACATGAGGGATTCAAGAGAGAAGGAAATTCTGAAAGAAAAGATTAAAGTAATGTTCCCCAACAAAGGGCAGGAATCACTCATGTCTCCTACGCAGACCCAGATCAAATGAAAAGACCTGAGAAACACACAGGGATTTCTTCTTTGTTTTGCTTTTGAGATAGGGAGTCTTTTTACACAGCCCAAACTGGCCTTAGATTCTCTATACTCCTGCATTAGCCTCCTGAGTGCTGGGATTACAGGCATGCACCGCCATGCCTGCCTATCTCTGTCCCTCCATCTTTCACATAAAATACATGCTTAAGTATATATATGTATACTTACTTTTCGAATAAATTCCTTAAAATCATATATAAAAAGTCAGAAGAGCAAGCAAGCTATGAAAGCATGTGCTGGCCTCTCCACCAGAAATCCTGAAGCGAGAGGATTACAAGGCAAAGCCCTTAGAATGCTGAGGAAATGTTTTTTTTTTTCAATCTAGGCTCCCATCAGCAGAAAAAAATGAGTGTGTCCGAATATAATAAAGTCATTTCTAATATGCAAGTTTTCAAAAACTTCATCTCCCATCATATTTCCCTAGCAAGTTTCTAGAGGCTTGATTACGAACTGGAGGAGCATCCGAAGATAAAGATGGAAATGCAGAAACAACTCGGCACCGAGCTCAGCAGAAGAAAGCCCAGGGCTCCAGCTGCACAGCAAATGCCAGGGACTAAGGCAGCTGCAACAGGAGCAAAGACAACTCCAAACAAAGCCAACCAGAAACAGACAACGCTGCGGACAGGCATGTGGCAGAAGTTCCGAAGACTACAATTACATAGACAGGGCTGCCTACTACTGTGAAGGTCACAAACAAGAACTACATGCCTTGCCCCACCTAGGAATGTGTTCGGTCCTAAGAAGGTAAACATGACTATGAATTCAACCATTTCCCTACAACTGTGATCCAGCCATGTTGGGAGCACAGCAGCAGAGGGAGGAAACTGCGACCATCTACCACTGGAGAAGCTCAAGCAACAACACCAGGAACCAACCGTGAAGGCGCAGCCCGTGAAGCGCTTTATTTTTAAACACAGAGGTGACTATACAGGGAAGGCCAGGAACTAAAAACAAAGGCTCCTGGGAACCGGAAGAAGAGACAACAAGCCGCAGTAGCTCTTGATGTGAAACATTTGGGCATTTCTAATTTTTCAATCTATAGTTCAGTCATTTAGAGATTTTTGTTAATGTAATCACAGCTTGGAGTTAGGAATTTTGCTCAGTGGTGGGGCACTTACCTGGCAAGTGCAAAGCCCTGAAGTTCACTCCCCAACACTGGGAAGAACAATCTTGGACACCCTCCCATAAGTCATCATGTCTTATAAGGGACTGGGAAATAAACAGTAAGCGGTGAGTGAGGAAGTTATGACTGCAACCCTTGCCTCCATAAGGTAAGTTAATATGGCAAAACTGGCTTTTCTCTTGAGTTTCAACCATCATCTTTTACTATCCAGACCCCCAGTGATTATGAGGGTTATTAATACTCCAATATTCAGCTTTCTATTTTGTTATTTATTAAAAATACTGAGCCATCCTTTAGTATTTCCATATTCCTAACGGTAGCTTTAATCTCTCAGCTCTTTTGAAGACTCCACACAGAAGCAGCTGATCAGTCAACAAATCTTATCAATTATCTCATGGCTTTATCAGTTATGTTCTACCTTCCTATCACAACTTCTACAATGATCTTGAAGCCCTAAGTCAATCCTTCTACCATGCACAACAGCTGGATGAAGAGCTCTGACTAGAATGTTCTCCCCATATTCCTCTATTTTTGTTTTTTTAATTGAACACTCACAAAGTTGGCAACCAAGTTTTCAGTGTTATCTGAGTGTAGGACAAAAGAAGAAAGGCCAGAGAGGCGAAGGAAAAGAAGATCAAGAAGAGCTTTGGGGAGACGGCACAGCAGGTACAGGCATCTGCCATCAAACCCAAGGGCCCGAGTTCAACCCATGGAACCTGAACTGTGGAAGGAGAGCCTCCTCCGGCAAGCCATTCTCTGACCCCCAAACAATCCCACAGAGCATGTCTCCCCAAATAAAAAGTAAACAGTGGTTTGGGGGCTGGGGATATAGATCAATTGGTAGAACACTTCACTAGCATGCCTGAGACCCTGGGTTCAATCCCAGTAACAAGCATGGGATTCACACCTATCATCATGAGGTGTAGACAAGAGGACCAGAAGTTTAAAGCCATCTGATATCATAAGTCCCAGGCCAGTTTGTCTCAAAAGACAGAGGGGGCATAGCATTAAGTCATGTTAAGGTGTTTAAACTGACCCTGAAAACTGAAATGCAGCCTCAGGGTTTGAGCAGAAGACTTTCACATCTTCACGACAGAAGAACTTCTCCTGGCCGGTGTTTTATCTTGACCAAGCTAGAGTCATTTGGGAAGAAGGACTCTCAATTGAGAAAGTGCCTCCATAAGGCTGGGCTATGAGCAAGTCTGTCGAGCATTTTCTTGACTAATGGCTGATGTGGGAAGGTCCAGCTCCCTGTGAGTACTGCCAGCCCTGGGCGGATGGTCCTGGGTTCTATAAGAAGTCAAGCTGAGCAAGCCATGAAGAGCAAGCCAGTAAGCAGCACTCCTCCATGGCCTCTCCATCAGCTCCTGCCTCCAGGTTATTGCCTTGACTTCCTTCATGACTGACTGTGATGTGGAAGTGTAAGCTGAAATATATATACCCTTTCCTCCCCAAGTTACTTTTGGTCATGGTGTTTTATCACAGCAAAAACAAAAAGATAAAAAACCTTGACTGTAGAGCAAATTCTAGTTGGTCTTAATAATAAAAACCCGGAGCCAGATATCTGGAGGCTGGGTGCTCTGCTTCTCTGATCTTTCATGAACTGAAGGAATAAGACAGGAAGCAGAGGCAAGATGGAACAGTAACTATGTAATGTAGGAATAAAGAAGGGAGCACTTCCTGTTGGTTTAGCATCACTCAGAACCACAGCCAACAGTGAGTAATGGCCTGCAACATCTCTACTCCATGTCTCAGGAACTACTGGTCTCTGTTCTCCATGACATCTTAGTGTTTGGGTTTGTTTGTTGGTTTGTTTTAACTAAGTGGAACAGTAAATGTGGACAGATGTATTTCAGTATTGTTTGTTGTTATTTTGTGGATCTTGTTTTTGTTTTTGTTCTTTGAGACTATGTAGCCCTGGCTGTCCTGGAACTCACTATGTAGACCAGACTGGCTTTAAACTCAGAGATCCACCTACCTCTGCCTCTGGGGTGCTAGGATTAAAGGCATGTGCCACCAAGCCTAGGGGTTCTTTCTCCAAATGCCTAAATTCCTGATTTCCATCTCAGTCCTTCAACTTCCATGCTGATGAGCAGAGGACTTGGTTTTCCACGGGGCGAGTGTGTGTTCCACTCACCGTACTGCAGACTTCTGCTGAAAGCCTCTCTGTAAACATGATCGACTTGTTCAGTTTTGTTGTAAACTGACTCACAAGCAATGAACTTCGGAAAGCTTCCTGGTGTGTGGTGATAAGAGTGATAAAATAAAACTTAAAAAGAATGTTTTTTAAAGGGCATGTTAGGGTGAGGTGGGTAAGACTTAGTTGCGCAGTAAGAAGGCTAACTAGATGGTTTGGGGTTGAAGATATAAGAGCAGCAGAACACACTCAGGCTTCTGGCTTTCCAGAAAGAGGTGAACAGTGGTGTTTTAATGAAACACAGCACAAACAGAAACTAGCTGGTTTGACAGGACAGAGTTTAACAAGTTGACTCAGGTGCTTATGATACTTCCATGTGGACTGAGCCAAACAAGTGAAGCTCAGGAAAAAAGATACAGATTTGGGAATCCTTAACATATGAGGTGGAAACCATGGGTGGGGGGTATCCATGGAGGTTACTCACATCAAATAGCCTGGGAGCCCAACAGTCTAAAACAGTCAGGAGAACCAACCCAAGGAAGGGAATGAAAACAGGCAAGTACCAACTAAGACTAACACCCCCTCACCCCAACAGACACACACATATGCACACACGGGGTGGGGGGATCGGAGATCAGAGGCAGAAATAGTAACAGTGCCTAATACTAGAGCAGATCAGGAGGTAATTTAAGAAGAATACTTTATCCTTTTAACTTAACAACCAACTTCATGAGCCTAGTAAGAGCTGTTTGGGTGGCAGAGCAAGAATACAAGCTTTGTTTTAGAGATACAAAAATTAAGAAACAAGTAAATTGCAAATATACAGACACCATACAAAAGTCTGGCTAAAGAGAAGAAAGAGAATAAATGTTCAAAGGGCATACAAGGTAAAGTGAATGTTTTTAGTACATAATTTGAATAGATTTAAATGCTTTGTGGTAGAAGCCAGTTTGTACAGTTTGACTCAAGAGGCAGATGACTGAGTGAGGTCTCTTAGAATGTCACAGGAATGAGCTTTTGCCACAGAAGTAAGGTCAAGTTCATCTCGGGGTAATAACAACCAACAATACAGTCAAAATCCTCTCAGAGTTCTCCTTACAGAAGGAAACACAGATGCCTGTCTATTCAACTTCACAATATTCAAATAAATATAAATTTGAAATGGAACACCTTTATAAAAAACATGTCACAGAAGACAAAATGAAACCGAGGTGCTTAACTTGCCGGTGGATAGTCTTTTAATTTGTCACAACTCAGTGGAGATCAATTTGATGACATGTATTAAATCATAAATTCAGGTTAATTACATTTCTGAGAATTTAGCCCAGGAACCACTGTAACATATAGGAAGAGACTTAATATGTACAAAAACTCTCTGGATACTACCTTAAACTCGAGAGTAGTTAGGGAAGTCATAAGCAAGTGTCATTGTTAGCACAACATACAGTACAGTTAACTTACAAATTATAGGAACATATGAAATAAAACACAAAAAAGTGTCGAGTGTTACATGAAACTTTTTAAAGCACACAAATGTGTAATCAGTATTATGCTTTTCAAAACAGACTAAAAGACTAAAAGAAAGTATTTTAAATGGTTTAAAAATATTTTGATTACATTAGTAAAAATAAACTATGAGTAATTTTTTCTTTGTCTATTCCAAATTTCTTTCTCTTATAAAGAAAATAAACAATAAATAAGGTATTTAAACTTCTAAAGGTCATCATTTAAGGAACCATCAACAACATGAACTACTTTCAGCTTCTATTATTTCTAATTAAAACCCTTATTTCTGGGTTGGTGATGTAGTCAGTGGTTGAGTACTTGCCTAGCACATGCAAAGCCCTGAATATGTACCCTGGTGCTGCAAAAGTAAATAAATAAAAGTAAAGATACACACAAACCACACACCTCATTTCTAATGACTACTAACTCTCCAGTCCTCTAGCTTCTCCAAAGCTCACCCCAAATTTCCTAGCCACAGTAGCCTCACTCTTCTTGAGCACCCATAGCACCAGTCTACACTATTCATCTACCACTTTGCACCAGATATCTTCCCAGAATTCCTTAGAGTAACATTTGAAACTCATATGCTCTGCCCAAGCAGCCAATTTTCCTGCCTGGAGAAGAGAAAAGGATCATAATACACTTCAGGGGCTCTACACTTGCTGATGTTTCTCAGGCATACAGCCATCATGATAAGACTGTCCCAGAAGTGACTGCTGAGGCTACAGAGGATAAGAGGTGCTAGAATGCCTGTAATGCACAGGCATTTTCTGGATTACAACAACTCAACACTGAACCACCTCATAAGCCCTTCACATACAACTTGAAATGCACTTGGTTTTAAAATTTTCGCTTTCAGCTGGCAAGTTTCTTCTAACGTAATTTAAGCAACCCATTCTAAAAGAAAAGGTTGGCTAGCTTCCAGGAGGAATTAAAGGAAAGAAGGACTAGAAAAGCAAAAGACAAAATAGATCAAGCAGGATATTCAAGCATACATCTTTACTTGCTTCAAATATTAACTCCTACAGAAAAACATGACTATTCTTTGAGAAAAACAATCAATGTTCAGAGACCATCAATAACACTGAAGGTGCGTCAGCCCTGTTAATTTCACAATTTCAAAAGGAAATAAAAACTCAAAAATGAAACTTCTTCAATTTAAAGATAAAAGAAACACGCAAAGACAAGAGAGCATCAAAGATAAGAGTATTAAAGAAAAAAAGACTCAAAACAGTGAGTTACCCACCTATTCAAAGAAGTTAACTAGAAAAGATATCCTTAATAAAGTCACAATTCAGTTAGATTTTTTAAAAACTTGACTGAGTCTTATAGCTCTAGCTACAGAAGGCACTGTAATGCCCCCAGCAGGAGTCACCACCTGACAGAAGCCTTCTCTCCACGTTCTCCATCTAATGAAACGACAAACACACGTTACTACATCTAAAAATGACCCGTTACTGACCCTGTTAGAACCCGGGCCAATACATTCCATTCCTACTTTACCATCTTAACTTATGCACAGGTAACTACTGTGTTTTGTATTAAATTCTGTTTTAAAGCATTCTTTAAAAATGCTAGCTTGCACATTTGAAGATAAAGCATTTTAAAGAGTCATCCACATAAATTCATAGTTTATACTTTACAGAATTCATATTGGACAGTCATATAATGACCTCAGCATAAAATGCTTGTTCTATAAAGAAGGACTGCTAGTTTTTCTTCTTCTCATCTATCACTTCAAACCTACTGAAAGTGAAGTCTAAATTAAAATATAGAAACTATATTCTAATTCTAGGCCTAAAATTTAATGCTCATACCACTAACTTAAATACCTTAATAGAAGAGAATGATATATTTAAAGTATAAAAATATCTGTCACCTATGGAAACCTCAGAAATATAAATCTCTTTGCCTCATTCATTCACTGTCTAATAAAAATAACTTTGCCAAATTGAGTAATGGGTAATTTATACTGCTGACCTATTTTACTGGATCTAAAGAATGAGTAGCAAAATTAGAATTATTTTTGTCTTCATATATTTCTGTCAACCATCTACCCAACAATGGTTGAGTAGTCATTTGATATAAGTGTGTGTGTGTGTGTGTGTGTGTGAGTGATCATTTTATTTAACCAATCTGTATCTAAACTGGAGTTTTTGAGATGACACAATTATAAAAAGACCTCTTTATCAGCTTTGTATTGATGACACAGCTCTCAAATGTCACTTCAGCTCTTAGGTTGAGATAATGAAGAAGGAAAGATAACTGTCTCGGTGCAATCCAAAAATCCTAACGATACTCTTAGGTTACATGAAAACAGGACAAACAGCCATGTCTGCCGAAGTAACCTGCTGAATAATTACAACACCACCTGCCTCCACTAGCTAAAAGGAAGAACAAACCTTCAAAAGATTGTGTTGGAGTGATGCTAAACTCTTTGACAAAGACAGGGGAGAAGGGACAGACACTTCTCATTTGAGCGTCATTACATAAACCGTAATAAAGGAAAGAAAACTCAAAATGTTCAACAAAGCAAAGAATGAGAGGTACCATTCTGTTCATTTCAGCTTTAAAACTCTAGGTTACTGATCTCTAGGGACAGCTACACACCCAGCACAATACAGTTACCACAGTTTTTACAATCTGCGACTTGGTCCAGTAAATACTAAAATTACTGTTAAAATGACCAGAATTTGTCAACTGATCTTTAAATAAAGCACACAGGTTTACAGTGTGTGAAAGGATAAAATCTATTAATACCTATTCTCAATAGGACAACTCCAATTTCCAATGTAAATGGTATCATTAGAGGTTGTACTCTACCTCTGTCTTTTGGGATTTGGGAAGCATTTTACTCAGTTACCAAAATTCAAAATTTTCAAATAATAAAACCTTTTGTAAGGAAACAATATTTAAGTCATCAAAAAGCCAAAGGACAGATATTCAAGACTACATAGCTTATCTGCAAAAGAATACAACCAGAAAACAGCTTGATAAAGACAGAGAGTTCAAGATGGCAGAATCCCTTCTGTGTTGAACTGAACCACCAGCAGTTCTGTTTTTATCCTGCACAGGGTAGTAAAACAGAGGGGAAAGCCTCACACCGAAAGCTGAATGGCCCACAGAAACCTATATGTTGACAAGAACCTAACGGCACATGCAGGTACGCATCTTTTATACTTGATGTGATACACTTACATGGCCCCTGTTGAATCTCTTGGGGACCAACAGTAAAGCAAGTTTAGAACTTCAAATCTTGAGACATCTATAGCAAGATGCTGATCCAATGTGGCTCCAAACATCTTCTGTTTTCCTGGCTCACCTGAAGAGGAAAAAACACTACAGAGGATGTGGGAACTGAATTTCTTTCTGTAGTTTCTTTTAGAGCAATTGTCTGAGAGATTTGGTGCAGTCCTTTGTGAAGTTTGGATGAAACACTTGAAGAACTAGTGAAAAACATTCAAATGAAAAGATGGAATGGAGAATATTTAAGCAAAAGATATTCATTGTAGGCCAATCAGTGTTTCTAACCCGTCAAGTGGGAGGCAAAGAGAAAAGAGAGAAAATGCAGTGTTTCTCCTCTACCTCCTCACCACATTCATGACCGAAACTCATGGAACACCTAACTTCTGACCACATGAGGGAGGGAGTTGGTAGAACAACCTGGAAGGCTGAGCATTTGGTACAGTCTCCATCCCTGGCTGTGTGACCTGGTTAAGCAGCAGGGAGGCCTTTCAGATAATACCTTTTTCTATGAAAACTTTCTGGTGGATATAAGTTGAAGAAATAATGAAAGAGAAAAATGCATTGAACTTACACAAAAACAGAACTCACAGTGATGTACTCATACTGGCAAGTCGTATCTAATTCTGTTTTTCAAAAGGTTTGGGATAGATTCCTTGAAATTAGAAATCAGAAACAAAGGGGGAAAGAAGCAATTTCCAAATAATAGAAAATGTTTTCAAACCAAACACAACACAAGCTGCATGATTCATCTTTCTAGGAAATACTATCCCTAGAAAAATAATCTTTAAAAAAAACTAAGATTAGTACAACCAAGACTGGGGAATATTATAACACAGAAGCATAATAGATTCACTTTAATTAACTTCTAAAGTATTTTTATTATGTCTTATATTATTTTGGTTATTCTCTATAGGAGCTCTGGACATAAAACTTTTTTCAAATGCATTCCAATTTAACCAAAATTTACTTGAATTCTGCCTAATAAAAAATGCCAGAATTTTCTGGAAAATGTGATTGAAGGACAAATTAGTCCCTTACCTGACGTGGTTGTTCGTTCATCCGTTGTGGGTCTGACTTCACTTTATTGTTGGGGTGGTTTGTGACTTTGGTGACTGGTTGCTTGAAAATTGATGCAGTTTGTCTAATTGGCAATGTCGTGTTTAAGTCTGGTTTACCCTGTAAATAGAAATGTATTTTCATTAATATTACATGTAAACAAAATTGGATCAATACCTTTTTAAACTCAAAATCCATAACTTTAAATAAGATTATTCCAACTCTTGGTCCATGTCAGCACTTTAAATATTCTAAAGGTACATTTAAAAAGCATATTTATTTGTATGCCTGAGGGTATGTATGTGTACCACTTGCACACAAGAGCATGCAGATCTCAGAAGCAGCACTGGGATACCCTGGAATTGGAGTTACAAATAGCTGTGAGCCACTGTGTGATGCTGAGACTTGAACTCTGGTCCTCTGCAAGAGCAATATGGGTTCTGAACTGCTGATCCATCTCTCCAGTCCCTCTAAAAGTGCATTTTAAGCACTTTATTATGTGCTATTTATTATGTGTTTTTTTTTCATAATTAAGGTATACTTTTAATTCTTTGTATGGTATTAATTATCTAATTAACAGAATACTAAGGACATACTAAGGACATTCAAATGAATATATCTGTGAAGGAATAAAAACTTTAAGACACACAGAGAAACCCTGTCTCGAAAAACCAAAAAAAAAAAAAACTTTAAGACAGCAATCAGAATAACAGTTGTTTCTACATTCTAAGACTAGGGACAAATATTAGCATTAAATGTATAAGCGTTAAAAGTTGGTTTGATTGACTAGCAGTGAGCCAGACCTAACATAAAATCACATTAAATTACTGATTCCAGTAAACAGAATTCATTTTAGAAAATGTCAATAAAATAAGGAGATATGCCTAAATTAAAACATCAAAATTTGAGCAAAATTTGATAAAAATAGAAAATTTCACACATGATCTCATATAACAGAGTGCAAACAAAGGTTCCCAAAAAAGTAGTGGATAAACTCACTTTCTGTACACATATAAGGTGTATGTATATGGAAACCAATAAACTGTATGTACCAACTTGATGACCATCAAGTGAGGCCTACCTACTTACATATGGGGAAATATCTCAAAATCTGAAAATAACACTTCTGATGGCAAGTATTTTGTATATGGAATAATCATCCTGTATTCCTGTTCTATTTGCTGAGAGTGTCTCACTATATATATCCCAGGCTTGACTAGAAACTGATTCTGCAGCTCAGGCTGCCTGTGACAAGCATGCACTCAGTCTGATAGGCATACCTTATTTCTGTTATGTGTCACACTCCATGCTTTGGGGAAGTTTTAAAATCAAAGCTTTGAAAAGCCATGTGACATGCTATTCAAATTTGAATCATCCAGTAAATAAAATGTCAGACATGTTTTAGTGAGGTCAAACTGTAAAGCAGAACTGTTGTTAACTTCATTTGCAATACCCAATGGAATGATAACAAAAAGAACAGGACAAAAATTATTATTTTGATTCTGACAAAAGATGTAAAAGCCATACACCGAGAACACTCCATGCCTGACATTTCTATTAGAGGTCTTTTGTCTTTACCACTGTCTCCATACAGAACTGTAATAATCAAGTTCCATACTACCAAAAAGTGGGTCTCAAATCTGAGTACACATCTGTTAGAAGAGAATGACAGCCTCATCCCCAGAGCTTCTGATCCAGTAGGCCTGAAGGGGAGCCAGGGAATTTGCATCAGTATAAGGCCTCCAACGATGAAGGACGACGCTGATGCCCACATTTGGAGAAGATTGCTCTCAACAGAGATTATTGATTGGTGGCAGGTAGTTCAAGTCTAACTGTACCTGTGTGCTGTCAGTTTTTAGGGGCCTTTAGTAGATTAAGTGTGGAGTCCATATATAAAATCCATTCTTCCAGCTTTTCTCAAACCCTGAAAGATGGAGAAATGGTCGACTGACCCTGGTTGAGTAGCAAGTATAACTAATTAGTCACAGCTGCCCACTAGAGGGACAAGGTGTCCTCTGGCATTCCTGGACAATTCACATTTGCATTAACTGTATGGGCCATACAGGTATGGAGTCTGTGGCCACTGCTTATAAAATATCAGCAAGCCTGGCGAGTAAGCATCACCTGGCAGCTATGACAACAACTTCAGTAATATTTGAATCCATTATTAAATATCCCTTTCCCCCATCTCCTTTGCCCACCACCAACATTCCTCTTCTGTATGTACTGTGCATTCTTGCAATTATTTTATCCTAATTTTCTCTCAATGAATGTGCTTATCCTCAAGAGATACATTTACCTCAAATGATTCTCACAATACTAGTTTCTGGCACTTAGATTTATCTTAATAATCCATCACTGTGCAAATTCAAGGGACAGGGTGCAAAATAACCACTCAAGGACACCAACTTTACAAACTATGCAGTTTGAGAAAGCAAGATGGCTCAGTGGATAAAGTCTTGTAGTCAAGACTTGACATTTGAGTTCAATTCCTGGAAGCCCCATGATGGAAGGAAAGAATTTAATCCCCAAAACTGTCCTCTGACTCCCACATGTGCCATGGAATAGTAACGGCCACACACATACACATGAGCACATGTGCATACATACACAGAATAATTTTTTGTTTGTTTGTTTGTTTGTTTTTCGAGACAGGGTTTCTCTGTGTAGCTTTGCGCCTTTCCTGGAACTCACTTGGTAGTCCAGGCTGGCCTCGAACTCACAGAGATCCGCCTGGCTCTGCCTCCCGAGTGCTGGGATTAAAGGCGTGCGCCACCACCGCCCGGCTCAGAATAATTTTTAAAAGAGGCTCAAGAGAGTGCTTCTGTGTGTATACATGTGCTTGTCTGTGCACATACACGAGTATGCAGGCACACATGTGCCTGTGCACAGAGGCCAGAGGTTGATGTCAAGCATCTGCTTCTCTTCACCTTACTTTTATAGTCAAGGTGTCTCACTGAACCTGACGCTTACCAATTTGGCTAGACCAACTGGCCAGAGAGAACCAGGGGTCCTCCTGTCTGCCTCCCGAGCACTGGGATTACAGGCAGAGGACAGGCTTGGTGCTTTTCATGGGTACTAGGGGTGTGCATTTTTTAAAACTCCTGCGGCAATTCTGGGATGTATACAGGCATCAAGCATTTCTGGCTTACAACATTTAGAACATTTGAGGCCCTAAACACCAAAGTCATCCAGCCCAAGGTCAATATTCAGTCATCAAGAATTCTAATTCTTTTCTTTTTCTTTCTTTTTTTTGGTTTTTTGAGACAGGGTTTCTCTGTGTAGCTTTATGCCTTTCCTGGAACTCACTTGGTAGCCCAGGCTGGCCTCGAACTCAGAGAGATCCGCCTGGCTCTGCCTCCCAAGTGCTGGGATTAAAGGCATGCGCCACCACCACCCGGGAACCTAATTCTTAAGGAAACAACTGCTGTCATTAAGATTATCAAATAATTATGTCACTAAACAGTATCTTGTTTAGTTAACATTTACATTCTTTAATAAGGAACAGTATGCTTTGCTGGTACTGGAACAAATATGGCATCAGAAGTAATTACTATTGTTTGTATATACAAGCATATCCAAGTCTGAGACTCACACTAGAAAGGATGAAGCAAGGACTACACTTCACTATTACAAACTATGAATCTTAAATCCACAAAGACTGGAAGTATGGAATATTTGTAATTACTAGTGTTAAAAATGCTAAGGTTCACAGGGTAGTGGTAGTACATACATGCCTTTAATCCCAGCACTCGGGAGGCAGGGGCAGACGGATCTCTGAGTTTGAGGCCAGCCTGGTCTACAGAGTGAGTTCCAGGACAGCCAGTACTACACAGAGAAACCCTGTCTCAAAAGAACAAAACACACACACACACACACACACACACACACACACACACACACACACACATACAAAAAAAAAAAACCAACAACAACAAAAAAAACCGCTAAGGTTGATGTTTCTATATATTTATGTTCTTGGATCAATAAAGAAAAATTAGAAGAGCTTGCTAAAATATTCAGGATACATTGTTAGGTTCCACTGTCTAATGAAATGGTTCACTCCCTTCTGTCTTAAAGAACCCAAGCCTAATTCTTAGGAAGACAACTGCACAGAGTAAGAGATGTTTAAGAATGTACCTCATCATTCTTCTCTTGATTTCACTCAAGCATTTTTTAACACTTTTTCTTTTCCTTTTAACTGGTTAACAAATTTGACAAGTAATTTTGTATTCTAAAACATTCTCTTGGGCAATCTGCAAAGTAGACTGACCAGCTTTCCAGAAACTCACAGAACCAGTAAACTATACTACCACCCTCCCCTAAGGACTGCTAGAGTCACTTAATTTGTGGCCACCTGTTACCTGAGTTGTCCTAAACCACTGACACTCTGCCATAAGCTTGGGCGTTAAAAACAATCACCTTGGCATGAAGCACAATTATAGCTGTTAACAAAATCAAAATTGTCTCTTTATAAAAAAAAAAGTGAAGCTCCTTTATACAAACTAAATCAGCAAATTCACTGCAATATTGTAAACAGCCCAGCTCACGAACTTTAAAATTCTAAAAATATGTCCCATTAAATCTTCAAGAGAAATAACTGTAGTATTCAATAACATAATTAGTAAGCAGGTTTCTTTTTTGTTTTACTTTCAATGACCTTCCATAAAAGCCTGTAATGTAAGACTTAAGAACCACACAGTAAAGGTGACTGGGGAGGGGATGGAACAATGGGGTCTCAATCCATGGAACACTTGAGTGACCCACATGGGTTATAAAACATGAATGACAAAGAACACTTCATAAACCAGTATCTGCCAGGTGTTTGCATCCCTATCCATCAGAACTTCGAAGTTACATGCAGCTCACTACACCATGAAGCTGACATCAGTTTGCATTTTACCTAATATCGATAATTACAGATGCAACTGTCAGTTGTCCTTAGTTACACTGTTAACAAACTGATACAATGCTATCAACCTTTTATACATGAGTAAACGCTTCAGCAGCCTACATTTTATATATTCCTTTTGAATCGAGTTCCACTTCCAAAGTTATTTCCAATTTCAGACTTGAAAATCTTTATTAATATTTTATCAATATTATCAATATTAATAAACAATCAGTATTTTATCCATACTAACAGTGACTTTTTTCTACTTTCTGTTATTATATAAAGCTCTCAATGATGTTAAAAAAAACCTCTGTTTTACCAAAGATGGTATATTACAATTTTAACACAATTACAAAACATAAATGGTAACTTCAGATATAAAACACAGTTCAAAAGAAAGGGGTGGGGACACCTGTTCCTCTTGTTTTTAAAATGGATTTCTGCTATATTGCCTAGGCTGGCCTCCCAACTCCTGCCTCACCCTCCCAAATGCCTGACTGAAAGAATTATAAAATAGCTTCATATTCTTAGATAAGTATTACTAATTGCATCAGTTCTGTTCTTATTCTTATTTTAGTAGATGAGGTGGCACTGAAAAGTCCTAGTCACATAAATGGGCAGAATGAGTTCATCTTATGTGACTCAGACCTTGAATTGCTTTGAAGAGTTTGTTAAAATACCAAACAGTGAGCCATGAAAAAAAAAAAAAGAAGAAACTATAATAACCGGTAGATACATGAAGTTCCCTACACTTTGTTAAAAGCACAGAATTTTATCTGTGGAAGAAGTAATCAAGTGATTCATTTCTCCACTCAGTATTTCCAACCGCCCCTCTTTTGCAAACACACCACTTAGTACCGCAAGCAAGGGAGAAGTGTGCTCGTCTCTAGAGGAAAGGCTGGTGAGAAAGGAAAATGTGGAGAAAACACATCACGGGTATCTTTATAGATCTGCTGAAGCATACACAGTGTGTAGAACTTCAAAGATATGCTGAAATGGTTCCTTTCAAATCATCAGTGTACAGTGTGGATGTGACTCAGCAGGAAAGTGCTTACATAGCATGAATAAAGCCCTGGGTTTGACCTCCAACACCATATGTCTTAAACAGATATCCATGTAAAATTTACATATCACGTAGAACAGTGACTTAAACTCGATCACCTTCCTTGGCTAGATTTATTATCATCAAAAATCTATTTTTACTTTGTGTGTGCAAGTGTGTTTACCTGTATATATGTATGTGCATCACGTGGGTGTAGTGCCTGCAGAGACCTAAAGAGAGTTATCAGGTTTCCTGGAACCACAGTTACAAGCAACTGTGAGCCACCTTGTAGGTGCTGGGAACTGAATCCTGGTCTTCTGCAAGATCTGGAGGTTCTCTTAAACCTTGTCAGTCAGGTTTTGAGAAGAGCTATATGAAAGACAGTTCAAGACTATACAGATTCTATAACTAAGTCTACATAGTGAGACCCAGGGCACTGAAGGTTATGTAGAGACCTGGTCTCAAAACAGAAAAGTAATTAAAATATCAAATCAATAAAACTTTGTCCTCCTCTGGTCAATCCTTCAACAGCAGCAATTCTATTTTCTGGAATGTACTTCTTCTCTCATTTGCCCTACCTAATTAGTCATCTTTTTCTCGACCCATTTTTGCTGATTCCGTCTGCCTTAGCCAAACTCTGGAGCTTCTCAGGGCTGATCCTGTATCTCTGCCTGTGTCTGGGACCCACCATTCTCATTACTTGGAAAATTACATGTGCCAATGACATTCTGGCTGACCTCTGTTCTAGTTCAGTGTACCCACTGTACAGGGCATCGGCATCTGAGTATTCCAGGAACCTCAAACTGGCATCATCAGTTCACTTCTAGCCATCCTTATTCAATCTTCACCTAAGGTGATCTAAGTAAACAGCAAACCAATCCACCCCCTCCATCTAAAATACAAGGGCTCACCTCAAGTCTTCTGTCCTTCTCTACATCCAATTTGCTAGCGAATCCCAATAATAACTCCATTATGTTTAGCACCACACATCTCCTAAGTCTTGGCCATTCCTTACCAGACAAAACTGTTTCCTCACTTCCACTTTTCTCCATTTCTTATCAAATTAATAGCACTCAATAGTCAATAGACCTACACAATATAAACACTAGTAACTCCTTGAAAAGACTTCCATGTCTTACTAATTCTATCACCCATGGAGTATCCACTCCCTCTCTACCCAACTACACCTACAGGCAACTGAAAGATACTCCAACCAGCAAGAAACACACACACAGAGCGCAGGGATCTTAGGGAAAGACTCCCGTCACTTTCTCTTATAGGTCAAGAGATATATTCTCTTTGTGTTCTATTGAAGTGAAAATCCTGGGAAGGTTGAAGCTAAGGGGTAGTTCTTACAATACCCCATACAAAGCACTGTCATGATGGTGAAGTGACCACAGAAGCCCTACTCATTTACTCAGTAACTGGGAAGTCCACAATCAGGCAAAGAGCTGTTCTGAGCTATACCAAATAGCCTGGCCCCTCTTTCCCCTCACACCTTGGCTCTCCTTTCTGCTTTAGAAAAAAAAAAATGGTTAAGTTTTTCAGGTATAGATCCCTTTGAGATTCTGATGGAGATAAACTTTCTGTAGAAGAAACATCCCCACCACACCCCCACCCCCCGCAAAGTACAGCACACAATTGGAAGGATCCTAGAAGTTTCTGAGACATGCACCCTCAAGTTACAATCCTGCATCCTCATTCTGGTTCCAAGTTATCTTTCAATATTTAGAGAAAGCCATTCTAATCATTTTATAGGGAAGTTAAAACATGAACATATAATATGCAAATACAGTATGTTTATGATTGCATATGACCTAAATGAACTTACAAAAAGGAAGAAAAAAAAATCCTAATCCTGTCCTGCAGGGAGGAGAACAGAGTTGTGGAGCTGAACACAAAAGCAGGAGGGAAATGTTTCTCACTGGGTATCTTTTCACCATTTCCCCACATTATTTCACCTAATAATAAATCCAAATTATAAAACTTTCAAAGACCAGGCATAACACGCTTTCTTGGCCTTTCAATCCCTGGGAATTGGCTACATAAAGGTCAACAGGTCCATTCCAATTCTGATGTAGTCTTCACTCTCCTTGATTTCTCCATGGCATTAACAAAAGCATTTTCTATGCTTCTGTAACACAAGATTTTCTTGACTTTGCTCTTACCTTTGGGAAAGTCCTTTTCAGTTTTCCACAGGATTTCTTATTCATCTCATCTGCATTCTGCAGTGTGAAAAAGTACCCATCCTACTTGTCTCTACACTGGACACAAGTGACAAATCACTAGGGCAGGAATCCTTGAATAATCATGAGAACCTACATGCGCCCCTTTTGGAAACCTAAGAAACACAATCGCTGTAACTCCACCAGCTTCACCCCAACCCACAGGCTCTCCCCTTGCCACCTACCACCCCACGGACAACTTCACACACACCTGGACATGGCTGACTTACTCTACTTTTTGCTGCTCATCAAAATACCCTGGGCTAAGGCAACTTAAAAAGGGTTCATCGAGCTCACAATTCTGTTTCCTGGAGAGCCCAAAGCCTGGTGCCAGCATCCTGGTGAGGGGCCTCTGGCCACTGCAACAAGTCACAGTAGCAGTCTACAAGCACAAGGGGCATGTGTGCAAACAGAGAAGCAAGGGAACAGAGAAGGGCTAGGCTTGACAACAATCCACTGCTGTGCCTATGAAACCCACACTGCTCCAAGCTGGCATTAATTCATTATAAAAGTGGAACCCTATTACTTACACTCTCCACTAGGCCACCCTGCCAACAGTTTGTCCACCTCGAAATCACAGTAGAGGGCCAAGTCTCTAGACAAGGAACTCTAGGAGACAAACTATAACCAAACTACAGCAGTGACCAAAGCCACAATTTTAGAAAACATCAAGTCTCTCTCCCTGTGACCAGCGAACCCTTAAAGCTACTTATTTCTCTTGATTCTTCTCTTTCTATACCTCCTGTCAAGGTATTAATTTAGGCCCATTATTTTTCTGGACTCAGAAAGCCCAATTAGCTTGCATACTTCCAGCTTCACCCTTTTCCAGTCCAGTCTTCACACTGCATACTAAGTCTAAACCAAAGTGCAAACCATCCACTACCTTACAAGTTTCTTTAAACTCTATAGCTATTGCCCCCCAAGTTACACTACTGAGGTATAAATTGTACTTTTTATTATTTTGTGAGAATAACAGAAACAAGTATCTTCTCCATGTATCTGAGAATCTAGGATACAGCCATACATTAGCCAAGTCTATGCCTGCAATCACACTAATATACTAACTACTCCCACTGCCCAAGATAATTCATGTGGAATCAAAGACTGCAGATCTGACACAGAACTGACATCTCCCAAAGAAACAGGATGCTTTTATTTTCCAAAGTCCCACAGAAAGGCACTGAAAGAACTGTGTCCGTCCAAGGTAGTGGCAGTGCTATGAAGTTAAACTCAGAAAAAGACTTGTTCCTTACAATATTCATTGTAAGCAACTTGCAAAATATATCGTAGGGCATGTTAACATCAGAGTATTTGTACTTTGTTTTGTAGCTTCATTACTAAGACATTTATATTACAGTATTAAAAACAGAAACAAAGAATCAGTTTAATGTAGAATTTAACAGAAGCAAGCTTCCTGAGTTCCCTAAATATGCTCTGCATTCACAACCTAATGTAGCTCACCCCAGATCTCCAGCTAAATTTTCAAAATTATCTTGTTTTAAATTTTTAATAGTTATTTTCTCTCCTCCCTTTCCATGTGTGTGCACACACACGCATGCACATGTGCACCCTCTCCTTCCACCTTCACATGGGTCCGGGAACGGAACTCAACATCAGATCTGGCAGCAAGGGCCCTTAACTGCTTAGCCATCTCACCCACCCAAAATTACTATCTTGCCTCTACTGCCTCCTTAAAATGTCAAATTCTATCTCTGAAACTTTGAGGTATCTTCGAAAAGTCTCTCTCTCTCTCTCCTCTCCTCTCTCTCTCTCTCTCTCTCTCTCTCTCTCTCTCTCTCCCTGTGTGTGTGTGTGCATATGCACAAAAATATTTTACATGTGAAACCAAGATTTTTGCCTTTTCATTCTAAAACTGTGCTGTCCAATAGGGCAAGCACCAGGCATACACAGCCACATATTAGCCATATGTATGGCGACAGCTAACAGAATTCCATCCCAGAATGCTCCACTGTGAGAAAACTGCCATCACTTCACCACACCCTAGTTGGTTCCTTTCACATTATTGTGAGCCACCTGCCCCCATTAGCTCCAGTGAGATCTTCAGTAACACACTTAGCATTTCAACTATTTTATCACCTTGAGAGATGAGGCTGCCTGCAAATGATTATAGCAGTGAAAAATCAATAAAGTGTAATGAAAGCAAGAAAGGAATCCATTTGGGAGGTTAGAGTAAGACTAAATTTGAGAAAAGCAAAAACAAGTACAAAAGCTGCAGTGTGTGTTAATCCAAAGCCAATGCCCACTCCATCCTACTGACCCACTCGAATGTAATTAAAAACCACTTTGCAAAGATCTTACATTTGAAAATTCCATTCATTAGCAATAACTGCTTCAATACAGAAGATATACATCAAGATCAGAGTTTATAGTCAGTCAATCCTGTTTAAAAACTTAAACTGTTGACTATCCCCAGTTCCAAAAATATTTTAAAACTTAAAAAAAATGTACTATAGCCGAGTTTACTACATATCAAGATTTCTGTCAGCTACATTTCCCAGCTTTCTTTATGCAGTACTGTCACGAAAAACATCAGCTAACTACACCACAAGTATGTTCTCTGCTTGTAATGATAGTGTTACTCCCAAAGGGAGTCTATTTTTAAAATTGCAACAACTTGCTGGGCGGTGGTGGAGAACGCCTTTAATCCCAGTACTCGGAAGGCAGTGGCAGGCGGATCTTTGTGAGTTCGAGGCCAGCCTGGTCTACAGAGCGAGATCCAGGATAGGCACCAAAACTACACAGAGAAACCCTGTCTCAAAAAACCAAAAAAAAAAAAAAAAAAATGCAACTACTCCCACCACGGCTACTTACCTAAAACTTTTAAGAATCAGATCAAGGCAAGACCAGGCACCATTAACTTCACATAGAATGTCAGAAAACAATGAAAACAAAAGGCACTTCCAAACCTGTGTTGTATGATTTTATTAAATAAACATTTATTACCACTATCTAGAATCAGGTGGCTAGTTAAGTCAAACATCAAGGCTACTATGTGCAAGGTTTTGAGTTACTGTACAAAACAAAAACAAAAACAAAACAGAGTCCCTGCTCCCAAGGAGCTCACAGTCTAGCTGAAGTACAGGCACAAACACAATGGCAAAGCACAGCAGTCACCATGAAAGAAAGGACAGGATTCCCAGAGATGCAGGCAATGGAGTGGAGCCTCTGAGGAGTTCGCCAGATGGAGGGGGAGGGGGAAGCACATTCCAAGCAGAGGGAACAGCACAGAAGCAAGCAGGTCCTGAAAGCGCATGCATGCCATGCTGCAGGGTGAGGAGTGGTCCAGAGCAGCTAGAGCAGGTCCTGAAAGCGCATGCCATGCTGCAGGGTGAGGAGTGGTCCAGAGCAGCTAGAACAGAAAGGTGCACACAAACTAGAGACGAATTAGTGTTGGTTTTTAATGAACCTTAACTGTCATGAAGTAAAGCTTCAAATTACATTGAATGAGGCTAAAATGCGATTCTGGAAACAACAGGATAATTTAAAAGCATTCTCTTCATTTCATAAATAGTCAGGTCCACAGCGCAGGTGGCACTGTGGCTAGAGTTTTAAAGTGGCAGTTTCAGAAAACCGTAACTGTCACATATACACGTATACATGCATACACACAGGTACACTGGTGCGTGTATGTGCTTCAGAAAAGGAAAAGACAAGGAAGAAAAGAGCTCAGCCAGAAAGCTTCCTATACGAACACTATGCTAAGCAGGCAGGGTAGCTTGGTGCTCAGCAAGCTGGCTATAGTTTACGGACGGAAGGGGCAGTTTAGGAGGGGGGAAAAAGGAAATAGCAGGGGTCAATATTTTCCTAAATGTTTTTATGTAAATTCTTACTTCTTTTTCACAATAATGCTATGGGAGAAGTTTTATTACTCTATTCTACAAAAGACCTCAGGCCTTCCACGGCTTCAACTTCACAAAGTTGTCTATCTGTATCCGATATTACACTATGATAGACTGTATCAGCTAACACACAGCACAGCCAGTTTACCAAGCCCACGCCTGCCTGAGGCAAAGCCTGGTTCCTGAGTGCAAGGCCTGCTGTACTTCTGATGGTCTGGCAGGGTTACATCGTCAAATCCTATGAAATGCCTCTACTTTTCACTCTTTATTTTCACAGGATTGTTGTGAGAAAGCAGTAATGGTAACACACAAAGACTCCTAAAATTTAGAGGAATGAATGCCTTTAACAACTGATAACAAAGTCACTGGATTCACTGACTTAGGCATCTGCAGTGATGACATCCACCTCAACTCCTGACTCAGCACTAAGGGTAGTAACCTACCTAGAGGAACCATGAAAGTCAAGGAGCTGTCCGTGGGTCATACATGGCCAGGTGTCCTTGGAAGAATAGCAGCTTTTTTTTTGTAAAGATACTGAAGCTTTAATCAAATTAAATTATTCAAATGTGACTTGTTTATATAGCTATGGAATAATCAAGCAACTCCAAAAAATTAAGGGCTAGTGAAAAAAATCTGTGAGGATGAAAATAATATCTATGAGTCAGTGTCATCGACATCATCAAAGTCAAAGTCACACTGCCCCTCCCCAAATGTTGAACTTCACAATTACTATGCAATTACACACTCTGTGGTAATGTTGCCTCTTTTTAGCAAACAGAAAAAAAATACTTCAAAAAAAATCACAAGGTGTAGTACATGTTAGTGGTCTACCAACATATTGAAATGTTGTTTTCTACTATGCACAATTACTCACACTTTCTCTGTTCAAGTACTTCCAAATATAGAAAAATAAATCCTACTTGTAAGTTTACAAATACTCTGTAGTGGGGAAAGACATTCAGACAATGGTGATCTCAATGGCACATGAAACCCCTCTCGAGAGCTTGGGAAGCGCATGTCTACGCTGTGAGTAAATTTACCAACCTTGTTCTGATTGAGAGGATCATTCCGCAGTCTCTGTTTGTTCTTCTGTAATTTACTAGGCATCATCTTGCCAGTTCTGAAGTCAAAACTGCTGAGGTCAACGGCATTTCCCAGGTACCTTGCCAGCTGAGGTTTACTTCTGAACTTCTTACCACTTGGACTAGAAGAAATAAAAGTTTAATTGTACAAAAAGAAATATTAATAGCCTCTATATAACCTTTTTAAAATAAAATCCTATATAACCTTTTTAACAGTAATTTCTGTTCCTGATTGTTACAAATTATAATTATATGGGTTTAGTTTAATTTAGAATTATTACAAGTTTGAAGGAACTTCTTAACTTTCTGCAGAAAGAGATATCGTATTATTTAATACAGCTCTCCCTTGGGTGCACACTGTACACATGCTGCTACAGGTTATCTTGCTATCACTCAGCTAACTGCCTCAGAATGAGCACAGCCACATGCACAGCATGCACAGTCCCTGCAATAGTCTGCCTTCTCACCAACTTCTTTCCAGACTGTTTTTTGAAAACACCAGTTTATACACAATGCCAAGAGCTCAGTAGCTAGCTTAAAACAGATGAATTTGGAATCCACATAATCTGGCATAAGCTTACAGTATCTGCAATAGTAAAAATAAAGAAACTCAAATTATGACATGTATATGCTTCCTACTAAAACTACAATAACTACTGAAATGAAAAACAAGCAAGAACATCTGTGAACCTGTTTATACAATTCTGACATGACTTGTTTGACAAACTATCTAAATAAGCATATTAAGTGTGCAGGTTATATTTAGGGATATATATATATATGTATATGCATATATGCATACAACAACAATTAATAAAAAAAGAGGCTATAAATTTGAAGACTACCTGCGAGGAATATATATGAGGATGTGGAGGGAGGGAAGGGGAGTAATTATATTATAATTAATGTTGTAATTACATTATAATCTCAAAAGTAAAAATAAAAAAAGCACAGAGATCTAAAGAGAGAAAAATAAAATAAATAAAATAAGGCTATCAAAAAAACTTATTAGCCAGGTGTGATGGCACAGGCCTAGCCTGTAATCCCAGCACTTAAAATGTGGAGGTAAACGGTCAGCTTCAACCATAAGCTACTTCCAGACTAGCCAGGGCTTTGAGACCCTGCTTCAAAAAAGCCAAATAAATCAATAACTTACTTCTTGTAAAAAAAAAAAAAAAACTGCCGAAGATACAAAACTGTAAACATGCCAGAAGTGTACAGAACAGACTTGCCCTAAAAAGGATCTCTGTGTGATTAATCTGTGAAACTGTTTTTTAGGGACAATGTCCCTAAAGTCTTATCTAATAATTTTTATAAGCCAAATAGCTGGAACAGACCATGACCGTGTCTGCAGAAGACCCAGAGAATTCCAGAAGGCATCTCACAGAGGCTGACATGCCGTACCTAGGATTTAACCTTGCACTAACTAGTCACAATAAGTGAAAAATAATTCAACAACAAAGAACTTTGAAACACTGGGAAACAAAACAATGAAACAATACTCTGGACTAAAGTAACTTCAGGCTCAAGTCTAAAACACAGTGCATGTCATCTGTCACATTCTATGGTATTCTGTCATCACAAATTTTGGACAGCTGGAAGACCTATTAACCTTTGTTTTTCACAATCCCATGACTTAAGCATTCTGGGAACACAAATCAAATTACACAAAATTCATCCAACAGATGACAATTACAACCACCAACTACCAGACCATAAGAGAATAAAAGTAGCCAAAACCAAAATCCATTCTGGGAAAGAAGACATGATCACATACAGAATACCTCAACTCCAATTGCAAGTTATATTGGAAAATATGCTCAACACCTCAAAGTAAACCATCAGGGTACTTTCAACACTGCCCAAAACTTGATCATCACTACCAACCACATGCTTCCCACCTCACTCCCTGCCTGTACTTGATCTGTTATTCCCATCTTTGCCAGTGGCATCATGGCCCATGTAGCACCTACTCCTCCAAGCTGGATGGACACTAACAACCCTTCAGTTCCCACATCCCTTCGCCACCCATCCAGCACCAAGTTCAAATTCTGCATGCTCAGATTCCCCAAGGGTGACAAAATGCCTTCCCCTCCTTAGCACATCATCAAAAGAACTCAATCAAATATACTGTTTGTAGACTTTTTCCTGTCAACTAAGGAATCCTGGATTCCAACCTCAGTCACTGAAATATGCCATATACCTTTGATTCCTCCCAGTATTTCTTTCCAGATAGGATGAACCTGTCAATGAGATATTAAATTCTTCAAGCCCACCTAAATCATTATGTGCCTATGTAGCCTTGTTATTCTCCAATCCAGATGAGAAACAATTGCACAATCTTCTGAAATTTTACTTCATTACGATTTCTGTATGTTTCCTTGATTCCTATATATTTCCAACAACCAAATATTATAAACCCCTTTTTCTAAAACTCTCAAATGTCATAATCTAGAGGCAACCATTGAACAAAGTAACTTTCTGAAAGCAAGAAGCCTGTCAATTGAGTAAGAAAGAATGTAGTTTCTTTTGCAAGCACACTGGGATAAATCATATACTTAAAATTTTCAGCTTTAGTCAGTTTTACTACATAAGTCTTACTAAATCACTCAAATTTGAAAAGTTGTAAAAATTATTGTATTTCTCAGTTTTTTCTATGATTATAGTTTGAATTAAGCTAGAATACCCATGAAGTCCTTGTAATCAAATACTCATGTGACTGATAAAGAACAGTCTGATAAACTATGTCAAAGATGGAGTGAATAAGGGAAGGGAGGAGGAAAAAGGGGAGAGGGAGGAAGCTAGGCTAGTAATGCATGTTGTAATCTCAGAGTTTTCAAGGCCAGCCTGGGTAGCTTTTTGGAAGTAAAAAGTGATGTAGCTCAGTGAGAGGATGCTCACCTAGCATCCACAAGGCCCTCCAAGTATCTCCAGTACATAAAAAAGAACAAGAAAATATCTTTCCTCGAAATACAGTAACAATTCTTAATCAGATTTCCTCCTAAAGATCCTTTTAATGCAATAAAAATTGAGCTCCAGCGTGGACCTTCTTTCAATTGACTTATTTTCAGAACTTGAAAATATTCAGGCAGTAACTTTTACCAAAAAGACAGGCACCACTGTGCTTAGCATGTGGCTAAGACAAACAGAAAGTCATTTTGGGAAGAACCAATAAATTTCAAAGTTGAATGTGCAAGAGGTTTTTCCTTATGTGTTAAAAGTCACCTTGAGAAGACACCAGTACCTCAAGTGTCAAGGCTTCTACAGAGAAAAAGTCATTAAAGAGGCTACACTCTAGACACTTCTCTCCTCAGATTCCAAGGAGACATAAATACCCAAGGACTCAACCCTAAGACTATCTGGGCTGCAGACACAGTCCAGGGGTACAGAGCTGGCCCCGCAAGGCCAAGGCCCAGGGTAAAAGTCTCACATACTCCACTAATAAACGCTATAATCCAAGAAGGGCAAAAAACGCAGAAGTTTGCAATATTAGCAACATCAAGTGGTGCCTAGTAAGTCCTGCTTCCCTCCTGTCACACAGATGGGACTCTGCAAGGCATCTGGCAGGTATGTGCCATGCAGAAAACTCAGGACAAGCCACTGTCTGTCATTTCAGTAACAAGCTTCTAGAAGGGAAACCTGCCTGCCCCAGGGAATTTTAAGGGCAGGGACCTTGCTCTGTAGGAGATAGGGACAAGCAACAGGAGGCCAAGGCCCAAGAGATAGTTAAGGAGGGAATGTACTCATGAGATTCAAGCCATCTGCACAGCAGCAACTGACCCTGTGAGTGCCTGGCTAAGCACACACAGTGACTATATTCCCATCCACCTTCTAAGAGGACTGCTACCCATCCACATCTCAGAAATACCAGGACTCACAAAGTGACTAAGCTTTTATTCTAGAATGTCAATTAATTTTTTATTCTAGAAGTATCAATTCATAACTTAAGTTTACAGTATTGCTTTTTATAACACTAGTAGACTGGTGAATATTAGTCATTTTCAGTTTGCTCTGACCAGAGCTAATCCAGTAATGAAATACTATCTCAGTTTCAACCACAAACAAAAATTCCCTGTCAACTACCCCCATTCCTGAACTAATGTGCAACCATGCAGTTCACTTCTCTTACCCACTATTTAATTAAAAATCAAAACCGTGAGTGGAATCTCAGTTCATATGAAGACAATTCATCACTTGAGCCCAAGCTCCTTTAATTTCTGTCAAACTGTTTAAAGTGATTGTTAAACCTAACTCCACCTTCAAGACTCTTAAATATAATTATCCGAAAGAAACTTTATGTAAAAAAAAAAAAAAAAAAAAAAAAAATTTAACAACTGTCCCTGAGATACCAGAACACTGTGAACTCACTTAGAACCATCATCGCCTGAGGCAGACAACTGCATCCTACTGTGCCACTCTGTCTCCTCAGGCCTGCAGTATGCAGCCAGAACTAGACTCTGAAGCCCCTTCGCTAACCCAGGATACATCGATGACATGGTGAACTGTAGCTTTCGTAGCTGTTACAAACAACACCCAAACCTATCTTCAAAGCAGTTTCTAAAGGATGAGCTGTGAGCATGGCAGTCACTACAGTGGAATGGGACACAGCAGTCTGTGAGGGACGGGGGCATCTCAGAAGGCATAGGGCTAGTTAGATGGAGATCATGCTCAGAAGTACAGCACTACCCACTACGATCAAGAAGAACTTTATAAGGAATTAAGGAAAACCCTCACACACACACAAACTCTCTCTCTCTCTCTCTCTCTCTCAATACTTCAACACTGGAAGAGATTAAACTACTGAAACCTCAACTTAAAAAAAAAAGTTGTATTTTTTTTAAATGCATGGACATTTTGCCTGCATGGATGTCTGAGTACCCACGTGTGTGTTGCCCCTGTCGCTCCTGGAACTGGAGTTACAGACAGTTGTGAGTCACCATGTGGGTGCTGGGAAGGAAATGTATGTACTCTGGAGGAGCACTGAGCCATCTCTCTGACTCCTTAAACTTTTCAAGTTGTTTCTTTACCCATTTAAATTGTTCAAAGTTGAGTAAATATTCGAAACAAAAGATTTCCTTAACATTAAAAACAACTCCCCCAGAAACCAAATTTTATCTGAAGCTAAAATGTGAAACTGGAATTATCTTGTGCACTTAAATACAAACCCTGTTGCCAGAAAATTGCCAAATCATTTTTTTAAAACTGCATAGCCCTGCTTCAAAAAGCAGTGTGTATTGACGGGAAGACTGACTAAAGCTATTCCTCACAATTCCTCCACTCCCCTGCAAACGTAAGCTTTCCTAAAATGGACATTCATAAGTCCCTGTACAACACACCCCAGTAGATTATTATCTACGTTTAGATTATTTCTATCTCCATGTCTCATCAGTTACTAAATAACCCCCTTTGAACTCATCCTGCACATGGCCACAGTCAAAATGGTCTTCCTCACCACAAGGCATCCTGACAGACTAGTGGTCTCTGCATTCTAAAGGATCCACAATGCTCTTCCTAAAACAGCACTTCCTTCATAGCTCCTCTTGAAAAGCCTTCAATGTAAATTTAGTCCTTAGGATATATAGATACATAATTTTATGTTTTATGTAAGTTTAAAGTAAATTGAAAATATGAAACTAAAAGCGGTCAGTGGATTTTCCCTGTTAGCAATGTGCTTTACCCTGCATTGGAGGCCCCTTTAACCTGGCTCCCTTCAACCTTTCAACCCCACTTTCTACTTCTCTTACCCAGTGACCTTTGTTCCAGCCATGCTGGTTAATTCATTCTATCATGAATGAGCTGAATGACCCATCTTTTACCTGGTCCATAATGCAACACGCCAATCGCCAAGCTCTTCCAGAGCTCCTCTGGAGACCCCTACTTTTATTAACCTAACACGCTGGGTCTACCATGAAGACCCCCACAGCACTCACAATAAACGTGTTTCCCTCCTCTGAACCCATGGAGACAGCACCGCTCTGGCAGGAATAATCATGACGTGACTGCTGACTCTTCTTCTAGTTTTGCAATACTGAGCTACGTCTGGTTATAAAATTGCCATGTTTCAATCTTACCACCACAAGCAACCTACTGAAGAGGTTCTTTATGAATGAAATTATACAGTATTAAATTTGCTTCAGATACTCAAGGTTGGGTCAGGGGTAATAACCTGGGTTAGAGCTACAGTCACACCTTCTCAGCCAGCATGGATTGTATCCCCTGGATTGTGAGCAAAAATAAAGCTATAGGTCACTCCTTACTGAAGGTGGTGCTTATTTGGTTACCCGAGCGAGGACTGTATTAATCCCTGTGTCAAATAGTATGAAGTACTGTGGCAACCAGACCCCACTAATGAGTGGGCAATAAGAGCATGGGGAAAGCCGTAGCATGCTCACAGTGCGCCACTGTTAAGCCCAGGAGTTGGAGAACCATTTCCAGATCCAATCTTACACCTAGCTGCCTCCTCTGGAGACTCCTACTTCTATTAAGATCCTTTGTGATTTGTATGGACCTCAACAACATCTGAGTCCTGTTCTTTCTAGTTCAAGAAAGTGAAACCAGCCAAGAGCGATAGTGTGTGCCTGTAATTCCAGCATGGGGGAGGCTGAGACAGGACTGCCACCTCTTCAAAGCCAGACTGGGATTATATGCCTAGTACCAGGACCATGAAGGGCGCTGCACAGGGAAAGGAAAAAAAAGAAGGCAAGAGAGAGTAAGTTCCTAAAGAAGCCTATGAAGAGGAAAGTATTTCAGAAACACAAACCAGTACGTGTTATACAGAATGCCAAATGCTAGAAATGAAGGATCAAGGCCAGTAAGAAAATTACTGTTTTATGGGTTCAAATGTGGTTATGAATTTTTTCAAAAACTGTACCAATGGACCCAGCAGTTTAATAAACCACACCCTTTTTCTTAAAACATGCTTTGGATGATAATAGATGAACTGCCACAGCACTATCTCAGTAATCCTGACAGAGGGCGTAATTATAGTACTTAATTGGCACCCAGAGGTGCTTCTATTACAACGCGGGCAGTTTCAAGATGCAGCCAAAACATATTCTACCAAAACCAAAGGCTTTCCCTGTACATTTAATTTCAGCCCAATTAATAAGTGTCAGGCACACCCTCTGTTAATAGGCATGGCTTAGTTTAAATTAATCTCCCCAGGAGCAGACTAATTTGGGGGCTAGCATTATTAGAAGCTGTGTGAACAGCTGGGTGAAGGTGTTCGCATTACCTACCAGCAGGAGAGTTCACACTGAACCTACCATTAACAGATACAGTTTTGTAAGCTCCTGGTTTAAAGGTAGGTATCATATGGGACACCAGTATGTAAAACTGAGTCTGAAAAGTAATATGAACTCACAGTTACTCTGGCCCATCATCATAATCCATCACAGGAAGTTGCCATCACAAGTCAAAGAAACTAATGCACTGCAAGCTCACACTGTATTTCACGCTTCTCAGTGTTCATAGCATAGTCTCTGCAGAGAGTCACAACAGGTGACAGCAGTTCCACACAGTAACTCACACCTTACAGGAGAGCAACAAACTACAGACAACACTCTTTGTAGCCCCAAATAAGCACAAATCTCCTCAATGTCCTTTCCATTTCAAAGCACAAGAAATAACATTGCAGTGTCGTATAAAAAGAGTAACTATCACTATGATGTTTGATGAATTTCCTAAGGACAAATTTGTACAGAAAGTCGGCTTTTAATTAGTTACATTGGGATTATCTACCAAGAAGCATTACTATTTAAATTTAAATTTTAAAAAAAAATCTATCAACAATGTAGAACAGAGTCAGGAAAATGTGACCATGAACAGACTGGAGCTCTGTGACAACGTGGCTGATTTCTGATTATCTACTTTTGTGTAGTACTGGATTCAGCCCAGAGCCTGGCGTATGCTAGGCAAGGTCTGAGGAGATGGCTCAGTGGGTAGAGCACCTGAAACGTAAGTGTGAGGGCTAGAGTGCGAGCCCTAGAATCCATGCAAGAGCTGACTGTCCTGCCTGATCCCTTCATCTCAGCACACATGGGAGAGGCTAGCTACACTGGTTCCAGATTCTGTCAGAGACCTTGACTGAATATGAAAGGTAGAGAGATACTAAGGAAGAAACCTGACGTCAATCTCAGGCCTCCACACCACACCATCTATGCATACATTACATAAAATGCTAGCTGTGTATGGTGCTTATGCCTTAATCCCAATACTTGGGAGGCAGAGCCAGGCATCTCTACGTGCAAGGCCAGCCAGAACTACATAATGAGGTTCCATCTTGATGATACTACTACTAAATAATCAAAAATGCTAGGCAAGAGCTCTACGACAGTCCCAAGCTCTGGTTACTGTGTTTCTAATTTTTTAACATATGTGTATTTATTATTTGGTCTATGTGTGGCAGACAGTGTGCACGGTGAGGAAGAGGTCAGAGGACAACCTCAGAGAGTCAGCGCTCTCCTCCCACCACGTGGGCTCCAGGGACCAAACTCAAGTCATCAGGCTTGACAGCACGCACCTGTACCTGCCAAACCATCTCGCCAGCCTCTAGAAACAAGAGTCTCGTTACATTAACCAGGCTGGCTCAAGTGACCCTGTCCCTCAATTTCCTGAGTGTCTGAGACTACAGGCATGTGCAACTGCACCCAGTTTGGCTTTTGAAATAGCCTTTCCAGCTACATATCCAAAAAGAGAAAAACACAAGTTAGTTTGAATAAATACATCACTCCAAAAGCAAACAAACCATATCCCAAGACAAGTTCTGTAAGCAGTGAAATACAAATTCTACAATGTTCAACTAAGAATGGAGCTTTTCTTCAAGGGATTCAATCCCAGAAACAAAAAACTCTTGTCAAATATAACTGCCTCCAAGACATAACATCGGCAGCAGTTCACATAAAGCCTATACAGACTGCCTGCCTAGGAAAGATAACATTAAAATGAAATCCAAAGCAAAGAGGAATTGTAAATAGCACTAAATGAAACAAATATATCTTTGAGTTGTAGCGTTTTAATTTTTTGTTTTGTTTTCCCAGACAGAGTTTCTTTGTGTAGCCCTGGCTGTTCTGGAACTTGCTCTGTAGACCAGACTGGCCTCGAACTCACAGAGATCCACCTGAGTGCTGGGATTAAAGGCGTGCGCCACTATGTCTGGCTAGTGTTTTATTTTTAGCACCATCACAGCACTGACCCGAACAGTGATGGAGAAACTGAAACAAACCCACACAATCCTCTTCATACTTTAAGTTTTCTAGTCAGGCCTGGTGGGATAGAACTGTAATCCCAGCTCCATAGGGGGCTGCCCAAGGCAGCCAAGGCAAAGTCAAGTCAGGCTGGGAAACTTAGCAAGGCTCTGGTCACAAAAGTTTAAAAGGGGGGAGGGGGAGCAGGACATGACTCAGTTTATAGCATTGGCCCAGCACGTGCAAGGAATAAATTCAATTCCCAACACTGAAAATAAGTTGTCTCAAACAAAGCGAAAGAATGAGTTGGAACGCAAGGGCTGAAAAGAGTAAACTAATTATTCCTGTATCTAAGAGACCAGCAAGGATGTGTTCAGGATCCGGGGATGCTGCTGCTCAGCGGCAGAACACTTGCCTATAGATGCACCAGACCCTGGGTTTGACCAACAGCACCAAAGAGGAACGGAAAACAGTATGTTCATATTTATGGTCTCTATCAGCAGGAACTACACTCATGTATTTTGATGCGTGTGCTTGTACACAACTTTTCAACTTTTTAAACGTAAATGATGGCATATATGATTTGGAAATACTATACATAAGCATATTTCTCCCGCCCCAGTGAATGACCAATAGGAAATCTTTCACATTACTGCAGCTTCTGGATGACTAAGAACTAGTTCCCAAACACTCAGATATTTCACTGCCTGAAAACAGTTCAATCTGTCCACGAAGGGACCTCCAAACTATTCAATATAACATGTTTGTACTCTTTGAAAAATGGGATGGTGTGGAGGAACATTCAGTCAGTTTGTTTATAATCCACTGGTATCAATGGCCGATGACCCTTTCCTGAGCTTGCCATCTATCACAAACGAAGGACATGAGCAGTGTAACCGCAGTACTGCAAGATGACATCCAAGTGAGAAACCTTGAAACACTTCAGCTATCTTTCTTAACTTTACTCCTGGTTGGCACTTGGGGGAAGATAATTACTGCACGGGCTGCCTAAGTCCTGCAGCACGGGAGCACCTCTGGCCTTTCCTCACTAGATGCCAACAGCACCCTCTCCCCAGGTGAGAACCGAAAATGTCTCCAGACACTGCCACATGTTCACTGGGGGGAGCAAACGTTGGTCTGGGAGTCTGACAACTTCCGCTGTCAAAAGATGAGCATGTCCTGCCACGCCAAAGCATTCCACGCAGTTTCTGGAGTTACAAATGCCTGCTTGGTAAGTGAAACCTCCCTGGACCCTACAAAGTTAACTGGAACTTTCTCCCTGGAGATGGCTAATTCTTCCACATGTGCAAGATTAAACGCACTTCTGATGATGAATCCGGGACATGCTGGGACAGGCGCCAACAGTGACTGGGTTTTACAGTTTCGATGAATTACACCTTCTTTTAACCCTTTCATGGACTGACTAACCATCCCTCCCATTAACCCTTCGTTTGCGAACCATTTTCCCGGAAGCCCTCTAACAGAATGTGCCCTCCTCACCTTTCAGACACTTGTGCCCCTCACTTGTGGTCTAACCTCTGCCAAGGAAAGGAGGGCTTCGGCTCCCCTTCCATACCAGTTCACCTGGTCCTTGTCATATACCTTCAGGACTCTGTTCTAATCCTGCAACCCCTGCCCAGGCCAGCTCTTGGGACCCCTGACCCCTACCTGACACTGCACCCCACCCCACCCCACCCCACCCCACCCCCCCGCACCCTCAGAAAGGTACCTGAAGTAGTAGACATCGCTCTTGCCAGCACTGAGCCCTGATTTTCGGATCACTTCCTCCTTCTTCCATCCGGGGGGGAGGGCCGGGCAGTCCATCCTCTTCCCGCTTTCCGTGGCCCGGGGTCCCCTGGGCCCCGGCCCGGCGCTCCCCGACGGGAAAGGGACAGGCTCCCGCCGGGGGGCGACGCCGCCACCGCTGCCGACGCCGCAGCCGCCCGTGCCGCCGTCGCCGCCAAGGCCGCTGCCGCCACTCTGGGGACGGCCGCGGCCCCGGCCCCGGCCCCGGCCACGGCCCCGACCCCGGCCACGGCCACGGCCACGGCCACAGACGCCGCCGCCCCGGGCCGCCTGCTTCCACCGCCCCCGGCCACGGCCGCCGCCCCGAGCGCCTTCCCTGCGCACGCCGCTCACCGGGGACGGAGCGAGCGCGCTGCCCTGGCCCCCCTGCTCTATGGCGGAGTCGCCGCCAGCGCCGCTGCCGCCCGCCGCGCTCTCCCCCTCCTCCTGCTCCGGGCAGCAGCGGCCTCCCCCCGGGTGCGCGCGCATCCAGCCCCCTCCCCAGCCGGCTCTGCGCTTCTTCCGTAACCGAGCCCTTGGAATCCCGGAGACCCGCCCCGCCCGCAGCGCGGCGCGCGGGGGACGCGCGCAAGCATCATAGAGCGGGCGCGCACAGAGCGGCCCTCCCGCCCGGGGCGTGGCCCCGGCCGCGCCTCTTAGGTCCTCCAAGCTCCCGGCCCGGCCGCGTTGTCCCCGCCTCCTCGGAGCCACGCCCCCCCGGAGCCCACCTGCTCCGCCCCCGCCGCGCCCTTCCGGCCCAACCCCCCACTGGGCGCGCGGGGAGCCGAAGGTTGGTCGGGTGGAAGTCTCGCCGACAAGTGTCAAGGGTGACCCGGGCTACTTTGTTTCAAGTAAGGTTAAACTGTAGCCACCGTGTGAGGTTACCTAGGTTCGCTTCTTCAGTTCAGGAGTAAACAAACAAAACGGATCTCATTTTGTATCTCCCAACTCTGCTGTTATTTGGACGCCATAGCAGTGGTTAGCCTCCTTCCTGTCCCACCATGGTTTCCCAGGGACTTTGGATTGAAGGAAGGAAGCAGTAACCCCACGAAATGGTTGTCTGTGTCCTCCAGTGCTTGGGGTCAGGGCCACTGACTAATTCTCCTAGGACGTTTTAATTTGGAGTGTTCTCTTCAGTGGTAAGGGTTTGGCTTCTAGAGTCTCCGTAGAACGTCTGTAGTCCTTGGATTTATCTGGAATTGACCTCGTTTCAGGGGGTCTTTTCTTGATTTAAACCCCTTTGCCTCACACAAAAAATATCAGTAGCCTGTCACTTGGTAAATACATCTTTATGTATAAAGTCCAATTTAACCAACTAAACTACTCCTTCAGGAATTTGTGTGTAATTCATCTAAGTCAGCCAACTCATTATTCTGGAGTAATTTTAGAGGATAGTAGAACATTATTTAAAGAAATTGATTTAAATTTTAGAAAGTTATGTATTACTCATATTTGAGAGGTGGATCTTTCTGTGTTGTCCAGACTGGCCTTAAATTCCTGGAATCAAATGATCCTCCAGCCTCAGCCTCCCATAAAGTTGGAACTGCAGTGGCAAACGCCACTCCAGATCTGTCTTAAAGAATTTTATTTATAACTATCTACCCTTTCCAGAGATGTGCTACTGAAATCCAACACGATATACTATGAAATATTTGCAAGACTAGAATACACCATGTCAGATTGATGATAAAGTTGGGTTTCTGAACATAGAGAACCTAAAATTTAAGGACCAATTGTAACATATAGAAAAGAGTATTTAATGTAATGTGATAGAAAATTAAAACTGATTTGTCTAGCATGCAGTCACTCATACACACAAACTTGCCTTTGACTCCAATCATAAACTTCGTCTAATGTACTTGATTAGAGATAAACTACATAATAACTTCCTGTAGGAAACCTATCTATCAAGAAATGTGGCCGGCAAAGAGTTGGCTTGTCATGGAGAGATCAGTACCGGAACTGTGTGCTTTTAGGAGTCATTAGTGAAAGTGAAAATTGAAGGAGACAGTCGAGCTAGGCATACATCCCAATGGTATATTAAACAAGTGTATGTGAGGCCCTGGGTTTCACCCCCAGCACTACAAAGAAACAGGAGCAAAATCTCTTTGCAAACAATAGTGTTACCATAAATGGGGGAAATATATACTTTTGGAAACTTTGACATTTCCATTTTGTGTCTATATCATGCCTATGAATGTAGTTTAATGGAGTCAGTCACATGAATTTAAGGTTATTATTTTAGCTTCTGCCAGATTCAACTTACTAAATTCCAGTCAATATAATTTAATGTTCCTCTATTAAAAAATGCATTTAGGAATTCCAGAAGCTTTATTGTCACACGTGAGTTTTCCTACTATAACTCCATCAAGTTTTTTAAAGGTTCCCCTTAAGACTTGGGGTCTTGAGCTAGCTGGAATGTAAAGGAACACAGATCTAGAAGTGTTTCAGAACTGGGCTAATGCAGGGTTTGGGAGCTATGAAACCTTTTACAATCCATTTGGTATGATCCAGGGACCCAGTGTGGTGATATATTGTGTCCCCTAATATATTGTGCATCCTAATAAACTTAGCTGGGGTCAGAGGACAGAACAGCCACTAGATAGACATAGAGGCCAGAAAATGGTGGCACACACACCTTTAATCCTAGCATCCTTGAGGCAGAGATCCATCTGGATCTCTGTGAGTTCAAAGCCACACTGGAAACAGCCAGGCATGGTGACACACACCTTTAATCCCAGGGAGTGATGGCAAGAAGCAGAAAGGTATATAAGGCGTGAGGACCAGGAACTAGAACTTTTAGGCTTTTGAGTAGCAGTTCAGCTGAGATCCATTCGGATGAGGACATGGAGGCTTTCAGTTTGAGGAAACGAGATCAGCTGAGGAATTGGCGAGGTGAGGTTAGCTGTGGCTGGTTCTGTTTCTCTGATCTTTCAGTGTTCACCCCAATACCTGGCTCCGGGTTTGTTTTTATTAATAAGACCTTTTAGGATTCATGCTACAACCCAGGATGTTGGACACTCATATAGTGACCAAAGTAGAAGTCTCTGGGACACTGAATAGAATTCCTTATCTGTCAACCATAAAACTTAAAGATGTGGACTCTCATGGGACTGTGCAGAGCAGATTCAACTTTATTGAGAAGATTTATAGAAAAGTGATAAATTAAGTGAGAGAAATCTCCAAGAGTAGGAGGGGCTTGAAGAGAGGGGAAAAAAATCATGGAACTCCTTTGTCGAGAGGTTTTCATAGGGCCATGGCTGAGTCTGGACAAAGGCTGAAGTAATCTCTACTGAAATTGGCTAATCTGTGTTGTCATGGGCTGAAAAAATACAAGAATCACAAACTATGTGCATGCCCAGCCTGCCCAGCCAGGAAGATGTTCACGAGCTCTTCACGTGGTGCTTACTCAGTTAGAGGTGGTTGAAACTCCCCTCTATGGGTCTCTTCCTCCAACTTTGTTAGCTATTGACTGGTAACTATTAGTCATTTGGTCAGTGTTAATACCATCTGACCTTGCAGGTGTTTCCAGTGCCATTAATTCAACTAAGCTTCCTTTGTCCTCACAATGAAGTGACCAGCTTATAGTTTTACTGTGGCAGAGACTTAGCTCTATCACAGCCACCAAGCTTCAGTAGCTTTGGTCTTTCTCGTGTTCAGTTCCTCATCTATGGGGTAGTCTGAGGTCTCTGAGGTAGAAGTGTTTTTATTGGAAGCAATCCTTAAAATTTAGTCTGTTACAGTTAGCCACATAACAAGCAAGAATGTAAGAGAGATCGATGGTGGCTTTACATATGTCCCTCAAGGGTTTGAGGGATGTCTTCATTTGCTTCTATTGCTCTGATAAAGATCATGACCAAATGCAAGCTGGGAAGGAAAGGGTTTATTTGGCTTACATATTCCAAGTCACAGTCTGTTGAGGGAAACCAAGATAGGAACACCAAGGTATGAACCTTAAGGCAGAAAGTGAAACAAAGACCATGGAAGAAGCTGCTTACTGGCTTGCTCCTCACAGTTTGCTTAGCCTCTTTCTTACACAACCCAGGACCACCAACCCAGAGGTGGCATTACCCCCAATGGGCTGTGCCCTCCAAAATCAATTATTAATCAATAAAATGGCCCACAGGCTTGAATACAGGCCAGTCTGATGGGGGCATTTTCTCAGTAATGGTTCCCTCTTCTCAAATGACTCAAACTTGTATCAAGTTGACAAGGAACCAGCCAGGACAGGGTGAAGGGGGAGGGGAGACTGGTCTGCTTTCAGTGTTCCAGAACCCCTTGTCCCTCATCTGTCTAGTCTGCTTATTTCACATCCAACTATAAGACTTCCTAATAATCATCCTCAGTGTTTCAGACCTTGCCTGTTAATCTTCAATCTTCCTTCTAATCCCAGCCTCTGCTCTCAGTATAACAAGTGTGAGCACCTTGCAGTTTTCACCATGGGACCTCATCATTCACCACTAACATCCTTTACTACTATCATTTACTACCTAATACCTAATACTGCTAGCTACTGCATTAGGGTCATTAGTCCAAAGCATACGCTATTGCTTTTAAAAGATATGCTTTTAAAAATGCCATAGTTTAGGGGTAAATTATAAATTAGCCAAATACAAGGCAAAGTACTCCAAGAAGAAATCTATACCTGATTGAAAAATAAACAAAAATAAAAATGTGCACGTATAATTTTAGAGACTATTAGGAGGCGTCAAATAACTTTAACTCAAGTGAACAGAAACATAAGAGACAGATATTTAAATTGAGGGATAGTTGTGAAGTGGAGTCTAGTTTCATGAGTCTATTTTATGTCATTTCTCCTATACCATTTCTAGGCAGTAATGGACACTTTAAGTTTAAGCTGTTGTAGAAGAGGCTATAGAAAACATCGTAACTGTCATATAATCAAATGTTTATAAAAATCAATTTGAGGTCTGTTTTTAATGAAATAAAAAACGTGTTACATGTTTCTCAGGGCACTGAAATGATGTTGTGTTTTTATTTTGCCTAATTCATGTCATGGGGAGAAGTAAGCATGCTACTCATTTTTGAGAGCACACAGTTTAAAATGAATTGTATTCGTTCAGTGCACTCATCGGGTATCTGATGAGCCCTTCGCAGGTGCCAGGCAGGCCCAGGAATAGGCACTAGGGATCCAGTAGTGAAATTAAAGAAGGTGAGATTTGTGAGCTGGTGAGAGAAAAAGTTAATAATCACAATAAAGCACAGCACATGGGTAAGGGGAATACCTCATGGCAGAGTGGCACCATGTATAAAAGCCAGTGCCTTTGTGCAGGAGGAGAGGCCTGGAGTGGTAAGGATGTTTCAATGAGCAAAGTGGGGGTTACAAAGAAATGGGATGGTGGCGTCTCACACACAGGGTTTGCTAGATGAAAAGTTCTTGGAAGAAGCACATAAGATCTCTCCCGCTTTGAGTGGCAAAATTGTGCAGATGAAGAAAGCAGGAAAAGCAGGGAGGGGTTAGGTGGTCTAGCAAACCAGGCTCTGAGCTTGGGGTCAGGCGACAGGGTCTCCACTTTCGCTTGTGAGACACTGAGACATTGGGATGGCCAATCACAGGCTGGAGCTCTGTCTTGTTGAGATGTAATCTCTGATGCAATGTTACCACTCTACCCAGCATTCCTTCATCAACTCCTGTTTCCTTTCTTAGTTGTTTGAGACAGAATCTTACTACACTGTCTGGGGCTCCTGGGCTCAAGCCCTTCTGCCCTCCGAGATCTTAGGGTGGCTTGAATCGATTACAGGTGTTCAGCATTCACCCCTGCCAGGCCTGATTTCAGGTGGATCATGTGTCAGAACATTCTGGTGTTTTGCAGGCCAGATTATGGTTCAAAACCACTGTTTGGCATATCAAGTGTTGCCTTACCATCCTGAAACCTAAAGAACCGCTTTCCTTCTCCTGCAGCACATACTTTATAGACATTTGTACATCGCCCACCAGCAAATCACTTACGGATAAAGTTACAAGCAGCAGAAACATGAGAAGTGTAAGTCATTTCTTAAATGGTTTTCTGTGGCTCAAAATTTACTTCTTCTTGTTTTCACTCGCTTTTCGGATAATTAACTCTTCTTAGCTGGAACTATTCAGCACAAAATTCTCTGTAGTCATTCCAAGTGGATGGTTATTTTTTTTTTTAATCTTTATTGATACCGTGTGTACTTGAAAGTGTCATTAGGTCTTGGACATGCCTTGCCAGCAGCATTCTGTTTTCGTTAGAAATTAGGTGAACAGTGGTTGTGCCAACTCAGTGAGTCATAAGGCCTGCTAATTAGAGCTGGGGGCCGTCTCTTTGCCTGCCCTCCCACTCTTAGGGAATGTCTGACAAGTTCTGTCCTTACCCTCTGAGCTCAGGGAGGGGGCTGGCGGTCATGATATTGTCCGCACTTAACACTGATACACTCGGGCAAAAATTCGATTGTTTTCAATATTCTCCTTCTTCCTTGGTTATTTTGTTGCACCCGGAGGTACTGACGAGGGTAGCTGCTGGTCAGTGTAAAGCCGGTAGACTCAAACAGGCCCCCGCCCCTAGCAGTTAGGTTTCAACCCCTGAACTTGTTCTATTTTTTTTCATAATAAAATAGAACAACAGTGTATTTTTTAACTACTTTTTCTCTGTTGGCTTAACCTCCTCTTCACTTGGTAAACAGAAAATATCTGAAAGAGCAGATAGTCTTTCAGGGCAACAGCTGGTGTTTTAGTCCTTGCCTGTACACCTGGGAGGCAGAAAGCAGAGGTCGTTAAAACTCTATTGTTCGATGAATGGGCCAGATTTCATACTAATCTTAGGTTTATGATTTTTTCCCCCTAAAATAAACCAGCGAGATCTTTGACATTGAAAGAAAAACAAAAATCTCCAAATTTGATCACAACTTCCCAATGGTGCTGTGCTGCTTCAATAAGTGATATAAAAGGCATTTTTCCTAGTATTATGAAAAGTGCATTATCTTCTCACTATTGTAAGTACAAAAAGGTACGTGTATCTTAGGTATTGAGCAGCTTTTCTATTAATAACTTCAGACTCTTCATCCAGCCCCAGAGGAAGCTATGTTTCCCTAGTTGAAGACCTTCTTCAGTGGGAGACTTGTTGATCACAGTTGCCTGCCTCCAGGCATCTGTTATTGGCACATCTTCTGCAGAGCCTGGAAGTCTGTCCCCTGGGTGGAAGATGAAAACAACTGTGATTCAGCAACCTTTTCTGTCCCTGTCTGTGGCAGATACATTAGCTGGCGACACTGAACAGCCAGTACCAAACTCTAGCTCCCTTGCCCACCTCCATTGTAAGAACTAGAAAATGTGAACACTTTCTCACTGCAGCTCAGATGATCACCTCAGAAGAGAAGTGGGAATGCTTGTAGGAATGTGTTTACCTCTTTGTTTAATGTAAGAGAAGACATGATGGCATTACCCTCTTCCTTGTGTTACTAAAGTAACAGGCATGGTTTCTGAAAAGTGTGAAAGCCATTTTGCATCTATGAAGCAAAGGACACAAATGATAAAAGACCCCAGATTTAAGAATGGCAGAACCAAAGATGAAGAATCAGTGACATTACAAAGCTACTGAACAGAGTCAGACAACTATTATCTCCAGACTTCTTGTTACCTGAGAACCTAGGTCATATGGAGCCATGCAGCAGAACACTTTCGTTGATAACATGCAATTTCTACCCTCATTGATTGTGAAAGCCATGCTGCAATTCAGGCAGTTCTCTAGCGTGAGCCCCTGTGTCAGAGACTGCTAGATTAAAGGAGGCAGTCAGGGAAGGGAGGAGCGGGAATGGAGAAGAAGGAAGGGTGGGCAGGAATGGTTTTCTGTCACCCCGTGGCGGAAGCAAAAAATGTTCCAATGGACCATCTCTGTTTGGGTTCTAATCTCCTGGTTTGGTACATTGAAAGCTCAAGCTTCAGAGACTATGGTACTAGAAATGACCTTTGAACTTGATTATGTCACTGTCCTCTTCGCTGCCTAACAGGAGAGCCCCCGATCATTGGTTTTATAAATGAGATACACAATAGACTTTGTTTCCCAATATTCTATCCAAACATTTTTTAATGTTTTTTTGTTTTGTTTTATTTGTGTGTGTGTGTGTGTGTGTGTGTGTGTGTGTGTGTGTGTGTGTGTGTAAACAGACATTTCTTTCCTGCCTGCCTATTCCCAAATACCTGGCAGCCGCTTCCCAAATAATTGACTCCAAGGCTAAATATTACTTATGATTAGCCAATAGCTCAGGCTTCTTATTAACTAGCTCTTACATTTTAAGTTAACCCATATTCCTTATTTACGCTCTGTCACATGGCGGTACCTTTATTAGTATGGCATGTTCATCTCCTGTTCCCTCTGTGTCTGCTGGCAACTCCTGACTCTGCCCCTCTCTCCTTTCCATCATCCTTAGTTTAGTTACCTCATCTATACTTCCTGCCTGGCTACTGGCCAATCAGCATTTTATTAAACCAATTCAAGTGACAAATCTCCACAGTGTACAAGAGATTATTCCACAGCGTGTGTGTGTGTGTGTGTGCGCGCGCGCGTGTGTGTGTGTGTGTGTGCGCGTGCGCGCGCGCGCACGTTTTGCCTGCATGTATGTCTGGGTGAGGGTTTTGGGGCCCCTGGAACTGGAGTTACAGACAGCTGTGAGCAATCATATGGATGCTGGGAACTGAACTCAGGTCCTCTGGTACAGAAGTCAATGCTCTTAACTGCTGAGCCATCTCTCCAGCCCCTGAAAACATTTTTAACATAAATGTTTCTTTTCAATAATAATGCCAGTTTTTAAAACCATAACATACAATCACAATAGACCTCATAACCACTTTATTTCACTGCACAAGTTTTATCTAATTAGCAAGAAGTCACAATACTCTGATGTTGACAGAAGGAACAGATGCCAACATAACGTGAATGATAAAGTTTTGCCGTGAGTAGATCAAGTAACCCCAGAGTACACTGAACATAAACTCTACTATTATCCCACCAGACACAGGTAGCAGAAATTCCTTGTCATCTGTAGGTCAGTACCTACACTGGTGACAACTCTTGTTGGCATATAAATGATTTGGTTTCTGGTAATAGGAATCATCCATAAAAGAAAACTGGCTTAATTTGATTACTATTTCTGTGATTTTTCCTGTACTTTATATAAATTTGTTCAGCCTTTACATAAGTAATAAGAGCCATAAACATAAAAAAATAGTGTCACATACTAAACATAAGAATAATCTTTTTTTGTTTGTTTGGTTTTTGGTTTTTGTTTCGAGACTGGGTTTCTCTGTAGCTTTTGGAGCCTGTCCTGGTTCTCGAACTGTAGACCAGGCTGGCTCTGCCTCCCGAGTGCTGGGATGAAAGGCGTGCACTACCACCTCCCAGCAAGAATAATCATTTAACAGAATTAAGGAAAGGGGTCCTCAATAATTTATTTTTTCTTCTAAAATATATATTATGTATAATATATTTATAAAAAATACCTTTTTCAAATTTGAGAAAAAAGACAATTATAAATCCTTCATGTTCAGTGAGTTCTAAGAAATGGATGTCTCTATATTTTGAATTTTTTCTTTTTTTTCTCTTTTGAGATTATAATATAATGAAATCATTTCCCCTTTCCCTTTCCTCCCTCCAAACTCTCCCATATGATCTACTTGCTCTCTTTCAAATTCATGGCCTCTTTTTTTTTAAATTTTTTTCAAGTTTAACTTTGTATTGATTCTTTGTGGATTTCACATCATGCATCTCAATTCCACTCATCTTCCTGTCCCTTCTCATCCACTCTCTATCCTCCCCACGTCCCTCCCCTGGGATAAAGCAAGATAAAATTTAAAAGAAAAGAAAAGAAAAAAGTCTCATTGTGGAAGCTGTAGTGTGACACGGTAAGTCACACAGTCCTTTAGTCAAAATATTGTTACTTGGAAGTGTTCATTGCATTGAGTCTTTAGTCTAGCTTGAGGTCTCTGGTTTTTGCTACATCATCAATACTGGGCCCTTACTGAGACTCCTCTTGAATATCCTGTTGTTGTCCTGTGTCATGGAGATCCTGTAACTTTGGGTCTGCAGGACCAATCCCTTCACATGCTCCAATAGATCATAGATGGGGTGGGTGGTGGGATGGGCCAATTCATAGCTCTGGCTCTGAGTCTGGGTAGTTGCTGGGATGGTCAGCCTGCCAGCTTCCCTTCATCCTTGACACCAGGGTGTGCTCTCCAGTACTGCATCAGCTAGCTCACCCTGTGTAGTAAGCAGCAATGGGAGGGGCCAATTCTCCTACACTGCTGTCCTAAAGGTTGGCCTACCAACACCTACACACCAAGACCAGCTCTACTGTGTTTCATAGTTGAGGTGAAAGGCATGGCCATCTCTCTCGCTCTAGTGACTTCAGAGATGGATCCCCCCCGCCCCCCCGACCACAGGACTCAAGGGGCATGGGGTGAGGGATTCTCTCCTTTGCCCATACCACCATATGGTAGATGAGGAGCAAGGCTCAGTCTCTCACACTCACTTTCTTGGGGCCAGCTCACCCACGCCTCTGTCAGTGGGGTCAGCTCTACTGTGTTGCCCAGGCAAGGTACAGGGTCCAACCTCCCTAGTTCTGCAGCTGGGGATGGGCAGCAGGATCGGCTCTCTTGTCCACTGCAGATAGCGAGGGATGAGGAAGAAAGGGTATCTTTCCCTCTGCTTCACTACTACATGGCAGTCAAGGGGTGCAGGACCAGTTTTCCCACTCTCATGACCTCATAGCAGACTCACCTGTGCCCCCACCAGCAGGGTCAGCACTATTATGGTGCCCAGGTGAGGTGTAAGGCCTGCTCTCCTGAGTGCTGTAGGCAGCAAAGGGTAAGGGGGGCATCTCTCCCGCACCCACACTGCATGAAAGATGAGTAGTGGGGCTAGCTCTCCCACACTTATGCCCTTGGGGTCAGCTCCCTTGCACCATCACCAGCAGGGTCAGCTCTACTGAGTTGCCCAGGTGAGGCGCAGGATCTGCTTTCCCAAGTGCTGTAGCTGGTGAGATGCTGGGCCAGCTCACCAGTTCTCCTGACCTCAGGGCCAGCTCTCCCATCTGCCACAGGTGGTGAGGGGTGGGGGAGGGGAGGACATCTCCCCTTTGTTCCCACTACCGTATGGCAGATGAGGGAAAGGGCCAGATCTCCCATGCTCACATTCTTGGGGCCAGCTTGCTTGCCTGCATCCCTGTCAACAGGGTCAGCTCCACTATGCAGTCTAGGAGAGATGCAGGACCTGTTCTCCCTAGTGCTGCAGTTGGTGAGGGGCCAGTTCAGCTCCCCCACCTGCCACAGGTGGTGAGGGGGTGCAGGGGAGGGTATGTTTCTCTCACCCTCACCACCACATGGCAGATGGGAGGGGGATGAAGGGAGGTGGGAGGGGGCCTCCCACTCTCATGCCCTCAGGGCCAGCTCGCCCCCACCCCTACCAACAGGGTCAGCTTTGTCATGCTGCCCGGGTGAGGTGCAGGACCCACTCCCTCCCTCCAGTGCTGCAGCCCTGAGGGGTAGGACCAGTTCTCCCTAGTGTCGCAGCCAGTGAGGGGTAGATCCAACTCTGTGCAGCCCTATCCTCTCAGCCTTAAGTGGGAACAGGAACCAAGGACATTAACACAGACCAAGACTGCAACAGGGTCACAGGTGCAGACATGGCCCTTGGCTGCAGCTTAGGCCTGAACAGCACCATGGCCCTGGGTGGCAAGTAGGGCACCCACCTCAGCCTTCTCCTCACCGCCTTCACCTCTTTAGATCTGCTTCTCTTCACAGGACATAAGCCATTCTCCCTCTCTATCTGTCTTCCATACTCCACCATATATTTGCTTACCATAAAAGAGTCCATCAGGCACTGAGTGGGTCCGCGTTTTCTCTTCCAGGCCCAGACCAGAGAGCCCCAGACCGGCATGTAGATCTTTGTCTCCCATTCATTCTTATTGGTGCTGTACAGGTTCCCATCTTCTCTTCCAGGTGACAGTATGCAGCTTCCAACCAAAGTCTTTTACCCAGACATCTGGTCTGGCAATGTGATTCTGCTGAGAGAACATAATGGTGCCCAACATTACCTCATGGGTGAATTCTTCCCACTCCAAGTCTGGGGACCTGGGGCAGAGCTATGCTGGTCCTGCAGCGCCTGCCAGGCCTAGAAACGCCAAGTGGTCCATGGCCTGTATTCTTTCATTGTTTATTAAAACAAATTCTTTATTGTTTATTAAACAATTGTTATTCTTTAATTATATATATATAAAATCATAATATTATGTGTGTGTATACACACATATGCGTACACATTCCTAAATACATAAATACAACCTCCTAATCTGTATGGCTTTACTTGTATGCACATGTTTTCAGGGCTGGCCATTTGGTATTACATATCCAACTGGTGTGCTCTTCCCTGGGGAAGGTGGTTTTTCCCATTCTCAGCGTTTCTCAGTTGCCTGTGCTTCTTTGTGTAGGACTGAGGCTCCATAAGATTTTCCCCATCCAAGTTCCTTTGTCTAATGGTATTGTCCATGTTCGGATCATGTTTAGGCAGCATGTCGGTGAGACTTCGTGGGTGTAGCGGCTGACATTCCTAAGAGACACAACCTCACAGCAAAATCCCTGGCTGTCTGGCTCTTAGAATCTTTACTCCCTGTCTTCTATTGTGACTCCTGAGTCTCACGAGTAGGAGTTGTGTTGGAGATGTATCAGCTGGGATTAGGCTCCCAATCCTATATTTTGACTTCTGCTTTAACTGTTTTTATTCTTTTATTTCCTTCTCTTCCATATTGCTCCAACTAGTGCTTTGAGTACAGTATTGAAAAGGAATGTGGATAGTGAACAGCCCTGTCTCATTCTTGATTTTAGTAGAATTGCTGCAAGTGTTTTTTCCACTTAGGATGATGTACACTGTGAGTTTCTCATGTATAACTCTATGATGTTGAGTTATGTTCCCTCTTGTCCTACTTTCTCTAGGACTTTCATGATAGCATGTTGGATTTTGTCAAAGGCTTTTCATCACCTATTGAGATGATCATGTGATGTTTGTCTTTAAGTCAATATATGTGTTTTTTTAAAATTTGGTTTCCAAGACGTATTTTGACACCTCTTTTCTCTATCATTGTTTCCCAGTGGTCTTTGAGTACCTTATTTCTGGGATAGTTCATCAGATGAGGATGTACTCCTAAGCTCAGCTCTTTCTGTAGATGTCTCTGCTCACTCCACACGTTTTCCTTGGTGATGTCACTGTGTGGTGGTTTGAATGAAAAGGGCTCGTGTGAACTCGCATGTTTGAATATTTGGTCCCCAGCTGGAAGAACTTTCTGGGAAGGATTATGACGTATGGTCTTGCTGGAGATATGCCACAGTGGGTGGGCTTTGAGGTCTTTTTTTTTTTTTAGCTGATTATTATTTTTAAGATACTATCAATGGATTCCCCATGATACTTGGGGTCTTAAAAGAGTATTCTAGTCCCAATGTGCCCTCTCTCGCTTCCACTTTCAATTCAAGATGTGAGCTCTCAGCTGCTGCTCCAGCCACCAGGTGCCTTCTACATCCACTCCACCATCATGGATTCTAATCCTCTAAAACCACAAGCCCCAAATAAACTCTTCCTTTTATAAGTTGCTTTGGTCATGGTGTTTTAGCCGAGCAATAGAAAAGTAACTAATGCACACCTCACTAAATTAGGCAGGAAGTGGTTCAGGCCTTCTGATAACCTCAAGAATTAGGCAGCACTGGTTAGATGAGCCTACTCTGGGTTCCTTATAGCAGTGTTTGACTCACACTCAGTGAGTACCACTGAAGCCTCCAAGGAATGCTCGGACCCCAGACACCCATCGATCCATCCTGAATCATAAATATGATTAAGAATTAAGAAAATGACATCCAAAACATGTTCCTTTTCTTAAAGTAAGTCAGAAGGTCAGCTGTAAGACAGTGTGGGAGCTACACAGGCTGGCTACTGAATTGCAAAACTTAATGGATTAATTTACTTGATTAGGACTCCACTGTCTACAGTCCCCAGAAATCCACAAAGATACCTCCACAATAGACTACTGGCAATGGTCGAGAGAAAGACCAAACTGACCTACTCTGGTGATCAGATGGCCAAACGCCCTAACTGTCGTGGTAGAACTCTCATCCAATGACTGATGGAAACAGATGCAGAGATCCATGGCCAGGCCCCAGGTGGAGCTCCAGAAGTCCAATAGTGGAGAAAGAGAAGGGATTGTATGAGCCAGAGTTGCTGAGACCATGATTGGAAAAAGCACAGGGACAAATAGCTAAACTAGTGGAAACACATGATCTATGAACCAATAGCTGAGGAGCCCCCAACTGGATCGGGCCCTCTGGATAAGTGAGACAGTCGATTAGCTTGAACTGTTTAGGAGGCCCCCAGGCAGTGGGACTGAGACCTGTCCTTAGTGCATGAGCTGGCTTTTTGGAGCCTGGAGCCTATGCTGGGACACTTTGCTCAGCCTGGGTGAAGGGAGGAGGGGACTGGACCTGCCTGGACTGAATCTACCAGACTGAACTGAATCCCCAGGGGAGTCCTTGCCCTGGAGGAGATGGGAATGGGGGGTGAATTGGTGTGGGGGGGGGCTGGAGGAGGGAGGACAGGGGAATCCCTGGCTGATATGTAAAATTCAATTATAAAATTAAAAAAACAAACAAACAAACAAACAAATATTATGACAATGTGAAATTGTTCATTGTCAAAAATGAATAAATAAATGTTTTAGGGCTGGTGAGATGGCTCAGTGGGTAGAGATGCTTGCTGACAAGTCTAAGGACCCAAGTTCAAGCCCCGGGGCCCACATGGTGGAAGAACAGAACCAGCTCCCAAAAGTTGTCTTCTGACACACACACACACACACACGCACACGCACACGCACACGCACACGCACACGCACACGCCAAATAAAATGTAATGAAAAGAAGACATTCCATTTTAGACTATATGATATTAAGCCCTTCAAGTCAGCAGACCAGCTTTTAACTGGGAAGCTGGACTAGAGAGTCATGGACCACATTTGGGGGAAGTAGAAAGAGAGCAAATGGCACACTGACTTCCAGGAAGATTTAGCTAAATAAAAAGGGTTGGCTTTCTATTTTGGTGATGCTGGGGGAAATCATATCAAAAAGCCCTGAGAGGTTTTAGGGGGAAATCCATGATAATTACAAAGAACACTAGGAAAAAAAAAATAAAGACCATCATTAACTTCAGGGAGAAGGAAAATAACTATAATCATGGTCATAATTTTAGAGTATTTTACAATACATGGTAATATTCGAATGTTTTAACCAAAGAAGGAGGAAGGTGAACTTAGAGCAAAGAGCCAGCTGAAGAAGCAGGCATTGCTGCCCCTAAAGAGTGGGGCACAGGGTTGGGCCAGGAACCATATATTTTCCTTAGACTCGGTGAAGCATTTAATTTGTTAAAAGCACGTGCACCTAGCATTTTCACTAAACATATGACAATTGGGTGGTATGTGTGGGGACACCTGCCTAATATCTGAGAATGCAGGAGGGGAAGGCAGGAAGGGCCGAGAGGACGAGGATTCAAGATCTGCCTCAGATACAGAAAGAGCGAGAGAAAGGAAGAGGGGGCGGGATGGGGTCGTAATGTGACTTGACTTGTAGTACTCTCATTCACAACCTCACACAACCTCATGAAATGAAAAATAATTGCCATTTCCCCAAGTGCTTATTATGTGACAGTCCTTGGATTGGATGCTTTTCATACGTTGTATTTAATTCTCACCACATGTACAGAAGACCTTGTTATCCTCAGGTTACAGATACAGACAAGGAGGTAACCAGATGTTAAATCACCCAGGAGAGACCACACAACTGGTAATAACAAAGCTGGAGAGAAGCAGCCTAGATCCATCTGGTTTTGAAACCTGAGCCCTTTGGATTACTCATTCTCATGAAATACAGCCTTCCTTTGTTTATATGTAATTTTATGTTTTGCACATGTTAACGGCTTATTCCCTGTGTGGGCTCTGTGAACTTGTTAGGTCCTGATTTCAGCATTTTTGGCTTGGGACTTACAACATCCTTTGAGTCCCTAATGTGTAATTTTAAAGGGCTGTAGTTTCAGAAATAATGCTCAGCCATAACTCTGATCTGCAGAAGTTTCTTGCTTGTTTGTTTTGTTTTTTTTGGTTGTTGTTCATTTGTTTGTTTTCTTAGTACTGGCTGTTTGCTGGTGTTTGACAAGTTTGATAGCATGGTGTTTGGGGGAGGAAAAACCATGCTTATAGGCTCCATGTTAAAAGATCAGATAGTTGCCGGGCGGTGGTGGCGCACGCCTTTAATCCCAGCACTCGGGAGGCAGAGGCAGGTGGATCTTTGTGAATTCAAGGCCAGCCTGGTCTCCAAAGCGAGTTCCAGGAAAGGCGCAAAGCCTCACAGAGAAACCCTGTCTCGAAACAAACCAAAAAAAAAAAAAAAAAAAAAGATCCCGTAGCAAACCTGCCACCCCTAAAGGAGGCAAAGCTTGCTCATTCAGACCCTCATTCATCCTCCCTGAACCCATTCTTCCCGTAGCTCATCAGGGAGTAGCTATGACAACACGGGGAAGTCATGAGGATAACAATGAGTGAAAAGATTAATGTTCACACATTTTATGGGAAACATTTTTAAAGACACATATAAACAGAAGTGTTTCCCAAATACATCTAAACATGCAGTTTTTCTATAGCAAGTGCATATATGAAAAGTACTTTTGTCTATCTAACAATAAGAATAGGGTAAGTCATGATTTAAAATAAATAAGATGAGCCTGGTATCACAGCTCTGTGAACTTAACTGCTCAGGAGGCTTCAGCCTGAGACTGAAGGAGACTGCAAGTTCAAGGACAGCCTGCGCTGTTTAGTGAGACCCTCTCACAAACAGAAGTAGAAAGAAGGCTGGAATATGAACCAGTAGTATAGCGCTTACCTAACATGCCCATGTCCCTAGCTTCAATCCCCAGTACAAGAAAGAAAAAAAGAACACTGACATTTTTAAACATATAAACTTAAAAAATGTTTTTCAAACTATTTATGATAAATTCAGGTGTACTAAGAATAATCTACCTTTTGATTACCTTAAAGCCAACTATTCAGGGACCTTAACTCTATCTGTGAAAATACATACAACTGTCTTAGCTTGTATAATCATAGCGGCAACCTAGCAACTGTCTAGCGGCCTGGCAGCTGCCTGGCTGACCCCAGGCATGTCCCTCTCTTTCTTCCTCGTTCTCTCCTCTCTTCTTCTTCTTCTCCTGCATATTCCCTCTGCCTGCCAGCCTCACCTATCCCTCCCCTCTCTAGCTATTGGTCGTTCAGCTTTTTATTCGACCAATCAGGTGCCTTAGGCAGGCAAGGTGAAACAAATGCAACACATCCTTAAGTAATTCAACAATTGCAGCACAAATGTGACACATCTTCCCATTGTAAACAAAGGCAGCAGAAACAAATGTGACACATCTTCCCATTGTAAACAAAGGCAGCAGAAACAAATGTGACACATCTTCCCATTGTAAACAAGGCAGCAGAAACAAATGTGACACATCTTCCCATTGTAAACAAAGGCAGCAGAAACAAATGTGACACATCTTCCCATTGTAAACAAGGCAGCAGAAACAAATGTGACACATCTTCCCATTGTAAACAAAGGCAGCAGAAACAAATGTAACGCACCTTTATGTAGTTAAAGTAATATTCCACAGCATAAACAAATATAACACATCTTTGCCCAGTTGAGATAATATTCCACAACGGGGACATTAACCACATATTCAAACGTCTAGAAGAATTCAAAAGATAAAGCAGTTTCTCATAACTTCATGTCTCAGCTAAGCATGAGGAGAGAGAGAAAGACAGCAAACAGCTCCATTTGTGCAGCTCAGCCGGAAAAACAGACTCAACAGCAGCCTTCCTATTTGGTGGCTTTGTTGATTGTCTTCTTGAGTTGCGCTAGCAGCGTTAGCAGAGAAGTGAGACAGGCTCTGTGAGAAGCAGACTCCTAGATGAACACATCTTCAAGGAGCTCTCTCCCTTTTTTCAGCTGAAATTTTTTTGTAGAAAACTGGACATTTCCAGAGATATTTCTGTCCATTATCTTTCTGAAACAAACTGAATATGCTCCAAAGTGTTCCTGCCCCACTGTAACTGTCAGGAGGTGTGAATGTGATTTGCAGGTGTGTTCACCCATGCATGTGCGTGTGGGAGCCAGAAGCCAACTCTGTCTTCCTCTATTGCTCTCCACCTTGTTTGTTTGTTTGTTTGTTTGTTTTGAGACATGGTCTCTCACTGAACCTGGAGCCTGTCATTTTTGTCTACCTGGCTGTCCAGTGAATCTCTGAGGTCCACTTGTCTCTGTCCCCAGCACTAGCATTACAGATGCACTGTAGGTGGTAGGTATCTGAACTCAGGTTCCCATGCTTGTGTGGCAAGCGCTTTACCCACTTTAACCTTGATATTGAGCTAAGCATGCCCCAAAGTGTGTCTACAGCCTTAACTTCTTGAACTATGACTTTAAACTCTGCATGCTCAGAATGTATGACCCATATGAGCATGCTCAGAAATGTGCCTATCACGCTAAATGCTTTGCTTTCTGATATGGACATATATCAGCTGTCCAAGGAAGATCCCAATGTGTTTCATCGCTTTGGAAATGACTCCCAGGCTCTTTTTATCTGCTGCAGGCAACCTATCTTTCTCCAACCCTTCATTTCTTGACTGTGCTTGTCCCAGTTTTACACTCACAAAGATCAGAATCCATCATATTTGGTTACTGTGGCAGTAAGCTGAGAGGCAATTTCAAAGGCATTTGCCTTATTAATGTCAAAGAGTCTTTGTGCTTTTCCCCCATAAAGTTTGTTTGCTGAATTACTATGTCGTCTACAGTAGAAACAGTCTTGACTGAAGTTTCCACGAAGGTAACTCCATTTCTCTTGAAAAAGCTTCAACTTCCTTATTATTCCTTCTTTGTTAGATTCTAAATCACTTTTATTTCCAAAGAGCATAATGACTGTGTTTGGAGTGGACACTGGTAGGCTTTTTCAAGCCAGGCTGTCATGTGGTTGAGTGTTACATGTCTATATTCTGTTCCTTTTCCATTGCTGAGTAGTATTCCACATATGGATGCGGCACAACTTGATTATCTAGTCAGTGGACATTGTTTTGCATTTGCATTTTTACTACCATGTAGTGATTTCCTCCAAATTGCAATATGTCCTCTTAAAGGGGGCAGGGGCTCGTAAGACTGAAGAAGTAAATAAAACTTGCAAATCTCAGAAGACTTCTGAGACTTAAAAGACTCCCAGTTCCCCTTCCTGCCTCGCCACGGTTTTTTAAGCAGTAATAACTACTGAAGAAAGGAGGCTATTCCACAGGATGAGCTGGGTGTTGGAGAGGAACTCCAGGGAGGCAGCTCTTGTGAACTGTGCTCATGGTGGAGTGGACTTTCCCCCTAATACAGCTACCTTTGAACCACCTGTGCTCTGTAAGCAACCTTTTATCCCTACCCCTGTAAGTAACCCCAGTGGACTTGCTATTCCACTAAGTTAGCTGTGGGTGGAATCGTTTTCTTTGGGGGGGGGTGGGGGGAGCTCTGTCATTGGTGCCTTATCTGAGGTGACTAGATTCGTTTGCACCTCCCCAGGGAAAGTCATACAACACTGACTCTTGCAAATAAGTCTGGAGTGTGGGATTGTAGAGATGGCTCGGGGGTTAACAGCTTTGGTTGCTTTTCAAGAAACCCCATATTCAATTCTCAGCACCCACATGACAGCTCATAAGCATCTGTAACTCTTGTGCCAGAGGATCTGATATTCTCTTCTGGCCTCCACAGGCACCAGGCAAGCAAGTGGTGTACAGACGTACATGCAGGCAAAACAGCCATATACACTTAAAAAAAAAACCACTACTAATAAAATTTTAAAAGCCTGAAGTGGATAAGGTACTCAAGTCATTTATTTATTTATTTATTTATTTATTTATTTATTTATTTATTTATTTATTTATTTATTTGGGTGTGCATGTACCATGGCGTGCATGTGGAAGTCAGAAGACAGACCGTGGAGTCCTGATTCTCTTCTTCCAACACATAGACTCCAGGAATCAAACGCGGGCTGTCAGGCCTGCAGTAGGTTCCATTAACCACTGAGCCGCATCACTTACCCTCAGTGCACGTCTTAATGCAGGAAAGATGTTTTCGTGTATCTCGGATACGAGATTCTTTGTGTGGTTCCGGGAACCGAACTCAGGCATATATATATATATATATGCCTTCTACCATTGCGCTGTCTGTCCACCCAGCCTCTCACTTCTCTTCAGGTAGATGTGTGTTGAGCTGTTTAAGAAAGGATGAGCAGCATTCCAAAGTCATTGGACTATTTTCCATTTTCACCAAGAGCATGGAAAGATTCTAGTTGCTCCTGTAGTGGGTAGCCATTCCAGCTTTGATCTGGAAGTTCCAACCCCCATTGAGACTTCAGCAACTGTCACGCCTACAAGGCGGGGCGAAAGGAGGCGCCTGGGGACCCGAGATCTGGATCAGCGGGCGCGCTCTCTGTTGCGAGACCCTGGCTGGACTGGAGAGGTGTACCAAGCAGAGCTCCAGAGAACACCGCTGGACTGCGATACACCTTCCCCAGACCCCGCGACCTACCTATCCCTTAATTTGTAAGTTACGCCATTAAATAAATCTCCTTTTAACTACGTGGAGTGGCCTTAATAATTTCACCAATATGCTCCCCTTAGTTTTTTTCAAAGTTGAGGCGTTTTTACTTATGTACTGTTATCTCAGTGTGGTTTCAAGTATTTCCCTGGTTACTAATGTTGTTCAACACCTTTCCCATGTGCTTCTTAGCCATTTGCACATCTTTTTTTTTTTTTTTCTCACATATCTGTTCAAACTTTACCCATTTTCCTTCCAATTTGAAGAACTCATTTCAAATCAATATCTGGAAAGACTTCGTTTTCAGAAAGTTCATTTCTTCCCGTTACAAGTTTGCCTAAGGAACTAGTCAACCACTTTGGTCTTTAACAAATCAAGGTGACCATCCGGAAATCACTCCACGTTGCTTGTTCCCATCGCCTATTTTCTTAAATGTTTTTAGCCAGTCAGCTTCTGTGGCTGTGGCAAAATGCCTGTGACAAACAATTGAAAAGGAGGAAATATTTCTAGTGATTTGTGGTTCCTGTCTGTGGTCACCTGACCTGTGACAACACAGTACGACCCAGCAGGATGCTGGAGCAGAATATTCACCTAGCTGTGGCAGGTGGGAACCTGACAGAATGAGGAGACTGGCCTAAGCAGCAGTGTCTCCTTAAAGGCCATGCTTCCAATGGACCGACTTCCTCCTGAAAGTCCCCATCTCCTAAAAATTCCACTAACTCCAGATAGCACCGTGGGCTACTGGAAGCATGGGACCTAATCCTTCAGCACATGAGCTTCTGGGGTCATTTCAGATCCAAATGACGGACGTCACCTCTGCATTTGTATCTTTTCTCCCAGGACACGTGTTAACAGTTAAAAGGTCCAGTTGCAATTTGATGCCTCGTTTAGTGTTAGCTATTGCTGTATCTGATATCTGAGGCAGGTACTGTGAGTGCTTGATCTGGCCCAGCAATTACGGAAAGCCTTGTTACAAATGAACAGTGGAATATTGTGTGTCTTATTTTGCCAATTTAAGGGGAATAATTCTCTCTAAATGCATCAATAAGTGAAGGTATATCTAGTGGAAACCCAATGGGAACCTGTCTAGAATATTATCGATTTAAAAACAGTAGAGGCTAATTTAAAACAATTAAACACTTGGCTCGGCCATCTTCAAGGTAAGTCTTTGGCCTCTGTGATGGACAACCCCTCACTCTATGTTTTAAATAGCTCTTTCTAAGCTGAGATATAATTGATTATTAAAATCTGTGTTATTTGATAAAATAAATGAAAATTGGAGTCACATCCAGTGTACTGGTGGTTATTTTCATTTCAAGCTAACGTGAGAGAAGAGATGCGGCACTTTTAAGATGTACTCTTTAACCTTTTAATAATTAAAAGGATGTCTGTTCTACTCTCCAAAGGCAAGGCATTTACTTTTTCCGTCTCTCCACCTCGTTCATTTATTTAACTAGTGAGCAGAGGAGAGGCTGACAATCAAAGCCTATGCGGGGTTAATGGCACTGGGCATTGCCTTTAGAAGGCTTGCTGAGCTGCCTGGGGGCAGTGTGGGAGACCGTGCATCTAGGTTCTAATCAAGTGAACAGACAGGCAGGTGTGTTCTCTCTCCCACAGGCCCCAACAGGCCTGTGTTCTCTCAGAACCAGCTTCTTGCTTGCTCCTGGGTGGAAAAGTCCGAACTATTTATACGCAATTCACAGAGGGTAGGACTGTGAGGGACGGAAGGAAAGAGGCCTTAGGAGAGAGTTTCCCTTTTCCTCCAAACTGACTTCGGTTGCTTATAAAGTTGTTACTAAAAACCTCTTCTACTCCTTTGGATCTATTTCTGAATTAGTAGAATCTGAAGGGGATTTGAACTTTGAGCTTTAAAAGGAAAATAGAAAAAAAGTGACTGAGTCATGTGACCACATAGCTGGATTCTGCTGCCTTCCCTCTTCCATACACCTTCAGGGCTGAACTCCGCCCTCTCCTCACCAACACTTGAGTATTGTGATGCCTTGTAAGAGGCTGGGAGTGTTACAAGCCTTTGCTGAGACCTGCAAGTGGAGGGAGGGAGAAAATTAAGTCAATGGAACAGTACATTTCAAGATACAAAGGGCGGATTCGAAGGCCTTGAGTGGAGTTACAGTCTGCTAACAGGATGTTCACTCACATGAGAGCCTCCTCGGAAATGGTTTCTGAATAATTAATGAAAGTGACTCGGGAAAAGGATGACTTACCACAGCATGTATTTAAAACGAATGAACCTGGATTGTTTGAAGAGTAGATGCCTTCTACTTTTATATATTGAATTAAAAAAAAACAAAGAGCATGGGCGGGACAGATGACTCAGTGGTTAAGAGCAATTGTTGCTCTTGCAGAGGACCCCAGTTCAGTTCCTAGCATCCACGTCAGATGACTCACAACCCTCTGTAATTGCCATTACAAGGGGATCTGACTCCTTCTTCTGGCCTCCAAGGGTGTCTGCATACATGGCATTCAAACATAAATTCCAAAGTAAAAAAAGAAGAGGAGATCTTTAAAAATACAGAGTAGTTCATTGGCATCGGTTTTTCACCCAAGTCTGGATATTTTCTGTGATCATAATCTTAGCTATGTAGACCTACGAACCACAGTACTGTCCAGGAATGTAACAGTCACAATCAACAAATTACAAATTCTCATATTACATTCACATTTAGAGAAAATTTCATTAATCAAAATGAAAATATTTAAATATTTTCCTTTAAAACCATATGCTTTCAAATCATATTCATTATTCTACATTTTCATCAGGTGTCTATCAAAAGATATAAACGAACACAGACTTTCTCTTTGTATTCAGACATTCATGATCAGTCAGTCCAAGGCAAAAATTCAGAGGAGACTGTCTGGGAATCCAGTGATTTTTTAGTTTAAATACATGCTATGTGAAATCATCAGGAACCCTCCCTCCCTCCCCACATTCATTAAGGACACCAGAATAACTCTGGGGTACGGGGCTATGAAGGTTTTAGAGCAGGAATTCGGGAGGCCCCTCCAGTTCTCGTGTTCTAAGACGATTGCTCCTATCTTTTTTGATCACAGCCTTTTCTGAAAACTCAGTTAATTCATCCTCAGACAGTTCACTTGAACAATAGCTTTTAATTCAGCAGGTGCGCAGTGGGGATCTGAAGAGCGGAACAGTTCAAAGCCCTCTTTGCGTTTGTCAGTTTGGAGGCTTGCCAACCTTTTAACATTCTTTTTCTTTCTTTTTGGCTTTTTGAAACAGGGTTTCTCTGCAGCTTGTGGAGCCTGTCCTAGAACTCATTCTGTAGACCACGCTGGGCTGGAACTCACAGAGATCCACCTGTCTCTACCTTCCATGTGCTGGGACTAAAGACATGCGCCACCACCGCCCAGCCCCTTTGGCATTCTTACAGCCTGTTACTGAGATGTGTTTGAATGAGTGGGTTTTTAACCCTATGTGCAAGAGGACATTCTTCTGATACCTAATACCACATGCAGGTTAATTTGTGCTATTTCATTTGAAAGCATCACCTTTGGTAATTGCAAATCTTATTCAGATCAGAATTCAATTGGATTGGAGGTTGGAGAATTCCATTAATAACTTGTTGCACTTTTAAAATCATGTAGTTAAACCAGTTGAAAGATGATACAATTATTGGCAGTTTGTTGGCCATTCATTGACCTTAAAATAGGGGCTTATCTTTAGACTCTTAGATGCTGAAGGGGGAGGGCATTTGAAGAGTTAGTGTCTCACTAGACAAGTGGGATTTCTTGGTACCATTCAAATAACATCAAATATGGTGCTCAGCTATCTTAGGACTCGTGTGCGTTTTCTTTAAATTGTCCCCTCTTTCTAAAGCTGCCTGTTTACTCAAAGTCTGCACAGTTGGCTTTTGTGGTTGTGTTTTCACAACATCGAACCATGATATGGGAAGGAAAGCTTGAGTAACCTGAGCTACACACTCTGTCTAGGAAGACAGTTTGCTGAGTTTAAGAAAGCCCCGCTCTAAGAACCAGGAAACCTTGTCCTGCCAAACAGTTCAGTGACCATGAACAAGTTACTTAATTTTCCTGGTTTTTAGTTACCCTGTCAGTAAAATTACCCAGTAGGACTGGATAATCCCCGTGATCCCTTCCTCACCAATGATGCCTAGGCATCTACTGTTTCAAAATACTTTGACATTTCTTACAAAGCCCTTTCACAAACATCATTTTTAGCCACACAACAATTGCCGATGGAGACAAGGTAGGGCTTCAGCAGACTGAGAGATAACTGGAGTGTATCATTTTAGCTGTGGTCACTAAGGGGAGATTAGGTGATTGGCAAAGATTATAGCAGAAGTGGAATGTAACCTCAGGTCTTCTGCTAAGTTCTATGTCCCCCACAGAGAAACAAAGAAGAGGAAGCACCATGGTTTGGAACAGCTAGTTCTATGCAGGGATCACAACTGTGACAAATATTTCCTTTAGTGATTCAAAGCCGAAACAGAGTAAAGAAATGGCCTACACACTCCATTGTAATATGGGTAAGAGAGTAACTCTGCAAGATTGAAAAAAAAAAAAAAAAAACAGCCAAGCCCTTATAGGTAGATTTAAAGATACACTGTGCAAAAGAAGCTGTCATTCAGTTATGGGCCCTGTCTCCATTATTTGTTTGTTTGTTTGTTTGTTTTATTGCTGTGATAAGACACCGTGGCCAAGGCAACTTATGGAAGAAAGGGTTTATGTTTATTGGGTTTCCAGTTTCAGAGGGTGAGTCCATGACCATTATGACAGGGACCATGTAGGCAGGCAGGCAGGCAGGCATGGCACTAGAGTGGTAGCTGAGAGCTTACATGTTGAGAGAGCAACCACAAGGCTGGGGGTGGATGCTAACTGGGCTTTTAACTGGGAATGGCATGGGCTTTTGAATCTCAAGGATCATCCCCAGTGACACACCTCTTGCAACAAGACCACACCTCCTAATCCTTCCCACATAGTTCCACCAGCTGGGGACCAAACATTGAAACATATGAGCCCATGGGGGCCCTCCTCATTCAAACCAGCATGGGTTCTTTTACCAGAAATGCGGAGATAGGGTGCAGGGAGCTTGGAAGAATAACATTATGAGGAAAAGAGGGACCTTGGAGAACGGATTAAAAGGAAAAATACATAGACTAAAAACACTAGCATACAGAAAGCTCATTACTGTGAATTATATAAAAAATAAGACCAGGAGAGGATAGCCTCTTGATATTTAGAGTACAATAGAAGAACTGCATGCCCAAAACAGTGACATGATATAGGAAATACTGACAGGTAAAAGATATAGCATATGAACTCAACTCCTAAATAGTCCAGAGAAGAATTGTGGAGTGAGTGTATGTGTGTGTGTGTGTGTGTGTGTGTGTGTGTGTGTGTGTGTGTGTGTGTGAAGGATATTTGATAGCTTCTTCTGCGAGTCTTACAACTTGTCCAGAGGACTGAATTATTTGAAAATTGAATATAAAATTTTTTTGAAAATATTGAGATAGGAGCACAGCCATTGACTAGGTAGACGGTACCACCAGTCCTTAACAGAGCCAGGAAGATTTCATCGCACATTCTATACACGTCCTGAATTACTGAAGGCTCAACTTTCAACATTGAAATTTGGGGTGGGGATACAACTCAAACCATAGAGAAGTTAAATCAAAAGGCCTTCTCCCTTTCTCAGTAGTTCTGGGAATAGAATCTAGGGCTGGAAATAGAATCTAGGGCTTTGTACAAGACCCATTTCCAAATGTCTTAATTTTAAAACAAAAACAACCCACTGATTTTAGTAAAAAAAAAAAAAAAACTTCTTGGGCATACAGTTCAGTGGTAAAGTACTTGCTGAGGCACTGGGTTTGATCCTCAGCACAGAAGAAAGGGAAGGGAGGGAGCAGGTAAGGAGAGGGGAGGGAGGGGAGCTTATTTTCTCAATCCCAAGCAAGTCTTATCTCTACTAGTAAATCTATATTACTGTACTGGAGAAGTAGAGTCAGGTGACATGGGCCGGAACTCCAGACTAATCTAATTAAGAGGTTAGGGAAGGGGATTGAAGCTCAAAACCAGCCTGGGAAATTTATCAAGACTCCATCTCAAAACTAAAAATGAGGATCCAGGAAGACATCTCAATGAGTAAAGGAGCTTGCCAGTAAGTCAACAGCCTGAGAGCTACCTCAGAGACCCACAGGGTAAAAGGAGAGACCTGACTTCTGAGAGCTGACCTCAGACCTCCACAGACTTGACATGGAGGGCGCTCGCCCTAAGTAGACAGATGGAGAACAAAATAAATAACGTTAGGATGAGGTCGCCCAAAGTAGACAGATGCAGTACAAAGTAAACATGTTAGGATGAGGAAAATAGCTTGAGCTATGGCTCGCGGGTAGATGGTAGAACCATTGCCCACCATGAGGTCCTGGGTTCAGTCAGAGAGAGAGGGGGCAGGACCTTCCCACTTTCTGCAAGACCTGTAAAAAATGGAAGAAGTGTGGTTGTGGATACATTTAGCTACATAATAGCAGGGTGTTTGTTTGTTTTTCCCAATTTGTTTGATTGTCTTAAGTTGTCTTTTTTGGTACTGGATTTGAATCCAGGGCCCTTTGCATCCACCACTGAACTACATTGCAGTCCTTGGGTTTTGTTTTGTTTTGTTTTTTAAGGAGACCATTCCTCCTGCCTCTGCCTTCTAATCCTGGTATTATAGGCATGTGTCACCACACCCAGCTTCCAGAGTACAGTGTAAGCAGAAGAGAGGATGAATGCTTATCCCTCTTTAAATAGTATTAAAGGGAAAAATAATATTCTTTAAAAACATTTTTTTTACTGTTTTGTGCATTTGTGTGTATGTTCATGTGTATGCAGGTGCACCTGTGTGAGTGTGCATGTGTGTATCATGCAGGGGTGTGTGTGTGTGTGTGTGTGTGTGTGTGTGTGTGTGTGTGTGCGCGCGTGTGCGCGCGCGTGCATGCATGCATGTATGTATGCATGTGGAAACTAGAGGATAGTTGGCTGGTACTCCTATTATGGAAGTTGTTTCCTACACCTGTATCCTGTGAAGTACTGCCTATGTTTTCTTCTTTTTCTATGTTTCAGGTTTTATGTCTAAATCTTTGATCTGCCTGTTTCTGCGTCTCCAGAGCTGAAATTACAAGCAGGTGCCACCTGCCACAGCTTTTTAAAATTCGGGTCTGGGGATCCCATTCAGATTTCTGTACTCACATTGCAAGAGTGTTACCAGTTGAGCTACTACCTCAGCCCCTAAAGAATATTCCTGTAAGGAATGTATCTGTGTTAGAAGACTTACAAATGCTGGGTCTCGGTACACCTGCTGGGAGCATGAAGAAACATGGGCATGGTAGAACACTTTCCTTCTTAAGCCAATATAGCAATAAATCCAAGGATTGGCTAATTTACTTTTTTAAAATGTAAAACTACATTTATTTGCCATTTTAAAGGAATTGTAGCCAAAACTTCAATTGTAGTAGCAAACCTTTCCCATTGTTCACTAAGTACGCCCCCAGAGTTTAAAATGTAGTCCCCGTCATGTGCCAGCTTGTACCGTGCATGTTAATGTGAGCAAGTACTGAACATCTCTTTGATGTGGTAAGACAGGTTCTACCCAGTTCTCTTCTGACACCTCAGGGCTCATGGATAAACTCTGGAGATTAAAAGAAGGAGAAAACTCAGAGCCATTTTTAGAAGCCTCCCTTACATTTTCATTCAAGCAGTGGCCGGTTTAACTATCAGCTGTAGGCCTGCCCTCTTCACGACAACTCCTAAGTGATAATGAAAACCTTCTCAGAGAAGGTCCAAAATCAGCCGGAAAAACTGAAAACTACTTGTGGTGTGCTTCAGGCCTGCAGCAGTATACAGAGACAAATCTGAGTGACGTCTTCCACCTTACCTTTTGCAGTTACCAACTCACGCATTTGTTTCTTGTGAATGCCGTGCCCAGTGTGACCGCTCACAGTGTACCCCCTGGAATTAAGTCCACAACTGGCAATGGCAGACACTGAGGCCAGCTGACTTAAAATAATCAGGATGAGAAGGAGAGAAGCTGGCATTTCCTGAACACGTACGGCAGGACGAGGTCAGTGCCTCTGCCACTTCCGTACGGTTCATCGGGGGATGGTCTGAACAAAGTCCAATTCATAAGGTCTGGGAACAGGTCTCAGATTCTGCATTTTTAGCAAGTTTTCAGAGTGTGCAGTCTGTGGATGTCCCTGTCACATGTTGTGAAGCAAGAGCCAAGAGGCTTCATACGTAATTGTCATAATGAATTTGGAAATTAGTTATCATTACCTTTCAAAACAGAAAAACAATGAGGCTAAATAATTGTTCAGTGGAGAAATGTGAAGATTTTCTGACAGCCAAGTTCACATTCCTTCCAATTCCTAAATAACACCTCGCAGAAGATACTTTATTTTAATTTGATTTTTGAACTTTGAGATCAAGGGCAGGGAGATGGCCCAGCAGGTAATGCACTTGCCATGGAACTATGAGGATCTGACTTTGAATCCACGGAACCCACCACAAGCGGAACACAGAAACATGTCTGAAATCCCAAAGCTTGCAAAGCAAGATGGAAGGCGGAGCCTGGAGAACCCTCAGAGGCTCCTAGGCCCGCTGGCCTAGCATAGCAGCGGTTAACAAGAAACCTGTGTCAAACACTGACACAGGAAGTTGTTTTCTGACCTCGCATGCACACTGTAGTATACTTGTGCCTGCACTCACACACACAAACACACATACACTTACACACACACACACACACACACACACACACACACACACACACACACACGAAATAAATGGTGAGTCAAGTCTGCTTATGTGGCATCTGAGTTTCAGATTCTCAGCCTGGGTATGAAGCTCAGAGGCAGAATACATGCAGCACACTGGTGTTGATTCTCAGCACTGCAATAATTGTTACTAAATAAATTAACAGGCAAGGAAATTAGAAAAAGTTCACCTTCCTCCGTCTCCCCTTCTTAGCTAAGGAAGTATTTCTCTATGAGGTGCCTAGAAAAGGGGATTTTCACTGGTAATTGATTGAGCATTTTAAAAATGTAACCACTTAGGCCACACTGCAGTTTTGCAAACTCAAGTAGGTAATGATGTATTTGTGGTTTTTATCAAAGAGGTTTGTCCTCTCAGGCGAAGAGGATCTTAGCGTCCTCCCCCGGTGCAGTTCGGCTGCTCTAAGTGGAGTTGCTGGGGGGTAGGGGGAAGGGGGCATGGAATGAAATGTGCTGGTTTCCTGATGCCAGGGATAGGTTTAAACCTGCATCTTATGACAGGGTGCTGAAGTGCAGTGTCTAATTATGGCACATTTAATTGTAATGTGAAAGCAGCAATAGCGATACACACACACACACACACACACACACACACACACACACACACACACTTTTTTACCAGATAAAAGGTCTTTATCCACGAGTCCAATTATATGGCATCCATATGGAAAAATGAGAGCTCAAATAACAAAATATTTCCCATATTTGAAGTCCATAAACTTTTTAGTAGGAATGCTTCATGAGATTGCCGCAAAGATAATTATCTATCTTTTCTTCCAACCAGAATATACCCATAGAATTCTCCCCATAGTTCTGCAGGTAAATAAAGGCCCATGAGAGCAGATATTTCCCAGAAAGCACTAGTAGTTACTTCTTTTAGAGCATCAGTTCTTTTCTGGCTTTGAAAAAGCACACTTCATGTTCTGAAATAGTATACATTGTTAAACATGTCTCTGGAACATCGGTATATCTAATATACTGGTAAAATTGCTAATTAATTAGCTGAGTATATTCTGCTATTTATTAATAGAACCTAACAATTCAATTCATATTTAAAGGACCTCAGATTTTCTGCATTTATATATTTTGAATAAAATATATTTGTATATGACTTTGCCAGTAAAATATCACATTTCATATAAAATTAAGTTGTTGAGTGTTTTAAAAAGACTTTGTATGCTGAGATCTCACTATGACGAAATTCACAAAGGGTAGAACTTGTTATAGCCAGATCAACCTCTACAAAGAATGTAAGGACAAAGACACTGAGAGGCCAGTCTAGGTAGAAGAGACAACACAGTGGCTAGGAGTGTGTATTGTTCTCCCAAAGGCACTGAGTACCTCTGGTGACTTATACCTGCCTGTCACTCCATTCCAAGGCTATCTGAAGCCTCTGACCTCCATGGACACTTGCATTTGTACACACACACACACACACACACACACACACACACACACACACGCACGCACGCACGCACGCGCACACGCACACGCACACATACACACACATCATTTAAAAAAATAAAATAAATCTTGAGTGCAGGCATGAACCACAGCATTCAGGCAGAGGTCAGAGAAGAACCTCAGGCATTGTGGTTCTTTTTCCACAGATGTTTTCAGTGTTAGATTCAAAGGAAATTAACGGGAAAGCATGTGGTATTTAGCAAAATCCCTGTGTGTTTGTATCTCTATTGGGTAACAGTGATCACATGACATCAGTTTTTTGTTTGTTTGTTTTGTTTTTTGTTTTTTTGAGACAGGGTATCACTATGTCATCTTGGCTGACCTGGAATGCTGGCCTTGACCATGGAACTTAGAGATCTGCCTGCTTCTGTCTCTAGAGTGCTGAGATGAAAGGTATGCTCCACTACACCTGGCTCCTCCTTTTATTATTTATTCATTTGTTTTTTATTTATTTATTTATTTAGTTGTATGTGCATTGGTGTTTTGCCTGCATATGTGTCTGTATGAGGGTGTGGGAACTCCTGGAACTGGAGTTACAGACAGTTTTGAACTGTCATGTGGGTGCCAGGAATTGAACTGTAGGTCCTCTGGAACAGCAGCCAGTGCTCTTAACTGCTGAGCCATCTCTCCAGCCTCATGACATCAGAATTTAAAGAATTAACATTCAATTAAATGATTCCCAGCAATATCTTGCTATGCTTGTAAACTGGAGCCTAGCATAATCATCATCAGAGAGTCTTCATTCAGCAACTGATGGTAGTAGATGGAGAGACCCACAGCCACACATTACGCTGAACCCAGAGAATCCTGGAGAAGACAGAATCCTGGAGAATACAATTCTGGAGAAAGGATTGTAGGAGCTGGGAGTAGGGGATCAAGACACCACAGGAAATAGGCCCACAGAATCAACTAACCTGGGCTCATAGGAATTCACAGAGACTCCACAGACAATAAGGGAGCCTGTGTGGGTCTGACCTGACCTATGTCCTCTGCATGTTATGGTTGTGCAGCTCGGTGTTCTTGTGGGACTCCTAACAGTAAGAGTGGGGCCTGTCTCTGACTCTTGCCTGTTTTGGGGACCTTTTTCCTCCTACTAGGTGGCTTCATCCAGCCTTAATATGAAGGGATGTGCCTAGTTTTATTATAACTTGACATGCCATGTTTGATTGGTATCCCTGGGAGGCCTGCCCTTTTCTGAAGGGAAAGGAGGAGTAGATGTGAGAGAGAAGGGATGAGGTGGGGGATTCAGGGAGAGAAGGAGGGAGAGGGAACCTCACTTGGGATGCAGTATATGAGAGAAGAATAAATAATTTAAAATCAATATTCAATTATATGCATTTGACAAGGAAGAAAAAAGATAGAGGGAATTTTTTTTCAAATTTTCAGGTTTTTTTTTTCAGTTTTCATTCAATAAGCAGATGCTCTGGCATAAATATTAAGGAGAAATGTGTTTCAATGGCTCTTTAAGCAAAAACATCTCTATGAAATGAGTATAATTACAGTATTTTGAAATGTATATTTTTCTTTTTGAGATACAATATCATGTCCTGCAAGGCTAGCCTTAAAGAGCTTGTTTTGTTACCAAGGATGGTCCCGATATCCTGATGACCCTGCCTCTTCCAAATACTAGGATTACAGGCGTGTACCACGTTTAGACTTGAAATTTATGTATTTGTACAAATATTCCTGTGGCATCGGTCAACCATTGTACTTTTTCGACTGCTCAGTTGAAGAGGCAGTATTTGTTTTCAAAGCTGGGTGGGGGAGCACTGGCTGTCTGAGAGCTATTGGGAAACACTGAGCCTCGGTTGCAAGTAGCAGCTTCCTGAGGAATTTTCCAGGACACATTCTACAGTCCTTTTATTTTGAAACCACTTTAGACTCATAGAAGTTGCAAAAATGGCCAAGTAGTTCATAATGTTGTTTTCTATTCTTTGTTGGGTTTTCCCTAGTGTTTACAAGTTTAACCATAACATAACTACCAAAACCCAGGAGAGAACACTGAGGTAGAATTGTGAAGTAGATAGCAGGCCTTGTTCTCACTCATTGGCTTTTCCTGAACTTCATCTTTCCGTCCTAAGATCTGATCCAGGGTCCAGATTTCAATGAAGTCATCACATTTTTAAAAATCTTCTCTAATCTAGGATAAATCTCTCTTCTTCTGCCTGTTGTGACTTTGATCTGTGGTTCCGTGAAGGTAAAGAAATTAAATCAACTCAATATATTTTTTGTCTTCCTTATTAGTTTCTCAAATATTTCTGTGTAAACAAAAGTCCAGGATATTTTCTGAAGTAGCTTATCTATTATTTTGACATTACGTAAGTGATTGTAGCAGAAAGTATTACTAGGTGGGGTTAAACTGCCTCAGCAATACTTCAGATAGCAAGCTACCCCTATTCTTCAATAGGTAGTACCTTCCAAAAAGAACCATTTCACATACTTGCAGAATTTCTTGGTAGTACTTGATATCTAACACCTCAGAGGGATAGGAGACATAGCATTTCTACATTCAAGTCCTGATTACCATTCATTTCCCAAGAGCCTTTCTGGCTTTTGTACAGAAGAAAAACAAGCTAACGCTTGTAAACAATTGAGAATGATTTCATGTTGAAACTTTTTAAATGATTTCAACAGTAACACTCGCTTAGTGTCAGTATGTTTTAAATCCTTCAGCCATAAACATTAAATGTTCATAAACTGGAATGTAATAGCTTTTATGGATTTTAAAGCATGATGATGGAAATAAGAACGAACAGGCTCTGCTGGTAAAATGCTTACTGAGCAAGCATGAGGACCTGAATTCAGATTCCCCAGCAACCACAGAAAAGCCAGGTGTGAAACTGCTCAACCGTAATACCAGCATCAAGGAGGCAGACACAAGAGAATCCCTGAGCCTCCCTGACCAATCAGGACAGCTGGCTCAACAAGCTTTAGACTCAGTGAGAGACCTTCAGAAAATAAGGCCTAGAGCAGTAGAGGAAGACACCAGTGTCAACGTTGGGCCTTGACATAAGCATGCATGGGTGAGCACACCTGCACACTCACACACTCATATACATATGTTTTATACAGAGAGAGAGAGAGAGAGAGAGAGAGAGAGAGAGAGAGAGAGAGAGAGAAAGAGAATGAACAGTTGAGACTAGGAAGCTTAACTGTTTTTAAATGGTGGTTATCACTTTATGTATAATTTGACTAACATAAAAAGGCAAAAACTTTTCATGCACTTTTGAATACTACTAGCAGCGTATGTGTGTATGTGTGATCCTCTGAGGATTATTTTTTTTTTGTAAAGGTTAAAGAGTGTGGTTTATTTAGGTTCTGATTTTTGTGATTACCGTCCTCCTCCTTTTTGGTGGCAGTTGGGGTACTGCTTTGAGTTGTACTGCCTTGCTTTGTAGCTCAGTTTGACTTGGAACTCACTGTGTAGCCCTGGCTGGCCCCAAACCTCTGATCTCCCTGCTGTGGCCTCCTAACTGCTGGGGATTCAAGTATGTACTACCTGGCAAAAGTCGACTTTTATTTTAGCTTATGCTTAGAGAAGAGCTACAAAATAATAGAATTATCGTAAAACCTGATTACCCCTTTTTATTTTGTTAACATCTTGTATCACTGTGATATATAGCTTAAAACTAAGTAACCAACATAAATGCAACATTGATTTTTTTTTTTACTATAAACCTGAGATTTCATTGGCTTCTTCCGTTAATGCCCTTTGTGACCTCCAGAATCTAACCCAGAATGCATTTACTTTCAATATTTACCTTGGAATGAATGTTGGGTAATTTCTCTCAGTTTGACTTTATGTGATCTTTATAAACTGATTGAAGTTGGGAGTTTTTGTTCAGAGTTCCACAGAATCAATGCTGGGCTATGCTCTCCTGAGTGCTGTCTTTCATGAGGTGGTGTCCACATGACCACTAGGTAAGGATACTGCCTGTGGGCTCCCTGCCTTTCATGGTGCCATATCCACACTGTCATTTGGTGAAGATGGTGCCTGTGGACTCCCTCCCTTTCATGGTGCCATATCCACACTGTCATTTGGTGAAGATGTCTGTGGACTCCCTCCCTTTCATGGTGCCATATCCACACTGTCATTTGGTGAAGATGTCTGTGGACTCCCTCCCTTTCATGGTGCGATATCCACACTGTCATTTGGTGAAGATGTCTGTGGACTCCTTCCCTTTCATGGTTCCATATCCACACTGTCATTTGGTGAAAATGGTGCCTGTGGGCTTTCCCATTATGGTGCTCCGTTGTTCCCTTCTTTTCCAGCATTTATTCTTTGTCAAACAGTCACTAAAACTAGTCAGCAAAGGAGAGCAGATGGAAGTCATTTCCTGAAGCAGGACTTAGCTACATACATTGCTTAGAATTCATATGGAAGAAAAATTTGTCTCAGGAGAACTTTTAAAAGTTAGTTCCAGAATTATCGGGTATACACAGAGAGACACTGTCTCAAAAGAATAAAACAGCAATGATGATGATCTAACATTATCCAGGTATCCAATTCTTTCATTGATGCATAAACAGAACTAACTACTGCATATGTTTTTGATGGGTTCTGATAATGTACAAAACATGTGAGGCATCCACATAAAACAGTTTATTTTCCATGGGAGAAAAAGGTTAAAAACAAGGCAGCAATAAATAATGAAGGTAATTACATATCATTATGAGTACAGTGACTCAAACTGCAATGTGTGAGATATTATGATAACTCTGGGGGAGATCTGAGAGATCACAATTTCATGAGGTCAGCCTGAGATGCTGATTTCTAAAAGAGAATTTAGAAAAACAGAACAAGCTGATTTTTCTTTTTTTGAAACTACAGCATAGTATAGAGGCAGGAAATGGTCCTGACATGGTTATTTCAAGTATTAACTCAACAGCATGATGCAGAACCCAGATATTTGGTTGAATATTGTTCAGGGCATATTTTTAGGGTGTATTTCTAGATGAGATTAACGTTCGAATCAGTAGACCAAGCAAACACTGATTACCTCCCCTGATATGACAGGTGTTTTGGTCATATTCTCATTACTATGAGCAAACACCTGATAAGAAGCAACTTTAGAAGTTGCTTATTAAAGTGACTTATTTTATTTCATCACTTGAGGATATCTAGTCCATTAAGAGGGGGAAGAAATAGTCACAAGTGTGTGCAGCAGTTGACTGTATCCTGATGGACAATTATGAGGCCAAAGGATGCCAGCTAGAACCAGGCCCCAACTACAACCTCAGTGTCTGCCTCTCCAGTGACCCACTTCCTCCAGTGAGGACCCACTCCCTGAAGGTTCCCCGACTGTTGAAACAGTGTCACCATCTGAAGACCAATGATTCAAACAAGTGAGCCTGTGGGGGACAGTTCACATTGTAGCAAGGGACATGATATAGTCTACTGAAGACCTACATGCAACCAAAAGGCCAAAGATGGGCCATTTGCTGCCTTGCTGTCCCACTGAACTGGGACAGTGGTCTTCTACCTTTGCGGATGAGGATGCACATTACATCCCCAGCTCTCCTGGTTTGCAGGCTCTCTGGTTCAGATTAGTACAATAATATAGGCTCTGTTATTTCCACAGCTCTCTGACTGAGTATGAATGCATGTGCCCAGTACATAAAGGGAGTTTGCTGTGGTTACTCCTCACCCACGTTCGTATGTTGGAGGCTTGGTCCCTATGGTAGCAGTATTGGGCCCTGGTGTGGACTTTCAAGAAGTGGGTTCTAGTGGAAATTTCACTGGTCTGGAGGGCATACCCTTGGAAGACATTGAGGTATTTGTCTTAGGAGCCTGGTTAGCCTTTGTGAATGAGCGAGTTCTTCAAAAAGTATAAGCCTGGCCCCTCCAAGGCTTCTGACTTCCCACCATCTGCTATGAGGTGGTACAGTCAAGTGAATGCCTACCAGAGCTGGTACTATGCTGTGTGGAATTCACCTTCCAAAACTGTGATTTACACAAACTTCTGTTTCTTTATAAGTAGTCTATATCGTGTATTTCATTATAGCAATGGCAAATGGAATGATACCAGGCCAGTGTGGCCAATAGAAAAAGATGATCCTGGAGATCAATATTATAAGAAGCAGAGTAGAGGGAGGGCCTTGCAGGGGCTTGAGGACCATGGAAAGGAGGGATTTGACTTTTATTCCAGAGACTATAAGAAGCCTTTGAAAGACCTCTTAGCAGGAAAACAAATAATTATGAATTATGTTACTGAAATATCGCTGTGGTTGATCTGGGTACAGGGCAGATATTGGAACGGTAACCAGTAAGTAAATGTGGCCTTGGTGCAGAACATATCAGCACATATATAGGAAAGCAGGGGAATTTGAGAGAACATTTGGAGTTAGAACTGACAAGCTTCATGTGTCTTAGTGTGCTTACATGTGGGTTTTACAGAGTTTTAAGAAAATGTAAGAGCTTTTATGCTGGGGATCCAAACCCCTGCTTGCACAGCATGCTTGAACGGCAGGTGCTTTACCAGTTAAACCATGTCCCCAGTCTCTCAGTGACTTCTTTGAATAAACGTTAGGAAATATGTCTTACAAATATAAAAGTGAGTGCCAATAAAAATTTGTGCCAGGTATGATGGTACTTGGCAAACTGGGAAAGGAAGATCATAAGTTTAAGGTCCAATATATATATATATATATATATATATATATATATATATATATATATATAATGTATATATGTATTTGTGGAATTAAAATTTTCCTTTAAAGTTGTGCTTTATGGAAAGACTATCAAATAATAATTATCTCTGGGCACCAAGTCATAGACTATTACAGATGATTTCTGTGGTGGTCTGAATAAAAATGGCTCCTGTAGACTCATATGCTTGAATGCTTTGGCCCATAGGGAGTGACACTATTAGGAGGTGTGGCCTTGTTGGAGGAAATTTGTCACTGTGGGGGTGGGCTTTGAGGTCTCATATGCTCAAACTGTGTCTCGTGTGGCACATGGTTTCCTTTTGCTGCCTGTGGGTTAAGATGTAGAACTCTCAGCTCCTTCTCCAGCACCATGTCTGCCTGTAAGTTGCCGTGTCCCACCATGATGATAATGGACTAAGACTCTGAAACTGTAAGCCAGCCCCAATTAAATGTTTTCCTTTATAAAAGCTGTTGTGGTTACAATGTCTCTTCACAGCAAGGAAACCCTAAGTTAGACAATTTCCATTCTCTTCTTAGATCCTTTTTATATTTTTCTTAACTCTATAAAATGGCCATGCCTGGCCTTTGCAGTCTGAAAGAGGATCTTTTTTTTAAATCTATCTATTTATCTATCTATCTATGTATCTTGGTTTTTTGAGACAGAATTTCTCTGTGTAGCTTTGGAGCCTGTCCAGGAATTCACTCTGTAGCCCAGGCTGGCCTCGAACTCACAGAGATCCACCTGCCTCCCAAGTGCTGGGATTAAAGGCGTGCACCACCACCACCACCACCACCACCACCACCACCACCACCACCCCGCCCAAAAGAGGTTCTTTTAGAGAGAACTGTTAGATTAAACTGAAATGTGTAGATATTTAGTACAGTATATCTGGCATGTGACAACCTGCTAGCACATCAGGTAGTTCTTTTCTCAACAACTAAACTTGGAAGACTGTGTTGAAAATGAAAACCAAAGGAGTTGTGCTGTGATGACATTGCTTCCTACCCTCTTCAACCAAAACGACAACTCGAGGTCAATCAAGTGTGCACCCGTGGTGGGCAGCACCCAGCTTGTCAAAATGACTGTGCAGGCTTTTCACCAGATCTTGACAGAGCCTCAAAGAAAGGTCAAAGCAAAATTTGACAAGATGAAAACCAAAAACTTGCCCAACGTCTCAGACTGTTTCTTGGCCTCGAGCACACAGGATTCAGCAAACACTTTCAGACTACACAGAGAAAGCCTGAGACTGCAAACGATAACCACAATGTGCAGCGTGACATGGGTGGGGTTTTCTGTATGACAGCTCAAGCCTTGCATCAGTTGAAGAGCCTGGGATGAAAGCTACTCAGTAAATCCTGCGGGGCATGCACGTTCTCCAGCGGCCATCTTAGCACAATGACAGTTGCTGCCCATCACTCAGTCTTCCGTGATTTGGGGTTTGGGCTTCTCTATCCTTTAAATCATTCCCGACTTGTTATTCTTTCAACCCTGGGGCAACTAACAAGCTCCACAAATGAGTGGTTGTTTTTCTTAAATATCTTTCATAGCTGGGAAAAAAATTGTTTTAGCTAGAGGGTATTAATTTCCACAGAGAAAAGCAAGTAATTCTTGTTTCCCTCTTTATCGCCTCTTGTCTCTAAAATGTCCTACATATGGCTATTAAGTAAATATAGAAAATATATCCAGTTTATAATTAAAAGTGCATAACTGAAATGGCCAATTCAACCAGAGGGACGCTAATCTGAAGTGGGTGACTGGGAGTAATGTGGTAGAGATGCTACTGAAGCCCTCATCTTGGCCCAGTGGGTGCTTTGGAAAGATTAATTCTATGTGGCACAGTCTGCACTGTGTTTAAGGATGTTCAGCACTAACATATGACTTCCACCTACTAGATGCCAGTGAGTGGGGCAGAATTCCAGCCCCCCAAATGTGTCCATCAAAAATGTCAAAATATGCCATAGAAAAGAAAATCACTTTCAGCTGGTCAGTGCTGTGCGAGGCAAAAGACCTTGCGAAACCAAGTTCTTTGGGCCTCTGCCAATTCCAATTGATCATGTGGCTCTGTGGTCAATATGCTGGTTAGTTCTTGTCACCTTGACACAAACTACAGTCTTGTTGCAAGGAGGAACCTTCATTTAGAAACTGACTCCATCAGATTGGCCTGTGGCCATGTCTGTGGGGCAGGTGGTCCTGGGCTGTATAAGGAAGCAAGCTAAGGAAGCTGTGGAAAGCAAGATAGTAATCAACACTCCTCCATGGTCTCTTCTTCAGTTTCTTCTTTGAGCTCCTGCCCTGGCTCCCCTAGATAATGCACTGTGATGCAGAAGTGTAAGCCAGATAAATCCTTTCCTCCCCAAGTTGCTTTTGGTCAGTGTTTTATCACAGCAATAAAAAGCAAATCAGAAAAAGCCAATCTCTATCAGCAACCAACATAAAGCATGGACACACAGAGATGTTCTTCCGTTTTCCATGTCAAAGCCTTTGAATGTTGTCTAGGTTTCTCCTCTCAGTCCTGAGTGGCCAGCTTGGCAGGCAAGGATCGAATCAATGACTTATCAGGTACCCATGCCCCATACATCAGTAAATGTTCATGTTTATGTTTATTGCTTTTAATATCCATAAATTTATAATACATTGAATATTGGTGCTTAGAAATGTCCTAAGCACTATTTTTTTTAAAAAGAACAGACATGGTCTTATTATGTTGTCCAAACTGATCTCACACTATTGTACTGAGGGATCCTCCTGCCTCAGCCTCAAGAGCAGCTGGTTCTAGCAGGTGCAAGCCATTATAGCTGTCTGCCCTGTTTTTTGATCCACTAGCAATGCTCTCCAATCCCACACACTCCCATGACTATTGTCTCAATTATAATTTTATTGTTTTTCTCGTTTCTCAAATATACATACAATCCAATCTCAATATATTTATTCATTAATATTATCCTAGATTATAACCCATTAATTAAAACGAAGTAATTTATAGACTAAAAATGTTTCTTCTCTAAAATAGTTCCCAACAAAGCAACATATGTTGTTTTATTTTGTTACTTTTCTGTTGCTGTAATAAAACATGGCCAAGCACCACTTGGGGAGGAATGTGTTCATTTCTGCTCACATTTCCGAGTAACAGTTCATCACTGAGGGAAGTCAGTTCAGGAACTCAAAACAGGAACCTGGAGGCAGGAATTGGCACAGAGGCGGTGGAGCAGTGCTGCTGGCTTGTCCCTTGTGGCTTGCTCAGCTTCTTCTCTTATAGTACCTAGATCCTCAGCCTAGGGATAACACCCCTGGGCTGGGCTGCTGTGGAACAATCTTCATATACTGTAAATAGGTATTACTCTCCTTGTTAATAGAAAGCTAATTGGCCGATGGCTAGGCAGGATAAGGTTAGGTGGGAGAATCAGACTAAGAGAATGCTGGGAAGAAGAAGAAGAAGAAGAAGAAGAAGAAGAAGAAGAAGAAGAAGAAGAAGAAGAAGAAGAAGAAGAAGAAGAAGAAGAAGAAGAAGGGTGGAGTCAGAGGAGATACCATGAGACTCAGAGTGAGGAGGATGGAAAGTATGTCCATGAGGTAAATGAACCTCAGGCAGCACAGAGATGAACAGAAATGGGTTAATTTAAGTTATAAGAGCTAGCTAAAGACAATCTTAAGCTATCAGCCGAGCATTTGCAATTAACATTAAGTCTCTGTGTGGTTATTTGGGGAATGGCTGGTGGGACAGAGCTGGTCAACAGACTAGACAGAAAGGCCTGCCTACACTGGGTCCTCCCATATCATTCATCAGTTAAGAAAATGCATCCCAGACTTGCCCACGGCCCATCTGGTGGGGCCATTTTCTCCTTTGAGGTTACCCAAATGATTCTAGCTTGTGTCAAGTTGACTTAAACTAGCCAGCACAGCTTGCTTAATATATTTGAGGGACATTTTATTCTTCCCACTCTAGAGAATTTGCAGTGTGATGCACCATGGAAAATAGCCAAGGGGCATTGATTTCTTCTGGGAAGAAGAATTACTTAATTTTTCTTGTGAAGAACTCAGAAAAGTGGATCTGCCATTGCTAGATTCCTATCTCCAAGCAAGGACCTTTTACTCCCCCTCCCCCACTCCCTAGTACCCTTTTTGTCAGAGAGAGGATTTCACGTGGTTCAGCTTGATTTAAAACTCTTCTGTTGCTGAGGATGACCCTTGTACTGATCCTCTTGTTTCTACCTCATAAGTATTCCGACTATAAGCTCGAGGCATCACACACAGCTCCTCCTCCCCTCTTTCATCTTTGGTAAAATGAGAATGATAATATCTACACTCAAGAGCTATTAATATTGGGCTCAGGAGATGGCTCAGTGGTCAAGAACACTGGCTGCTCTGCCAGAGGTCCCAGGTTCAATTTCCAGCACCCACATGGCAGCTCACAACTGTCTGTAATTCCAGCTCCAGGGGATCCAACACCCTCACACCAATGCACATAAAACAAAAATTTAAAAAAAAAGAGCTATTAATAGTATACTGTGTGTAACCTGATTTAAGCTATCAGCTATTTCTGATCTTCAGGAGTTTTATAGGTGTCATTTTGTAGATGCCACTTCTGTTCTTTCCCCCAGCACTGGTTAAAAAATTTGTAGGGTTCAGTTACAGAATGAAAATCCATTCTTGTTTAAAAAACAACCATTAACTATGTGTGGGCCCTATTGATTTCACAGGGCTAGTTATGCTTGCTAACTAGCATGTCCAAGGATCCACTTGTCCATCCTTCCACTAAACGAAAAGCTACTCTGCAAGTCTGACAATTGACAGGGAAATGAATACAACTGACTAATAATGACTTGGCTGTGTGTGATGTTTTTCAATGCTGGTTCATTTAACTCAAGCAACATGCTGAATGCTAGTGAGCCTAGGACTCCTCTGAAGGGACTGTGTTCATCTGCCAGGCTATTTCAGTGCTTTGCATCATTTGCAAATCTAGAAGAATTGCAAGAAAAAAAAAACTAGTTGTTTACAAGTAATTGGAGCCTTGAGTTATAATCCAAGAGACACTCATGGCCAAAGAGGAACTTAATTCTAAGGTTCTGTTTTTAGGCTTGCCTAATAGAATTCACTGAAGAAACAGCATGTTCTTTTTATTTAATATATTTTTGAAATTAAAATATATTTACAGCATTTCCCCCTTTTTCCTTTCCTCCCTCCAACTCTTCCTATTCATCCCTGCCATGTTCTCTCTTAAATTCATGACCTCTGTTTCTTGTTACACACACACACACACACACACACACACACACACACACACACACACGAGTCTATGTGTTTAGATATTCCTAAATATATAAATACAACCTGCCCAGTCCATATAATGTTACTTACATGAGTATGATTTCCGGGTTGACTACTTGGTTTTTGGGTAAACAACTAGGGGGCTCTTTCCTGGGGAAAACTGTTTTTCCTACTCTCAGCATTCTTTACTTGCCTGTAGTTCTTTGTCTAGAGTTGAGGCCCCATGAGATTCCCCCTTACATCTTAGTATTACTATTGGTGTCATCATTTTTCAGGTCTTGTTTAGGCAGCCAAGTTGACCACACTTCATGGGGATTGCTTTTCTGACATTTCTAGATGAACTCTCACAGCAAACTTCCTGTTCTTTTGTTCTTATATTCTTTCTACCTTCATTTCTGCTGTGATCTCTGAGCCTTAGGTACGAGAGTTGTGTTGTAGAGGCATCAGTTGAGGCTGGGCTCCACATGGTCATGTGTTCTCAGCATTTGGGCCAGTTGTGGTTTTCTGTAAAGGTTTTCACCTGTTGCAAAGAGACATTTCTTTGATGAGGGGTGAGATCTATACTTACTGTGGGTATAAGGATAAATATTTAGACTGTAGTTAGGAATTAGGCTGATTTAGTAAAGTGTCAGTTATAGGTTCCCCTACAAGATCCATGACTTCCTGGGTGGTTGGTTAGGTTTCCAATACCAGGTGTAATTTTCCTTTTGTTGAGTGGGTCTGAAGTCCAAGTAGAGAGCTGTTGGTTACAGCTAAGGCATGTGTGCCACTACTGCATCCTTAGGGATAGCATGAATGCTAGTCATTGTTTTATTTCGAAGGTAGCATAGCTGGGTGAGACTATTGGATGGTTCCTCCCCTTGGAAACTTGCATGGGACAGTATGCTTCTTAAGAAGTGATTTTGATCCTATGTAGGCTTTTTGAGAATTGCTCCAGTTGATAGGAATTAAATTTGCAAAGGTGATTTGGAAAAAATCTATTGGAAGAAACACACACACACACACTGTGTTGCTTGCTGCTCTGTATGGATGCATCAGCACGTTTTAAAGGAGTTTTCTTTCTCAAGATCCTCACTCCATATTTGATAAGAAACAGAATCACAACTGAGCAGGGTGGCCCATGCCTGTAATCTCAGAAATTCTTAGGTTCAGGAAAGAGGATTGAGAGTTAGTTCAAGGTCAATTTGAGCTAGGTAGTAGAGAAGAGGGGTAGGGGGAGAGGAGGAAGGACTAGAATCATGTTTTATATATATATATATATATATATATATATATATATAATATGTATTTACACATGTATACTAATTATTCACATAAAATAACAACTTTGCTGTAAAAGAAACAAAATAGCTTATTCTGACCCAAACCTACATTATGTAGACATTTCCTTTAAGTTACAGCATTCCATCCCAGAGGCAGCTTGATAGCTCTCTTGAGCCATCATCCCTGGTGGGGTGGGAATCGGGTGATGGAGCTGCCTTTGAGCTTTCCATGCTTCTGTGGGTAAGTCCTCACCCTTAGATCTGAAAACAACCTCAACAAACTCATTAGCTCACCAAGGTGGGCTTTGATGGTGTCACTGCTTTGCTGTCAATTTCCTGTCCAGGGCCAGTAGACTTGTGTTCCCGTCTCCTCAGGAAGAGTCACGCAACACTCGGAACATGGATTTTAAGTCACCCCAAATGACACGTTACAAAATGAAAGTGGTTGCCATGAACTTTCTTTAGCGAAAGGAAAAGTGCAGTTATAATCAATACAGTTAACAAATACATCAGTGGTAGTATCAGATGACCAGGACACAGTGAATTCAGCAAATCTTTCCAGGAACTCGGTAGAGGTTCATGATTTGCTAAATTCAACAATACATTCAAGATAAGACACAAAGACTAAAGGTAAATAGCTATTTTTTTCTAAAGAGCCCAAAACAGCCTGAGGTTCTTTTGTCTTTTGATGGTGTGCTGATGAGGTTTTCACCAAGTTGAAACAAAGTAGAGTCATCTGGAAAGAAGGAACTTCCAATGAGAAGATGCCCCCATCAGACTGGCCAGTAGGCAAGTCTGTGTGCCATTTCCTTGATTAATGATTGATATGGGAGGGCCCAGGCCAGGGTAGGCAGTGCTGCCCCTGAGGGGGTGGTTCTGGGTGGTCTAAAAGAGCAGGCTGAGTGTAAGCCAAATAAGCCCTTTCCTCCCCATGTTGATTTTGGTCATGGTGTTTATCAAAGCAGTAGAAAGCAAAATGTGGCATTTCCTCTCTACAATCAATATGTTCTACTGAACCAGGGCAGGGAGAAATGTATTGGAAGATGCACACACGCATCCCAGGAGAAGGCAAGGATACTTTGAGCTCCTAATGTGCCATGTGATTTACAGACATCAGAATATCAAACTATGTTGTTTTATCTCTGTTTATGTAATCGAAAGTGTGTTTGCCTGTTTTGTTTGTTTTTACAGTGCAGGTTCAGATCAGTTACACACCATACTTAATTATACTGTCAGCAAAATCAGAGTCTGGAATGGTGACTTTATGACCGAAAGCAAGTGTGTCAAAACCTTATTTATTGATTTATTTTAACATAAACCATTCAGGGGTTCAATGCATTAGAGCCTCTTTAAATAAAACAAACAAAACTCAACAAACCTTCACATCCTTGTTAATCATGTCCTTTACCTGGTTACCTCGATCTAAATATAATTTATACTCTTTCCCCAATCCCGTTAACACATATCACTCATGTTTAGGGGTTAGAGGTTTTGCTAACCAATCATCAGACAGAGAATACACTTAAAAAATTACAAATTTTGGTATGAGCTGAAAACACTGAAGCCTTCAGGGAAAACCGAATCAATACAAGAAAAGAATGGAGCTGAAGAGATGTCTCAGAGGTGAGGTACTTGGTGCTCTTTCACAGAACCCAAGATCAGTTCCCAGAAACAAGGGGCTCACAACCACCGGTTAACTCCAGTTCTAGGGGTCCAAGGCTCTTTTCCGGCTTTGGCGGGCACTAGCACTCACATAGCATTCATTCTCACACACACGTTAACAAGACTCTTTTTAAAAGATTAAAGAAGAGAGATGGGAAAAAGAAAAAAAGAAAAGGCCATTTGGTTTCCTCCTCCTCCCTCCTCCTCCTCCACTTAACGACCTCCATCAGTTTGCAGAGGTCCTGCCCGTTCTCCCGCCCTCTGCCACTCAGGCCGCTCCGCTCGGAGTGCGCAGGCGTGAGGCCGGAGGCTGGGCCGTGGTTTCCTAGGAGACCGTGCAGCAGCTGCTCTGCGGTTGGCCCCCGGTGAAGATGGGGGTGGAGCCCGAGGAGGAAGGCGGCCCCGCGGAGGAAGAAGACGCCGCTCGCGCCATGGAGCCCTTGGACGTGGGGGCGGCGGGCAGCTCGCGGGGTGTGCCCCGCCCCGGTGATGGCGGGAAAGGAAGGGAAGGATGGGAAGGGCGGGCGCCCGGGGCGGTCGTTGAGGCGCGGCCTCTCGGTCCCGCTAGGGCCTGGGGAGTGCGGGTACTCTGCGCCGGCTCCTGCACGCTTGGGCGACCCTGCATATTCCTGCACACATGGGTAGGGCGCACCTGTCTCCGGGGTGGGGGGGCGGGCAGGCTTTCCTGACCTCCCGAGGGGACCCCTGATGCTTCCGGCGGCTTCGAGTCGGAGAATAGGAGGACCTTGGCGTCCGTTTAGGCGTAGAGACCTGGCCTCAGTCCAGGTAGGAAAGGATGGCCCTGGATCTAGCAAGCTGGCTGGAGTCCCAAGGTGACCCACTTCCACCCCAGCCTTGTGGCTCCAGGCCCGGCGTTGGATTTCCATTCCCTGACACCCCCACCCCCCAGTGAACAGAAAAGTTGTGGCATACATGTTATTTCCCTAATATCAATATCTTTAATATCTCCTTGATACATATATCAAATGTCAAAGTTAAAGTCAGTACACAACTAATCCCCTGAAGGTCACACTAAATTCAGAATTTGTCACTTTTCCTACAAATGTGCTTTTCCTAGCCCAGGGTTGCATTTAGGCTGCTTTGTTCGTAACTAGAGAAGGGAACTGTTCCTATTGCCTCGTTTACCACCCATAACATGAACTATTTACTCACTGGCCCCAAGGCATCAGGTACATCCTTGACCCTAGTTTTTGAAATCAGATAACTCTGTTTTTCAACTCAGTGATTAATTATTTGTTGTCTGTTGCGCCCCAGGCACTGTTCTGGGCACTGGGGACTTCAGAACAGGAAATCTTATTCTCATGGGAGCTAAGTTTAGTGTCCTGGAACCCACAGGTTGTGTTGTGCCGTTTGATTATTTTTTTAAATAAACAGGCCACGTTGAGTAATTCTCAAGTTGGTTGAAAATAACATTGTTACAACTTACTGTTTAAAAGTTTATAAAAAAAAAACCAACTTACAATAATATTAGCTTTTGTGCCAGTTCATTATTGATCGAGAGTTTCTCCCTTAAATTAACTACTCCGAGGAGGGAAAACATGAAGTACCTGAAGAAGTGCTGGTTAGTTAAACAGGCCTGAAGACATTTTTTATTGAGCTTCATGCCTTTATGATTTATAGATACTTTGGGGTATCCAAAAAGTTGGCATTTGACACATCATAAAATTCAAGTGGAAAAAACTCTTCCAGTCACTGTACATTCTTTTCCAGATGAAATATTTTAAGGATCTGTTAGTTGCTCACTGATGATAAGCAGCCTGAATATATTTGTTTCCGTTTGTGTATTGTGCAGCAGTTTTTGATCGAGGGGTGCCAACACGAATCTCTTCATCCAGAGTCATAGTCCATGTGGATCTGGATTGTTTTTATGCCCAAGTAGAAATGATCTCCAATCCAGAATTAAAGGACAAACCTTTAGGTAATCCACACTGATGGTGTCTTTGTTGGGTGGTAATAAAATTAGCTTCAAGTATGATTTGTTTTTTTCCGATTTATTAACCATATTAAGACAGTTCTTGGAGTCCATTTTATAGGGACTTGGTCAGCAGTCGTATTTGCTCTGGTAACAAGAGTGAGTGTACCAAGTCTTGCCCCTTTAATAAACGTGACCACACCAGCACCAGCGTGGGTGGCACATGCACAGAAACCAGAATGAGCTCTGAATAGATGTCATAGCTCCCCTCTGAAGGCACTTACCTTCAGTAAGGAAAACAGCTTTTCCTTCACGCCTGTTGGGGAGGATCTTTTAGTGTAAGCATAGAGGGCAGTGCTTGCTTCCTGCTTTCATCTTGTGCCTGGCTCGGTTTTCCAAGTCACAGTCCGCCCCATTGATTCCCTGAAGAACAAAGGGATGACTAGGTTTTAGTTCTCTGAGGTGAGGCTAAATCTTTAAACTTTCCAAAGAGGTCAAGGATTTAAATTAGGAGATCAGGTTATTTTGGTTTGTTTTTTGTTTTTCCTTCTGAAATCATTTCTAGTTAGCACAAGATGCCCAGTAGTTACTTTGTACTAAAAGGTATTGAATGATTAAGATGTAGCAATAGTGGTTATCCTGAACTGAGGAGTGTGAGTGCTCAGTCAGCTTTTATTTATAAGTGTGCAACCAACTCAGGCCAAGACATGCTCTGGGGAGTCCTTTTAGCTAAGGAGTTTACCAGTCTGACCTTTTTATATACTTACTGAGACTTTTAGGCGTTATCAGATATATGAAAGATGTACCTGCAAAACTAATTTTGATTTGTCTTTGTATAGATTTTTTCTTTTCCATACATTCATTCTACATACACAGACGAATGTGACTTACAGTGTCATGAAGCAATCAACTTGTGTAAAAAGAGAAAAGCAAATAATTTTAGCAATCTTAAATGCCTGGTGATTTTTTTTAATGTAATCTGTAGGTAGTCATAATGGTGTCAGTTTTTAAAGGAAGCCCAAAATAACTCCTCATGGTAAAACTACAAATTATTATGAGCTATAGTTAGTTCATTGCTAAGGTTCTTAGTGGGACAAGATCTCTCATGATTGCTGCAATTTGGCTCTTAGAATATTGCTTATATTCATTGGCAGTTTGCTCAGAAGATAAATGAGTTTTTCTACCAGCAACCTGTATTTAATTGTTCTTTGTTATTTTCATTGGGCTTATTGTTTGGTAAACATACCCGAGTGTATTACATGACAATATAAATTAATTGGGCTTTGAGTTGTCTAAAAAAAAAAAAAAAAAATCCTTGAAGGATTTAATTTGTTTTATCACTGAAAATTCCTTAGAGTATATTGACTTAATGATAATTTAAATTTGAGAAACATAGCTTCTCTTTTGTGTATGAGTAACTGCCCATATTCTTCTATGCAATTTCTGCTACAATTATTCTGTGTTTTCTTATTTAATATAATTTTTTCTTCTCCAATTGGAAAAATCTAAAGATAAAAGTTAAGATATGGGAGAATAAAATTGGTATTTTATAATTTGTAAGTGAGAGATAGCTCAATAACCTGATGTTTCGCCGGGCGGTGGTGGCGCATGCCTTTAATCCCGGCACTTAAGAGGTAGAGGAACTCTGTGAGTTCTAGGCCAGCCTGGTCTACAAAGCAAGTTCCAGAACAGCCAAAGCTACACAGAGAAACTCTGTCTTGATAAAAAAAGCAAAAAAAAAAAAAAAGGAAAGAAAATGAAAAAAACAAAAACCCTGATTGATGTTTCTTCGTAGAATTTTGATAGAGGTTGTTGTTCTTAACTCAGATATCTTTTCATTCTTGTCAAAGCCCATTGTGAGCTGGGCAGGGTGGTACAATTCTGTGATCCCAGCACTTGCAAAAGGGAGGCAGAGGTGGGAAGAATACAAGTTAGAGGGCAGCTTGGGCTACATGGTGAGTTCAGGGCCAGTGTGGAGGGTGGGAAAGTAGCAAAGCCCCGAAAACTCTGATCGGAGCAGTGGTGGCGTGCTTGACCAGCATGCACAAGGCTGTGGGTGTGAACCTCATTGCTGCAAACAACCACAGCAGCAGACAGTGGGTTACCACCTACGCTGTTACAGCACCAAACTAGGAAACTGTATTTTAAAGTGCTCAATTCCACTTCATTTCCTCAGGTGATACTTATTTTTTTTTTTTTATAGGCGTTCAGCAGAAGTACTTGGTGGTTACTTGCAACTATGAAGCCAGGAAACTTGGAGTTAAGAAACTTATGACTGTCAGAGATGCAAAAGAAAAGTGTCCTCAGTTGGTCCTCGTGAATGGAGAAGACCTGAGCCGCTATAGGGAGATGTCATATAAGGTTACAGGTACAAGTTAGTTGCCGCGTATTTTAGCATGTGGGATGATTATTCACTATACAAATATTGCTAGTAAAGTGCCATATATCTAGTATCTTTTTTCCTAACACTTAAAAAAAAACATCAGGCCTTGCTCACTTCAAAAATTATTAAGGAGTTGGCAAGATGGCTCAGTGGATATGTGCTCTTGATGTTAGGCCCCACAATAGGAGTTCCATCCCTGGCACCCACATGATAGAAGGAGGGAACTGATTTGGACAAGTTGTCCTCTGACCTCCACACATACTGTAGCATATACCCCTCTGCCCCCACCAGATAAATAAATGTAATAAATTTTAAGTTATATAAGAAGGTAGCTTTATGTGTTCCAAAATAATTAAATTTAATACAAATACTTAATTTTGTAAGAAGGTATCTTTCAGTATTATAGCTGTGGTGAGAAAATGAATAGTTGAATGTAATTTAAATTCGGTCATGAATACTATTTTATGTAAGTAACAGAAAAATGTAAAGTTTTAAAATATAAAATGAAAATAAATATTATGAAGAAAGACATTTTTTGTGCATATGAAGTTTATGTGTTTGTGTGTGTGCACGCACACTAGTGTGTGTGTGTACGTGTGTGTGCACCAAAGGTCAACATTAGTGTCTTCTGTTACCGTCCAGTTTTTTAAAAATATACTTGGTATATGCGAATGCCATGGAACTATTGTACTTTTCATCATCTAGTTAAAAGAAGATCCAGGGGTAAGTAAAAATGACTCTAAAGTTGTAATTAGTGACTAGTTTTCAATTTAATTTCAGAATTGATAGTCCTTTTGAATTCATTCTGAGTTTTGGTTCAGGTCTGTTTTTGTTCAGAACATTTTAATGGCTAAATCTTGCCTTGATGCTAGCGATTTGAATTCTTGAAGGTGGTGCCACTTCAGCTACTTTATCCTTAGGGAATGTACTGAAGGAAGGATTCATCAAAATACTTCATTGTAGTGTATTTTCAAAACTAGTTTTAAATGTCATTTTGTTTAGTCTATTGCAAGTGCTTGTGGGAATATAACTAAAATATATTATCACTTGGTTATACTTTTCTAAGATTATAATTTATTCCTTGACATCCACTTCAAGATTTTAACTACCTCTAAGCATGGATTTTTTTTTAAAGTATACTACAGATAAAAAAAAAAAGTTATAGATGTGGAAGATTGAATTAGATGTATTATTGTGATTAATTATCCTGGGAATATTATTTCTGAATTTTTTCCTTTAATATTGCCTCTACTCAAGTCTGTTAACTGAGGATGTTATCAAAGGTTGTGGGACTGGGCTGGAGATATGGCTCAGTGGTTAAGAGCACTGGCTGCTTGTTCCAGAGAATCTGGGTTCAATTCCCGGCACCCATATGGGTGCTCACAACCATCTGTAACTTTAGTCCTAGGGGATCCAGTGCCCTCTTCTGGCCCCTGCAGGTACCAGGTACAAGCATGGTACACAGATGTACATGCATATAAAACATGCAAACATATAAAGCAAAAATTTAAGTTAAAAATTAAAAAGGTGTGAAGCTGTGTTACATATGTATCATACATAAGAAGTACACATTTTTATATGCTGCATTTGATATTTTAATCATTAAACAGTGAATTCTGTTCTAGTTATAACTTAATTATATCTGTGCTCCAATATTATTTCAATTTAGAATTGTTGGAGGAATTTAGTCCAGTTGTTGAGAGACTTGGATTTGATGAAAATTTTGTGGATCTAACAGAAATGGTTGAGAAAAGACTCCAGCAGCTTCCAAGAGATGAGATTTCGTCAGTGACTGTGTCGGGCCATGTTTACAATAACCAGTGTGAGTGCTTCCTCCCTGTTCCCATCGTGACCATAACTGTGTACATCCCATAGTCAGTGAGGTCACTGACAGATGCGTGGCCTTTTTGGAGGTATAGTTCTGTTTAGTATCTAAGACAACCCAAATGTTGGTCAGCAGGGTGGAAAGCCAGTAAGATTCCAGATACAGCTTTTAAAGCTGATGTAGACCTTGCTGTATAGAACAAATGCATCAGTGTATAGAGAGCTGGATTTTATATTTCAAGTAAAAATTGCCTCATTCCTCACTACTTTTTCTTCTATATAAGTGACTTATTGAAATGGGTCTTTCTATGTAGCCTGGCTGGCCTGGAACTTCGTTGTTGACCAGGATAGCTTTGAACTCAGAGATCAGCTTGCCTCTGCCTCCCAAGTGCCTGGCTCCACACAGATTTAAAAGCAGTTTCTTTCCAATGAGTTTAGACATTGGCAGAATCATGGTGTGAGCAGTCTTGTCTGTTATAGACAAACCAGTTATTATTTTGGCACATTTATTTTGTCTTTTCTGCTGACTGTGTGCTCGCTCTGGGCTAGGCCGATCAATGAGCTATGAGGGAGTAAATTGCAGGCTCTGTGACAGTCATCCCGGATTCTTTGAGCATGAGTCCTAAGGATAAAAATGGGTCCATATAACAACCATTCCACACCAAAGAAAATGTGTTTATAATTTCCCTATAATGTCATAAACAGATCTTCCAACTTGTGAGCCAGTCAGACATGGGTTTCATTAGGGTGTTCAGGTAGTGCATGAATACATATTTATTTCTAGTTATTTATTGGTAAATGTGAATAACAGTTTATGCACGTCAGCAGAACTTCTTTTGAGCTGTGTTTTCATAGTCTGTTAATGATTAAGCACTTCCAGCATGTGTTCATTATCACAGACCCTAGGTATCTGATCACTTTATAGAAACTTATGGAGAACTAAAGAAACAGGTAGAAGAGTGGTGGGGGATGGGCTGGATACAAACAAAATCCTGGGCTTGTTAAAGCTTTTCGTGGAAAAGAAAATAAGTGTTTTGTGGTAATAACATTGTCATTATAGCGGTAAACCTGCACAACATCACCCACGTGAGACTTGTGGTTGGATCGCAGATTGCGGCGGAGATGCGGGAAGCCATGTATCATCAGCTTGAGCTCACTGGCTGTGCTGGAGTGGCTCCCAACAAACTATTGGCCAAGTTAGTTTCTGGTGTTTTTAAACCAAATCAGCAAACAGTCTTGTTACCTGAAAGTTGTCAAGATCTCATTCACAGTTTGAACCACATAAAGGAAATGCCTGGTAAGACAAGTACATTTGAAGACTGTATATTGGCTTTGCTGTAATTTCTTTAATTTAAATATGCATTTAAGTCCTAGAGGTACACACTTGGCTTTTGGAGAAAAACCGAAAAACCTGAAATGTTTTCTGGAACAATTCTGTATGAAGCTATATGTTAAAGTACTTTTCCACGTAAGGTTCTGAGTGGTGCCCTGGAGCCATATGGTCCCATACTTACAGTCTCCGTATGTTTCACAGAGAGGGGAGTTCATTGTTTGCAATGTTTCTTTGTAGAAGGTCTTTCTCATCAGACTTCCTTTGGACTGCCAGCCCCTGAATAATGACATAGAGACTTGTTAATTATGGAAGTTTGGCCTTTAGCTTAGTCTTGTTCCCAACTAGCTCTTATAACTTAAGTTCCCGTTTCTATTGGCCTGTGTTCTGCCACGTGGCCCTTTACCTCTCCTCCATTCTGTGTGTCTGACTCCCTGGCATCTCTGTGAACCTAGATTCATCCCCCTGAGCTCCTCTTTTTGCCCGCCTAACCTCTCCTGCCTATCTCTTGGCCATTCAGCTTTTTATTAAACCAATCATAGTGACACATCTTCACACAGTGTAAACAGTATCCCACAACATCTCTTTGTGGACCTTGTATGTATAGTGGCACAGTGAACTTCCAGAAGCTTCTAGGCCAACCCTTTCATTTAAAAAAATGTTTTTGTGTCTCCTGTATTTTTGTGTGTATGTGTTTGTGGGTGTACAAGTGTGTACCGAGAGGTCATCCTCAAGTATCTTTGTCAATCACTTCATATTTTTTGGGACAGTGTTTCTCACTGAACCTGAGCTCATGGATTGGTGGGATCCTCCTGTTTCTGCTTTCCCACTTATGGGGTTATGGTTATGCACCAGAGCTCATGGCTTTTTATGTGGATGTTGAGGGTGTGAACTGAGGTCCTAGTGTTAGTGCAACAAGCGCTTTACCAACTGAATGGTCTTCCAGTCACTGAGTTCCTCATTTTAAGGACAAGTGACCTACTCAGTAGTCATGGACAGATAGGCTATTAATATTAACGAGTATGTTAAAGTTCATTTTTGTAGGGATTTGGGAAAATGGATTTCTGAGACAACAGAAACTTCACCATAAATGACACAACTTCCCTTTTTAGACAAATGTTGGTATGATTTAATTTGTTTTATATCCTGACTTACTTTCTTGAATACAGTATAATGGAAATCTTGAGTTTGTTCTGAAGAAGCATGTTAGGTGTTAGTTTGTAATCAGCTGAGATCTCTATACTCATACAAAACATTCTTGCTTGAATTAATTTTTTAGTTAAGGTATCTGTGTTTTGTTTTGAGACAGGGTCTCATGTAGCCCAGGCTGGCCTGGAACTTGCTGTAGCTGAGGATGGCCTTGAATTACCGGTCCTCTACGACCACATCCTGAGTTCTGCAACCACACCTGGTTTCATGCAGTGCTGGGGATAAAACCCAGGCCTTCGCAAAAGCTAGCCACGTACTCAGCCAGCTGAGCCTGCATCCCCAGCCCTCATCTGTGGTTTTTATACACTTTTACCTTTTCTTTTATTCTAATTGTCAGCCTTTAATTCTGCTGTAAAGTGATCTGTCACTCCAATTTAATAATTCCCCCTACATGCCTGTTTTCTGCACTTTACGGCTTTTACTGGGAAAGGAAACCAGATTATTATTTTTAAATGAAATTAAAAAAAACATTTCACAGCTTATTTCTCCTGTGCATAAAATATAGGACTAGTTTAATGGAGCTTGGTTAGCAGGACAATTTTTGCGGTCTTTTTTTCTTTCTCTTAGTTTGTCCTGGATGGCAAGTATTACTCAGCGTGACTGCGGATTCCTGGGTAGTGTGCCATTTATGAATTTTTCTGGCAGTTCTAATGGTTGTAGTGCAGTCTTTTTTGAATACATGAATTATAACTTATTTTTGAGTTTTTCCACAGTATCACATCCCAGGCTATAAAAAGTATGTTTTATTCAGACAGAACACATTGGCTGTCTCTTAGACGATGCTACATGTTAGGAGGGCTTCAAAGAAGTTCGTATAACTCACAAGCCCTGAGTGGAAGAAAATCAATGTATTTTGAAATGAAGTTTGATCTTAGTAAAGTATTAAGGAACTTACCATATGGTGGAAACATTTTTAATATTTAGAGTAGTTTTATTTTCAGAAGCAAAGCCTCGGTAACACAATGCATTTCTGTTGTTCAGGTATTGGCTATAAAACTGCCAAACGTCTTGAAGTACTGGGAATCAACAGTGTCCATGATCTCCAGACCTTTTCAATCAAAACATTAGAAAAGGAATTAGGAATTTCAGTTGCTCAGCGCATCCAGAAGCTCAGTTTTGGAGAGGATAACTCTCCTGTCACACCCTCAGGACCCCCTCAGGTATGTACTTGAGCATGGTGTTTATTTTATGAGGTGCTGGTTATGATGCCACTTAAGCTAAAGATGTGTGGCTTCAGTATTCACTACCCTAGTTGCTTTGCTGCTTGTACGTGATCCCTTCCCCATGAGAGGTGATTTATGTGAGATCTGAAATTGAAACCTCCCTGTCGGTAGTTTTAAATCATTACCTATTTTCTTTTTACTACTGCCTTAAAATCCTGACACACACACATACAAACATGTGAAGAAAATATTTTTATCTTTTAAAACATCTTTGTTTTCAGAATAATCCAGCGGCTTGGCGAATGGGGAAGGTATAATTATCCAGTTAGTGTGGGTTTTTTCTTATATGCCAGGCACTTTAGAAAGTGCTCCACATATTTGGTGCATTAATTTTCACCATAAACCTTGGAGATAGACAGTGCTATGGATTCATACCTTCCTTCTTGCCTCCCTTGCTTCCTCTTTCCTCCCTTAAGAGCAAGGCACTGTACCTTCAAAAGGTTAAATAACTTACCCAAGTAGAGACTCAGAGTTTTAGGGCCATAGGAGCCTTGCTGTGGTCCTATAGAGAAACTGGAGTCGGTCCTAATGCTTTCAGATTTCATGACTTGTGCACAGCAACTGCACACACCGAGAGTTAAGGAAAAAGAGAACCACGTGTTAAGTTAGGCCCTAGCATAAGGTGGTAAAGATGATTTGGCACAAGCACTGTGTTTGAGTTTCTATTAATTGATACTTCCGTGGTAGTCCTTTAGTGAAGAAGATACATTTAAAAAGTGTTCGTCGGAAGCGGAAGCTAAAGCTAAGATTGAAGAACTACTTTCCAGCCTTCTGAACAGGTATTTTTCATCTTACCTTGTCATCCTTTACATTCATCCTGTGTACACCACATGGGAAAAACGACCTCATATTCTGTGTTGGGTTTTACAGATTAACTGTATGCAAGATAGATCATTTGCTATCAGATTTCTCTCATCACGTGTGTTAATTAAAATTACCTACTTCTGTTAGCCTTCATTCACATAACATGGTGGTTATGTTGATCTCAAGCCACAGTAGTTACCTGAATGGTTTCTTAGGTATTTCTAATATTCCTAGATTTATAGTCTTTAGGTGAGAAGGACATTTTAAAACTTCTGTAACTATTGCATAGCTTCTGCTCCTGACATCATAATAACTTGCTGTTCAGTTAAAAGGGGAAGATGCAGAAAAGAGGAATTCTGCCACAGTTCTAACACTCCTTATGTAGGCATGGGTATTCGGGTTCGTGATGGTTCAGAACAGGAAGATGCCGAGGTGGCAGTGCTAGAGAAAGCAGTGGAAACCTCCTCCTTTTCCCCTAGCCTCAGACTGTTGGAAAGATAGTGGAGTCAAAGGAAGGGATGGCTAACTGGGGCAGTGCGTGGGTAGATAGATCCGAGTGTGCTCAGGGACTCTGGCCTGAGAGTTAACAATGATGTGTCAACTGGGGTCTAAATATACAAAAATACAACATAAACTGAACAAGAAATGTTTCCTGGTGCTCCTTGTTATCTTTGAAATGTTTACTTCTCATTTCTCACAAGAAAATGTTACTTTTCCATCACTTCATCTCCTTAGAAGTATCTCACATTGGTTTAGAACATGTGTAGTTCTGGAACGATCCAAGGAAGACTAGCCATATAAAGATGAAACAGCTTGATGCTTGTCTCAGAAAACAGATGATCCGAAGTTGCCTTCCGTATTGCTGTCACGAGCAGCTTGCCTCATGTCTGGAGCAGAGCCATGCAGCTCACTGTTGGCTGCATGCTCAAGGCTGTGCATGACTCAGCTCCAGTGATGTGGCTCATTCTGTTCTGGGGAGTCTGCTGCTGAAACTGGGTCACCACTCCACCTCAGCTCACGAGTACTCGGAAATGTGTGGCTGTGGAGAAGGGCCTTGCATAGAAAAGCCACAGGAAGTGTGTGTTGTATATAAGTGCTTGGCCTTGAAGACTCAATCCTGAAGAGAGTCGTTGCTTTAAATCTCTGAGACACCAGCTTTTTGCATCTGTCCATGTCTTGGCTTACCAGTGCCCCCAGCACCACACCACAGCACCTTGTTTGTATGAAGGAGGGATAATAGAATTTAAGTGACTGGTGTAAACATCATTTCATGTATCTTGGGTCTGTGTGTGAAATACATTTTTCTTCTAGAGAATCTATTGATTAATTCTACAGGTAGGAAAGGAAGGTAAGCTGTATTTTAAAAAAAGCCATCCTCTGGGCACTAGTTTAAAATTGCTTTCAGCTTTTTCCTAGTGTCCTGTTGAGTGGACCTTAAGTCCAGTTAGGCAGCTGTTTATCACCAAAATATAAGGACCACCATTACACCACTTCTAAAACATGGCCAGTCTAGTCATAGTTTAGATTCAACCAGGCGACAGCTGGTTAGCACGACTAGATGCTCCCTTCCCTTGCCAGTTTGCGTTGTACTTTCTGATACGGGGAGAGCCACTCCTTGGGGATGAGGCTTCTGGATCAGTTCCAGCTCTGTTACTCCCAAGACCCGTGTCCAAAGCACACGGTGTCTTCAGAAATAGGCCCTTACCATAAAATTCTGGGAGGCTGTCTAGGGAAACAGCAATAGCCTGTATGGTTTTGAAAATTTTGGACTGTCCTGACCAGTAACTTGGGAGGAGGTTTCTCATGCATGCTACTGGAGTTTTTGTTAGACTATGGCTCTTGGGGGCCATCATTGTTCCAAGTGGTATAATTTCTTTAAACCATATGTATATGTGCATATATGCATATATACTTTATATAGTTTATGTGTGTTGCATATATATATACATATGTATAAAATTTTAGGTGAATATAAGATATTTTCCTGTATGTCTTTTTTTTATTATATCCATTCTCCCCCCACCAACTCTTCCGACACCCTCCTGCCATATCCCTTTAAGTTCGTGTCCTCCACTTCTGCTTACTCCCTCAGGAGCCATCTATTGCCTGCAGCTCCCTGTCTTAGGTAGGGTTTCTATCACTGGGAAGAGATACCATGACCATGACAATGCTTAAAAAAGAAGACATTTAATTCAGGCGGCAGCTTACAGTTTCAGAGGTTTAGTCCATTATCATGGCCGGGAGCATGGCAGCATTCAGGCAGACATGTTACATCTTGGTCAGAAGGCAACAGGAAATGGACTGAGACACTGGCTTGGGCATATATGAGATTTCAAAGCCCTCCTCCACAGTGACACACTTCCTCCAACAAAGCCACACCACACTTCCTAGTAGTGCCACTCCCTATGAGAATATGGGGGCCATCAAACTACCACACTCCCCAACTGGGAGAGGGGCTGTGTAACCCCTTGCGCTGTCCAGCCAGGACCACTGCTGTGGTCTTGTGTCGGCAGTCATAACTCTTAACAGCTCATGGCTGCATAGCCCTGCATGGCCAGAAGGCATGATTTTGTAGCCGTCCTCCCAGGCCTCTGGCTCTCACTGTCTTCTCCCTCTTCTGCACTGCTCCCTTTGCCCTGGCATAGGGATTTTATTGTCGATGCCATATTTGGGGTGGGGCACACCACAGGTGCTTTTAGTCTCTGCACTTTGTCCATTTGTGATTCTCTGAAGTGACCTCCATCTGCTACAGAAGGAAGCTGCTTTGCTGTGGGGTGAGAGCTGCGTTCATCTATGGGTACACAGATAAGTATTTAGAAGACAATTAGATGTTATACCAGTTTTTGTTGTTGTTGTCTTGTTTTGTTTTGTGTTGTTTTTTTTTTTAAGACAGCGTTTCTCTGTATAGTCCTGGCTGTCCTGGAACTTGCTTTGTAGACCAGGCTGGCCTGGAACTCACAGAGATCTACCTGGCTCTGCTTCCTCAGTGCCGGGATTAAAGGCACGTGCCACTGCCTGGCAACGTTATAGCAGTTAAATGAGATGGTAGGTCTTCCTCTAGGGTCTGTGGCCTCTCCAGCCAAAGGTTTTTTGGCTGGTCTTACAGCACCAGGCATGAAGTTCCTCTGTTCAGCAGACTTTAAGTCCAACTTCATATCTAATGCCAGTGAAGGAATGGACTTGCCCATGAGAGTGAGAGCACGCAGGCAAAGAGACAGCCAGCTGCGAGCAGGGGTGACCCAGTTGAATTCAGTCCTTCCTCGTCCCCCTATGTCTAAACTTTCTTGTCCTCTCTTCTTCATGTTATACTGTACCCACGTGTACATTTGGCTAGATTCTGCATATGAGGGAGAACGTGTGCTTTATTTCTTTCTGAGATGATATGACCTTGCTTAATATTGTATGTCATAAGTTCATCCATTTTCTTCACACATGCCCCAAATTTTCCTTATCAAGGCCTTTGGTTATATGCCCAGGAGTGGAATGGCTGGATCATATGGTAGATTTGCTTTTAGCTTTCTGAGGAATCTCCACACGGATTTGTGTGTACAGCCACGGATAGTGGCTGTACCAGTTTGTACTCTCATCAACAGTGGATGAGGTTTCTCCTTCCTACACATCCTTATCAGCGTTTGTTATCATTTATCCTAATTTAGCCATTCTGAGTGAGGGAAGATGAAATGGCAAAGTAGTTTTAATTTACTTTTCCCTGATTGCCAAGGCTGTTGAAATCTTTTCTTTTCTTTCTTTCTTTCTTTCTTTCTTTCTTTCTTTCTTTCTTTCTTTCTTTCTTTCTTTCTTTCTTTCTTTCTTTTTCTTTCTTTCTCTTTCTTCCTTCCTTCCTTCCTTCCTTCCTTCCTTCCTTCCTTCCTTCCTTTCTTTCTTTCTTCCTTCCTTCCTTCCTTTCTTTCTTTTTTGTGGAAACAGTTTATTTTACTTCTTTGCTTAAGGGAGGGAAACAGTCCCTCCAAATGGGGAAGACATGGAGGTAGGAGCGTGAGGTGGCCCGAGGCAGGAAGGAGCATGAGGTGGTCGATCCCATCAGTCTGCAGTTAGGGAGCAGAGACGAACTTTTTTTTTTTTAAAGTGGGGTTGTTTTCTTGATGCTTTGGTTTTTGAGTTCTTTGTATATTCTGGCTATTAGTCCTCTGTTGGATCTGTAGCTGGCCAACATTCTTGCTGATTTAATAGGCTGTTTTCTAACTATGTTTTGGACTATAGAATAGATCGCTCCATTTCTGACAGCACTTAATTCTGAGGGACTCTCCCATTTTAAATGTCAGAACTTTGCTATGTTGACTTTGAGATATTTATTTGCATGTTCTTGAACATGCATTGCTTATTATGTGCCATTTTCTGTGGTACTTGTAGATACCATAGTTACCCCATCTGACACTTCAATAAATAAGTGTTCTATTGGGGACTCTGGGGGTCCAGCCCCTCGATAGTCCCCTCCCAGGGTCCGGGAAGAATCTACAACCAGCTGATAATTAATCTTTGATGAGAAGAAATGAATCTATGTACACGAAACTCCTTAGTCCATATACTTTATTATTCTGTGTCAGTTACAAGCTTATATTCTGCTCTCATATTTAGCTCATTTCTAGCCTAATTTCTCTCTACACTTATCTGCTGCTCATTCTAAGTTCTATCTTAATTCTCTCATCTTAATTCTGCCTTATCTAGGTCCTTTTTAGCTTGTTCTTACCCAGCTAGTACTTCCCCATCTGACTCTTCCTATTCTTCCATCTCGTTCCTCTAGTACTCTCTTCTAGCCCTTCAATCTAGTTCTTCCTCATCTCAGTTTGTTCCTCTCAAGTTCTTACCCATCTAGTTCTTCCATTCTCTTTTCTCTTCTCTCCCTCTCCGTGCCCTGGAAGTCCTGGTATATAAAGCCAGGCTTCCAGGGTCAAACAGAGGGGTGATAAGAATCACATTGAGAGGCAATAACCATTAACTATCATTTGCAACCCCAAAGGGAAGTGACCAATGGGGTAATGAATTAACTAAAGGCTAAATTCGGGTAATATCTAAGAAGAGGGATCTTATGTGCCTAACTATTAAACTCTTAAATGTGATTAGTAGAAAATGTTAAGAATCTATAAGTTGCTAGGTCAATGGGAGAAAATAAAACTGTCTTCTTTTTTCCTGTGGCTCCTATCTGTCCAAGCTATCTGCCATTTTTTCTGCAGGGTGGGGGAAAGTGTGCTCAGTCGCTAAGCAACCTGTGTACAGCTAGATGCCTTTGGTGATAGTTAAAGGGAGATCTGGAACCAGAGGTAAGGTTTGGGAAAGGAGAAAGTAAAGCTTAATTGGCACATCCGCCAGGCCTTCTCAAACAGGTAACCTGGATGCTTAAGTCTATTCTTAGAAAGTATGGAGGTATCTCTGATAAGGTACTTTCCTCCATCTGGGGATGGACCTGGCCGGATGCTGCCAATGATGATAATTACAGGGAGGCTTGAACTGGTTTTCTGGCTGAGCATAGCTGTCAGCGCAGAAGGTTATCTAAATATTCCTAGAAGTGGTTAGGTAAGGAGTTAGAGGTCTATAAAGTTAGTAAGGCTATAAGAAAGGAGGGTCCGAGCTAAATTGTGTAAAGCTATTACTGAACATCCACCTGACCTAGGCGGTGTCTCCTTGTGGAATTTGTCTTAAATCAGGAGACTTGCATGTGAACTGTTATTACTGCTAGTCCTTGAAAGTGGCCAAGGGAGATATCTGATTCCAGAGAAAGCCTTTCCTGAGGCTGTTCTCCAAATTCCTGGAATGTGTATGTCCAGAGAGTGATCAGTCCACACTGTTAGCCCTTCTTAGGGAAAAGTCAATTGGGAAAACTATGAAGGCACACATGATTTTCATAACAGAATACAGCTGATATATAACAAGCCAAGTAACACCAAAAACTCCTTGGAATTTGGCTTCCTCTGGAGGAATTCCCTGATTCCTCCAGGTAGTGACTTTGCCATAACCAGCTGAGTTCTTAGGATATATTCCTGCGGCCTGCAGCAGTGTGTTCTATCATCTTAAAGACATGTTAACATATTTTATAATTCTGTTTTTCCATTTATAATTTCAGAGTATGCCGTGATGGAAGGAAGCCCCATACAATAAGATTAGTTATCCGTCGATATTCTGAGAAACACTGTAATCGTGAGAGTCGACAGTGCCCTGTTCCATCCCATGTCATTCAGAAGTTAGGGACAGGTATGAGCTGGTTTTCTAAGAATGTAATTGGCATATTGAACTCTTCAAAAAGTAAACTTTAAATTAGAAACATGCTACATAGAAGTATTTTCCTATGGCATTCAAAAATTACTTGAATTTTACCAGGAATTAACATTAGGAAAACTTTTTAATAGATAATAAAAGTAAATACTCAGTTATTTACTCAGTAAATACTTAGTTAAAAATATATCCCAGTTTCAAAGGGTACAAAACTATTGTGTAGAATAATAATTATGTAGAATACATTTAGTAAATAATGTCAAATGCCCAATGATCCCAATTTAGATTTTAATTTCTTAATATAAGTCATGTAAATAATATTGTGCTTTGAATATTAACTAAGATGCAGGTGCTTATTATATCCTTCAACATTTGACTTAGGAAATTATGATGCAATGACTCCCCTGGTTGATATCCTTATGAAACTTTTCCGAAATATGGTAAATGTGAAGATGCCATTTCACCTTACTCTTCTAAGTGTGTGCTTCTGCAACCTGAAGGCTCTGAACACTGCGAAGAAGGGGCCCATGGATTTCTACCTGACGTCCTCCCTGTCAACCACATCCCACTCCGGCAAGCGTAGTTTTGTGAGTACACCCTTACTGCACCGCTGTGGCTAAGCATGTAGTACACACTTGTATCTAGTGCCATTTGGAGATTCTTTGAGGTGTTACTGTTTGGATGGTTTACTTGTTTGTAGTTCCTATCATAGGATGGCCACTGGCCTTAAATATATTGTAATCCAGGAGGAAAGTGTAAACATCACAATAAAAGGGATAAGGAGTATGGTGCTTCTGTTCAGGAAGTGTTAACACATTTTTTAGAGGAATATAAAAATATTGTGGATTGGCTTATAAATATAAACATATCTAGAAATTTATTACCATTGCATTAAGATTGGCATAATATTATAATAATTGTTGAGCTGTAGTTCAGTGTGTGGACATTTTATGGTACATAAAACTGGAAGGGGGCCGGGCGGTGGTGGCGCACGCCTTTAATCCCAGCACTCGGGAGGCAGAGCCAGGTGGATCTCTGTGAGTTCGAGGCCAGCCTGGGCTACCAAGTGAGTCCCAGGAAAGGCGCAAAGCTACACAGAGAAACCCTGTCTCGAAAAACCAAAAAAAAAACTGGAAGGGAAATTCAAATGCAAAAATTTTAAGAAAAATTGTGCAAACTTGGGTTGTGAATGTTCAAGTTTTATATAAAAATAGTGTTATGCTTAAAAAAATAATATATTTGGGAGCTGGAGAAATGGCTCAGAGATTAAGAGCAGGGGCTGCTCTTCCAGAGGTCCTGAGTTCAATTCCCAGCAACCACATGGTGGCTCACAACTGTAAAGAGATTTGGTGCCCTCTTCTGGTGTACAGGGACACATGCAGACAGAAAACTGTATACATAATGAGCAAAACCATCTGCACAATGTGTGTGTGTATATATATGTATGTATATAATATATACAATGTGTGTGTATATATATGTATGTATATAATATATACAATGTGTGTGTATATATATACACTTTTATTTATTTATTTTTGTTTCTGTCTGTTAAATTTTACCTTTCAGACAAGAAATTTTTGGAAAATCAGCCCTTGGTGGTCTCTGCATATATTTTTAATAACATTGTATCACTTTAAGTTTTAGAATTGGATGTTGAAACACATGATTGTTGAGGTCCTTTCCTTTATTTTGTCTCCTACTCAGTGCGAGCTAGCAAGCAAAGTATGAATATCATGATAAGCTGCACAGTAGTGTAACTCACCGGGGTAGATTAATCATTTGTAGCTACCTGGCACTGACAACCAAAGACTGAAAGTGTTGAGCAGGTTGGAAATCATTTGGGAGACACTAGCCATAGGAGTACTTCAGCGGCAGTGACATTTAAGGCATGTCGGCCTTCTAAGTTCTGCTGTTCTCCTTGTGTTCTAGAAAGTGAAAGACACTCACAATGAAGATGTTTCCAAGGAGAAAGAAGCAACCTTGGATTGTCTACCAAGTAGAAGAATTGAAAGTATGAGACCTGGGGAGTCACCTTCGGAAGCCAAATGTCTTTCTAAAGAAAAAGACACAAGTGGCTTTTCACTCCAGGCACTTCCCGAGGGTGTTGACCAAGAAGTCTTTAAACAACTTCCAGCAGACATTCAAGAAGAAATCCTTTCTGGAAAACCTAGAGAAAATCTTCAAGGGAAAGGAAGCTTAAGTTGCCCACTACATGCCTCTAGAGGTGTATTGTCTTTCTTTTCTACAAAGCAAATGCAAGCTGGGTCCTTAAGCTCCAGAGATGCTACGTTTCCTGGCAAGCAGGGGTCAGCTGTGTCTCCCAGTGAGCCAGGAACATCAGGCTTGAGTACCAGCAGTTCCTCCCATCCATCCTGTGGAAAGGATTGTTCCTATTATAAAGATAATCGGTTAAAAGATGAACGCATGAGCCAAGGACCTAAAGAGTGTCAAGGATTCCACTTTGCCAATACAAATCCTGCTGTTTCAGTTTTTCATTCATTTCCAAATTTGCAGAGTGAACAACTTTTCTCCAAACACCGCACTGCAGACAGTCACAAGCAGACGGTAGCCACCACCTCTCGTCAAGGACTAGTAGAAAATAAAGAACAAGATTGTGTTGATGAAAAAATTACTTTCCCATCTGACATTGATCCTCAGGTTTTCTATGAGCTACCAGAAGAGGTCCAAAAAGAACTGATGGCCGAGTGGAAGTCAGCTGGAGCAGAGTTCCACTCTGGACATAAATAAGTGTGCCCAGGAAAAGGCCCAGAAGGCAAGGGAGTCATCATTCTCAGATTAGCTTTCCATAAGCTCTTCTTAACTCAAAACTACCATTCTGTGATGTAGAAATCCCAACATAAGATGTTCCAGATAAAGCAAAAATGGATGCAGGAAGTAAATTCTAGTACAAAGGGAAAAATATCCATAATGTGATAATGTAAAAAAAAAATGTTATCTTCCTGTTATTTCTACAGCTGTTTTATATCATTTTGCAATAAAAGGAATATCATGGTCAACAGTAGGCTATTTACCATAAGTTGTGGGACAGATGTTTATGTCTGCATGCAAAATACAGGTTCATCACAGCATCTCTATGCTATAGGTAAGAACAGAATTCTTGGTTTTTGTTGTTGTTGTTTGTTTTGTTTCATTTTTTGTGAACTGTGCCATGTCTCAAAGTAAGTTTCTAACATCCAAATAGGAAATAATCTTGTCAACTTCAAAAAGGTAAATATCTCTGGTCAAATTACATATAATTTAACAAGTTGGTTTGGTTTTTGTTTTTGAAATAATATTCTACTATGTAACCCAGACCAGCCTCGATTTTGTGATCTTTCTGCTTCAGACCCCTTATTTTTGAGACCACATCAGTATGCACTAATCAGCTTTTGAAGAATTTATTTTGTGTGTTCAAGTGTGTGTGTGTGTGTGTGTGTGTGTGTGTGTGTGTGTGTGTGTGTGAGTCCATAGAAGCCAGAAATGGGCATGTAATCCCTTGAAGTTGGAGTTGCATATCTTTGTGAACTACCAAGTATTGGAGCTGGGATCTGAACTCCAGTCCTCTGATAGAGCTGTAAATACTCTTAACCACTAAGCCATCTCTCCATCCCCATCATTTGCTTTTAAAATTGCAATTGATTTTTCACACAGTTAGAACATACCACAATGCATTTTGTAAACATTGAATGAATAAATGAACATTGTGGCCTGTTGCCTTAGGGATTGTAGGTGAGAGAGATTTATATGTTGTAGAGCAGTGGCTGTCAACCTTCCTAAGGCTTCCATCCTTTAAAATGGTTCCTAATGTTGTGGTGACTGCCAACCATAAGCTTATTTTTGTTGCTACTTCATAACTGTAATTTTGCTACTGTTATGAATCATAATGTAAATATCTGTGTTTTCCAATGATCTTAGGTGACCCCTATGAAATTCGCTTGACATCCAAAGGGGTTACGATCTACATGTTGAGAAGAACCATTGTTGTAGAGGATAGTGGTTGAAGGAACATTTTTTACATTATTAAGGTCAACGTAGACATCAGGAATGCAAGGTGGTGGGTCTATTAACACTCTTAACAAAGTCCCTTTCCTTATAGGCAATTTATAGGGTCTAGAAACAACTGATGATGATGTTTTATTGTTTTCTTCTCTTGTATATTTGGACATGATACTAAGATATGTCAAAAACAAAGAGATCATTACTAAATGGTGGGTGTTCTCTTTCTCCCAAAGTTATTTTACTTTTCTCTTCCCTGGCCAATTTAAATACAAGATTTATGATTGAGGATATCTTAAATTTTAAGGATATTTCTAGAATATCAAAGTATCCGTCAACACTGATTTAGAGGAATCATCTCAAGGTTGTAATTTTTACAAATACTGTCTAGAGCAGTGGTTCTCAACCCGTGGGTCTCAACCTTTACCTAATCTGGTTTCATCTCCTAAATTCAGGCATATAATAATTTGCACAGTAGTTTGAGATTAGCTAAAACTATTTACCTATTTGTGCTCAAATCCAAGGTTGTTCGCCAAACTACTATTTAGAACTAATACAGTAAGTATTAACTCACAAAAGGAGTAGTATTTCACTTTTTGCCATTTTATTTTTTATGTGTTGTTTTTTTTAATTCCATTTTTAAATAGCATGTGTATGTTTTTCAGCATGTATGCATGTGTGTCATACACATACCTGGTGCCTGTGGGAGCTGGAGTTGAAGGTGGTAAGCTACAAGAACAACAGGAGCTGTTAACTGCTGAGGCATCAGTCACTCCAGCCCACCATTTTATTTTTGATTTGGTATGCTGGGGTAGGTACTTGACTATTGTGCAAGGTCTGGAAGGATAAGATTCCATAGGATGGGGAGGCGTGGAGATGGGGGGCAGCAAGCTGAGAGACCACACCTTCAAATGCAAACAGAGTCACTACAAGTGAGGTGAGGCTGTGAACTCTAGAAGCCTGCTCCCAGTGACATAATTCCTGCAGCGAGGCCATGCTTCCTTAACATCCTCAAACAGTGACACCAATTGGTGACTAAGTCTTCAAATGCCTGAGCCCACAGGGGGACATTTCTAATCAAACCATCATAGCTGGTATCCCTGTGCATACCTTAACCCCAACTTCTAAGAGTGCAGACAGGATGTTTGTTGGGGCTTGCTGCTGCCTTCCTGCCTAGCTGAGAAGTATGAGCTCCGGGTTCAAGGAGAGACCCTGCCTCAAAGGAACAGGCAGGGAGTGTCAGAGGACACCTGATGCCCCCTTGTGGCCTCCTTGCACAGGTGCACACACCTTGAACACACCCACCTGTATAATCACACAGACATACACACAAAATCTTTTTTAAAAAAAATGTATTGTGAATGAAGTATGAATAACTCTGGCCCTGGAACAGATTCAAGTCACTGTGAATGAATGGCATGTTCCACTGTGGAAGTAGTTGTGTGAACTCTTATAGTCACAGAACAAAAGAAAGTCACAAATCAGTGTATTTAGTAATTACTTGATGTTATCTGTCTTGTAGGGACTGTCGCTGCTTCCATCAGATGATGATAGGTATTTGGTGTTCTGAGTGAAGTGGTCCCCACTGGGGGCATCACCACCTTGGCATCACTGTAGTTTAAACACCCCGATTAAGCTGCCGTTTTGAAGTTTTGTGTAGAAGTCAGTTATCAGCTACTGTCAACCTTGGCTGGCTGGTGCCTGTAGATCTTTTCCAACTGGTTTCAGTTCAGTGACTGCACCCCCATGTGACTGTACAGGGATTAGGCCTAAGAGGTGTCCCTATTTGGTACATCAATGAATTATTAATAAGATGTCTGCTTTTCCCAGAACCTACTGCTTGGAGTTAGAGAAACTCTTCATGGATGATCTGGTACCACACAAAATGCAAGTCCACTTAGAGCTTCTCTAGAGACAGGGTCTCATTATGCCTGGAACTCACTATGTAGACCAGATTGGCCTCCAAGTAACAGAGGTCTGCTTTCCTCTGCCTCCTGCCTAGTGCTGTGATGAAGGGTGTGTGCCACCACTACTTTCTGTTGTATTTTTTGGTACCATTTTTCCTTTTCTTTTTCTTTTTTTTTTTTTTTTTTGGTTTTTCGAGACAGGGTTTCTCTGTGTAGCTTTGTGCCTTTCCTGGAACTCGCTTGTAGACTAGGCTGGCCTCGAACTCACAGAGATCCACCTGCCTCTGCCTCCCGAGTGCTGGGATTAAAGGTGTAAAGGTGTGTGCCACCATTGCTTGGCAAGGTGGACCAGTTAGAAAGAAAGGGTTCATAGGGACTCAAGAGGCCACTGAGACAGATTGTTCCAGTTAAAAAGTTCATTAGAAAGAACTGAGCTAAAAAAAAAAAAAAAAAAAAAAAAAAAAAAGTTCATTAGAAAATTACTAATGCTACAGACAAACAACAGCACAAACAGAATTCAGGCCCCAGCATCAGAGCCAGACAAAGTGGAGGCACTGTGAAGAACAGTCAGGGCCCGAGCATCACAGAGAGACAGCATGGCATGGGAGTGGGGTGACTCTGAAGGAAGGAATCAGGCTCAGGCAAGATCAGGGTCTCTTCTAAGAGCTCTCTGAGGAAGGGGTGTGTTTGATAGCACAAGCCTGCAGTCAATTTCCTGGATTCCCCAGTAGGAGGCAGGAAAGAGGGTGGGGTGGAGGATGGGTGGCCTCCTAATACCCACTTTGCTATAAATTCCCTTCTGCTGGTGAATAATTGGGGCAGTTGGAAGTTAGGTAGCTAGAGATTAAGGAGAATGCTCTCAGCAGTGTGCCTGTGAGGGTGAGTGTGTGTGTGGGAAGGGGGGTAGTGGTGGGTGGTGGAGTGGGAGGGTGGAGGGCTGCTACAGGGCTTGTGGCCTGAGCAGCAGCCTGGTCCAGATTCTATGATTGGTTTCCTTTGCTATGCAGTCATTTTAAAAAAAATATATATTTTTAAAGTTCAGGTCATTCTGTCAATATTGGGATTCTTTGCTTTTCAGCAAAAAATGATCCAATTAGTAAGTTGGGTAATGAGCTATAGTTTTCAAATAACAAAATACAAGTGGCCAATCAATACTTGAAAAAAGCTTTCGACATCCTCTTCATCAGGGAAATGCAAGGATCCTCTGCTTTGCCTATGCCTATACCCGGAAGTGTCTCCTCCTGTGTCCTACAGCAGCTTCAGGCCTACCATGGTCCTTGACCCATTTTGAACTGATTTTTGTTCAGGGTGTGAAATGAATTTCCTCTAATTCTACATTTGGAAATCCAGTTTTCCCAGCACCCTTTGAAGAGATGAACTTTTCTCCAGTGTGAATTTTGGCATCTTTGTCAACAGTGGCTGTACTTGCTGTGTGTATTCTAGATATTCTCTTCCCCTTTCACTGACCTACACATCTGGTTTTGTGCCTGAATCATGCGGCCTTTTTTTTTTTTTTGGTCACTATGGCTCTGTAATGTAATTTGAGATCACACATGTGTCATGGTACCTCCAGCTTTGCTCTTTCTGCTGAGGATTCCTTTGGCTATTTGGGATCTTTTGTGTTTCAGTATCAATTTTAGGACTGTTTCTCTAGTGTGAAGAATGTTATTGGCATTCTGATGTGATACTTTTGAACTGTAAATCAATTCCAGAAATAACAGCAATGTAGCCATGTTTACAACATTAATTCTGAAAATCCATGAACATGGGAGGTCTTTCTATCTTCTGGTGCCTGCCATAAGTAGTTAAAGTTATTGGGCCATGTGTGTGGATTGAATTTGAATAGGTAAGCGGTCTATAGCAAACTATGTTGATAAGCAATCAATTTTACAATACCATTCAACCTTCCTGGGATTGACCATTTGGGATCAAGATCCAGGGGCACTTAGGAAGAGTTGTGCAGGCTGGCAAGTCACTGAGTCAATCTCCAGTCAGCCAAGATCTGATTGTTAAGAGTGGAGGATTTTGCTTTTATTTTTAACCCATCTCCACAGTGTCTCCTTCAGTTTTCATTAAACTTTATATAGTGTATAGCTCCTTGCATCCTTGCTTAGGTTGATTCTTAGGTATTTTTTTTGAAGCTATTGTGAATGTGAAAAATATTGTGATATTTCTTTCATGCCTAGTTCACTATTGGTGAACAGAAAATAAACTGTGTGTTGGTTTTTGTATCATGCTGCTTTGCTGAAAAAGTTATCAAGTTTCTGATTTTTGGGGAGTGTCTTTTAAATATAGTGTCATGTCCCTTACAAACAGAGATCTTGATGTGTTCCTTCCCATTTGTATCCCTTTTATTTCCTTCTTTTCTTATTGTTCTACATAAAAGTTCAGTCACAATCTTGAGCAAGAATGGTACTGATTCCCCTGTTTTGGTCTAGATTTTAGAAATGTTTTTCTTCGTTTAGGAAATGTTAGCTACAAGTTCATCATATAGCCTTAATAATGCTTAGGTATAGTCTTTCTATTCCTTCTGGGATTTTTTTTTTTTTTTAAGTGAAGGCTTGTTAACTTTGTCAACTGCCTTTTTTAAAAAAAAAAATCGAGATATGCATGTGGTTTCTACCCTTAACTCTATTTGTGTGCTGAATTCAATCTATGAATTTGTATATACTAAAGCAACCTTGCATCCCTAGAACAAAACCATGATCTATCTCATTACTGTGTTTTTGAATTCAGGTGGTGATAATTTTATTAAAAAAATCTTGTATTAATTTCACAGTAGAAATTCAGAGGTCTATAGTTTTTTTTTTGTGTGTGTGTGTCTCTATCCTATTTAGGTATCAGGATAAAACTGGCTTCATATTGAATTGCTGGTATTCCTTCCTTTTCCATTCTGAATCCAGTTCCTCTGCAAGAGCAATGTGCACTCCTAACTGCGAGCCATCTCTCTGGCCCCTAGAATCTGTCATACTCGCTAATGATTCTGTGTCTGGCATCTGTGGTAGTTTCTCCTTTTTCATCACACATTTGACTTAGTCAGATCTCCTTCTTTTGTTGGTTTGTCAATCTTGACTGTATCATAGACCCAGATACGCTATGATGCTACTTATACTAAGGATACTGTAATACAGCTCTACTATGTGTAGTCACCTCAGTCTCCATTTGATTACTTCCTCTACAGATCTTTACTTCTTGCCATCTGCTCCTTTGTGGTTTGGGGTATTTTTGTTTTTCGAGGACACTAAGGTGCATCATTATTTATTTGAGATCTTTGTTTTTTGTATGTAAGCACAAATAGCTGTAAACTTTCTTCTTATACCATGTTCAAGTAAGTTGTGGTTTCATTGTTATTTAGTTTTAGGAACTCTTAAATTTATTCCATGATTTTTCTTCAATGACCATACTATTCATTCAAGAAAGTATTTTGCCTTCTCAAGTTTCTTGAGTTTCTATGGTGAGAGTGCACATTTGTTGGTTTGGCTATTTCTTCTGTTTCTTATGGTGATGGTGGTGGTGGTGGGGGGTCTTCTCACTGAAGAGTGTACTCTGGAAGGCTCCATCCCTAGAAATGCTCCATGAGGAGAAGACTGCTTTGGCAGCAGCTATGTCCAACCATGCAAGAGATAGAAATGCACTTAACATCAGTTATAGCCCACTACTAATACATGACTAGCGATCAAAAACTGAAACAGTATTGCAGAATATGATAATGTTAAAAACTGCTTGGAGTTAGTTTGGAAAGAGTAAATGAAATAAAGGAAGAAGACAGGTAGGAGGAGAAATGGGTAAATGAAAGTGAAAGAGCAGCAGAGAATAATGTTATGGAGGGCAAGAGATTAGAAAAACAGGGCTGGAGGGATAGCTCAGCCGTTAAAGGCTAGGCTCACAACCAAAAATATAAGAGATTAGAAAAACAACAAAACATATTTACTAATAATGAGTAAGTGTTGAAAGTTCTGATGAATATAACAAAGTAAATAACAAACTTAAGCATAAAAAAATTGATTGTGTGCTAGTGCAGTTCACCCTGTGACCACCGGACATCATCTGTTCCCAAATACATCCAACTACCAGGCCCAGTCCTGCCCAGGACAACTTGCACAGTGGCCCAGCCTGGTGACTCTTTCTAATCCCAACTTCCCACACCCTTCCCAATTCCACCCTGAAGATTAGCTTTCATAATACAAGTAGGTGCTCTGCCAGCTGCCAAGGGAGGGAGCAATGAGTAATCCTACCCAGTGTGATGCCTCTGAACTACAGCAATGACCGGCATGGCAAAATAGCCCAAAGGTGCAGTAGTGGTGCTGACATTGGGTGGGAAAGAGCGGCTCTCTAATTGGACTGAAGGCCCACACAACAGGATATCATGATTGGTAATGGAAACTGAGCCAGCTGCCCAGAGCTAGTGAAATCATGATCTTAGTGGAGAGCGACTCCTGCCACGTTACTGAACCAATATAATCTAAACGGTGTGTGTCTGCCCTCTGGCTAGGACCACCTGACTTTCGTCAGGCTTACTTTTTGGAAGTGGATTCTGCTCCTCCATCTCCACCAGTGAACTGTGGCTGAGGCTGTGTCTAGTTACTTCTCTGCATTGCCTGTCCACGCCTCACCCCCACACACTTCCTGGTTTACAAAGCACTTCCTCTAGTTTTCCTTATTCTGTCTTCCTTCACATACACATTATGGAAGTCACATCTGCCACCTTAACCTGAACATCCTACAATTAATATCTGATATGACTGATAAGTTTAAGTTTGCTCAAATGTTTATCTTGTGGGAGAGGGTCTTTTTTTTTCTTGCATCTCAGAAATACAATTTACTTTTGAAATATTAGAACTATGGGTTTAGAAACGGTCTCTCTTGGCTCTGCGTTTTTTATTATAAGTCTAGTTATTGGTCTCCCTCCCTCCCTCTCCTTTTCCCTCCTTCTCTCCCTCCTTCCACTTTTACTTTTAGACAAAATCTCCAGCCCAGGATGGCCTTGACTATTGAAGAAGACCTTGACTTTCTGATTCTCCTGCCTGTACTTCTTGAAAGCTTGGACACAGGCTACCAGCCTGCAACCCTGCACCACACACAGCTCCCAGTTTATGTGGTACTAAGGATGGAGCCTAGGGTCTTCTGCATGTTGGGAAAACACTACTGACAGCTACCCTCTAACGCCTAGATTTCTTTTTTATTGTCAAATTTGGAATTTAGAACTTTCTTGAATTTTCACATTTATTCAGATTTAAGTTTTTAATCATCTGGTGTAGGTGGAATTTTCTGTCCCACCAGTCAGCTCTCAAATAATCATTCAGGCTTATTATTAATTATAAATGCTTGGCTGATAGTTTAGGCTTGTTACTAACTAGCTCTTACAACTTAAATTTGAATATGATAAGATAAAAAGGTCAATTTTTGAATCTACTTTTAAAAAGGAACTACTTGTTTTAAATAGGATAAGTTGTCTGAGTTTATCAAATGTTACTGGACTGGACATTGTTAATACATATAATGAAGTTTTTTGTCTGAATCTGTCAAATGTTAATGGACTATGCATTGTTAATGTAACTCTTGACTGTATATATTGTATATACTTACTGGATAGTTTTTCTTGTATTAGTTATAAGCTTTTTTAAATTTTAGACAAAAAGAGAGGAAATGTGGTATTGTGTTCCCCAAAATATTGTGTACCCTAATAAATTTATCTGGGGTCAGAGAACAGAAAAGCCACTAGATACTTAGGATAGGCAGTGGTAGCACACACCTTTAATCCTAGCATTCCAGAAGCAGAAATCCATGTGTTCAAGGATACAGCCAAGCATGGTGACTCACGCCTTTAATCCCAGAAAGTGAGCCTTTAATCCCAGGGAGTGATGGTAGAAAGCAGAAAGGTATATAAGGTGTGAGGACCAGAAACTAGAAGCTTTTAGGTTTTGAGCAGCACAGTTCAACTGAGAGCCATTCGGATATAAGGACACAGAGGCTTCCGGTCTGAGGAAACAAGATCAGCTGAGAAGTTGGCCAGGTGAGGTTAGCTGTGGCTTGTTCTGTCTCTCTGATCTTCCAGTGTTCACCCCAATACCTGGCTCAGGTTTGATTTTATTAATAAGAACTTTTAAGATTCCTGCTATATAAATTAACCCATATTTATCAATCTACATGCTGCCACATGACTTTTTGGGAGAGAGGGGATGGTAGTGCTGGTGACTGAGCCTAGGGCCTCATGCATGGCAAATAAGTACTCTACCACTGAACTATATAGAGCCCTGGCCCTTAGGTCATTTGATTTGATGATTATATTACATTCTTACTACCCTAGTAATGAAAAGAATTTTAAGGCACATACTTGAAACATCTCTGTTTACTGAGATACCTACTTAAGCATTGGTGTTCAGCTACATTCAGTATTTAGTTTTGGGTAGATGGGTAAGCATATGCCTACTTCAGCATCATTAGTTGTATCCTATGAAACTATGCATGCAATTGTCATGTAATCATTGAAGCTTTCCATTATATCTGGTCATTGATTCTAGTCTCATTAACAAATAATGATGTCCATTTGGATATTTTAACTCCCAGATATTCATTTCTAAGTACAGATAAACATCTTAACTACTATATGGTAAAATTTGATGATTATTCACTTTTCATTATATTCCATCAAACTATAAACTTAATTTTTATTGCAGAAATATTGATATATGAATGTAAAATAATTTTATGTAAAAATAAGAGCTTGAAAAGGATTAGAATTGACAATATCAAAATATTCAGAGAATACATTATATGGTTCATTTTATAATGGAACAAAATTTTTTTTGTGTGTATTTGGAAGTAATTGCTACAAAAGTTGGTATCTAGAAATGCTGGGCTGTCCCACAAAAATACATAATATATGATATTTAGGCTTCTGAGTAACAAGAGTTTGAAGAAATTGTTAGTAAAAGTTGCAATAATGTTGAGAAGGTTGCTGTAAGAAACTAGTATGTTTTCCTTGGAAAACAGATCAAATGTTTGCTTTGGGCCTAAGGTATCTACAAGCAAAATGTGGAGCGCGCCACCTGGTGGTGTTTAACTGCATAGGATTAAGGTATTAAACTTTCCGTTTTTTTTTTTTTTTTTTTTTTTTTTTTTTTTTTTTAAGAGTTCTCGTTTCTCCAACTTTAGTTAAAATGTCAGTTGCCACTTTGTTGTTCTCATCGTTGTCTTCTTCTCCGTCTCCTCTTCCTCCTTCTTTCACTTTTTCTTGTAAAAAAATTTCTTTTATATGCTATATTCTGGTCATAATTTCCCTTCCTTTATCTCCTCCCAGATCCTCCCCACCCTCCTTAAACTGTGGGCTTGATTCCATGTGGAGTCACATGACTGACATTGTGTGGGAGTCACTAATTCAGTAATAGGAAAAGGTTTCTGAATGTGCACTCACCAAAACTTTGAACTCAAACATGAAAAGCATTTGAGGTGTTTCTGTGATGGCCTGTGTTGAATGTAAGACTTCTTTCACTCCAGCCTTGGTTCTCAAGATGACACAGCATACTGTAATGCTGATCTTGATTTCCTCACTCAGCGCTGTGTTGTTTAATCATGAGTTTCTGAATGTTCTATGTTCTTGTGGTTTTATTCCACTGTGCTCAAACAGAATACAAGGAATTATGTACTTTTCCTGTATGTTAAGATTTGCTCTATGTAGGGGTGTGTGTGTGTGTGTGCGCGCGCGCACGCGTTTTAGAGAGTTTCATGAGCTGTTCATTCTTAAGTATTTGTATGAAATGCTTTGCCAATACCTTTAAGTTCATTTGGTCTATTATGCCATTTAATTCAGGTACTCTTCCCGCCCCCTACCTTTTTTGCCTGGATGGGAGTGGGGTACTGAAGTCACACATTACTGTCATGTCAGGGTTAATCATCTCTAGTAGTATTTGTCTCATAAAATTAGGTATGCCCATGTTCTATGCCGACTGTTTGGAACTGCCACGTGCTCTTGATGGATTCTTTACTAAGTCATTATGAAATGATTATTTCTGGCTTAGTATCAATTTTTTTAGATATTAGAACAAGTGACTTACTTGTTTTCTAGTTCTAATGTGCTTGGATTACATTTTCCACCATCCTTTAACTCTAAGAATGATAGTTTGAATGCGATATCCACCGCCCTCCCATATATTCTCGGGCTCGGGCATTCTGAATATTTGGTCCCCAGTTGGTGACACTGTTTGGCTAGGTTTAGGAGTTGTGGCCTTGCTGGAAGAACTATATCCCTGTGGGTGGGATTTAGGTTTCAAAGTCTTGTGCCTTTCCCTGTGAGCTCCCTGCTTCTTGTTGGTGGTTCAGGATGCGAGCTCTCTGTTGCTGCTCCAGCTAGCAGGTTCTTCCTGGTGCCACACTTCTCTGCTGTATGGTGATGGATTCTCATAAGTCCAAATAACCCCTTCTATCTATAAGTTGATTCAGTCATGGTGTTTTCAAAAGGATAGAAAAGTAGCTAATAGGGTAGCATTTCTCTTTTATGGTGAGGTGGTTTCTCAGAATAACAAAAAGATCCGGCATTTAATCCAATATACTAGTATGTGCCTCTTGAAAGCAAAATCAAGACCACTGATATTTAGAGTTATTATTGAAAAATGTATATCATTTCCTCTCATTTTGTGGATTTTGTAGTATTTGGTGTTTTCTTACTCCTCTCTTGTTTAACTATTATTGAAGAGTGGTTCATTCATCCCTATTGATGTCTGTCTTTCTTTTCATTCTGAAGATTCAGTATGATGTACCTAGTTGGAGGCTGAGAGGTCCCAGTGGTCACTCCTTCAGTGAACCAGCCTTGAGCTGCTGAAGGGTGAGGGTGGCTATGAGAACGTGGGTCCGTGGAGTAGTGCAGACTCTTTTCTTCTAACCATCTGAAGGTAGAAATGAAGACTGTATGCTCAGGAAGATCCAACTCCATCACTGCCCAGGCAAGCATCACAGCACACCCAGGAAAAATCAGTAAAGAAAGCACTCCAGGGAGACTCTAGTCCTGTCAGTCACTCTAGTGAGCTCAGCATCCCACTGATGCTGCATATCCCCTATCCCATGGGGTGTTAGCAATAATCTGGTACCCCTTGAACAGTGCAAGTTTCTCTGGAAGACCAAGGGTGAGCAAAAATACCAAATAATTAATTCAACCAATCAATGACCTAACACCAAATGTGCGAATCCCAACACCAAAGCACCAGTAACAGGAAAAACCAAGACAATCTTTGTCCTCTAAAAAGTATTAATCCTATAGTAATGTCCTCCATGACAGTGGAGATTTTTATCTCAGAAAAATGAATTTAAAAGAATAAAAAGAACTCTTGGAAGAGTGCTGAGTATATAGACAGCTGAATGAAATAAGGAGGTGGACATTCTCTGAATGTATGCCAACACTTGATCCTATCATTATTTTTAAAACTTTCTGCCATTCTGGTAAGTGTGCCAGCATCTCAGTTTGAATTTTACTTGAATTTACCTAGCGGCTAATATTGTGGAACATGTTTTTCTTTTGAGTTTGTTTTTCAATCACGTATCTTTCTCAGGGCCATTGCCTTTGGCTACTTTTCAACTGGATTGCTTTTATACTACACATTTTGAAAGCTCCCTGTTTATTTTAGGTGAGAGTTCTTTGTTAGAATGGTCCTTAAAGAACGCAGATTCACCGCTAGGTGTTATTAGCACAGGAGCTGGGTAGTGTTTATTTCTACCCTGGAGAAAGAAGAGCATTGACTGAATCTCATGGCAGAGGCATGTCACAGTTCGATGCCATTTCCGCCCCTGCTGATACCTTCTTGGTGGAAGTGGACAATGATTTACATATGTATGTTGCTTTTGCAGTGGGGGCATGAGCTCGTCTCTCCAGGTGCCACTGATGACACCATAGATGAAGGAAATGGAAACAGAATGAGACCAGCTTTGTGACTCTCAACCTTGTTGATCCCCAAGTGGAAATAGAGTGTTACTGGTTTCTTGTTGCACGAATCTTAAAAGGTCTTATTAATAAAAACAAACCCGGAGCCAGGTATTGGGGTGAAAGTTGAAAGATCAGAGAGACAGAACAAGCCACATCCAACCTCACCTCGACAGTTCCTCAGCTGATCCTGTTTCCTCAGACTGAAAGCCTCTGACTCCTCCCTGGAATGGATCTCAGCTGAACTGCTGCTAAAAGCCTAAAACCTTAAAAGAGCCCTAGTTCCTGGTCTTCAAACCTTATATACCTTCCTGCTTCCTGCAGTCACTTCCTGGGATTAAAGGTGTGTGTCACCATGCCTGGCTGTTTCCAGTGTGGCTTTGAACTCACAGAGATCCAGATGGATCTCTGCCTCCAGAATGCTAGGATTAAAGGTGTGTGTGCCACCATTTTCTGGCCTCTATGTCTATTTAGTGGCTGTTCTGTTCTCTGACCCCAGAAAAGTTTATTAGGGTGCACAATATATTGGGGTTCACAATATCACCACAGTTTCTGGTGTGAAAGATGGAATCCAAGGTCGTTATATGGTAGGCTATTATTCTATCCTTAGATGCACTCTGAGTTCCCTAGTGTTCAGTTCTTATGTTCAAGTTTCCGTAACTCTCAATTCAAGTAGTAAATGAGGGAAAGGTAATTTTTTTTTTTTTTTTTTTGGTTTTTTTTTTTTGGTTTTTTTCGAGACAGGGTTTCTCTGTGTAGCTTTGCGCCTTTCCTGGAACTCGCTTTGGAGACCAGGCTGGCCTCGAACTCACAGAGATCCGCCTGGCTCTGCCTCCCGAGTGCTGGGATTAAAGGCGTGCGCCACCACCGCCCGGCAGGAAAGGTAATTTAAAATACACTTTTTATTTATTTTTGAGATAGGGTCTTTCTGTGTAGCTCAGGCTGCTCTCATGTGCTGGTCCCATCTCAGTCCCTCCAGTGTCGGGATTACAGGTGCTTGCCACCATCCCTAGATGAATACTTAATGAACTTCTAATTACTGTCAACTGCTGACTATATCTGCTTGTTTATAATCTGAATGTGAAGCATATTCAGGTAGGCAAAGTGTATTAATAGCACATTATTTCATGTCATGTGAGATTAAAAGCTATATCTAATGGAGTTTTGTAAAATGAAGTTCTTATTTTGACAAAACATTCAAGTCCTCGGTACAAGGATAATGTCTACAGACATATAATAGATTTACACATATTGACTTAGAAGTAATCAGCAGGGACAAACTACACTTACTAGCAGTTTGTACGGTCTGCAATCTCTATGTTTAATGGCAGAATTGCTTTATTTCTTTTTGTGTACTGATGGGTGCCTACTGTGACGTCTCCGTGCTGATGGAGTTTCATACGCCTTTATGCCATCTTTTGCATTGAGGAAGAAGCTCACTAAGTTGGATGGCATAATTTTCTCAATTATCGATGTAAGCCATTTCCCTCTCATGTCTATCTGGACAAATACCACGAGCTTGGAATATGCTGGGTTTCTGTAAGCAAATAAAGAGTTACAAAAGATAAAGCATTCTTAACTCGACCTTAGCAAGTGACAAGTTTATAGAGAGCAGAAGTCTTCAATTAATTTTCTTTGATTCTTTCTATCGTGCATATGACAAGACAATTAACTAAAAGGGGAAGGGACAGTGACCTTATAAAATAAAAATTCTACATAGAATATTAAGTAGTCAGAAGGTATCTTAAAATCTCAGCTTTAGTTACCCTTTCCTCTTGATATTTCTTTTATCCTTTGAGTAGATACGTAGTCCTCAGAATGCATACCTTTTCTTTTCTCTGAACATTTGTTCTACTCCTGTTTATGTAGCATTTATCAACTTTATAGAGCCCTTATATATACCTTCTTTAGTTAATAAGAAAAAACAATATCTGCCTCTATTAAAAATGAAAAAATAAGGAAATGAAAATTATATACCTATGTTCCTGCATATATGTGCAGTTTTTTTCAATGAGATATATTTATATTTCCCCTTTTGTTAAACATAGATTCTTTTCTCATACAATATAATCTGAATACAGTTTCCCCGCCTCTGCTCCTCCCAGTTCCTCCCCATCTTCCCTCCCATTCAGATCCACTCCCTTTCTGTCTCTTATTAGGAAAGAACAGGCTTCTAGAAGAGAACAACAAACCATAACAAAACAAAATCTAACAAGATAAAATGAAAATCATCATACAGAAGTTGGCCAAGCCAACATCATGCTTATAGTTATATAATTACTTTTATTAATTTGCCCTTCTCTGAGACAGAGTTTGGCTATGCATCTCAACTGGGCCTTAAATTCACTGTAGTACAACCAGCCTGGCCTTGAACTCATCATGGCAGTCCTCCTGCTTTCACTGTCTGAGTCCTAGGATTACAGGCTTAAATGACCACACCCGGCTACAGACATCATGGAAGGTTTAGTTGTGGGAAAATATTTGTGTGTTTCATTATGCCCAGAGCCCTAGAATATACTTCATAGTAAGTTATCTGTTCTTATATTTAAGACAAAAATATAAAAAGTTATTTTTAAAATTGCTTATGGGGCAGTTTTTTTTTTTCTCCCAATAAAGTATGTTGGTACATATTTCTATTAGTAAGCTAGGGATCCTAAAGTAAATCCTAAGTGGAAGTGAAAAACCCTGTTAAAATAGACACCTATAAATAGCACTTACTCTTTGAGAGGTGAACATACATAGCCAGAAGGGTAGTTATAGCCACGGACATAATATGAAGTCGGAGGATATCCTGGGAAGTCCACACTGTGAGCTGTGATTACAAAAGGTGAAATGAGACAATTTCACAAGGACAAACATTATTTCTAGAAGCATAATTTTAAAATAAATGATGGCATTGGACTTCAATGTTAACACTAGTTTCACAGTGTACATATATTTATTTATACTAGTATCCCTAAAGATGCTTGTATATTTTTACACAAGAAAAGTTCTTTAAAAGTATCATTTAGTTACTTTCTGAGGTTTGAAACAAAAGAACAAAGCATAAAAGATAGTTTTATTTACTTACTATTTTTTGAGACAGGATCTCAATATGTAGTCCTGGTTGGCTTGGAACTCACTATGTACACAAGGGTAGCCTCAAATTCATATAGATTCACCTGCCTCTGCCTCCCAAGCGCTGAGATGAAGGAATGCTCCATCATGCGTTTGTTTAATTATTTTCTAATTTTGCTCTGGTGGGATGGAGCCTAGGGCCTCCTGTGGCTGTGACAGTACTGTGACATTGAGCTAAAACCTCAGCTGTTGTTTTTCCCTCCCTCTGACTCTTAATAGAGGCTAGAAACAGCTTGTTTTTAAAATGGAAAATTACAGACCTTACAATTCAGACAAGGCAAAATTTCATATAGTAGGTAGTGAAAACATTTTATGTGATGAAACTTTGAAAATAATGATTAAAATATGTATACATATTTTATGAGAACATTCATCTTTTTTTTTTGTTTTCTTTTAGTTTTTTTTTTTTTTTTGTTTTTTTGAGACAGGGTTTCTCTGTGTAGTTTTGGTGCCTGTCTTGGATCTTGCTCTGTAGACCAGTCTGGCCTCGAACTCACAGAGATCTGCCTGGCTCTGCCTCCCGAGTGCTGGGATTAAAGGTGTGTGCCACCACTGCCCGGCGAGAACATTCATCTTTAATGATCTGCTATAAGGCCCAGAAAACTGGCTTTGAGTCAGAGGGCTGAAAAGTTTTGTCAGTGAAACAGAATACTGGAGTCATCCCATTGTAAGTACTGGGAAGTAATAACACAGCTTCACTGTCTATCCCTGAGTAGCTTACAGGAGAGAAAATATTCTTATAGAAATTATAGGATTAGATCAAATTCAAGAAGAAAATTGGGATCTTCACTGGTATTCTGTCAAAGTACTTTCATCAAACATGATCTTAAGCTTTCAGAGTCCAAACTCTTGTGTTGTGAAAAGGTTTTTGTGTCCGTAACACAATTTAGCAAATAATGATATATTTGTGTTCCACAGAGTCACATTATTGCAGAGTAGGCTAGGGTTATATCCAAAATTGCATCCCCTAGAAGAGATATAGGCACATTTAAGGAAAGACCCACCCAGAAGTACTCAGTATTATCATACTTTATACTCAGTACTGTAACAATTATTATATATGCCCATTTTAAATGAGCCAAGTATAAAATTATATATAAAAGGCTAGTTTTATTTCAGAGGATTAAAAATGTATACATTGAAATTTTAGTTTACAGTCTCTATCTGTATTGATTCCACAGTTCATACTGCAAAAGTCCAGGAGCAATTTATCTACACAGCACCTCTTGGATTAGGTGAAATACCTGGCCTGTGTACATGACACAAGCTTTTTGGTAGCACTGAATAAACAAACAAAAGAACTGAAACTATAGTTTCTTCTAAACTATTAATACTAACTATTAAAGGCAAAACATTTTTGATGACACATAGTAATTCTAAAACATGGGCAAAATGTTTCAACTCACCACAGATAATGTCAACATTCCCTTCATAGTGTTTGATGTATATTACGTCGATAAAGTCTCTAGGGGAAATGGAGCCCATGGCAAAACTATTCGTAATGGTATGACATATAAATGTGTCCTGCAACAAATCAAACCAAAAAGGTTGCAAAAATTACTGAATGTCAATGATTTATTGTTCCCCAAGAACTCCATCATGTATGTTTAGACCGTCTTTAGACGGTCCCACCAAATCAGCCTGCACTGAGTGTTAAGGAACATCAGAGTCACAGTTAGGTGTGCACAACATTCGGCAAGAAATCTGAAGATCATGTATTCCATTTGTAGACAGAGAGGACAAGGCCATCAGATGAAATCCTAGGCGCAGCTAGAAAGCAGTTCAGAATTAGAGCTGGGGTCTTCTGATTTCTGTACAGCACTATTTTGGCCCTCTGTGGGGTTGGTAAAATATTCTGAAAAATATATGGATTTGGCACTTTATGGCATAAGGCCTAAAATTAATGACCAGTGTTTGAAACCATCTGGTGAAACTGAATTTCAAATGGCTTAGCTGCAAATTTTTCCAAGTCTGTCCTGCGTGTGAGATCCCACAGTCACTATCCCTTTCAGTGATTTCAGTTCTCTGTTGGCCTGGGTAGCATGACAGACTTTTTCTGGGGAGACATAAAACACAGGTCTACTCATCCCAGAAAGGGTGCCCACGAGAGAGCAACATAAGGATACACCAAAGTCTGACTTGATGAACAAAAGGGTTACTATGGAATATAGGTGGGAGGTTACTTATTGACAGGAGCAGAAATGACTCAAAGATATCTGCACTACCAAAGCCCACCCAGCACAGTTAATCAGCTCATAAAAGCCGGAAACCTGGAGTTCACTGCACTGCTGGCAAGAAGCTCAGAGTCTGAGAGTGTCTGTTCCAGGTGGCTCTGTTTGTCTGGGCCTCTTCCCGGCAGTTCAGCTGGTCTTTGTCTCTTCCAGGCAGTTGGGCAGTTCTCTGCTTCTTTCTGGCTGCTTGGTTTGTCTGACTCTCAGCAGTCTTTACTATTCACCTACTCGTGAAGAGGGAGGAACCTACTGAATCTTGTTAGTTTCAGGGACTTCCTGAAGCTATTTGAGTTGCTTACTTCCTCTCTTAATGGAGCTTCCCTTAAGGATGGAATGTTTCACTTCCCTCTAGAACATCCAGTTGTTTCACTTCCTTATAAACATCTTGTCATAAAGTAGCCTGTTCACTTTCCCTTTATATCCCATGTCTCAAGAAATTTCTCTCCAAGACGTAAGGCTTTAAATTGGAGAAAACGCTACAAAATATTTTGGCACCACAAGCCTGCCTCCCACAGCCTCTGGTTATTAAATCTATTTTCATGTTACCCTGTGTGGTACTATGCCCTCTTCTCCTGGTACAGGATTCATGATTATATACCACTGTTTATCTCATTTGCCCATTGTATTGTATATTTGTTTTCAAGAGTGACAATTCTTCATCCATGGGCTGCATAACAGGCAGTTAACACTCCTGGAGGTGAAAGTAGTATTATAAATATGAACAGGAAGGTGAAATGACATTATTCAGAGATAAATGGAGCATAGACTGGAAGGGGCAGGAATGGTGTACAAAGCCTTGTTCTGTCACATATTTGCAGCAGCACATATTTGCCGTAGGAGTCTTAGGCAAGTCACACGACCTCAGTCTGCTTTTTAAGCTTTTTAGTGCCCATGAAGCATTCTTTGCTACTAACTTGCAACAACAACAGACATTTTTGAAGTGCTAGTGGACCCTTTAAACCAGTTAACTCTCATATCTGGGTTTTCATTAGTGAGGCACACTGTTTCTCAAACTGACTGCTCAAATCAGTTTGAAAAGATCATGGACATAATTTGCTTTTATTTTTAGAGGATAGGAAAATAAGGTCTCTCTACAGATACAAGGATCTATCTTTCAGGGCTTCCCAACAATTTGTCTTTCTAGGCTTTAAGGTAAGTTTAATAAAGCAGGTAAAATTACAGAAGCATAAATACATGATAATCTGAGGAGCATGCACCTAAGGTATTTGCTCCTTTGTTCTGCAGGATGAAGACTCAAAGAGCCAAGGACCCAGTAATCTAGATGTTTACAAATATTCAGCTATAAATATCACGAAAAGTTAGTCTTATCATTGCCACATACTAGTTCTTTTTATGTTAATATTAACTAAAACCCTAGCAACAGTTTTTTCCCTCATTCTGGATTTTAATGTTTCCATAGAAATGTCAGCTGTTTTTCTTATAGAACTACCTTTACATGTAACTCAACCTTTCTCACTGCTTTGAATACACTTTCTTTCTTTCTTTTTTTCTGTGTATTTTGTGCTTTAACTACAATACTACAGGGAGTGTTTCTTTTCTGGTTCTATTTGGTGTTCCATATGCCTCTTGTATCTGGATAGCTATCTCTTTCCTTAGATTTGGAAATTGTTTCTTCTAGGATTTTAATTGAAAATATTTTCTAGGCTTTTGGCATGGAATTCTCCTACTATGCCCATAATTTGAAGGAGATCTCAAATATTCCATTTACACTTAAATGTTATTTAACTGAGTGATTCATTTTTTTTTCTACCTTATCCTCAAGCTTTGCTATTCTATTGTCTGTATGATACATTTGATTGGTTAGGTTTTTTTTAATTGAGTTTTAAATTTGACTTGAGTTTTCATTTTCAGCTTCACAGCTTCATGGATTTTCTTTAATGTTTCTATATCTTTATTGAGTTTTGTTTTCATATCCTGAATCGACTTTGTTATTTTATTAACCTGTTTGTTTTGTTTTCTTGGAATTCATTGGAGAGTAATTTCTTGTCTTTAAATTCTTTCTGGTGTTTGTGCCCTTATTCAGTTCTTTGAATTTTTTATAATTGTTTTAAATTTTGTCTATGTTGTTCTCATTCAGGACCATTACTATAGGATTGGTGATCTTCAAACAAGATATTTTATTTTGTTTTTCACATTGCTTGACTAATTACATTGGGATTTCCCATATTTTAAAATATGGAACACTTCACTAGTTTGCATGTCATGCTTACATAGAAGTCATAAAATTTTCTCTGTATGGTTTTTAGTATATGTGCTGCCATAAAATGTTCTTTCATTAGTTCATACTTTGTCTTGAGTCTGTCAAAACGTTTTGATTTGCTTTTTTAGTGTGTGTGTGTGTGTGTGTGTGTGTGTCTGTGTGTGTATGCACCTGTTTACAACAGTGCATGTGTGGAGGTTAGAGGACAACCTTGGCTGTAGATTCTTGCGGTCCACTTCGGTTGAAGCAAGACATCTCTGTTGTTTGTTACCGTATACAACAGGCTAGCTGGCCCATGAGTTCTGACTCATCTCTAGGCTGTGTCTTCCATCCTCTGATTCTCCTTGCTCCATACTGTTATCACCCCAGCGTAAACTACCATAAGATTCCATATAGATTGTTTTGATAGCTTCCTAACTGTTCTAATTTCATCTTTTCCCCTTTCAGTTGTCACGGGAAGTTTTATTGGGCATCTTAATCTGACTTAGCATCTGTGATCTTTCAGCACCTACTCTTTAGGCTAACTCACCAGTCCTGGCCTTTAATTTTTAACAGTACCTACTCTTTCTTCTTAAGTCTTTATGGTGCATATCAATATTGTACCTGTTCTCTATTGTCATATTCATACACTGAACTCCGCCAGGAAACTTGTAGTCATATTACTGATGAGCCAGGAGAATCTCCAGTTCCAGGCCAGTATGGGCAGTGTAGGAAGGAAGCACTGGGGCCATGTGGGTTTCTTAAAAACCAAAAACAGCTGCAACAAAATCCCAAAAGTCATGGCTGGAAAGATGGCTCAGAGGATAACTGCACATACTTTTCTTTCAGAGGACCAGAGTTTGGTGTCCAGTATCCACATGAGACAGCTCACAACCATTAGTAAGGACAGCTCCACAGGGATTCTCTGCCTCTGTCCCCCTTGAGCACCTGCACTCGTGTGGATATACCATGTTCTCCCCCAATACAATTTTGACTCCTCATCAACAAGGCATGTTTAAATTTGTTTTCAGTAATAGAGGTGAATAGCTAAGTTTAATTCCCTCATAACAAAATGTACATATCAACAAGAGACTGGCAGATAATGAATGTGATATTTACAAACAAAACTAAGCTAATTGGAATTAAACTCTTGACTAATAAAAATGGATATTTTAAGGCTTTAATAACATTCCAGCTAGGTGTAGTCCATGCTTATAATTCTATAACTCAGAAAACAGAGGTTGAGACTATAAAAGTAGTGGTATATGTGTATGTTGTTTGTGTGTGTGTGTGTGTTTAGTGATACAGTGTTTGCTTGGCATGAAAATGGCCCTTGGCTCAATCCCAAACCCTGTAATGAAAAACAGCTAATTTGAATCTATAAGACACTATTGAATACTATGTAGATTTAATAACTCACATTAGTTAAAAAATATAGTAATACAGTAAATAATTCTTTACTATTCAATAGTAAATTACCGAATCAATCTTGTGTAATACATTGTATGCTTTCAATAATTTATCCCACTTAATTCTGCTTTCAGGTTGGTAGAGGAAATTGGAGAGCTTAGCTGTTGATACTGGAATGATTCCTTCAATGCGATATCTATGGTTTCAAAGTAAAGAAAATTAAAAAATTTACTTTAAGCTGAGGATACAGTGCTACTGAAATAAAAGATAGCAAACAATAGTTAAGAAATTGTGAAATTGGTATCTGATATCAAAACACCTGGGACCAAAAGTGCTTTTTATTTTCACTTTTTAATTTATTATATTTTATATGTAATATATAAACATACTTTATTATCTACAATTTATTAATATTTATATTCTTTTTTATTATTTGCATATATAAAAAATGAGATATCTTGGGGATGAGAGCTCAGTATAAGCACAAAATTCATTTGTACTTTAGATTCTTCATCTTACATATTCTAAAAGGAATTTTATATAATATTTTAAATAATTTTATTTAATACAGTGTATTGAATTGGATCTAGCATAGCTTATTTAAATAAACATTGCAGCAATTATTTCAAAGTTTACGTTCCTATCCAGGCCCGAGGGCACAGGCCTGTAATCTCAGCTACTTAAGAGGCTGAGCAGGCAGGAGAATCATTATGGATGATTTCTGCCTAGGCCACAAGGTGAGTTCATACCAGACTGGGTCATTTAGTGAAACCCTGTTTTCTTTTTTTAATACAATGACTTTTAAATTCTGCATGATGTTGTTATCCATCAAGAAATTAATGTGGTGGGAGAAAACTGGATTCAAATCCACTATTGCAGAAGGTTGCCAGCTGAAAGTGAAATCAGAATGGTGGCCACGCCCTTACTTTTTTTTTTTTCAAAGAAGGAGAACAGATGTTTTGAGGTAAAACTTTTAAGTCTCTGAAAAATTAAAATTTCTTCAGCGAGTGTGAAAAGAACAAAAATGTCGTTACTAGAGAGAAGAGTAGTCACATGTGTGGGAAATTATTACTCTCTACTTTTTGTTTACTGAGGCAGGGCCAAGCTGTGTAGCCCGAACTGTGCAACGTTTTATGAAGCTCAGGATGGTCTCAAAGTTATGCACACCCCACCTCAGCCTCCTGAATGCCAAAGCTAGAATTACAGCATGTGCCCGTGTATCTGGCTGGCTTCCATGATCTGGTCAGACAAGGAATTCTTTAGACAACTTCCTGTACACTTGACTTTTTCTTTAGAAGCTTAGCGGGTTCCCAATTTCCTCTATGAGATATTCTGAAATTCCTTAATGTAAGGTTTATTTCCTTCATGTCAAAAGTATGTTTTATTTTTTTGGTTTCTCGAGACAGGGTTTCTTTGTGTAGCCCTGGCTGTCCTGAAATTCGCTTTGTAGACTAGGCTGACCTCGAACTCACAGGGATCTGCCTGTGTCTGCCTCCCAAGTGCTGAGATTAAAGGTGTGGGAGACCACTGCCTGGCCTTTCAAAAAAGTTTTTTTAAAAGATTTATTGATTTAAGTGCTATATGTATATGGGTGTTTTGTCTGCATGTACATTTGCACATCAGAAGAGGGCATCGGAACCCATGTAACTAGTTATAGATGGTGGTTGCTGGGAATTGAACTCGGGACCTCTGGAAGAGCAGCCAGTGCTCTTAACTGGTGAGCCATTCCTCTAGCCCCCAAAAAATGTTTTTAAGAGGTTACTATTTGAGAGAGAGAGAGAGAGAGAGAGAGAGAGAGAGAGAGAGAGAGAGAGAAAGAGAGAGGGAGGGAGAGAGGGAGAGAGGGAGAGAGGGAGGAGAGAGAGAGAGAGAGAGAGAGAGCGCAAGCACGAGCCAGCGAGAGAGCTCAGTTTTAAGCCTGGGGAGAAATAAACCCAAATAATCACCATGTAATGCAACAATGTCAGACATGAAACCGTTAAAATTTACATACAAATTTTTGTTCAGACGTTTGCACACACTGCCACAGATTGTCCTTTACTTATCTAATGTCTCTCTGTAGTAAGACTGTAAACTCTAATGATAGTGATAACCTTTTTGCATTTCTAACCTATACCTAACAACACCTAATCACCCTTTCATAAAGCAGTTATTTCTGAAATGTAATTACTGATGATGACTAACACTGTCTTTTAATAGCTGTTCACCAAGTGAGACCAAATGTAAACTATTTAATGTACTTCTGAGGATCTAGTTTCTACCCTTATGGACTTCATCCTGCTGGATAGCCAAATATATAACCCAAGGCCTCACTGGAGAGAATGAGAAGTGCAGACAAACTAGAAAGCATAGGAATATGGAGGGCAAAGAGGGAACACTGTGTCGAGGTTCTTTTTGGGAGACTTGGAAGTCTGTTTTTTGATTATTTATGACAATATTATGAGACAATGGAAAATAGTAAATAAGCATTAAATGTTAAAGCAGAAGGTAGACTCTGGTAGATGCCTTCTCTGGATAATGTGCCTCAATTATTCCATACATCCATGGGATAGACGTAGGGTTCCGAAGAAATGATGATTAAGGTAACCCCGGGCAGCCTTTGAAGCCAAGTCCTGCTTGCTTCTGAAAGTTTTCCCTTCACTATTACAATGTAGGTTCCTTGGGGACAGTCACCTATGTAGGCAGTTACTCACCTGAAAGGAGGAGGAGGAGGAGGAGGAGGAGGAGGAATGATATTTATATTGTGGAATATACGGGAGTAAATTAAAATTGTATTTGGTGTAATGCCTCACAACATTAGAGGAATGGATAGTTGAGAGCAGAAGGGGAAAGATGTGCCTTTCTTCTGATGCATAAAACCAAGTGTTCAAAACTAATCACTGAAGGTCCTTCTGGGGGCAGTAAATTACTGACAAAAAGCACAAATGTTAATAAAACATATAGATTACCTTTTTCTTTGGTTTTTCGAGCCCCAACTGTCCTGGAACTTGTTTTGTAGACCAGGTTGGCCTCAAACTCACAGAGATCTGTCTGCCTCTGCCTCCCAAGTGCTAGGACTAAAGGCATGCACCACCACCAATTTTTTCTCTAGCCTGTTTTAAAAATACATTCTTATTAAAAAGAAAAACGAGTGAGCCAGCTTTGTGCTTGTGACCGCAGACAGAAGTGCTGTAAGGATCCAGATTCAGCAGTGCTGCACCTGGCTGGGAATCCAAATCAGGTGGACCTGTCTCCAGCAGAGCTCAGGGAATTGACAAAGGAGGGTATGCGAACCGGAGATTGAGAGATTACCAATGCTCATAATCCTCCTCTCCTGCTACAGTCCATGGCAGACAGTGATCTAACCCAGGCACCATGGCAACACCAACTCTAAGAGGAGACTAGAAAGTCGCCAGCAAATGTGAATGGCTCAACAATCCAGGGCCACTGCTCCAAAGAAAAAGACAGAGAATTCGTCAGATGAGTTGGTTGTTTGAAAAGAATAAAATTGACCAACTCTTAACCAAACTGACGAAAAGAGTAATGCAATCTAAATGAAAAAGATTAATCAAAATATACACTTGAGAAAAGACAGCCTTTTAAATAAATGGTGCTGGAAAAGCAGAGTATTAGCCTGCAGATGAATGAAATTGGGTTTGTATCTTTCACCTTGCACAAAAATCAATTCAAACTAGATCAAAAACCTTAATGTAAGACATGAAACTCTGAAACTGGTAAGGGAAAACACTTCAGGATGCAGGTCTAGGAAATAAACTTGTGACTAGAAGCCTGCCAGCATAGTAAGTAGCCACAGCATTGTCACACAGTTAAAAAGCTACTACAGAGTGAAGGAAACCAGCCGAGAAAACGGCAGCCCACAGAGCGAGAGAATCTTGGCCAGCTATACTTCCAACTGTTAATGCCTACACTGTATTAAAAAAAAAAAAAAAAAAAAAAAAAAAAAAAAAAAACACCTGCAATGATTAAACACCAAAACCTTCCCTGCCTGTCAGTGAATGGGCCAATAAACTGAGCAGATATCTTTCATGAGAAGATACACAAATGTGCAATAAGAAGGCGAGTTATGGAACTAGGCAATGTTCTGGGCACCAGCTGCTCCTAACCCTGTGAGAACAGAGCTCTTCTTCCACCAGCCCTTTCACAGCCTCCAACACCATGGAGCCCTGCTTCCCTACTACAGATATGTCTTAGCTGCAGTTCAGCAGGCCTTGTAGCAGGACAATACTGCCACCTACTGTTTGAACCTTTTACTGTCCTCTTCTCGTCCCCTTTTTGATTCCTTGCTCTTCATTCTGTACTTATTCTTCTCATTGTTACTTCTCCAGAGTCCAGAGGCTGGCCTGGTTTATATCTGGGTATGTATTCTCCACATACCTATGCCATTTCTCCTTTATGCAATCATTCCCACTCCTGTGTATGGCCCTCTCCTCAACTTCCCACCTAACAACCTAGTACCTATCACTGGTCTCACTGTGATTGATTGCCCCCTTTTCTTTCCCTTTCCATCAACACTAACAGATTAGTATATACAGTACTATCGGGGTTATCTCGGCTTCTCAAATTAATCAGTATTTAACAAGGGTTGCTTTGCTAGTCTATTTTCAGAATGGGTTAACTACTGGACAGTGACATGCTGCAGATAATACTTAACCCACGAGACAGACAGACTACAGACAGAGTCCTGTGCTGGAACAGCAGCCTAACAAATAAAAATATCAAACAGCTGTACTACAGTCTAGTCTCCCCCAAACACTGCATATAGGTCCATGAACAGAAGAAAGGCAGATTGAATTAGGAGAACAACAACAGAAATCTTAACCAATGTTCTACTTCGAGATAGGTTGATCCCATTGAGAAAACACAAGGAGCATGGAGCCAAGACAACCTGACACCTCCAAACATTACCAATTCCACAGTAATGATCCCCAATTAAAATGACTTTAGATGAAATTCCAGATACAGAATTTAAAAGAATGATTATAAATATGGTAAAACAACTCAAAGAGGACTCCCATATTTACCAAGAAAATATTGACAGCTGAATGAAATTATGAAGTCAATTCATAATATGAAAATAGGATTTAATAAAGATGGAAATTCTGAGAAAAGCTCAAATCAAAATGAGGATGGAAATGAAAAAATACAATAGATAAATAAAAGTACAGTTGAAAGCTTTGGCAATACAGTGGATCATGTGGAAGAGAAAACAGCAGGATATGGAGATAAACTATAGGATTGGATCAATCAGTCAAGGTCAATGATAAAAGTTTAAAAAAGTATGAATGGATTATGCAAGTTTATGAAAAGGCAAGCCTATGAATTATAGCCATACAAGAAAGAGAAGAATTTCATGCAAAAGGCATATAAGATATTTTTAATAAAACCATAGCAGAAAATTCTGGAAATAGGGAAAGAGAAGCCCCTACCCCCAATACAAAAGACACAAAGAACACCAAATAGAACCAGGCGAAGGAACTCCCTAAATCATTATAGTTAAAATACTAAATTTATAGAATAAAGGAAGTCTATCAAAAGCTGTGAAAGAGAAGGACCAAGTCACATATAAAGGCAAGCCATCAGAACAACTGCTGGCTTTTCAATACAAACCAAGAAGGGATGGGACTGATGTCTTTCAGACTCTAAAAGGTCACAATTGCCAACCTTGACTTCCCAGGTATGCCTGGACTTGAGTATACCTACACCTCTCCCACCCTTGGTTCACTTTGGAAAGTGCCACTGTTAAGGTCATTTATTGCTTAGACAACAGAAAAAAGAATTACTTTCTTGGTACTTATTAAAATGACTAAGAGAAATTCATGTCATCCTTATCTATTAATAAAAAAAATGGCATGCAGGAGTCTAAAGCAGGAGAAGCTGAGTTAGTGAGAGCTATCTCCAAAACAACAACAAACTAACAAAAACTGGTGTACAAATACAGGTACACTTTAGTAAGATGAAAAACCAACAAAAAAACAACCACAAAAATCGCACTGACAGTCAGAGGTACAAGTATAGGTTTTCAAAGAAGTGTTTTCTAAAAATTTGGTCATGGTTGTCTCAATAACACAGTGATCTGAGGGAACAGATGTGATACCAAGAACTGTATGTGAACACCTAAAAAAAAAAGTCAGCACATTCACCTTTAGTGTACTTGTGTTTGAAATAGTCCAAGCTCAAAAACATGCTTCTAAAGCACTTTATAGGAAAAATATCTGCACTTAAGAGCAAGAGAAAAAGACTGATGGGGAAATTACTTTTTAGTGGTTTGAGAGAAAAGTGAAGCATTCTAAACATCTTAAAAATGCTACTGTTGGCAAGAAATGTCAATGCACTTTTGCAGAACTTTCCCATCCTCCTGAATTAGGAGTATTTTGTGCACATATTGTAGTTTTCTGGTGTTAGGGATGGATCTCAGGGCCTTGTGCATATGAACAAGTTGCTCTACACTGTCCAGAAGCAATTTACTTTGTGACTGTATTCATGTCTGAAAATTGTTGCACAATACACGATTGCTCTAGCTTATGAAAAGCACATGACTTCAGGCATCATTTCCCGGTGACTATTAAATAGTTTGTTCTAGTTATGAAGTGGTATTGACTTCCAGATTTGGTAATGCCATTGAACTTAAAACAATGCCTGTAAATGGGAAAATGTACTTACAGATTTCCGAGGAATAATTTAGAAGTCTTCTTGGAAACAATTATGCTTTTCTCAAAGGGGAATAAAATCCAGAAATAAATTAACTGTCAGATACAGAAAACAAAACAAACAAAAACAAAACAAAAGTAAAACTATGTTTTTCTGGCTTACAGAAGAACATATTATTTTAAAATATCTTTATAGTAAAAAACAATTTAAAAATAAACTCTTGAAAAATACTTTTTTCTTACTGAAGATTTAACAACTTTCCAGCCAGATATATCTTGACTGTAAGCTAAAATTTCTTCAGCAGTTTGTTGGGCAATTGCCTTAAACTCCATCTACCTGTGAAAATTTAAAAACAAATGGTTGGTAAAATAGAATCATATAAATAAGAAAGTGCCATGTTGCAGAAAATTTTGAATTCATAAACTGAAGCCACTCTTCTGTCCCAGTCTCTCAACTAGTTGGTGCTATAGGTGTGCTCTATTACATTTTAATACTATTTTTTAACCACATCTGTCATTTAGCAATTCAAAATAATTACTTGATCACTTGCATTCAAAGATTTTTCTTCAAATGAGAAAATGTGCTATTGTGTCTAAAGCCAGATTTTGGAATCAGGGACCTGGGTGAAATCTGATCTTTGCCCTATGTAAAGTATGATATGTAATATTTCTACTTTCTTATTTTCTTCTTGATGTAAAATTAGCATATACCTAACATCCTGAAGAATCAATGTGTTAAATAGAGTCCTAAGTGGGTTAAACAAATGCCCAGAGCATGGCATGTTATAGTCATTCAATAAACCTTTATTTCTAAAAAGCTTCTTTTTTTCCTTATGATGTGTCCAGAGCATGGCATGTTATAGTCATTCAATAAACCTTTATTTCTAAAAATCTTCTTTTTTTCCTTATGATGTGTCATTCTCTCCTCATCATGTGCTCGTGGTATTAACACTATTAAAGTGATTGGCAGAGACCATATATGATTTCCTCTCCAAGCCTACACCTACTGGCTATCTTCCTGTCCACTTAGCCACAAACTCCTGGATATTCCTCAAATGCAACCCAGAAACTTCTTATCTCAAGGTCCTTATATTTACTGTTCTTTTTCCGTGGAAAAATTCATGAGAGATTATGCTTCATTGAATCCTTTACTGAAATGTCAACTATTCAGACAAGATCTATTCAAAGCAATTCAGTTTAAACACATTTACTAAATCTCTCCTTGCTGGCAAGTACTGCAAATGACTGTTTTTATTCCACCACATTCATAGACTGAAATTGGGTGGTGATTAGGTCATGAGAGCAGAGACTTCATGGATATAAGATTAGTGTCTTTCTAAGAGACTTCAGACAGCTTATTTGCCCCCTCTGCCCTGAGGACACAGCCATAACATAGCAATCTGCATTCCAGAAGAGTTCCCTGACCAGAAACCAAACATTATGGCACTCTGGTGCCACATAGTATATCAACTTGTGCTATTTATAACCCATCTAGTCTATGGTAATATATATTGGGTCCCTAACTAAGTACAACAGTAATTATAGCAAGAACAATGAAGATACTGAGTCTCCTGTGAATGTCTTCAGGCAGCTGAGGGATCATTGGTCCTTCAGCCCACCAACCAGTGTTCAGCTGGGGAGGCCAGAGAGATGTTACAAAGAACACGGTAACGCATCTGGATTGGAAGCCCAACTCTGACACAAAAGCTGGCAAACCGCTTAGGCTTTGAATTTCAACTTTCTACGTTTATAGAAAGGAGATACTACTACTCACGGAGATCCATAAAGGCTAAGAGAGTTATACGCAAATGTGCTTGAAGCAGTGAGGAGTTGTGTTCAAGGTGCTCAAATAAGGTTAGTTTCTTATAATGAATAGTTATAACCATCACTAAAATGTTTTTCAAATAACTGGCTCTTAAGTGCATTAATACATCTTAACACATAAGTATCACAACATTTAGAAGATCCTTAGCTCTCACTTAAAATTCTCTGGGTTGGATCATAAATTTGTATTCTCTTGCTTAGTGTCCTAGAAAGGCAGAATAACTAGGTGATATTTTTTTTTTTCTATTAGAAAAACCATTTTAGACTCCTGGTTTCTTTACCTTTGTTAACAAATCTAGTCCAGATTTTTAGTGCCCACTGAAACTATTCTCCAAATCCTGGTGGAGATGTCCATATCTGTTAACCTGTAAGGGGATAAAGCAGAGGTAGAGTTATTTTGATCCACGACTTAGGTCAACATATTTTATAAATTATTTTGCATCTCCATAATGTCCTTCATTAACACTTTATATCTTGATTAAAAACACATTCCTAAAGTGGAAGTAAAAGGCCTTACTTCTCTACTGCTGTGATAAAATTATTGCTGTGATAAAACACCATGACCAAAGCCACTTACAAAAGAAAATGTTTAATTTGGGGTTTATGGTTTCCAAGGATTAGAGTCCATCATGACAGAGCAAAGGCATGAGTGGCAGGAACAGGTGAGAGCTTACATCTTGATTTGCAAGTTGGAGGCAGAGAGAGAGGCACACACTGAAAATGGCACAAGCCTTTTGAAGCCTCAAAACCGACTCCCTAGTGGCACACCTCCTCCATCAAGGCCACACCTCCTAATCCTGCCCAAACAGTTCCACCAATTGGAGACCAAGTATTCAAACATCTGAGCCTATGGGGCCATTCTTATTCAAACCACCACCAAGTAGTTTGAAAAGTACTCTTTTTTTTTTTTTCAGTGTGAAGATTGAATTTATCACCTTAAGCAAGTGTTCTACCACCAAGCTACATCCCAAAGCCAAGAAACTGTAAAGCTATTGCTTATAAAGAACCTTTAAAAGGACAGGTTAAAAAGATACCAAGATGAAATTTAGGCTTTTAAAGAACCTAGTTTTATTAAGGCCACGCATAAACGTCGTTTGGCTGGTCTCCAATATGGGCTTGTCCTAGTGAATAAAAACACAGGTTTTTATTTCTCAGTGACTTACCTAATATTGGTATAGAAATTTCACCATTGTTGGCATTTATCACTAGTTTTAAGTTTCTGCATGGGTTGTATAATTATTTTAAAACCATTTCACATTTCCACAATAGATGTGTGTTAAATGAACCACTGAACTATATTCTATGGCATCTGCCAACTTCATGTGCTAAGAGAAACAGGAAGGTGAAGTTTAGAAGGCCAGAGATGCTACAAAGGTGCAGGACACAGCTAAATTATAGTTCTATTACCTGATGATGTAACATTGGATGAACTAGATGGAAGTCAAGGATGTCTTCAGTCATAGGGTCAGTGGAAAACCAACACAGACCAATGCTGAGATAGCATCTTTTTTGATAGAGCACTCGGTGGCCACTTGATTCCCTCCACCTCATATCCTGTCCCAGCCTGATAAGACAGGTTCACACAAGTCAGTGATCTTTATGTTGGTATAATTTCCCTCCTTCTGTGCTGCCCGACCAGGTCCCTCATCCGTGTTGGGTCACTGTCATTTCTTCCTGAGAATCAAGGTCCCCGAAGAGTTTGTTAAATCCCATCACAAGTCCATCCGACTTCCTTCCTTCCCCAGTCCTGAATCTGCAGCCTGTCTGATATGGGTGGAAGCCCAGGAGGGTCAGAGCTCTGGGGCGGGATGGGGATGGCTCCGAGGAAGGACTTAGTGGGCAGAGTGCTCCTTGGCTGACTTGGTACCTATCTTGGGAGGGGATGCTCTGAAGCCGCGTGAAGCTCACTGGAAAGGCGTGGGCTGAGGATCTGACTCTCAGAAAAGGGACCCCCGCTCCTGAGGGCGCCTCCAAGTCTCCTCCAGCACAGTTCCCTCCCGCAGCCCAGGAAGCCCGGCCTCACTGCACTGGGAAGAGCGGAGGCCGGGGTGGGGATGGCATGGGACCTGGGTGGAGAGAAGACCAGGGAGAAACCCCACCTCCCCGGAGGGACGGCGATCTAACGCCCCTCAACGCCCTTTGACCTCTGAACTCTCCGCCGGGCTCTCGAGCCTCCCCCTCCTCCCCCTCCCCTCCCCTCCCCGAGCCTAGCGCGACGCATGCGCCCCGCGGGCCGGCGCCATGTTGGGTCGGTTTGAAAGCCGGCGCGGGCGTCTGTCTACCTGGCCTGGGGCCGCCGAGGAACCAGCGGTCCCGAGCAAGGCGGTGTCGGGTTCGGGGATGCTTTGTCGCGTCGTCCCGTTTGCGAAGGGCCAGGGCTTTCGACCGAGGGTCTGGAAGTGTGCGCTTTAAAAAGTGTCCTGGTGAGTATCGCGCATCCTTCCCCAGCAGGACGGAGGAGGGGGACCCGCCCAAGGGAGGGGACTCTATGGAAGGAGAGTCGGGGTGACCGGGGTGCAGTGATCCAGGGGACCCGCCCAAGGGAACGGACTCTATGGAAGGAGAGTTGGGGTGACCCGGGGTGCGGTGATCCAGGGGACCCGGGGACCCGCCCAAGGGAGGGGACTCTATGGAAGGAGAGTCGGGGTGACCGGGATGCGGTGATCCAGGGGACCCGGGAACCCGCCCAAGGGAGGGGACTCTATGGAAGGAGAGTCGGGGTGACCCGGGGTGCGGTGATCTAGGGACCCGGGGACCCGCCCAAGGGAGCGGACTCTATGGAAGGAGAGTCGGGGTGACGGGGTGCAGTGATCCAGGGGACCCGCCCAAGGGAGGGGACTCTATGGAAGGAGAGTCGGGGTGACGGGGTGCCCCCGGGGACCCGCCCAAGGGAGGGGACTCTATGGAAGGAGAGTCGGGGTGACCGGGGTGCAGTGATCCAGGGGACCCGGGGACCCACCCAAGGGAGGGGCAGAGTCGGGGTGACCCGGGGTGCAGTGATCCAGGGGACCCGGGGACCCACCCAAGGGAGCGGACTCTATGGAAGCAGAGTCGGGGTGACCGGGGTGCGGTGATCCAGGGGCACCCGCAAGGCTCAGGGCTGCGGGTTCGGGGCGGGGGCCTTGACCGCTGTCACGCAGCGTCCCTGGGGTCTCCCTGAAGGCCGTGTCTGTGCCCGCCACCCACAGGGACGCCGCCACCCCGCAGACACCGATGGGCCAACGCTGTGCAGCCTAAGGTTGGCGAAAGTCACCGTGTTCCCGCTCCATCGACGTCCCTCTGCAGACTGAGCCGGCCTTGCTTGGCTTCCATGGTTTAGAACTCTGAGAGCTACGGTTTCCAAGAGTTGTTCTTAACTTCCAGAAGCGATCTCGGTCCCCCTTGCACTCTTGACACGATCGATAAGTCTGTGTTTTGAATCAAGAGTCGTTGACATTTCTTGCCCTAAGTTTATCGTTCAGCACGATGAGTTTCATTTTGGAGATTTCACACCGAAGCGCTCGCGAAGGGAAATGGTAAGATATATGGGGTTTACATAAAATAGATGTTAAGTGGAAACAGTCCCGTGGCTGAAATGGGAGGAAGGGTATCATAAACTGTTAAAGTAGGTTGGTAATTGTTGGAAGCAGGGCTATAGGTGCTCAGGGGTTTCTTAAATTACCTACTTTTGCGCAGGCTTGAAAACTTTCCATAAGAATTTCGGGTTTTCTTTTTGTCATGTAAATAGAACTAACCCTTAGCCACTCACTGAGAACTAAATCCAACTGCTTCCCCTTTGAAGATTTTGCTGGTTCTTAAGGTTTTGTGTAGAATCGGCAGCCTAATTTGTATTCTGATAAGACATAAATGGTACTCAAACGGATTTAGTTGAGCTAATTTAAAGATTCGTAAGAAGGATAAAGAAAGCATAAAATTGACTTTGTTCAGTTCCTTTTTAACGAAAAACCAATAGCAGGGCATTGAGCAACCAAGAATCAGACTGTTATATTTTGCTGTTGCTAACCAACGCTACCCTCCTCCCTCAGCCCCTGAGTGCTAGGAATACGGGCAGGAGCTACTACAGCCTTTTGACTTTTATTCAATTACGAAATTTGCTATAAAGTCAATTTTGACATTACTAATATTACATTAAACAAAAAACTTCCCAGATTATCGCCAGAATTAAGCATGTGGTACATCCTATTCGTGACCTTTTAGTTGAGAGAATACTTCAGTTCTCAGTGACTGTTATGTTCTGAGTTAATACCTGTCTGTTCTGTCATTTCTTGTTTACAAATATACTCTTATTGTTATGCTAAGAGTTCTCTCAATTTAACTGAAAAACAGAAAGTTGAATACATTAAATGACTTTCCAAATCATTTAAGCTTGCTCAAGAAAGGTGAACTGAATCTATTTAAGAATTGAAAATACAGGAGCTGGAGAAATGCAGTCATTAAGAGCATTCCCTGCTCTTCCAGAGGACCCAGGTTCAATTCCTGGCACCCACAAATACCTGTGATTACAGTTCCAGGGGATCTGTAGCCCTTTTTGGCCTTCCTGGACAACAGGCATACCTGTCGGCACAAAGTCCATACACATAAAATATTTTAAAAAATTAAAAAAGAATTAAAAGTACCAAGACTGTGAAGGTCAAGAGGAGATTCTTATTTTTTAAAAAGGCTTATAGCTAGCCCATTTGGAAATAAAATTTGTAGTTTAATGTTTTTTATAGATAAATATTTTGTTCTCTGTAGTTATTTTTTTGGAGAGGGAAACAGTTGGCTAAAGTTTCATATTGGTGCTTGCAGAATTAAAAGAAGGTGTCATTCCTTGTTCTTGTTTCTAATGCTTTATTTGATGGCATGAAAACGGACTACCTGCTATCTGTAATGGCAGTAGGCTTGTAAGTCTTAAAAATTACCATCCGTTGGAGAATGATAGGTATTGTGATGTCATAGAATATATCACTATAATAAAAAAGGACTGTCCATTAGTAGATTTTTGGACTTTTAAAACAGTGAGTACCTTTTCTTTGGTATATTCCATGTATATGTGTATGTATATTTTTGTATGTGTATTTCTAAGCACATAGCAGGTGTTCAAATTTTTTTCCAAATCATTCATGAAGTGACTAACAGTATAGATAATAGGAAACATTCAGTGCTTAAGTAGGAATATCTATTATTGATAACAAATTTTATTACTGAAAAAAATATGTTTACATATTTCATAGTTTTTATTGCTTATAGTCATTATCCATTGGCACTGTAACATTTTGTGTTTCTATTGCAGTATTTAATGGAAATGAATAACTTATTTTGAGAAAACCATGTCAAAATCAAGCACAAAACACAGAGTATGTTCTCGGGAATCTTCAGTATCTTCTCTCCTGGCAAGCTGCAGCCTAAGTGCAAGTAGTTCCTCCAACTCGGATGGCTCTTTTCAGTACAAGGACAAATTGTACAATTCTGCGTCCGAGGCTTTGCAGGCTTACATTGATGATTTTGATCGAAGCAGAGAATATCCTGGAGCAAACCCGGGCAGAGTGAATGTTGATGAGGAGTCCGATACTGTGCTGCCGTTTTCCAGCTGTGTGCACAAACCTAACAATGGTATGCTCTGTTCTCTAGGCTTTCTTGTATTCTTTTATGCCCAGTGATTTAACACATTTGAGAGATGTGCCTTAAAGTTGGATTTTTATTTTGTTATTTTGGAATAAAAATAACTTATATTACTGAAGTCCAGATATTTTCTAAAACAGATTGTATACTTGTCATGATCCTAGGGCTAAGATCTTTTTGACCTTGGAGAGCACACCAAGGACACCAGTAAATATAGTTGACAATAGTAAGTGGCTGATCTGAGCTCTTAATCCATTTTTCTGTAGCATGATGGAAAGAATATTGTTATTGTCTTTATAAGCTAATGCCTAAATAATCCCAGTCATTCTGAGTTTATACTTGCTCAGTTTCAGCTGGTGAGATAGGAATGTTATTTTTTATCATTTGTATTCTATGGATCAATAGTCACAATATGCTGAGTTTGCCCTTAATAAAGCTTTCATGAAGACAAGTCTGGAAAAATGAGTTGTTGATAAACATTCTACTAAACACTTGCAGAAGAGTATAGAGTGAGAAGGATATGGGTGACATGTTCTAGGATAGACCTAGAACGGCATTCTCGGTGTGGTCATGCCATTTCAAGGTGACTAGGAGAGAAAGCAGACTGTTTCCACTGGTTTAGTAGCACACTTCTTCCTAGGTTGTAGCCAGTTTTCAGTCATCAACCTTACTGTGAGTGTATTAATGTAAAAGGAATGTCTGTGCAGAGAAAGTTGGAGAAACAGTAAGTTAGAGAACACACACAAATTCAGCTGACTGGAGATACATACAGAAATTAAACACTGAAGAGGTATGAAAAAGCACGTTTACCAGTTTATATGTTTAATATTTTTATTCAAAACTAATGATAAAGGGAAAGCACCAAAATGATTCTTAAATTTTTAATTCTTATTTACTGTTGATTATTACATATGATAAAGCAAATAAACAGAATTACGCTTTGTTTTTCAGCTTTTGAAAATCTTGGTCACAAACAGCACTTAAACTCTGTACACTATAGAAGAGAGACTATTAATGACATGGACTCCATTAGTCTAACCACTGACGATTTGTTAAGACTTCCAGCAGATGGATCTTTTTCCTTCACTTATGTGAAACCTGGTTACCGACCAAGCAAGAAAAACAAAAACATTGGAAGACGGGCTTCATCGGACATTAAGAAGAATCCAAATTTTCGTGTAGACTCTACTCCCAAGAGCAAGGATAATGTAGTTACTCCTGATGTATATACCAATGTAAATGGAAAGAAATATAGTAGCTCCAGAGCCCCAAAACCTATGACTAGAAATAATAAATATGTTTTGGAATCATCTTTATTTTTTCCTAAAGAATCGTCTTTCAAGGACAGTTCGAAGTCTGGTCCTGAAAAGAATTATCCAAGATGGCTCACTAGCCAGAAATCTGATCTTAATGTCTCAGGGGTAACTAGTATACCTGATGTTAAGTATCCAGTTTGGCTCCACAATCAAGACTTGCTACCTGATGCAAATAGTCAAAGGGTTTCTGAATTTCTTAATGAAGATGAATATTCCCTTATGCATAGTTACCAAACACAAAGGACTACTCAGCTTACAAATAAAGTAAATTGTTTCGAATATTCTTTTCAACCTTCAAACTTTACAAATTCCTTCAGTGAGAATAAAGGATTAGTTAATGACTATAAATGTGATTTTGAAAATAGCCAATGTCAGTGTGAGAATCCACTTCTCCCAGGACAATTCCAAAAGCCATTCTGTGGTAATACTTTGTTTTTCGTCTTTTATTTTAAAACGAAGGTTATGTTAAAATTTAACATACTTTGTAGAAGTTTTATGATGGAATAACATTTTTGTAATGTGTATGATTAACACTAAAGCTATGAAGTTCTCTCTTTTCTTTGCTTCAAGTATCACACTTTGTCGTGGTTTGCTGTCATAGAGTGCACATTCCAAATAGTCTACTTCCTGTTGACTGTGAGATGTTTTGAGACTTGTATTTTTTTTTTCTTAAAGAGTCTTTTTAAAATTAGGTGACAAACTCGAATTGCTTATCCTGAAGGCTAAGAAGAATCTCAAGCAGTCTACTGAAAACTTAGCAAAGCCTGTGGAGAAGGATGACAGCCCTTGCTCCTTAGATAAGCTTGAAGCAGAGCGATCATGGGAAAATGTCCCTGTTACTTTGTAAGTAAGTGACGTTGTTTAGTGTGCCAAGTGAAAAAGTGCTATGTCAACATCAGATTTGCTTTCCACATAACTTAATAATTAACAGTGTTATGATCTAGCTTTCATTTGTTTAAGTTGCACTTTTCATTTGTTAATACAAGATGGTATAATGTTTCATATACTTTCATAAAATACGTGCTACATGTTCATTTTGTTTTAGTGTTGAATTATATAATATATATAAATATACATATATATTATATATAATGGAACTTGACAAAATTTATTTTGTAATTGAAGCAGCATTGTTGAGTTCTCATTACTTTTTAAATTTTGTCTTCCTGACACCTGTTATTCATTTCTTATATATATTTTGATTTTCTCTTTTACTCATTACTTTCCTGAGATGACGGTCCATTTTTAGATATGGTCTGTTGTAGTTTGTAGAGTTCTTTTCATTTATATGCTCAATCTTCTGTGACACTGGTTTTTGGAATAATTCGAAAGTGCCTACACACCTAAGATGACCATGGTATTGATCAGCACTTGTATAAGGAAGTTTTTCATTAGTGTATTTACTACGTCTAGACTCACCAGAAACACAGTTTTGGGAAGCTGTAGCTATCCTGTATCTTAGGCTCTAATAGTCGAGTGTCTTCTGGAATTCCTGGATCCTTTTTCCTTTCTGAGACAGTGTCCTGCTCTGTAGCCTTCATTCCTCCCCTGGCAGCCTGCCAAGTGTGTGGGTTCTTTCCCGACGGTTCTCAGTTGAATACTTCACTTTGGAATGCCAGCTCTGACTGTCATCCCATCTCATCTCTTACTCTTTTGCTTTGATACTAGTGTAAATTCCTTAAATTTTGAGGATGGAGAAATTATAGTTACTTAGGGTTGTTAAGAGGATTCAGTTGATTTGAAAATGGAAATACTGAGGCTAGTTTTTGACCAAGGGTTAACTGTCTTATGAATCACGTAGGGTTGGTGATTGCTCGTAAACTATTTTCTCCTTTTAGTTTTATTTCTCAACCAATTTCAATAATATCTTTTAAAAAAGGAATTTATAACTAGCTTATTTAATGTTAGCTTCCTTCATTTTTCTTATTTGCTAATCAGTTAGTCTTTGTGTTAGTAAAAAATACAGTGCTTTGTTTTCACTTGAGACCAAAATGCGGAATAAATATCAGAGCTCCTTAAGAATAGAATTTTTTACTGCATTTACTGTATATATGTTTTTCATTTAGGCTATAAAACTTGTGTTTTTGTACAAGTTATATTCAGTAACTTGCACCCAGCATTTCATTTTTAGAGAGTCAACTCACAACTATGCTTATAGAAAAAGAAAAGATAGATTGCTGAGAAGAATAAATAGCTCTCAGTTGAAGACTGGCAAAGTATTCCAGGATGAAGCAGAATGGAATAGGAAGCAATTTAGTGTTCTAAAAGGTAGAACGTAGATGCTGGGGAGATGGGTCAGTTGGTAAAGTGCTTGCATAGGACTTGAGTGTGGATCTGTAGCACCCATGTAAGAAGCTGAGTATGGTGGTGTGTACCTGTAATCCCAGGGCTTGCGGAGACAGACGAGGATCTCTGGGTTTTGGGGCAAACTAGTCTTGCTGAATTGGAAAGCCATGGTTCAGTGAGAGACCTTTAAAAATAAGATAGATAATAGTAGAGGAAGGCACATGAAGTTGATCTTGGCTCAAACATGTCCATACATCCACACACCATACACATAGAGTAAAATGTAGAACATAATCAAAATCAACTAATTATACCTTAAGCAAATTTATTTTATTTTATGTTTGAGACAGGGTTTCTCTGTGTAGCTTTGACGCCTTCCCTGAAACTCACTCTGTAGCCCAGGCTGGCCTCGAACTCACAGAAATCCACCAGCCTCTACCTCCCGCGTGCTGGAATTAAAGGCGTGCACCACCACCGCCCAGCTCCTTAAACAAATTTTGTTGTGAGAATTTTAAATATAAAAAAAGGATAGTGTAGTGAACTGCTCTGTGGTCTATATCTTGAATGGATATATAAAACTATACTCTTGAGTGGTGAGTGAAAAGACTACCTGGGCTGAGAAAAAGCTTATAGCAAAGTATAAGTAAGATATGTCAACAAAGAAGTGCTTACTTAGAAAATGATTAGCATGTAGTGTTCAAATTTTATATGCAGGTTACTGGATATTGTGTATTTAAGTTAGAAATATAATTTTATAATGATATATAAAGAAATAGGATAATTTCATTCATTTCTGTGATAAATAGAATGTCAATTTGGGAAAATTCCTATTTTTGCCTTAATACTCCTTTCCTATATCTATGACCATAAAGAATTAGTTATTTCACAGTACTTCTGTGAAATAAGGACAATAAATGTAGATACTCAGGATTAAACAGACAAATTATCTAAAGTCATATGGAAGTGGGACTGGGATTAGAATTTTCAATTTGGGATTTAGATTTTCAAATTGAGTTTCTCTCAGTTTTCCCTGTGTCGTTAGCAGTTCTTCAGGTGGGCTTGTCTTGTCTGGACGTCGGCCGACATAAAACTGAAGTGAAGACTCTGCTGCAGAGTTTTTGTGTTTTCTGATTATCTTTAGACAAATAACTTGTTTGGAGTGTATGCATGGCATGGGGGCTGGAACCCGGAGTCTCCTGATGCCAGGCTAGGACTCTGCCATTGAGCCACACTCCCAGCTTTCCCATATTTGCTTGGGAGAAGGTACTTGTCAGACATGAGCTTCTGAAGCTTTTTCATAGCTGGGAGAGTCAGTTGAGAAGTAGTGGTTTACTTGGTGTATGTATTGTCTGTAAAGCCGGAAAGGAGAAGCAAGGGGGTACAGGAGGCTGAGTATTGGTTTAGGGACAAGATGGGGGAATTCGTGCATACCTTTAATGTGAGTCATATTCATGACATTCAGTTTTTTGCTCACAACTTCAGATTGTCAACTGTGTGTATGTGTGCCTGCATGTGTGAGATTACAGTGTCTTGGGAGCCAGAAGAGGGTGTGATATATATATCAATCTCCTGGCGCTGGAGTTCCAAGTGGTTGTGAACCACAAGATGTGGGTGCTGGGAGAAGAGTGTGGTCCTTTGTAATCATAACAAGTGCTCTTAACTGCTGAGCTGTCTCTATAGTCTCACTTGTTTTTAACTGAAAAAATTTCGTATTATGTAATGCCTGCTTTTTAAACTTTGGGAACTTAATTACTGCTGTATCCTTTAAACCCTGTTTAGCAAATCTCCTGTCCCTGTTAAAGCTGATGACCATCTTCAACAAAGTTCTGGGACACAGTGTATTAATGAGATTCTTGAAGACTTTTTAAGTGATGAGAATCAGGTGAGTAAAGCTAATTTTTATAGTAAAGGAAAGTCTGTAGTTAATTTGTGGATACTGACTTCTGTTACTTAGTATTTTAAAATAATAGTAAAACTTCCCAAATCCATTTTTCTCCAACATACCCATAAAACCATGACTATTTTCGTTATTTTTAGTATTCTAAAGTACAAGAAACTAGAGTTGAATTATACATGCAGCTTAAATTGTCATCATATTATTATTTTTCCCCCTGGAAAACATAAAGGAGACCATTGTAGGGGAAATGATATTTCTTTGTAGGCTAGTTCTCCAATAGTATACATACCATAATAATTTAAATTCTTACCTTATTTTACAAAGTCACTTTGTATATCTTACAAATACAAATGTACATACATGCATTTAAAAAATGATACATGATTTGAATTAAACGCATGAGTATGACTGACATATTCGAGGATTTTCAGGGAGTCAGTGTAGTTCCGTCAGAAGAGGCAAACAAAAGAATGGCAAGAAGGTGGCTGCTTGACCAGGAGATTTGTGAAGTAGAAAATGCAGTGAGGCCCTAGGAAGGAGTAGAGAACCCATGCCGGAGACCATTGCAGTCTCCGGAATAGTAGAGTAGTGATTTGGGTGGAGTGGGCACATTGGAGGTGGCCAGCAATTGCTGGGTTTGAGATGTGTCTTGAAGGAATCCAAGGAATTTTAGCCAAGCAGCCAGGGTGATGACATCACTTAGTAAAGGAGCGTTGGTGGAGAAACAAGTGTTAGGAGAATTTTTTTTTTTTTTTTTTTTTTTTTTTTTTTGGTTTTTCAAGACAGGATTTCTCTGTGTAGCTTTGCGCCTTTCCTGGATCTCACTCTGTAGACCAGGCTGGCCTTGAACTCACAAAGATCCGCCTGCCTCTGCCTCCCGAGTGCTGGGATTAAAGGCGTGCGCCACCACCGCCCAGCAGGCCAGATCCTAGATAGTGTTTTCCTCCCCATACTCTGTCTCTTTGCTTGGTGTCTGTTTCCTTCACTGGGGAGATGCTCATGTCATCCCATTTGTCTTGAACTTGCTTCCAAGGTTCTGTTTTTCCACCTGTGAGACTTTTTTTTTCCTTTTTTATTCTCTTGAGTCTCCCTCTCCCTCCTGGAGGAAACACTTCAGTTTCAAGGGAATTCCCATCGCCCATCAATAGCACTAAGTAGTGAGGACAGACCATTGTAGCATCAACAGTATTAATCCATCAGAGAGAGAAATACAGGTGAAATTGATGAAAGCCCATTATTATGTCCCTGGTAACCCACCTCCATAGAGTGTGCTGTTAGGCCAGATAGTACTTAGAGTAGGTGTAGAGGCAGCAAATGAGGGAGGGGAAGGAGAGAAGCAAGGCGAAATAAAAGACAGGAAAAGTAAGAGGGGTAGAGAAGAGTACTTTGGAAGGAGAAAGAAGAGATCAGGAATTTAAAAGAAATAAACGAAATGAAAGAAAAAAATGAAAATGATTTCCTAGTAATAAAGAACTTCATAACTAAAATTAGACTAATGTAATGGTAGACCAATAGCAATAAAAATATTGAGGCTTTTCTTAAAAAAAAAAAAGGTAAAGTCAAAATAGTACTAAAATACAAAGGGGAAACATGAGGCAAAAAAATTGTCTCTGAAAAAATATATAAATAAAATTGGATAAGTACATTGAGGAGAGTAAAAATAGAATCAAAGTAAAAGTAATAGTACAAAGAGAAAGGGAAACATGGAGCAAAGAAGGAGAGAAGAAAAGAGAAAATAAGGTTGGCTTAGAATGGCTTTCTGGTGGTCCGATTGGAGAGTGTCAGCTCTGGATGTGGGTAGAGGGTCAGCTGGCCTTCCTGGGACTGGTGCTGGTGCTGAGCTTGTGCTGAACAAGGTTAGGATGTCTCCCAGAGCTGTCTGTGTTAACTTCCTTGTGTTGTGCACCAGGGGGCCTCTGCTGCCTGTGCTTAGATTTGCAGTCAATGTCTTAGATAGATTTGCCCACCCTCCAGCAAAGTGGCGAATACTCTAGCTGGGAGGAATCTATCAAATATTTTTGGAGTACAGAGAGAAGGCAACTTTGGCACTGAGATTGTGTAGGCTGATACCTTTCAAAACGCTTAAACATCAACCATTCTGTTAGAGGGATATGACTGGATAGTATCAGTTTGCTGGATCTTCAGAGCTCTTGGACTCAGCTGCAGTAAATCTCTTTGCTTCAGGGTTTCACACACTTGCTGACCTCGGACTATCAGACTCCAGTGTTTTTTTCAGTTGATGAAACTACCAAGAGTGGGTTTCCTTCTCCCTGTACCATTTACTACCTGAACGAAACTATCTGATGTCTCCATTTTATTTATTAATTTACTTGTTTATTTATTTATTTGATTTATCAGTGCCTGCACCTCTTATTCTCCATAAAATTCTCCCAGCATCTATTTCAGCAGCAAGTTGAATTTAGGTTCCTGGTTCTCAGGCCCCAGGGTATCTTAATTTAAACAAATAGGTACTGTGGTAGCTTGAATGATAGTGACCCCCATATTTTCATGTGTTTGAATACTTGGTCCTCAGTTGGTGGAACTGTTCAGGAAGGATTAGGAGGTGTAGACTTGTTTATAAAGTGTGTCATCTCCACTCTTGGGGCTTGGGCTTTGAGTTCAAAAGACTTGTGCCATTCCCAATGTGTTTCCTCCCTGCCTCCTACTTGTAGACCAAGATGTGAGTTCTCAGCTGTTCCTGCTACTGTCATGGGCTCTAACCTTCTGAAACTGTAAGCCCAGACAAATGCTTTCTTCTGTAAGTTGTGTTAGTTGTGGTGTTTTATCACAACAACGGAAGAATAACTAAGACTAGTGCCTGTCAAGATGCCACTGTAGCATTAGTGCTCACCTGAGGTAGATCAGTGAAAAACGATATAGAAATAATAGGATCAAAGGGTAAATTATTGAATCTACTCAAAAAGAAAAAGAGAAGATTTAGAAATGATAAGATAAAAGATAGATTTTTAGATCTACTCAAAGAAAGAGAGAATATGGATATGATAAGATAAAAAGGGAGATTATTGAATCTACATTTAAAAAGGAATTACTTGTTTTAAATAGGATAAGTAATGAAAATTTTTTGTCTGAATATGTCAAATGTTAATGGACTAAACATTGTTAATGTCTTGACTGTATATATTGTATATACTTATTGGATATAGTTTTTCTTGTATTAGTTATAAGCTTTTTTAAATTTTAGACAAAAAAAGGAAATGTGATATTGTGTTCCCCAATATATTGTGCACCCTAATAAACTTATCTGGGGTCAGAGAACAGAGTAGCCACTAGATATAGAGGCCAGAAAATGGTGGCACACACACCTTTAATCCTAGCATTCTGGAGGCAGAGATCCATCTGGATCTCTGTGAGTTCAAAGCTACACTGGAAACAGCCAGGCACGGTGACACACTCCTTTAATCCCAGGAAGTGATGGCAGGAAGCAGAAAGGTTTATAAGGTGTGAAGACCAGAAACTAGAGCCTGGTTAAGCTTTTAGGCTTTTAACAGCAGAATGAGGTTCATTCTGGATAAGGACTCAGAGGCTTCCAATCTGAGGAAACAGGATCAGCTGAGGAATTGGCGAGGTGAGGTGGCTGTGGCTTTTTCTGCTTCTCTGATCTTCCAGCATTCACCCCAGTACCAGGTCTCAGGTTTGTTTTTATTAATAAGACCTTTTAAGATTCATGCTACACTTTCCATTGCTCACCCATCCTGCTGGACAAGTCACAAAAGAAGTTAACAAAACTTTGAACCATTTATGAAGTGGTCTTATCTGTGGGTAAGACTGCTTGTCCATGTTCACTAGGACTCCCTCACTTACCTTTTGATGAAGCTGTGTTTCCCCTTGTTTACCAGAGAGCTGTTGGTTTGGCGTACTTCTTCCCACTGAGTTACCTTCTGCTTCTCTGCACTGCTTAGCTGTCCTGTCTGTTCTCAGTTTCCATAGGCCAGTCTTGGTTCTATTTGAGTAGGGTCTGGTTTTGTTTTGTTTTCTTGTTCTGATACTTCTCTGTAACCAGCTCACATGGATGTGCAAGTACCTCTGTGGCATGTTGATGTAGTTCTTCGGGTGTAGAACCAAGAGGAGTAGCTGGTGTGAATACACACACACACACACACACACACACACACACACACACACACACGCGCGCGCGCGCATATATATATATATATATATATTATTCTTTCAGCTTTTGAGGACTAATCAGTCCATTTTCATAGTGACTGCAAACATTTTAAATTTTCACAAGCCAGTGAAGAAGGCTTCCTCTTTCCCTTATTCTGACCAATGAAAATATACTTGAAAGTGTGTTGAAAAAGATGTATTTGAAATCTAGTCCTCACTCAGTTAATAACTAATTTTTTTTTAGACATTTGAAAAGAACATTTTGGTTTACATAGATTCTGAAGACATTTTTGTCCAAAAGCTGTGGTTTTAAGCTGCTAAGTGTAATATTCATTTTAAAATATCAAGGATTAGGAGGAATATGCTAAACTGTTTGTTATTAATTCTAAATAATTTCACCTGGAGACTGGGTATGGTGAGGTGGTGAGTTAGTAGTTTTGATTTTTAAAAACACTTTCTTTGATCAGTCTTCTTTAGTGGGGTGACACTGGGTGTGTATCAAGGACCCTCCAAGTCAGACCCCATGCCTAGGAGTAATTGCTAACACACACACACACACACACACACACACACACACACACACACACACACACACACACAGTTTTTCTTTGAGAATTTTATATGCACAATGAAATACACTCTTACCTGCCCCCTTTTTCACCCTCCAAGTTCCCCATATGCCCCCAACCTGCCCCTCTTTCAGCTTCATCTTGTTTTCTTTTTTTGTTTGTTTTTTTTTGTTAATCACTAAATCCTGTTAGTGCAGCCCATATGTGATGGGTGTGGCATCATCCACAGGAACAGAGAAACCTACAATGGCCACATCCTCAAAGCAGAATGGTTCTTCCTCTCCCAGTAGCTATCAGCTTCTAGTCACTCCTCAGTAAAGGATGGGGCTGGAGATCGTTTATGTCATCTGTGCTGGGATGATGGCTTGTTCCTCTTCTGTAGGTCTTGTACACGGAACCAGAGCTGTTGTGAGTTCCAGAGGACAGCACAGCACTCCTCTCTCTCCTTCAGCTTCTTTCTTCTTTCCTCTTCCATGGTGTTCCTGTAGCCATGTGGTAATAATATAGGTGTGTGAATTATGGCTGAGAACTCAGTCTTGTATTCTCATCATTTTAACTAGTTTTGCATCTCTCCATTGACTACAGTCCACTACAAAAAGAAACTGCCCTGACCAAGGCCAAGAGCAGCTCAGGTCTGTGGTTATAAATATAAATGTGTAGAAAGCAATTAGACAGCTTGACCACTTAGCAGAATAACAATAGTAAAGTTCTGCCTTAGTGACTTTCCCTAGCTGTGGGTTGCTGACAGACATCATAAAATTCCCTTCTGTGGAACATTCCTCAAATCCAATCCGAAAGACTACCCTGTAGTAGTCATGGCACTATTTTACGAGTAGGCACATGTTTTCTGGCAGGTTGGTATTGCAGCTTGCAGGGTCCGGTGCTAGGTAAGACCACAAATACAACCACAAATACAACAGATTTGATTTTTTAAAACACCAATTTTAATACATTGTCTGGATTTTTGCATTAATTCTTTGCTGGGGAATAATACATAATAACCATTGTACTTGTTTCCTTTTGTATTTGAATAGTTTAATTTTTTTTTGGATTTTTCGAGACAGGGTTTCTCTGTGTAGCTTTGCGCCTCTCCTGGAACTCACTTGGTAGCCCAGGCTGGCCTCGAACTCACAGAGATCCGCCTGGCTCTGCCTCCCGAGTGCTGGGATTAAAGGCGTGCGCCACCACCGCCCGGCCTGAATAGTTTAATTTTATCATCTCATTTAATTTTAGAGCTCTACCCTATCTGGAGGCAAACATCATGGTCCTGTTGAAGCCTTGAAACAAATGTTATTTAATCTTCAAGCAGTACAAGAAAGTTTTAATCAGAATAAAAATCGAGAGCCAAAAGAAGAAATTAAACAAGTAAGCATTGACTTATGAACTGAGAAGTGTGATTTTATCTAAAATTGTATTAATTTCTTCACAGTGGCAGGAGCCGTGACGTAAACATACTTATTTTGTCTCATGGTTTCAGAGCTTCCAGTTCATAGTCTTTGGCTCCACTGACTCTGGGCCCACGATGGGGCAGGCCATGGAGGCAGCAGGAGGAGTGGTTAGGTGGTAGGTAGGGGAGAAGCTGTGCATCTCACGATCCTGCTGAGGAAGAAAAGTGAGGAAGGCCCCAGTGAGCAACTTTCTCCAGTTAAATCCCGTCTGAGTTTCTACCACCTCCCAAAATAGTGTTAGTGGTTGAGGATCAACCTTGAGCTGTAGGGTCACTTCAGATTCCAACTTACAACAGATTTCACCAGATTGTTTTAGACCTGCCTCCAGTTCCATGTGAATAAGCATGCCAACACAGTACATGCTGGAGAATTGTATTATAATTATGCATGTTTTAGAAATTTTTACTCATACCTAGTATTAGTAGACTTCTAAAGGGGTTCTCCCTTTTTTCTGCTTCTGAGCTATTTTTTTTTTTTTGCTTATTTTATGTTTACAAGTCCAATCTTATTTATAGATGCGGCTGCTACAGTTATCCTGTGAAAGAGACATCAGTGTCATCTTTAAGCATCCTGCAGAATTAATCTGTCTGGCTTCTTACAAACACAAAAACTTCCTACAGGTTTTGTGAAGCCTAGAAAATGTTCTCAATGTTAGACTTCTCCACCTTTATACTTCAGAAAAGCAAATTTATTTTTGTTACTATGTGTTTTTGGAACTTCTGAATACAACACTTTTTCAATTTGTGTATTTCCTAGAAAGTTTGAAAAATTTGTTTCTGCTTCATGCTATTCTGTAGAGGATGAGTTTTCAAACTACAGGACCATAGGATTGCTGTTCTCCCATACCTACTGGCAATGAATTCTAACTGCCACTCACCAGCAAGTGGAACATGAATATAGACCAATTAGCCTCTTTACTTTCAGTTTTATTTTCTTTCCGTGACAAACAAAATTTTGATATTTTTGATGTAATATGATATATTAAATAGGTATGGATTATGGAATAGCTAAATCAAGCTAATTGGTGTATATCACCTGTCCCCCACTTTTTCCCCCACGGTACTCTTGAGGAGGGAGAAGTGAGAAATACTTAGCTAGAAATAGGGGAGAGAGACAGAAACACAGGAGAGCCTCAGGACTGCCTGGGTCTAAACGAACCAGCCTTTCCGTTTAATAAAGAGCTTTTAAAGGAAAGCCAAGGGGTGGAGCAAAAGACCTTCCCCAGCACAGTCAAGTGCAGACCATCCCAAACACCTGATAACCATGCACATGGTCAAACCATTCCCTAATGCAACCCTGCTGTGTAAAGCAAGCTCAGATCTCACTAGAAAACCTTTGTGAGCTCTCACAATCTCCTTCTGTAGGTATTATTTTTATGGTGAGAACATTTAAAAATCTCTACTCCTTGAAAATTTCAAGTCTGTAATAGATTGTTATTAACTGTGACCACCATAGTTATATAGTAGCTATCTTGGACTTACCCCTCCTAAGTGTAATTTTATATACTTAATTAACATCTCATTTTTCATTGCTCAGCCAGCCTTTAATTTACTGTGTGATCCAGTGGCTGGAAAAATAGCTCAATGACTAAGAAGGCTTGCTCTTACAGAAGACTCAGGTCTGGTTCCTAGCGCCCATGTTGGGTGGCAGCCCCAGGGCTTTAACAATTGTACTTTTCAGATTCCATGTGTAAGTGAGATTATGTATTGCTTGATTTTCTGTGCCTAGCTTATTTTCCTGATCAGTTTTATTACCATTCTGTAGAGCTTTATTATAGTCAGCATGACAAGTGAATCAACTTTAGTGTCTCAACCTGGTCGTTTAAATTACAGTATTCATTGTTTCTCCTGACACTCTAATCATAGCATTAAGACACAGTGTAACCTGTCCTTCACTTACTCTCTTAAACATCATTGACACCTAACCTCTGTGAAGATGCAAGTTAAAGTAAGATTCTTTAATGGGCATGTGTTCAGAAACATATTTTAGAAGAACTGAATGGTGAGTCTAAGTGTAGTTTTAGAATGAAAGTATAATTGCTCTCCAAAAATAATTTGGTATAACTAATTATTTCAGATATTTTTATTTTTTTGGTTTTTAATAATAGGTGTCAGAGGATGATTTCTCTAAATTACAATTGAAGGAAAATATGATTCCTATTACTGTGTCTCTTCAAAAGTAAGTATTCTTTACTAATATGGACACAAATCCATTTTAGTCATTCCTTTGACAAAAAATCAGGGTGGAATTCGGTAGTTCCAAGAGTAATCGATGGTAGGCATATTTAAGCTTCTTATAGCACACTATGTTTTTTTTTAATTTATTTTAAAATGTGTGTGTGCTTATATGTTGTATTTGTGTGTGTGTGTGTGTGTGTGTGTGTGTGTGTGCGCGCGCGCGCGCGCGCGCCCGCACATGTACTTGTGGAGACCAGAGGTCAACACTGAGTGTCTTCCTTATTCATGGAATGCATTATTATTTTTTTTCGAGACAGGGTTTCTCTGTGTAGCTTTGCGCCTCTCCTGGAACTCACTTGGTAGCCCAGGCTGGCCTCGAACTCACCGAGATCCGCCTGGCTCTGCCTCCCGAGTGCTGGGACTAAAGGTGTGCGCCACCACCGCCCTGCAGGAATGCATTATTTTTTAAGAACATTTCTTTCTCTTTATCCTGTGCAGCTTCCTATTTAAATAGTCCTAAGGACTAAAAAGATACTCATTTAAAATGCCTGGCTCAGATTCTCTTTTCATCTCAGAATAAAAGCAGCAATTTGAGATATATAGTACTGTTGTGGATAGACTATAACAATAGTTTGTTAGGAAATGAGTTCATCTAGCCATTAATGCATCATTTAACATATGTGAAGCTGACTAGATGGTTCAATGGGTAAGAGCACTTACTGCCAAGCTTGATGATCTGATTTCAGTTCCTGGAACCCATGTAGTGAAGGGCATAACTGATTCCTACAGATTGTTTTCTGAGTTCTACACAAGTGCCAAGAGCATGCACACATACACCATACACACACACACACACACACACACATACACACCCACCCACACACACTAAATGTGTAAAAGATACTTTACACATCTGAAGTAGAATAATAAGTTTTATATAACAGTACATTTAGCTTTCTTAGTCATATTGTGCTAAATAATCATTGAATACTAGAAGTTGTTTCTATTGTCAGGTAATAAAGTTCTTTACATTTGCATTTAGTTATAGAAATATGAAATGGGATGATCTCTGAGCATTTGAAGGAATGGGTGTCATACAGATGCCCCATTTAGCTTTGAACACTCCCTTATTTTCTTATTTTCTGCATGTTGGCCAGATGTGGGCCTCTGTGTTAATCACTGTCTTCTACAAAAAGAATTTTCTCAGCCGGATGGTGGTGGCGCATGCCTTTAATCCCAGCACTCGGGAGGCAGAGCCAGGCAGATCTCTGTGAGTTTGAGGCCAGCCTGGGCTACCAAGTGAGTTCCAGGAAAAGGCGCAAAGCTACACAGAGAAACCCTGTCTCGAAAAACCAAAAAAAAAAAAAAAAAAAGAATTTTCTCTGATGAAGATTATGTGATAGGTTATTAGGAGTCAGTGCAATACAGTGTGCATTTAGAAGAATATTATTAGCAGGTTCTCCCCTAGGGCCTATGGCCACCTAGCTATGAGTTCTTGGCTGTATTATTGGAATCAGAATATGAACTATGTCTTGTTCAGTGGACCTTAAATCCAATAGAAGGTGTTTGGTTACTCCTATAACATTCATGCCACTATTACAACAGTGGCATATCTTGCCTGGCTGATAGTTATTGTAGCTTATAGAGTTCACAACTAGGATTTATTATTAATTTTCTCCTTAACGTGCATAGTATCTTTCAGTACTGTGAAAATTAAACAATATGGATGAAGCTTTCACATTGTTACTAGTTTGATTTCTTCATACCCTATGACTCAAGTATGTGGTGTTTTCAGCAATAGGGTTTTACCATCAAGTTCTGGAGGGTAGCCAAGAACAGTGGCCATAGCCTAATATTTCAGGGAGATTGTAGGACTTCACTGACAAACCCTTTGGGGAGAGAGAACTCATATCTGGCATTGGGTTTTCTATTTGATAGTCTGTGGTACTAGGAGAGGCATTGTCCCACTATAATAGGGTAATTCTATTTCAACTCTTTCTATGTGCCTGCGTATATTTTAGGAAGCTTCTATAGTATTAGATTTCTACACAGATTTTCAAGGTTTTTTAGTGTTACTCCTCCTCATACCTTGCTCGTCCATCCACTATCCCACTTCTTGCTCTGTTATTTTCCATTCCTGCTTCATCCCCACCTGTGTTCTAGCTCCTTTCCTTTGAAAATCCCTCCCATGCATGACTCCTTACAAGTTTCTCAACTTCCGTGGGCACTCCAGTTGAAACACATCTAAAGATTCATAGCTACTATCTACATGAAAGAACATGTGACGTTTTCTTTCTGGGTCTGAATGACTTCACTCAATGATTATTTCCAGCTTCATCCATTTATCTGAGAATTTCATTTTTCTTAAGAGCTGAATATTTCATTGTCTAATGTACTACATTTTCATTATCTGTTTAATCAGCTAATGGACATCTAGGCTAATTTCATTTCCTGGCTTTTATGAAAAGAGCAGCAATGAACATGGGTGAGCAAATATCTCTGTAGTAGGTTATAGAGTCTTGAGTATATGTCTAGTAGTGGTATACCTAGATCATATGGTACATCTGTTTCTCGGTTTTTGAGGAATCTCCATATTGTTTTCCATAGTGGCTGCACTAATTTGCTCTTCCACCAACAATGCATATGTATTTTTTTCCACATCCATTCTATCATTTGTTTTATTTGAAAATTTTTAAACATTCTTAAGTAATATGAAATCTGAAGGTACTTTTAATTCTTATTTCCCTGATGGCTAAGGATGTTAGGAAAGTTATATGTATCAGCTGCTTGTATTTCTTCTTTTGAGAACTGTTTAATTATGTGCTTTAATTAAAACTATTTTTTTGGATTTACTTTTATTTTTATGTTATATGCATGAACGTTTTGCCTGCATGTGTGTGTATGTGTATCACATGTGTACCTGGTCCCATGTGGAAGTCAGGAGAAGGTATTGGGTTCCCTGGAACTGCAGTTAGGGGTGGTTGTGAGCCACTGTATGGGTGCCGGGAACTGGAACCCACAGGTCTTCTGCAAGAGTGCAGGTGTTCTTAATCCACTGCACTGCTGCTCCCCGGTGTGAACTGGGTTATTTGGGTTTTTGGTTTGGCTTTTTTTTTTTTTTTTTTTGGTCTTTAGTTTTTTTGAGATCTTTTTGTAATCTAAACACTAACCTGTGTTAGCTGTATAGCTGGTACAGATTTTTTTCTTCCTCTGTAAGCTGCCTCTTTACCTAAAAGATGGTGTCCTTTGCCATCAAGAAGTGATGTAGGTTCCTGAGGTGTTCATTTTATCAATTATTGTCTGAATGCTTGTGCTCCTGGGTTTCCTGTTCAGAAAGTTCCTTCTAGTGCCTATAAGTTTAAGCATATTTCCTAATTATCCTCTATCAGATTCAAGTTATTGGGTCTAATTTTGAGGTCCTTGATGTATTTGGAATTGTTTTGTGAAGGGTGAAAGAGAAAGATTGAGTTCCATTCTTCTACATGTAGTTATCGAGTTTGACCAACAGTATTTGCTGAAGATGTGGTCTTTTCTCTAATGTGTATTTTCAAAAACAAAAACAAAAACAACCCTAGATTTTTAGTGTATGCATTATTCAGCCTATTGGAGAACTTACTTGTTTTTCTTCTCGACAAAAATAAGTTTTACTAAGAATTTTTACTGATATTTTTAAGATTTAAGCTATCTTTACTGTAGATATTAAATGAATTATGTGCCTTCTCTCCTAGATGATACATATAGCATGACAAAAGAAAAAATTAGTTTTGCAGAGCTGTTAGGAAAATTATATGAAAAACCTTTTATTAAATGTGATAATTGTGATGCTATTTTTTTTATTAGGCTCTGGCAGATTAACTAAAAATTGAGTTAAAAACAAGCAAATGTTTAGAGAACATTAAAGTATTTTAGTTGTTACTTGTTCAGATGTTAAAGTTTATAAGAAATAGTTCTCAAAATTTTATGTTTTTCTATAACTTCATTTCTTACAGTAATTTTGAAGTCAATAAATAATGTAATCACCATTTCTTTCTTTCTACATTGGCTAGTCACTTCTGAATATTGGTTTAATGTATTTTTGTTTTTTTATTGAAGGGCCTTACAACATTTATCACGCCTGAGAGACCTAGTGGATGATACCAGTGGGAAACAGTCATCAAAAATATGAAGAGGAAAATAAAACTTTAACCACAATAAACAGTCACCATACAACTCATTATGCACTTTCGCTATTACTTACATTAACAAAGTAAATATAAGTCATACGTTATTCTATGACTACATCAAGTATATTTCTAAAAATCTAAACTTGGAAATATTCATAGGCCTGATTTTATACAAAAACACAATTGGAAGACCCCAATATATGTCCTGAAGTAGTCCTTGGATCTTCAGATCAGAAAATGTTTAATATTCAGAAGTGGATAATTTCCTTTCTTGCCATTTATCTGGACCCAGCTGTTACTGACATCATTTGTCATTTAGTTCTTTGATGTTAAGGAACTTTTTATATTTGTGTGTGTTTGTGTGTGTGTGTGTGTGTGTGTGTACTAAATATATTTAAGCAGCTTAAGGAATACCTTAAATTTTTGTATCATAAAGGATTTTGTTACTTCTAAGATGTCATAAATTGAATATTTAAGATGTTATATTTGTAAGTGACATTGATTTACATAGTTGGTGACTCAGTGCTAATGGAATGTCCTTTCATTGTGATATCATGGAACCTTGTTATTTAATTAGCGCTTTGATTCTTTGTAATAATCTTGATAATACTTGACAGTTTACAAATCATTTTAGAGAGTATATTTGAGAATTTAATATTTGATATATTGTTGTTGCCCAGATTTTAGCTTTGGATTAATCCCAATCTACTAAAAACCATGATCTTTTGACAAATCTGAAACTAAACAAAAAAGGAGTGTGGAAAATCCAGAAATGATTGTAATTTAAAGATATTTTCTATAGTTTTCTGAATTTATCTCTAGATAGAACTGAGCAGAGCTGTGTTTTGCAGTTTCTACTGAGTGTTAATATTTATAATAAGTAGGAAACATCTTCATCAGTGAGACTAAAATTATGTAATAAAGCATAACTAATGCATTTAAAAGTGATGAAATTAAAGAATGTATGTGTATATGGTCAAATACCACAAATTAACATACTACCCAAATGGCTGTAGCTTTAATAAGTAAATTTATTGTTATGTGGAGTTTCTAAGCACATTTGGCCAAAGAATTTTTTTTCTCAAGTTATTAAGACATCATTTAACATCAGATGGTGTAGAGTAGAGACCCTGTCTTTTTGTGTTCCCTAGCTAGTGAAGTTTCCCACCTATTTGTCTGGCTAGTTCAAGAAGCTCTTACCAATAAATAAATTTGTTAACACTGAGATGTTGTCTTTGCTGCTGACATTCTATTTTGTGACATGTTCTACTGCACAGTAAATGGCTTATGCAACCAAATAAAGAATTACCATGCACATTAAGTTATACCTGGCTTTGAAAAGGAAGATTGTGACCGTTACATCAGTTAGGTCTGGGAGAGTCATTTCACCTAGCAAAATGCACTATAGACAGTTTCTAAAGAGAGATCCAGGTTGTAAGTTCCAATTACATATTAATTATGTGTTTGTCCCACATAATCTATACCATTGCTGGAAAGCATCAGCAAAGACATGGTGCTTTAATGACTAACATTCATTTGGTTAATGTTCCCTTTTGCAAGAATACATCCCTTACACTAAATATAACCAGTTCATTCTAAAATTATGTTATAACTTATATTTTAAAGCAGTTTTATATTACCAAAGGAGCATTACTTTTTTATTTCATAAGAAACATGAAGAAAGGTAGCCTTTACCTAAATAAAAGGAATTGACTGAACCAGTTATTAATCCCAACTTAAAATATACATAGGAGAGACAACTGAAAAATAAATCTAAATGTTCATGAAATTCTGCAAAAAGTCATTAGTTACATGTATAATTAATATTCACATTTTTCTTTAGAGTTTTGGAGGATATGTCAATAATGAGATTGGTGAATTGAGACTTTAGATAATGAGAAAAGTTAGATATTAAAGCTGTATTATAGATGTAAAATTGATCAATTCATTGCTCTTACTTTTTAAGGTATATTGGGAAAATGTTAAATAGGAAAAAAGGGGCTTCAATTTTTTGAGCATAAAATATTTAAAAATCAAAGGGTATGGTGGAGTGTGGTGGTGCATGCCTTTATCCCCAGCCCTTGAGAGGCAGAGGCAGGCTGACCTCTGAGTTCGAGGCCAGCCTGGTCTATATAGTGAATTCCAGCATAGTCAGAGCTACATAGTGAGATGCTGTTTCTCAAATCTAAAAAGGAAAAAAAAAATGAAAGGGAATGGAGAGATGATTCTATTGATAACATGCTTGCTACTCATGCTTAACTCATGTTAAAAAAAAAAAAAAACTAAGAATGATAAAGCACATGTAATTCTGGCCTTGGAGGGGCAAAGAGAAGAGGATTCCTACTGCTTTCTGGCCAGCTTTGTAGGCTAATGAGTGAGCTCCATGTCAAAGATACTTTTTTTTTTTTTTTTGTGGGAGTAGAGATTTTAATATCATAAATCCGAGTGGGCCCGCCTTTCACTACCAAGCCTCCTCTGGGGCTTCCTGTCTCTATTGCCTGGAAGGCTGCCTGCAGCCAGGGCTTCCCCCACCCCTAGGAAGATCCAGCACCAGCCTGAGAAGGGAGGCAACAGCAGCTAAGGAGTGGGAGAGGGAAGAAGAAAAAGCGTGTGCAGGCGCATATGGGTGTGTATTTATGTGTGAGAACAAAAGTAAAGTGTCAGGTTTATAGATGCTGGCCCAGGGACAGTCTAGGATGGGAAAGGAGGGAGGGCAAGAAACATCCTTTTTCCCTGGCACCGTGGGCTGACTCTGTCCCGGGGCCAGATAGATGGACTAAGCGGGAAAGATCCCTCAGTCTGAGCTTTCAGGACTTGAACCCTTGGAGTCTGGTGGAGTGACGGGTCCAGTCTGTGGGACACTTGGTCTGTCTCCTTTTGAAAGCCCTGGAAAAGTGGGAGGTAAGAAGCAGAGGGAGACAGGTTTCTGCTAGAAGAACTTGACTCCTCGGCCGTCACTGACAGTGATGATCTCAGCCTTGTGTTCCTGCTGTAGGGCCTGTAGAGCACGAAGAAGGGTCGCCTCATCCAGCCCATGGAACTCTTCATCTTCTGTGTCTTCCCCACTGGTCGGTTCATAAAGGGTAAACAGAGTTGTTCTGGCAGCTCCCGGAATCCCACTGATAAATGAGTTTCCCCCATTCTTCTGGCCTCCGCCACACGATCAGGGAAGTTAGACTTATTCTTATCTGACCACTCGAGGTTCCCTTTCTTCCGTAGTTCCTCTAATACAACCGGGATTGACTCTACAGGAAGTTTCCGCTGTAGTTTGATGTTGTTGAAGAGCGGGCTCTCCTGGGCTTCCATCACCGTCATGCTGGATTGTTTGTGCAGGTGACAGAAAGACAGAACCGGAGAGCATCAGGCGGGCAACTGCTTCCGCCGAGTGTCCACGTTCAGCTGTAACGTAAAGATGGGCGGGAAGCGGTACTGCCAAGCCACTCTTTTTTAAAATTTAATTTAATTTAATTTTACAATATAATTTAATTCTACATATCAGCCACGGATTCCTTTGTCTCCCCCCTCCTGCCCCCCTCCCCTTCCCCCCAGCCCACCCCCCATTCCCCTCTCCTCCATGGCAAAGCCTCCCCCGAGGACTGAGATCAACCTGGTAGACTCAGTCCAGCCAGGTCCAGTCCCCTCCTCCCAGGCTGAGCCAAGCGTCCCTGCATAAGCCCCAGGTTTCAAACAGATACTTTCTTAATAAATAAGGGAGACAGACATTCCTGAGGCATGACACCCAAGGTTGTCCTCCTGGCCTCCACATCTGCATGCACATATACTCAAGATACTTTCATAGTATTTGAGATCAGGAATTAAAGATATGAAAAAATTAAGACTGAAATACTGGCCTTACTATCAGTGTGAATTCATCATTCAGCTTCATAGAGATTTCTGACCGAATTGAGGAACTGTCTCCTTGAATTAGCCTTCGTTTATGTTTCTCTAGTCACGCTATTTTTTTGGCAAAATTTATGTTAGGAGGTTTTCTTGTACTTTTTTGTTATTTTATACTTAATATTTTATTATTTTGTACTTAATAGATTAGGCTAATATCTTATTACATGCAATTATAAAATAAAATTCTCAATTATTGAAGAGATGACAGAAGACCTACATTTGCTTCCAAGCACCCAAATTGGGCAGCTCACAACCATGTGTAATTCCAGTGCCAAGGAACCCAGTTCCCTCTTCTCATCTCCAAAGGCACCTGCACATATCCGGCATTCACTCATACTGTCAAACACACTTGAATAGAAACACTCATCTTTGTCCTGACAGTTATTTTCCTGTGTTTTGGATACATGGATTTTCTATTAATGGATTTTTTTTCTGTTTCACCCTTCACAATATATTTCAAAGCTATTTGGTGGAAGAGGTGCTGCCAAGCACAGGGTGGGCCCTTGGTGTTTAAACTCTGAGTTTGGACAGTCACATGATATGGAGCCACCATTATCCTAAGTATCATGGGATTTTCTTTTCCTTAAAGTCCTCTGTATCTCCTATTCATCACCTCCACCCATGCAAAGCCACCTTAAGATGAGATAAATCATACCTACTTCAGACTTATTTCCTTTTTAATATTTCTGCTGTTCTTCAAATAGGATCAAAAGTTTTCTAACTATTATAGCTGGGCATAGCTATGTCTTTTGATTACTTGAGCTCTAAACAGTTGGGGGTGTAAAGGTTTTGATATTTTGCATTTTACTAGCTAGATAGGCAACCTATCTTACAAATGTAGAACTAAATGAAGGGCCATTTTCCATATCTGGCTGTGGGTAGAACAACAAGGTAAACTCAGAGGTTTTGTGATCTCCCAAGATCAAATACTTGGTGAGGGATGTTTTGCTGACAGGAATGTACAAGCCACTTATGATGAGCATACAATATCCCTATGCCGTACAGCAGCTCGAAATGCTTGGGAAAAAATTCCAGAACCTGGAAAACCAACTGAGGTATACACAAAGATATTTCAGGGACCGCACAAACCCTTCACCGATTTTTTTTACAAAGGCTGAACACAGCTATAACAAAAGCTATATCAGATAAAGAATTAAGAAAAGTATTAACCGAGTCCTTGGCGTTTGACAATGCTAATGCAGAATGCAGAAGAATACTTACACCATTAAAGATCAGATCAGCTCCTTTGGAAGAAGGGATTCAGTATACTAATGGTGTTGAGTCTTGTAACTACAGTAATGAGGCTTGGATAGGAGAGACAAATCCCAGAGGTGAAAGAAGGCCCCATGTTACCAAATGTTTTAAATGTGGTACACCAGGTCATATAAGTAAAAACTGTACGTGGGGTATTCCTAGAAGTAATACTCCTTTTAGGAATAGTCTAAACAGGAGACCCCAACCACCTCCTGGATTATGTAGAAGGTGTGGCAAAGGCCGACATTGGACCAGTGAGTGCAGATCAAAAATAGATATACGAGGCAACCCTTTACTGGTGGGAAATGCCTCAGGGGGCCTCTTGCAGGCCCCCAAATCAAATGTAGTATGAACATTCCCAGCCACTGTGGAAGAAATTCCTCTCCAGGACAACTGAATAAACCAATGCCTAATGTAAAAACCGATACTGCAATGGATGATAAAACAGCTCTGATAGGTGGATCACAGTTTACAAAGAACACTATAAAACAAATATTTTGGCAGACTTCCATAAATGAACAAAGACCAAAGCTTAGAATTCAAATTAATGGCCTGGTTCTGGAAGGCCTGGTAGACACAGGTGCAGATGTGACTATAATTACACCAAAATCATGGCATCCAAATTGGCCTCTTCAAGAGGTAGATGTCCAACTTTTAGGGATTGGCACCCTATCTCAGATAAAACAGAGTTCGAGATGGGTTGAAATCATAGGGCCAGAAGGACAGAGAGGAAGGCTGAAGCCATATGTAGCAAATGTAGCAGTAAATCTTTGGGGCTGAGATCTGTTACAACAGTGGAATACCCAGATTAAAATTCCTACACTTTCAGAAAAGGAATACAGACCAATGGATGTTTCTAGGAATAATATGACATGCTATAAAATCAGTCACCAACCATTCAGGCTGTTCACAAACAGAACACGATTGCTGTTGAACTCTCAGAAGTACCAACTGCCTTACCTTTAAAATGGCTAACTAATAAACCTGTCTGGGTTGGACAATGGCCTTTGACAAAAGAGAAGCTACAAGCTTTAGAACAGCTGGTTCAAGAGCAGTTAAATGCTCAACACATTGAAGAATCTACTAGCCCTTGGAATTCTCCTGTGTTTGTTATTAAAAAAAAGTCTGGTAATTGGAGAATGCTGACAGATCTGAGAGCTATTAATAAAGTAATTCAGCCAATGGGCTCCCAACAGACTGGGATGTCCTTGCCCTCTCTGCTACCTAAAGAATGGCCTATAATAGTTATTGACTTAAAAGACTGTTTCTTTACCATACCCTTACAAGAAAATGATAGAGAAAAATTTGCCTTCACAGTACCTAATTATAACAATTCTCAGCCAGTCAAGAGATATCAATGGAAGGTCCTCCCACAGGGAATGTTAAACAGCCCTACTTTGTTCCAATACTTTGTGCAGAAACCTTTGGAGATAATTTGTGTAAAGTTTCCACAATCCATAATTTATCACTATATGGATGATATCCTATTAGCTGATCAAAAGTTAGATACATTAGAAAGCATGTTTGAAGAAGTAAAAAAAGTTTTGCCTCACTGGGAACTGCAAATTGCTCCTGAAAAAATACAAAGAGGAGATTCTATTAATTACTTAGGATATAAGATAGAACTACAAAAAATTAGACCCCAAAAGGTATAACTAAGGAGAGATCGATTGAAGACTCTTAATGATTTTCAAAAGTTATTTGGAAGCATTTCCAACTTACTGGGTATCATGTGAATACCCAAAGATGGACTACAAAATTTGGCTAATACTCTAGAAGGGGACAAAGAATTAAATAGTCCAAGGAATTATCAGCCGAAGCTGAGAAGGAATTGGCTCTAGTAGAAAAGACAATTTGAGAATCACATGTGGATCGTGTGGATCCAGAACTTAAATGCATTCTTGTCATATTCCCCTCCAGACATTCCCCAACAGGTATTTTGATGCAGAGGGAAGATATTACATTGGAATGGATATTCCTACCATGTAAACCAAATAAGAAATTAAAGACTTATATAGAAAAGATCTCTGATTTGATTCAAAAAGGTAAACTAAGACTTCACCAGTTGACAGGAATGGACCCAGCAGAAATTGTAGTACCTTTAACTAATGAGGAAATTTCATCACTATGGAAAGATAATGAAAACTGGCAGAGAGCCTGCAGTAACTTTTTAGGAGAGATTAACAACCACTATCCCAAAAGCAAGAGAATAGAATTCATAAAGAAGACCGAATGGGTCCTTCCTCACATTGTATGACAAAAGCCAATTTCTGGAGTCCTCACATTCTATACTGATGCAAATAAATCAGGGAAAGCAGGATATAAATCAGGAGACTTAAGTAAAGTGGTACAAAGTCCATATAGCTCTGTACAAAAGGCAGAACTGTATGACATTCTTATGGACTTCACAGAACCCCTCAATATAGTCACTGACTCTCAATATGCAGAGAGAGTTGTTTTACATATTGAAACTGCTGAATTTATTCCTGATAATACAGAATTAACTTCATTATTCATACAATTGCAGGAAATCATCAGAAAAAGGGAACATCCTATATATATATAACACATATCAGATCCCATACAGGTCTGCCAGGACCTCTAGCACAAGGTAATGATGAGATTGATCAGTTACTAATAGGTAATGTGCTAGAAGCTTCAGAATTTCATAAGAAATACCATGTAAATAGCAAAGGTTTGAAGAAGGATTTCTCCATCACTTGGCAACAGGCTAAGGATATTGTGAAAAAATGTCCTACTTGTTCCATCTATAACCAACTTCCATTACCTGCAGGGAGCAATCCAAAAGTTATACAAAGAAATGAAATTTGGCAGATGGATGTGTTTCATTTTGCAGAATTTGGAAGATTAAAGTATGTACATCATACCATTGACACCTATTCAGGATTTCAATGGGCAATTCCTATGAGTTCTGAAAAGGCTGATTCTGTGATTACACACCTATTAGAAGTTATGACCATCATGGGAATACCTGTACAAATTAAGACAGACAATGCCCCAGCATATGTCTCCAATAAAATGAGACAGTTCTTTGCTTATTACAATATAAAGCATGTTACAGGTATACCACACAATCCCACAGGCCAAGCAGTCATAGAAAGATCCAATCAAACTTTAAAGGATATGCTAAATAAACAGCACAGGTAGCAATGACTCCTAGAAATAGATTGCATAGTGCTTTATTAACCTTGAATTTTCTCAATGCTGATGAGAAAGGAACAACAGCTGCGGAGAGATATTGGACGACAGACAAAACTCCTGAGCTAAACCAACCGGTTTATTTCAAGGACGTGCTGACCTCAGAATGGAAACCTGGATATGTTCTACGTTGGGGAAGCGGTTTTGTTTTTGTTTCTGCAGGAGAAGAAAAGCTATGCATACCAACAAAATTAATAAAAATTTGATTTGAACAGGAAAAACCCCTTGATGAGGAGAAGTAAAAGATCATCCACCAATGTGACATCTCTAAAAGTTGTAAGAAAAATTTAACAATCAAAGGTTGCGGTAGGGTTCTGTTTTTGTCTTTCCAGGATAAGGGAAATACCCATCTTCCAAAAATCATAAGGCCTTGGATATCCGGATGTTTATGGCAGAAAGATAGAATCTATTGGTACTAATCTACACACGGTAAAATCTCACTGTCTAACATCTATCTCTCTATCAATCTAGAATAGTTGTGGTTCCAATTCAATCATAAGCCAAGCTGGCTTTGGAGATGGAATTGGCTCACTCCTTCTCTAAACCCAAGCATATTGCTAAAAGAAAAGTTTGAGAGATTCTTCAGTCCCATATCAGAAGAGCCCTCTGGTGTGGGACAGAAGGAAACCAATAAAAAAGGACCATTGTCTTCTAGAGTCTAATTCTCTCCATGCTTACTCTTGATTTCTCAGAATCCTTTCTTACATGCTATGTCCTCTTTAAATCCAAACCTTCTATTTTGATAACAAATAAGTTTTTCCAATAGCAATCTCAGAAGTCTCCAGAAGGAAGATGGGGCCCCAACAACAACAACTCTACCCAATCCAGAATGATGCCATGGTAATCATCATCATACTACACTTCTTGCCAGAATTTCAGATAATCTTACCCATTACTCTAAGACTTGCTGCAGAACCTACAGTTCGTCTAACTGAGATTTAACTATCTGAGCTCTCTCACAGTACCCAACAGAGATAACATCACCCCCTAAACAGCAGGAAGCAATTCTAAGAAAACGACGCCCCCTTCTCCTTTAGGTTTCATAATTCTCAGGGTTATGGATGATGGTTATAGGGTTGGGGGTGGAAGAAAATATTAGACTCAGTATTCTAAAAAAAAAGAGAGAGAGAAAAAAGGGAAAAGAAGAAATGGAATGGATAGGTATAAGATATTATGGTAGATTATTGTATATACTAGTAAACAAATTTAGTAAAATAGCAGGCTTAGATAATTTGCACTGTAATTTGCACTGTCATGGATTCTTATATGTTGATACAAATGTAAACTATTTTTATATTCCTGTTTAAGATAATTTGTATATTGATACAAATACAGAACTATATTTGTTATAATGTACATATATTTCTACTCTTATTTGAAATGTTTGTATATTGATACAAATGTAAATTTATATCTGTCATACTTTATGTATGTTCTACTTCTGTTTAGGATTTTTGGTATATTGGTATATATTTAAGATTATTGTCATATTGCATATCACACTATATACTCCTACCTCTGTTATAAATATCTTGTGTATTGTCACAATTTTGAAGTCATCGTTCTTTACCATACATTTGCTTATAGACTGTTTACCTTGTTTACGAGAAGCCTTAGTTCTTAGGTTATTTCGGTAGATAAGACTTATAGATTTATAGTCACCTATGCTTGTCATCTCTATAGTTACGTTAGTTAGGTTATCCAGATTTACAGATACATAGGTCAAATGGACAGGTAATCTTCAAACACTTCATAGACCTAGAGAATATGGCATTTAAATAACTTAGAATTCTGTTGACGTGAGACACAATTGCTCCTGGCTGCACCAATTTGATCCCGAGAGAATGTTGGGCTTCTAAGACATTTCCATTTGGAAGTTTGTCTGCTTGGCACAAAATGGCCTACTGGGCAAAGAACTGCCCTTGCTTCAATGGCTGACAGTACAAATGCAATGCTGTCCTTTCTGGACAAGCGGGACACAAGGAAAGTGACCACTGTACTCTGCCAAGACAGGGTTAGATGGTCTTTCAGAATTCCTGCTTCTCAAAATGGTCTGTCAGATACTTTAGGCCTGTAGCCAATTTGAATGCACCAACAATGCTGAGAAACATTAGGTGACTGTCCAGGCTGCCAGCTGTCTCGGTTTACTCTTGCAAGATTCCCAAAAGTTGCTTACATCCGTCTACCATTTCTCAGGTACCATTATATTCCTTCTCAGGTCTTTGATGGGATTGAAGACTAGCAGTTATAGTTACAACTTAGTAGATAGAGCATATTAAGTATCAGATTCAGGTTCTTTAGGATAGGACACCTTTTGGAATGATCTTGTAACATGCCATTTACCTATGTTCTATACTTCTCTGGATTTTAGTATGTGTTTCTTGCTTGATATTGTTTGCATTGGTTGTAGTTCCATCTTATCTAGGTCACTATCCCTCATTATTCCTGGACAATATTTGATAACCACTCCTTTGTACATAGTTGTGTATTAGGTTAGAACCTTCTTATTTAGACCAAAAGGGGGAGATGTAGTGGGTAGCCATTCCAGCTTTGATCTGGAAGTTCCAACCCCCACTGAGACTTCAGCAACTGTCACGCCTACAAGGTGGGGCCAAGGGAGGTGCCTGGAGACCTGAGATCTGGATGGGCCTGCACACTCACTCGGTTCTGGGACCTTGGACGGTGAAGGTGGGCCAAGCAGAGCTCCAGAGAACACCACTGGACTGTGATACACCTTCCTCAGACCCTGTGATCTACCTATCCCTTAATTTGTAAGTTATGCCATTAAATAAATCTCCTTTTAACTACGTGGAGTGGCCTTAATAATTTAACCAATAGGCTGTCTTAGTTGCTTTGTCCTGCTGCAATAGGATATCTGAGACTGGGTCATAAAGTTCTTTTTCTAGTTCTGGAGAATGAGAGAGGCCATATCAAAATGCCACCATCCCTAGCTAGCTGTCTGTTGAGGGCTGTTCTGCTTCTGAGATGGTGCCTGGCCACATTCCCCAAAGGAGAGGAATGCTGTTTCTGCATGTAGCAAAATGATAGAAGGCAAAAGGGAATAAGTTTCTTATGTCAAGCAAACAAGTTCTTTTATGAGGACATTCATCCATCCATCCATGAAGGCAAGTCCTTCTGACAAATACTTTTCGTAAAGTCCTGTCTCCTAATGCTGATGAGTTGGGAGTTTGCAGTACATGGATGTGGAGGGACTCAGAACAAAACACTGCTTTTGCGTCATATTGCTTTGAGCCTGGCTTGGTGACAACTATCAGGTTGGGTCAAATAGAGAATTAAAGTTTTATAGTGATTGAAAACATGGGGGATTTTAGTAATTTTTAAAGTTACAAACAAAAGATGTGAGAGAACTCTTACTTGGTAAGCTAGAGCTGAAGAAAGACAAACTTGGAAAAGATGAGAGCAAATTGGAATTAAGACCTGACTGAGGTACCTGGAGTCCACTAGATGGCAGATGGAGGTTACTCTTGGCTCCATCAGATATCATTATTAGTCACTAGGTGAACTGCCATTCTCCACGGCACAGAAAAGTTGTTGATGTATGTAGTTTCTTTTCCTGTTCCTGTCATAAAACAGTCTGGCGGAGGTAGGTTTCTATTAGTTCAGAGTTCAGGGTAGCATTCCACCATGGACGGAAGTCAAGGCAGCAGGAAGCTGAAGCAGCCATTCACACGGCATCCCACGGTCGGAAGTCTAAGAGCCCTGAATGTATGCTGCTGCTGCTGCTGAGCTGTCTTCTTTCATTCAGTCTGTCCTCCTCTGTTTAAAAAATGAAGATCATCTCCCACAGGCATGCTCAGAAGTCCATTTCTCAGGTTCTAGATACCGTTGAGCTGACCATACTTACCATCACAGTGAGTGAGTGGGCATGCAGAGAATCATGGAGAGTGAATTGTCCAGCCTGACATTGGAAATCATTAAGGACAGCATATTCTGGGATAGAGATTGGGACAGAGTGCTATCACATGTCTTAATACTACACTCCCTTTACTGATAGCGCAGTTGCCGGAAATCAATAGGAAAAGGCCCTTCAGGATAAATTTGCACTGAAGGGCCTTTAGAATGTTAACTAGTACAGTTGTTGATCAGGTTCTAGACGGGCATTGCTGGGAGGAAACACAAAACACCTTAGCTTTCTACTCTTGCCTTCCTTGTTTTGCAGCATAATATTCAAGAATAAGTAATAATAAAAATGTCAGGTTACTTATTAAAACCAAAGAACAATGAAAATGTTTGAGCTAGTGTTTCCAAACACTAACGAATCTGATAACTTCATAAAAGAGAGTAATTCATGAGATAGAAATCTGGACCTATGGCAAGAATTCTGGAGTTGTTTTTGGTGATTGGGGCCTGGAGTGTGTGTTTCTATGTTCTTGTCCTCTTATTCAAATAATTGAAAATATGGGTTTATTGCAAAGGGAGCTAGGTAATTTTCTTGGAGATAAGTGATAGTACAGATTAAAGAAGGACATACTGTAAAGACTGATAGCAAGCCACATGAGTGAATACTCAAGAGCCCCAATTACTATTTAAAGCTTTTATGGAGCTCAAGAGGAAAAGTTGGTTAATAGGGGACATAGTTTGGGTGGTTCTCTGTTTTGATCTGGTTATATAATCATTTCTGTACTGTGTATGTACACATAATGCATCTGATTTTAATCATATGCATGCCCAGTTATGCATAGGCATATGATAAATAGAGGATTCTTCCTAATAGGTTACTAAAGGAAACAGTTTTTCTTTTTACTGCTCTTGCACCCCCAACAGTAGAGGTTGAATTGGCCCTTCTAGTCTACATACCTGGATACTTTAGGAATACATTTGAATGCTCTAAATTTGATTATTTCCAGGGGTGGCAAAACTACCACTGTTCAAAGATAGTAGTGTGTGTAACTTGATACAGGTCAGGGGTTGAGGGGGTTCCAAGTTTGCTAAGTGCATGCCTGGAAAGGAATGTGTGTGCATATACATATAAGTGAAGGAACTAGTGTGTATAAGAGTAGGGTTGTGCATAACCCAAAATCAAATGGGGTTCTCAGAGTACCAAACTGTCTCCCCTGCTTGCCTACCTCGGAGTTACATGAGTGTTTTCCTTAAACAAAACACCACGTACAATATAAAGCATTCCTTTTATTAAGGTGACCATTTAACTTTTCCGTAACTATTTCTAGAAATAGAAAATTCTCTATAATTGAAATTCTTTGTTTCTTATTCTTGCTTCAGTTAAGCTGTGATTTGCTTGTCTATGCCACCTACAGATCATTTATAATTTTACCTTTCAAGATGAACCTCATATATATTTCAGTCTTCCTAATATTAACATGTAATGTTGAGGTTAAATATTTAGTTTCTAAATTATTTCATGGGGTGAAGTTTTGTCATATCACTTTTTTTTCTGGTTGCTTTCTATCTTTCAGTGTTGTGGGTTTTGTTTGAAATGCGACACCAAATGTCTAAGATGTAGTAGAATGAAGTAGACTCTGAAATTGATTCTTAAATAGTTTGTTACTGTGCCAGATGGGGGATGTCTGAGGAGCGAGGGAAGTATAGGGTAAGAGGTGCCAACAAATAAGGTATGTGACTTCCAGACTAGCTTGACTATGTAGCTAGACCCTGAATTTAAAAGGTAGTAAAGATACAAGTTTAAACAGCTAAATCACCTGGGAATTCATCCAGAGTGAGATGTATGAGCTAATCTAGGTGATGAAACTTGGGTTTTCCATAAAGGAATTGGGCAAAAGTGCATTTATTCTTGATAAAGGTCATATTTGCAAAGATCTGAACAAAGGCCAGTACAAATACAGTGGTAAAAAGGATATGTTCTGAATTATATGGGATGGAATTTGTACTTCTCAATCAGGTAGATTCTGTTATGATTCCATTGTTTACAAGCCCTTAGTTGTATACAAGTGAGCTTGGTCTTCCTTGAGCTTACTCTTGCTGGTGATGGGGGATGAACCCAGGATCTTATTTGTGCTAAGCAGGCTCTGTACTACTGGATTTTTCCATGGCTCCTTTACTCCTTGTAGTTTTAAGGGTAAATGAGAAAAGGTACAGCTGAGTACTTGTGTTCTCAGCAAATACTAGCTGCTATGGTGTTGATAATTTACTTAAGGGAGGCACTAGGAATAAGACAAGACTACTTCTACCCTTGTGCCTTCCTGCTCTATTCTCCACCAAGAACACATTCATTACAAACATTAGTTGATAGTGCACCTCTTCTCAAGTTGATACTTTCCTATCATAGTAAAATGTAAGTTCCTAACTTAGCGTAAAACCCCTTTGTAACCTGCAACAACTCTTGTCTCATCTCCTCAAACCAGAACATTTTCTTACACTCCATTTGCTTTGAGATTCGACCGCTTAGCCTTAACCTTCATAACTACATCTGTGCTCTCTCCTCCAGGTCTTTGCCCCGTTCTCTCCATCTGGATAAACTTGTCTCCATTACTCCATGTTTGCTGTCATCAGATGTCTGCTCGGGGTCCACCCTGACCAAACAGCCTTTTGTATTTGTCATTTGTCCTCCTCTTCTTCACTTGATGTTGATGGCAGGGGCTTTATCTCATCCATTGACTAGCTCTTAGCGGTAAATGCCCCATGAGTATGTGTTTACTGAAGAGCAGAAGCAGAAAGGATGGCTTGAACGACCAGTTGAGATACACATGTATTCTGCCAATTTTGTATTGTGTAGGCAAAGGGAGATTGGAATTTTTGGTGCATCTTACTATGTTTTCTTTCTCTCTAGGAGCTAGTGTCTTGTAAATGATAACCATGCTGTGTACTATGTTCATTTCTTTAGATAGTAATACAAGTTGGACTTTTGTAATCTTTTTATTTTTGTTTAGAGACAAAACAGACCTGTTGTTGGGTTTTATACAACACATCAGAAAAGAATAGTTTATATTATTTATATGATTTATTTTTGATTTTTCAAGGCAGGGTTTCTCTGTGTAACCCTTGCTGTTCTGGACCTTTCTCTGTAGACCAGCTAGCCTTGAATTCAGAGATCTGCCTGCCTCTGCCTCCCAAATGCTAGGATTAAAAGTGTGTGCCACCATGCCCAGCTAAACAATGTTTTTTTAAATGGTTGAATAAAAAGTTAAAGTAGGAAATGGAAACGATTTGAATGCCCTTCAATGAATGACTGGATAATGAAAATGTGGTACATATATACAATGGAATAGTATTCTGCTGTGAAGAAAAGAAGATATCATGAAATTTGCAGGTACATGGATGGACCTAGAAAAGGTTATGTGTGGGGTGGCTACCAACCAACTCCACAGTTCCCCAGAGATTTTTTTTTGAGTGAGAGTAGCAGGAGACATTAGATAGAAGGATTTAGAGTGTGGAGATAAACAGATAGAAAATTACAGGATAGCCTTGAGAGGGCCTAGAACCTATTCCAATGGGCCCTGACTGTCTCTGCCCTAGGGTATTTATAGAAACACCAAGGGGTGGAGCAAAAGACCTTCCCCCAGCACAGCCAAGTGCAGACCATCTCAGATACCTGCACTCAGGACTGTGGTCCAATCATCCTCTCTATGCAGACTTGTTGGGTAAATCCACTAGGAACCTGAAAATGACCTCCCACAGTTATGTTGAGTGAGATAACCCAGACCCAGAAAGGTAAATGCTGAATATTCTCATCTCAGCTCCAAGTCTTCAGATGTGAGTTTATTACATGAAGTAACTGCAGAAACCAGGAAAGTATAAAGAGATTGGGGGCTTGAGAGGATACAGAACTTAGGAGGAGCTGGAGGGAGAAAAGGGAAGGAGGAAAGTGATATGATTATATTTTAACTAAGTAGGATAACAAAGGCTAATGGGGTCCAGTCTTTTTATAGTCTTTTCCCAGAGTTCCAGAAGAGACACTACCAGTGGTGGATCAATTAATCTGAGGGATTCTCGAATAAATCTACTTACATGAAACTCTTTAGTCCACACACTTTATTCTTCTGAGTCAGTTCTCTCTCTTCATAGCTTCTATTCTGCTCTCTTACTTAGCTCCTTTCTTGCCTGATTTCTCTCTACATTTTCCTGCTTTTCTGCTGTTCTTTCTAAGTTCTATCTCAATTCTCTCATCTAGTTCTTCCCCATCTAGTTTTTTCCCATCTAGTTCTTCCTCATCTTGTTCTTCCCCATCTTCCATCTCATTCTTCTAGTTCTCTCTTCAGTTTCTGTCCTCTGGTTTTCCCTAGTTCTCTGAGGTATTCAGTTATATAGCCATACAAAGCAGCAATTCTCTCACCAAGGCAAGGTCACACAGGCTTGAATTCTTACAGGGTCAAACAGAGAGGAGATAAGATCTTCCCAAAGAGCAGTAATTGTCAGCTATCCTTTACAGTCCAAAGGGGAAGCGACTAGTGGGGAATAGAGTCAACTGAGGGCTAAATCCAGTTAATAGATGGAAAAAAGGGAATTTATGTGCTCAAACTATATTCTTAGAAGTGATTAGAGTTAGTGACTATGAACCTACAAGTCACTAAATCATGAGTGAAAATAAAACTGCCTTTTCTTTCCTTTGGAGCCATATCTGTCTTGGCTGTGCTATTTTCTGGCAGGGTGGAGGAAGTGTACACAGTAGCTAGGCAACCTGAGTCACAGCTTGATGTACCTGGTAAGTAAAAACCCTTTAGTTCTGAGTTAAGAGATCTAGAGTTAGAGATAACCCTTGGAGGAGAGGAGGGTTGAGCTTAATGAGCACATCTGCCAGTCCTGGGCAGTAGTCTCAGTGGATGCTTATCTAAATTTCAGTCTGTTCTTTGAAAGTCTGGGAAATATCTCAGATAAGATATTTTTGTCTGGAGAAGGTCCTGGTCAGATGTTGCTAATGACAATAATTACAGAAAGGCCTGAAATTAGGGGTCTGGCTGTGTGACTGCTTTTAGTACAGTTGGGAGATGTATCCAAATACTTTAATTGTATAGGGGAAATTGTGCCCAATGAATGATCAAACACACTGTTCTAGGAATGGAAAAGCTAAAATAGCACACGAGAAATTCATAGCAGGAAATGGCTAATATTCAAAAGCCAGTATCACCAAGACTCCTTAAACTTTGGCTTTGTGCTCTGGAAAGGCCCTTGGCTTCTTCCAGGTTTAGCTTTGTCATAGTCAGCTGAATTCCTACTTCATATTTCTGCAGCTGGCAGTAGCAGGAAATAACTCCACCTGGGGTGTTGGGGAATGAGGTCAGTACAAAAGGAGAAGGAGGGAGGGGGACAGATAACATCAAAGTCATTAGATAAAGCCTCAGGAAATCATTTATCTACCAAAAATTATATACAGTACACATAAGTTTCTCTATCTATCTATCTATCTATCTATCTATCTATCTATCTATCTATCTATCAAACTGTTTGCCTCAGGCTGACAATGTTCCCACAAGAGCCCTAATTAATCTAACAAAAACTCCAGTACCAGATAGGGGGAACTTCTATTTGAGTTAGTGGTCAGGTGACTCCAAGAGACTCCCAAAACAATATAGGATCTTGCTGTTGCCCTTGGTTGCCTCCCAAAGGTTGAAGGCAAGTCCCTATTGCTCAAGATACTGCACACTTAGGACACAGGACTCGGATGGTTCAAGCTGGATCTAACTGGGAAGCCTCCTTCTTGTAGCCTAATTCCATAGTACCAGAAAGTACTGTGCAAGCTACCAAGGAGGGAAGCAATCTGTAATCCTATTCAGTCATGATGCTTATAAACCTCAATACTGACCAGTGAGACAAGACATCCCTAATGATACAATAGTGATACTCATATGTTGGCAGTAACCAACAGCTGATCAATTAGACTTAAGGCCCACTCAATAAGAGGGAAATCATGCCTTGTGCTAGAAACCAACATCCCAGGGCTAGTGAGGTCATGGATTTTAGAAGAGAACATACTACTGCCACTTTATTAAATCAATGCAATTTCTAACTACCATCTAAACATTTTTATCCTTATACCACAGATAAGTTTAGCTCTTACCCCTCATCAAAGAAACCTCTTTACAGCAGGCAGAGACCATGACAAAAACCACAACTGGACATAATGCTGAGATCTATGGATCATGGGTAGTCCAGCCCAAACTAATACACCTACAACACAGCTCCAACACCTATGGTTCAGGAAACTTTGTGGAAGAAGGAACAGATTGTGAGAGCCAGAGGACTAGAAGTGTGCTGCAAGACTGTGTATCCCAGAAATGGTTGCCAAAAAATACCTGAACAGTGGCAGTATCAATAGACATGCTAATGTGGAAGGGGAAATCCTCATGGGATAGGTCTCCTTAGGCAACAAATGATAGTTGAGAGATGGAAAGTTAGTCTCTCCCAGGAATGATCCCCTTAATTGACTACATAAAACAAAGTGGTCAGCTCTGAAACAATATGCACACAAACAACAAAAATAGACTCAGCTGTTATATTTACACACACACACACACACACACACACACACACACACACATACACCACATATGTGCACAATGGCCATCAATTTCGTATCTATCTCCTGTGGATGATTTAGCATGACCTCTCCAATCCCACATAGTTCCAACAGAAACCATGTATTGTGCTGTTGTCTCACATTGCTGCTGAACACTGCAAATGACAGGGCTTTGGCTAACTTCAGTGTTGATAAATTTTGAGTTCTCTTTCTTCCCTTTTGTATGTGAACGCTCAGATAATTCATCCTTCTTCTGTGGGTAGAGCATCTGTCCTCATTAGGGCAACTCATCTCACCCACTGTTCTCTTCCTCGTGTTGATTGTACACAAAAATATGTAATTTAGGCTTGTCATTAATATTAACTTCTCTCCTATTTGTGTGCACGTGGCATGCATTCTACTTGTGCTTTCACGTTACTGCTGCAGGTATTGAAGCTTTGTATATTTTTTTCTTATCTTTAGAGTATCATTTTGAATTTATGATCTTTTTTTTTTTTTTTTTTTTGGTTTTTCGAGACAGGGTTTCTCTGTGTAGCTTTGCGCCTTTCCTGGGACTCACTTGGTAGTCCAGGCTGGCCTCGAACTCACAGAGATCCGCCTGGCTCTGCCTCCCGAGTGCTGGGATTAAAGGCATGTGCCACCACCGCCCGGCGAATTTATGATCTTTTTATGGGTTCAATTTATTCCATTTAACTGCAAGGTAAGTGTAATATCCAGAGACCAGATTGTCAAAATCTGGCTCATGGGAGCTCCCTGGAAGGATGAGTGGAGAATGATGCAGGCTATCTGTGTTAGTACTGAATTGTAAAGATTATGTAAGAGCCAATATTTGTTCTCTTAAGCCTGCTGAGTGCCATTGCCATGGTGTCTGCTCTGTGTAATCAGACCTGACAATGGAGACCTTATGCAAGAAAAAAAATTTGCAAGTCGTCAACTGAAATGAACACTTTAGGTGAAACAGGCAGAGAGGTCTAAGAATGGACTGCCAGAACACTTAGTCTAGCCCAGTGTAATGCAACATGAATGCAGGTGTTTTGAAAGATGGAAGCAGGAAAACGGCATTTGTAACATCTGACAGTTGGGTGGTAAAGAAAAGGAAACTTCCTTGAGAAAGGCCATGCAATATTGGAGGCAACAAGGGGGCCCCAGAAGAAATTTAACTACTGTCACTAAAGACTTGTTCTTTAAAAAGTAATTTATTGGGCTGAGGATGCAACTCAGTTGGTAGAGTGCTTGCCTAGCGTACACAGAGCTCTGGGTTTCATCGATTATAAAACCTGACCTAGTGGTGCATGCTTGTAATCTTAGCACCTGGGAGGCTGAAACAGTGGTATCAGAACTTTTAACATCATCCTTGACAACATAGCAGGAAGTTTGAGGTAAGTTTGGGCTACATATGGCCCTTCCCTTTCTCCCCCCCCCCCCCCCCCAGTTAACACATACAAGCATACAAAAGAAAAGAAATAGAAAAACGAAGCAAAAATCCAAGATGAGGCGCAAAGCTACACAGAGAAACCCTGTCTCGAAAAACCAAAAAAAAAAAAAAAAATCCAAGATGAAACATTTTTTCCCCTAAAAGTTTTTATAGAACATATGTGAGAAGGTCTACCTAAAATCTCCAACTTACAGCTGGAAGGGATTGATTCCAGGAGAGAGCTTAACGCTTCTTGAATGGATCCAATGTAGGTAAGGTAGGTGAAAATTTGAACAAAGTGTGATGTCGTATCATTATCAGAAGTGTGAGAACTCTACGTGGGTTGTTTTTCTGCTGAAGGGAAGGAGACAGGATTAATTAATTTTACATAATCCAATGGAATCTTGAAAGAATGAGAAAGCTGGGAAGTCAACAGTTTGATGTTTTTCGAAGTATTATCACTAACTCAAGTTGTAGAACTGTGTCTATTATATTCTGTGCTGTTCTGCTATAACAAAATAACTGAGGCTGGGAAATTTATAAAGGAAGCAAGCTTACACGGATTATGACTCTGATGCCTGGAAAGGCCAAACAGCATAGGAGAAAAGTGGAAAGGGAGTCAATTGCAGAAGGCTCAATGTAAAATATAGAACCAAAATGGCTGAACTTGGTTTTTGACAATTCATTCTCAATGGAATAAATTTAGTCACGAGAGAGGTGACACAGTGCTCTATACAACACTAATCCATTCTTAAGGCTAGAGACCCTGTGACCTAATTACTTTTCATTAAGTACCACATCTTATGGTTTCTGCCACCTCAGAACCCTCTCACTGGAAAACACATATCTGCTGCATGAATGTTTGCTTGGTAATCCGTATTCACACCAGTAAGGCCATTTATTCTAGCTTTAATAATTCATGCACATAAGGAAACTGACTTAGCAAGGATATGGAATACAGCTAAATCAGTAAACTATTTTTATATTACTTCAAAAGTTCTAGGATGCTCTGATTTTCTTCCATTTATTTCATGAGTTGATTCCCATCCAATGCTTGCTAGTTTTTCATAAGAGCAAGGGCATTTCTCAAAGGAGTATTGGTGGGTGTGGAAGCACTGGGGATATGTATTGATCTTTTCCCCACAATCAGGTAAATCCAATGTATGTTACTGATTTGCTTTGGGGCCAGTAAAGTGCCTTTTCTGTCTTGATATCAGGGTACTATAAAACATACTTTAAAATGTTTGCTTTTCCTTGTGCATTTGTTAGCTGGAGTGAATCATTGTATTGCAATAAATATAGTTGAGGTACAGGTCTGTGTCCCTTCTTGACCTCATAACTTTTAACATTGTCTGGTACATGAGGTCCACTCTGACGGCCACTCATCCTCTTAGAGCTAAGCAGCCGATAAGATATATTTGCATAATGAGAACATTAATGAATCTTGTTAGTGTAGACATTTCATGCCCAACATTTCCTTGTCAGCCTCTCCACAATCATCCGGCTGATATCACTAATTGCTCCAGAGTTCATGTGTTCAACCACTTCAGTATAAACTTGGCAGGCTAAGGCGGTACAATGAGCTACTTACGATTGGTCGGTGCCTGTGCCCTTTAGGTTGTTAAATATTTGGGGGGAAAGTCAGGCTACTAGTAAATAAAGTATTTCCTGTTGGGTTTAGCAAGGCTGATAACAGAAGTGGGTACAACTTGCTAATAGACTTAAGAACCACAGCCCTTTCTTCTCTCTCAGGATGGCATAGAGAAGGATCTATGTGGCCCAGTTTTTTTTTTTAAAGGATATTCAAACAATATTCTCTTGTGCCTTGATATGTTCTTGGAAAATAAACAGAAGTCTTCTAAACCCATCCCACCCAGCCCATGATCGCTTCCTCTCCTTCAAGATCCCTCTTCTGGTATCATGACCTGCATGTGCACACTCAAAACTCACGTAATGAGTTATCGCGATATCTATCTAGATTACCCTTTGCTGGATAAGCAGTTACCAGCTCTTGCACTTGCGATATTTATTATTAGTATTGCCTACTCCTCGAGATGGAGATAAGCATTCCAAAGAAGGAAGTCTGCAGCAAATCCCAATGGGAACTAAAAGGGAGGAGGGTTGTAAATACGTTTTTGATTGGTGGTAAAATAGACTGACCAAGCATGTAACAGTGAGTCAAGTGTGTAACAGTGAGGTCCACTGTCAACTGCAGAGAGTCCCTGCCCAGATTTCATGGGTTTTTCTTGTTATATAACATTTGTCCCTTACAGGATCCATCTCACCTAAAGGTCATGTTTCCCCTAGTCACTTCCATTTGTAACAGTTACAGTTAAGACTTAGCCACTTTTGAAATGGATTTATTTCTTTTTGAAGTAAAAATATGATTTTAAAGTTATTATCCAGAGTAATGAGTTTCATTATGGTATTTTCATGCTTTATTCTGATTTCCCCCTGTCAGCCACTGTCTGTAGTCACCATTCTGCTCTCAGGTCATGTACATTTCATTATCTTTCCTTCCCTTTCTCCTTTAGAGTCTTCTTTTATAGTCCCCCCTCTGTACATTTCTATTCTCTGTGTCTTTCAGTCTCTCTGTCTTTCTCTCTGACTCTCATTCTCACACACAGACACACATAAACACACAGACATTAGCACACATACACATGCATACACAGAGATGCAAATATCAAATTCATTTTTTTATGGCTGAATAGAATTTCATCACGCAGACATACCACATCATTCTTTTTCTTTTCTTCTTTGTTTGTTTTGCCTTTAAGACAGGGTCTTGTTAAGTTTTTCAGGCTGACCTTGATCTCACTCTGAGTTTGAGGTGGGCCTTGAACTTGTGGTCCTCCTGCCCCTTTCAGCCCAATAGCTGGAATTACAGGCTTGTACCACCATTCCGGACAATTTTAAAAGATAGCTACAATGGATATATAGCTTCTTTGGGAGTGAAATATCTGGGCTTGAATATGTTGTTCCATGACTTCTTGATTTTAATGTTACTAATGAGAGATTTTGGAATAGTAATCTGTATTTGCCTTTGTAGTTAGGTAGGTGTTTGCCCTTACTGCTTTTAATATTATGGTTCTAGCTTGTTTTGAATTTTTTTGCTTCATATTTCTCACATCATGGAGAGGTTCTTCTCTGATCATGTCTTGTTTTAAAAAGATTTATATATATTTATTATATATAAATAACATGTTTATATTATATATACATTATATATATAATTTTTTTCCACATAACATTTTGATTGATTCTCTGGGAGTTTCACATTATATGGCCTGATCACAATCCCTTCCCAGTCCTTTCATGTCTGCCCCCTCTTGTGACTCCCCACCACAAATAAGCAAAAGGCAAAAAGAAAAAAAAAAGGAAAAAATTCATTTTGTGTTTTCTATGTACTCACTGCAGCATGGTCAAATTCTTAGCAACCTGTCCCTTGAGATAGAGCTGAGTCCTTCCCTTCCCACACCTCTGTCAGAAGCCTTCAGTAGTGGAGAGCTACTGCTGAACATCTCCATCACACTTTTTAAGGGTTTTCTTCGATGGCTTCCTGTCTAGGCTGTTACTTTTTTTGCGATAGGTTGGGATGGGGGTAGGAGTTATCACAGGGGCCTTCCATGTCTCTCCTCAACTGTGTATCTGCAGTCATCGATGTCATGGCAAAAGTAGTCTCCTTGCTCTTTGAAGTCCACCAGAACACAGATCATGGGCCTCCACTTGGTTTCTGGTGACAGCGCAGAACACAATCATGGCCTCCTGCTGCAGCAGGACCATGGACTCAGACAGCCTTCAGAGGCTGCTCAGAAAATGGACATCAACATGGCCTTAGGTGGCAGTGCAGATCACCCACATCAATATGATTTTCAGTGGCAGCACAGCCTATGGGTATCAAAGTGGTTTCAGGCTGCAGCGCAGGCCACAGACATCTGCATGGCCTTTGCTGGTAAGACAGGCACAGGCTCCTGCTGCAGCAGGACCATGAACCCAGACATGGAACTTGATGGTAGATATATATTAAAAATATATATTATATATAATGATTTTTATCTTTGCAGATATCCCGTTACTGACTTTATGAGTTTCTTGGGCTCTTCCTCTCTTGCTTTCTGTGGAATAGCAACTTTTCTTATCCCCACACTTCTCCTTTAGTGAGTCACACGGTAATATTGTGTAGTCCATCATCTGACTTAAAAATCCCATTTTTGTCTTTTCAATTGACATAGGACAATTTGACACGTTTATGAAAGATGGTGTTTGCATTTTGTTCCATGTAGACAATGTATAATGACTGATTAAGATAATTGGCATATGTAATCACCCTGTGACATCATTTCCTTGTTCTGAGAAAAATAAAATACGTCCTATGATTGAATTTGGAGTATTCAGTTGTTTGTTGTCAGTCATGGATATCTTGTGCTATAGAACATTATCAGTTATCTTCTTAGCTAGCCACACCCCTCTTCCCATCAAGGGCTTTCTCCCTGCCTTCTGAGGCTCTAGTAACCACTACTAATATGTATATTCTTACATGATCAGCTTCTAGCCTCTACATATAGTGTGGATATGCAGCATTTTCTAATTATGCTTGAATTATATTTGACAGTGTAAGTGAATTCAGCAAATATGTTTGGTGCTTGTATTTATAGTTGGAGACACAATTACTTCAACAACTAAGTGCAAATAGAAATATTTATCAATTATTTTCCCTCAGTTTGAGTTTGTGTTTGTCTTTGGCTATAGCATGTAAGCATGACTGTTACACCTGACATTAGGTGTCTTACAAAGAAATAAAAATGGATTTACAAGTTTTTTATTCTTTATATTGCTTGGTGATATGGCTTTATGAGAGAGTCTGCTTAATTTATAGTGCTGCCTTGTTTCTCCCCAGCCTGCTAGCCATTTCTAGTTTAACAAAAGCAGCTCCGCCTCTGGGGGTAATGTGAATGGCTGGTACATGCACTTCTGTAGTGGGGTCTCTGGTCCGCACCATAGAATTACGTTCACATGCCTCACAGTGATATTGACAGTATTTCTGTTTTCCAAGCCTCTACTTAAATTTATCTTCCATTGTTGTTACTGTTTTGTTCTGAGATGAGGTGTCCCTGTGTATCACTGCTGGGCCTGGAACTTGCTATGTGTAGGAGGCTAGTCGTTAACTGGCAATGATTCTCCTGCTTCTGTGTGACCCGTGTGTCTCTTTTATAGCCTCAGGTTATTCTCAACTATTTAATGTATGCAAAAGAATGAAGTCTCCCTGCAAACACAAGTTCTTGGAAGCAATGGGAAGAAGGCTGTTTAGCAGGGGCTAGCTGAACTTTTGTTTTTGCTTTACCAGTGATCTACTCTGTTAACTTGGAAAAAATAACTTGGCCTCTTTGAACCTTCATTTTTTTTTTTATTTGTAAAGATCAAAGGGACCTTATCTAGCTATGGTGGTTGTTTGATTGAGTTTATCAGTAAATTCTAGTATAGTTTGGTTGATGATTTGCTTGTCCAGCTGTTTAAATAAATGCAAAAAAAACCCCACAGAGTCTAAATAATGCTGGTGCTAGTGGGCAGTGTTTTCACATATTCAAGAGAGAAGAGGAACACAATCATGTAAAATCACGTAGAATTTGCTCTGATTATCTGAATATTACCATTGTCAAACAAATAGTAATAAGATTGTATAAACCATTTTTCAGTGAGTCTAAAGATTACTTATCTTAAACATCTTCCCTTTACAGAGATGTCAGATTGGTAAACCACGCTCCTTGGATTTGATATATATGGGAAGAAAGTTTCGAGGTCAGTTCTTCATCAGCTAAGTATGGATTTATAAGCAGCCTGGTTGGGGCCTAGGCTGGTTGGTCTAGGTAGGGTTTGCATTCTTACCATTCTGGTCTGTGGTAGAGCTGCTTGTGGACAAGCCAGGACTGTAGGATCTCCTGTAATTGAATCAGTGTGTCTCAGTGACTCTATGTTGGGACTTGAGAGCTCAGCTCTAAATGATATTTCACTGAACACATGCCTCAGACAGCCGTTCTTCCTTATATCTCCAAGGGCCATGCACAGACTTCTAGCACTCAGAGCACAAAGCTTAGCACATTTTGTTGTAAACAGTTTCTTTTCCTTTGGTATATTTAAAGCTACTAAGGATTCCCTCTGCCCTCAGCTTCTTAATGTTATACAGCCTGGAATGAAACATTTGGTCATGTTTATAGAAAGACTAAAGATGGGCAGAGAACAGGAACTGGTGATGCTTTTTTGGATTATTATCAGTTGCTGATGTTAGAGCAGTCATGTGTCACTCATAACCAAGGAAAGTGATTCAAAGTGAATTTTATAAAATTTAGCTTCAGTATTGTATATTGTATATATGCAATGTCACAGTGACATCTATTATTTATATAATTAATATGTGCTAATAAAAACAGAAAAAATGTTTTTTCATAAGCATTAGAAGAACAACTCCCATGATTTAGACACACAGCTGACTTGCATAAGAAAATATTTTCCTATATTACGTGTCTATCATCAAATCCCAAGAGAAGTGATATCATGGGAGAATCTTAGGTACTTAGCACCAACACTGAAATTGGATCTGACTTCAGGTAGTTTCTTCATCTCTCTGTGGCTCAATCTCCCATTTTGAAAAATGAAGTTAGAAAATCTGACAATATTACTGTAAGAATGAAGTCATACACTGTTAAATACCCAACGTCTGTTGCATAGTGCTAGGAGGAAGTAAAGGTTGTCTATGATTAGCACTATCAGCATGTGTCATCAGTTGTCAAGGAACTGGGGACTATTACGGTAATTTTTGCATCTCTTCCATGAGTAATTTTTTTTAAAGCAACATTATAATTTGGGAGACAGCTTCCTTATTTCCCTTAGCTATAAGCTCTATATAAACACTTCCTCTCTTAAGAATTCTCATTCTTCTTTCTTTGGTAGCTCCACTTACTAAAGCTCCCTTTTCTTCCTTTCTTTTTCAGTGAATTGTTTGGTCCTTTTTGCCAATGGACAATTTGGCATTTGAAATGCAAGAAGATGGAACACAGAATGCTTCGTCTATGGGAAAGATCAGTACCTTGTCCAAAGTGGTAGGTGGGGATGTGCATGTTGGGGTTATGTGCCCTGCCTTGTCTGGAGCTCAGAAAAGAGTCTCTCTTTAGATCAGTGCTCTCAATGACTCTCTTCTCACTGCTGCTGTCTTTTCTTATAAATCCTTAACTACAGCTTCTTTAACGGCCAATTCTTTCCGAATCATTGCTCATAATATCAACGAATGCTCTTGACTTGTTGGGTTTTATCACTAGGTTAAAATAAATTTGCTCTTAATTGGGGCCTCCCACAGGCAATGTTTTCATACATTCTGATTAGTTAACTTCAGACAAGTTGAAGGGAAGATTTTTTTTTAGTTTTTACTCTTTTTGTTTGGTGGATTATTCATTGGTGGTTATACTGTTCCTTTTCTCTACCAATCTGAGCAGGCAGTATCAAAACTCGTTCTATTTTTTATTGAAAGGGACCTAGCCAAACTCCAGGTTGCATCCACTAGTCATAGTGTGTAGGAATAGTATTTTAAAACTAGTAGAACAACAAATATTATTTACTAAAATTTTGTTTGAATGATGATGATGATGATGATGATGATGATGATGATGATGATGTGTGTGTGTGTTTGCGTGTGTGTATTTTGTAAGACATACGTGTAAGTAAGTATAGGAATATATTTCTTAATTTGGATGTGGTTTACAAAAAGGTCAAGAAGCACTAAGTGTTTTATGTTATGATCATTTTCTGATTCAACATCAACAAGACGTAAACTTTAGGGTGTACCGATTGAAGTTAGCAAAAAGAAGAAGAATACAAAAAAATCCAGAAAGGAGACAATGTTTCTAGTTTGCAGCAAGTGGGGAATAATGACTTCCAAATTTCCCCTAGGAAAAGAAGAGGCAGTGGTCACTGCTGAGCACTTTCCTGCTGTGCCTGCTGGCCTGCTTCATCACTACAGCAATAGGAGTACTTATTCTCTCCCTGGTTTACATCAATGCCGAGCCTCACTTTGAACAGGAAGCCTCAGCTCCGCACACAGCTGTTCCCCAAATACAAAAGGCTATTGATCCAAAATTTCAGTTTCTTAATCATTTACCCAAGTCCAAGGTAAGAATAATGCATATTAGAAAACTATTCTCTAAATGATGATTTTAAAACTATGTTTACATTTCATGTTATTAAACTGTTCTCCATGGGTAGGGCCAGTGGGATGAAAGGAGGTGGGGAATGGAGGAGTGGAAAGTTGGGTTGATGTTGGCATCAGGCAGAAAATTTCATTAGATCATTCTGGGTTTTCGCTTGAGAAGAAAAATGCCAGGTTGTAAATGGAAAGGTAGGCTGTGTGTGTGTGTGTGTGTGTGTGTGTGTGGTGTGTTTGTGGTGTGTGTGTGTGTGTGTGTGTGTGTGTGTGTGTGTGTGTGTGTGTGTGTGGTGTGTATGTGGGGGGTGCGGTGTATGACAGAATTAGTCTGATGGCATGGCATACGCAATTGTTATATTTCCTAGATTCATACAGGAGTGTTCTTTTGGGAACCCCTAAAATTCATTCCACCTCACTTTCTCATTTTGCCTCCTATTTACTCTGTCAAAAATAGTGGGCTCACATTCTTTCTGGACAAAAAACGTGGAGGATAGCCTCGATGCTAATGATTGCTTGCTCATGGTTTTTTAGGTGTTTGAATTCCCTGGTGGTGCGATCCAGTGGGCAAGGTACAGGAACAACATCAAAGACTATCTCAGTGATGAAGAGGAGGCATTTGGCACCAGCTTGAACAGTCTGAGATCACAGATGACTCTGGGGACACTGAGAATAAAAAGCAAGGGCCTCCGGGCTCCTCACTGGCACTTCAATGCCAACGAGCATGGCTATCTTGTGCAGGTAGATGCAGTTTGCCCTCTTTCTGCTCTTAAGCTCCTACGCTATATGTTTTCTGAGTGTTCTTCTAGTTGTCACAAAAACTCCAAAATGAGCTATAGACAGGCATCCAGGCTTTCAGTTAGATTAGCTGTCTTAGAGAATTTGCCATCACTTTGAACTAATTATTGTTCCAACCAAATCACTGTTGACTTTTTTTTATAAATTTTGAGACCCCTCTAAGATTTTTCTTTAATATTTTAAGTGAGCAATTTTATATGACTATTATTCAAATATGTATTCTTATTTAGTACTATTTACACAATTATGAATTTTTTAATTCAGCAAGGGATGAAAGTATTGAATGACTAGCTGAATGTGCAACACACCTATTTCTCAAAATAAATGTTAGCTGTATACATAGGGCTTGATGACACATTTTAATTTCTATTTTATATTATACTGTAATATAAACAGCAAATTTTGCTAAAGTTATCAAATCAAATCACTGTTTAGTCCTTTTGGCCAAAGCTAAAACAGTAACTTTGATCTAAAGATCAAAGTAGCTTCTCTTAGGAAAACGCCCCAGTTGGAGTAATGAACTGATATGATGATGCTCTGCATAGACTCCGAGATCAGGCCATTGAATGAGCTTTGGTTGTTTGGACCTTCCAGAGGATTCTCAATTCAAGTGAAATAAATGAATTGATGTGAAATGGGTATAGTTACTTGAGTTTTAGTTTATTCAGTTCCAAAAGTGGCTTATCAGTTACCTCTTGTATTCCCAACCTGAGAATGCAATAGTGACTAAGTTCTTCCAGAACTTTCATAGTTTTGTCTGATCCTATAATCTAGTTAGTAGATGGATAGCCAGTTGTATATTTTCTGTTGTTCAGACTTCCCTTGGTCCAAGCCTTTAGTCCCAGCACTAGGGAGGCAGAAGCAGGTGGATCTCTGAGTTTCAGGCCAGCCTGGTCTATAGAGCTAGTTCCAGATCAGCCAGGGCCACACAGAGAAACCTGTCTCAAAAAGAAAAAAACAGAAGGACTTCACTTTTTCAATTACTTTGTCTTTACTAGAGGGAGGATATCTTTGTTAGCATTACTATTGCTTTGATAAGACACTGTAATTAAAGCAAGTTGGGGAGGAAAGGTTTATTTGGCTTACACTTCCACATTGTAGTCCATCATTGAAGGGAGCCAGGACAGGAACTCAAACAAGGCAGGAACCTGGAGGCAGGAGTTGATACAGAGATAATTGATTCAATCAAATAAAGTACTTTGATAGGTACCTGACATAAAAAAGATATTAAGTGTATGCTTTTATATTTTCTCCATTATTAAAGTTATATACAGACTTTTTCTTATTTGCAATACACATGTATCTGTGTGTACCTTCCCCCCACACAAAATGCATATACAAACATATGTGCTTGTGCAATCACCTGTGACCACTACAAATCCATCATGTATGGCTTCAGTCTTTTAAAACATGTTCTGAACATGTTTAAACAGTTCTAAAATATAAACTCTTAGTGGGAGCCATATTTCCTCCAAAGAGGAAAAATGGATTCTTAGTGGGGGCAAAAAATGCTACACACACACACACACACACACACACACACACACACACACACACACGCACGCACACATGCACGCAAATTTTATAAGGCAATGGAAGGGAAAGAGTTTGAAAACTATGTTTACAAAATGGGTGATAAAAGAATAAAAGAAGATTAAGAAACATTGATCTAAATGAAACTAAGGTTTTTATGTCCTAGGGGACGGCATGGATCGGGGTGGTTGATGATGGTGGTGAGGTCGCTACCACATACAATGTTACAGCTGGCCAAGTGATCTTCTTTCCTAAAAATACACTACACTGGATAAAGAATGTGGGCCATGAAGACTGCTTCTTCTTGCTCTTCTTTTCCACACATGATGAACTACAGACTCTAGATGTGGATGATGTGTTTTTTTCTACACCTGAAGACATTGCTTCCAGGTCTCTTAAGGTATGTAATATTTGTAAAATCACAAAGATATGTACTACACAGCCATGGAGTATGAATGTCAGTGTTTTTAAAATCTAGCAATCATCATAGATCTACAAGTTCACAAACAGTGATAGTAGTGATTGAATAACACACTCAAAAGTGTATCTTGTATTCCTTCTAATGGCCAAAGTTGAAATTGCATTTATTTTCTTTTATGAAGGTCTTTCACATGAAATTGTAATGTATTGATAGAAAGATTATGATATAATTAATGGAAAATTGCTGCACTTATAGTCCTGAAGAGTCAAAAGACCACTCATCCTTTCAGTGGGGAGAAGTTTGCTACATATGATAGAATTATATGTTCTTTTCTTTCTTTCCTTCCTTCTTTCTTTCTTTCTTTCTTTCTTTCTTTCTTTCTTTCTTTCTTTCTTTCTTCCTGTCTTTTGAGACAGGGTTTCTCTGTGTAGCCTAGGCTGTCCTGGCCCTCATTCTATAGACCAGGTTGGCCTTGAACCCACAAATTTGTCTGCTTCTGCCTCCCAAGTGCTAGGATCAAAGGCGTGCACCACCACTGCCCATCTGGAGTTGTATTTTCTTAATTTTCAGCAAAGAATCCTATGTTTCCTGAATAACTGACACTTTAAAACAGATCTTTAAAAATTTTAACTGCTAACGAGGTACCAAGGTGTTGCAATACATGTGTACATGACATGATATTAACCAGGCTAAACATATCCCTGTCCTTAAATATGTATCCTTTACAGTGAAAACTCTTTTCTTCTAACCTCTGAAAGCACACAGTATATGGTTATTCCCTACTGTCACCTTACTGTACAATAGCGTGACATAACTTTTTACTCCTGTAAATTAGTATTACGATCACTACTTATGACCTAGCCAGACATGTATTTATGTTACCACAGGAGAATAACTGACATTTGTGGTTACAGAAGGTCAGGCATAGATGCTCACAGTGCTAATGGGGAGAACTAGTGATGGTATGTAGCTGGCGGCTGGAGAAGGTTCAGTAGCAAGCATAGGAATCTGCATAGTAAACCTGTGAGATTGCCTTTCAACGGAGTCCAGTATTCTAGTGCTCTCAAGAAGAGGTAGAAGAGATGGCTCCGTAGGGAGAACGCTGGTAAGCATGGGGACAACGTATGCTTTGTTTTTTGCAGAAATTTATACTGACCATTCCAAACCAACCATTAAAACCAAAATATATTGAAAACTTTCATAAATATCAGAAATTGTTCTGCCTGGGTCAAGGGTCAATGACAACCATCTGTGCTGACTCTACTGTGTCTTTTGCCACTTACTTTTCTGTTACTAAAATTTGTTGAGTGTTCCATAGCCGTACATGTGATTTGTGATTGTGTTTCAGCCTGAAGGTGGAATTAATTTCATTAGAAAATTCCAGAAGCAAACAGAGGATCAGGGGGTCAATCTTCCTCCCAACTTGGCAGAGCTAGTTATGAATGCTAGTTATGTACAGTCTCCTGACAGCATTGTGTGGAGATATTTTTTTGACCTTAAAGGTATGGTATGTTTCATGAAGGTTTTTAATTAAGTTTTGTATATATAGTTGTATATTTTTGACTTGGAATGTCTTTTTTTATGGTGGGCTATTGAGAAATTTGAAAGCTAAACAAAATACTATAGGTTTCAGTAGATGAGGTAATGTAGGGAAAGTCCTATAGTCGAAAGTGAATGTGACAAATGGTCTCAAAGTGGCATGGTTATGTTTTAGATCCAGGAAATGCTGCAGGGTCAGAGACTGATGGCAAAGGACATTCCCAGCCATGTGGGCTTTAGACACCACACTAAGGAGTTTGTATGGTATCTTAACTGAGAAGTAGAGTGACTGAGGATTTTAAATACGCGTGAAGCAGTGAATTTTGCTGTTAGAAATGAAGGTGCATTTGACTGTCTTGTTAAATGAGTAGAATGGGCCAGTTGGGAGGAAAAGAGATGAGTGGAGAGGTTGTCACAGTCCTTCAAATAGGGGATGATAGAGACATGCACCGTGGCTGTTGTGAGAAGGAGTAAAGAATTTAAAGAGGTAGGATAGAAAGGACTTGAGAGTTGACAGACTTCAAGGGTGATGATGTACAGAGATTTGTTTGGAGCAACTCCCAAGTTTTCTAGCTAGGTCCCCCAAATTGAATGAAGAATACTAGGATTCTCTGTGTTAGAAATTTCAAGATAGTTTGGGAGATAGAATAGAATATAACTGTTTCTAGCGGGGGCCCATAGGACCTGAGGTCAGCAGTTCACATTATGTAAGTTGTCTGTGAGTAGAAGGGCTTTGTGTTTTACTGGGCATCTATTGAGGCACAATTTTAAGGTATTTGTTATTCTGTTTTAAACTTCATCTGATTCAGGTTCAAAAGAATATAAGTTTCCGGGGGGAGTCATCCAGCGAGCACAGTATTGGAAGGATGGAAATGAACTAAGCAACAATGAACAAATTTTCAATGAATTTCTACATCAGGTAACTGAGGAAAAAGTTTTTGTTTTTTTCATTATCATTAAACAACAATTAAAAATTTATCACTTATGCTAATTTATTTCCTTTTTCTTTTTTATGTTTTGAAATTAAAATACAATTATATTGTTTTCTCTTTTCCCTTTCCTCCTTCCCACCCTTCCCATTCATACCCACCTTGCTTTCTCTCAAATTCATGGCCTCCATTTTAAAATTATTGTTATACAAACATTTTATATATATGTACATATATAATCCTAAATATATAAATAAAAACTATATCAGAATTGATCACTCGCTATTAGTTAACCAGTTTGGGAGCTGTTCTCTGAGGAGGACTATTTCTCCACCTCTCAGCATTCCTTAGCTGCCTATAACTCTTTGCTAAGGGTTGAGGCCCCGCCTCCCCCTTCCTTGTTATCACGTGTTCAGGTCTTGTTCAGGCAGCCATGTTGGTGAGACTCTATGGTGTGACTTCCTTGACATTTCTAGAAGAGGCACTGTCACAGCAAATGTCCCTTCCCTTTGGCTCTTACACTCTTTGTAGAGGGAAAACCTTTGGATGAATATCCAGGCAGATGAAATATAAGATTTGGAGCTGGTTCATGTTTCTTCTTACTGGAAGAAGAAGGGAAGCCTGATTTAAGCCACCATGGGCTGATTCCATTCATGTGAGCCAGTAACTGGGGCTTCCAGGGGCCTTGGAACTTCTTTGACACAAGCAGTCACATCAACAAAGAGCCTGGGGCATTGGGAGGGTTCCACTTTTGTTTTTAAGAAAAGCTGGTACTGTAGCATAGTACCTTGTGTTCACTGTCTAGTTCTGTCTTTGCTGTGCGACCCTAGGCAACTGACTTAAATTTTTCACTCATCACCTGTGAAGTAGGGAGAACGATGCAACTTTGTAAGATTGTTGTAAGCAGTAAGTGATGTAATACCTATAAGGAACATGGAAGACATTTACAGAGATGCATAAATATTAGGTATTTTATGGTTTTATCAATTGTTGAGTTGCTGAGCAGTATGTTGGTTAAATAACTGTCTTTTCTCCTTTTCTTTTGAAAGCACCAAAATGTCCTCGCATTGAGTACACTCAGGATTTACAATAATGGATTAAGACAGCCACATTTTCATTTCAATGCAAATGAAATGGGATATGTAGTGAGTGGATGTGGAAAGGTAATTCCTCAGTAAACATTTCTTTAAAAATTTCCTTGATGCAGAAAGGAGCAAATAGGAGGCATTTCTTGTGTTGATCTAATCATGAAGAACAAAAGGAATCTATCCCTAACTTTCTACAGAGGCTAGCACACAGACCTCATTAGATGCTTGGCGTATTTGACGACACAGAAAGATTCAAGAGGTTCTGTATTTCTGAAGTGGGCAAGAGTATTTTTGAAGTGACAAAGGTTTATGTCTTGTGATAGAGGCCTGAAGAACAAGCTGAGGCTTTCAGTTTTGCATCATCACCTGATGCAAACTGCTCTGCCATGGGAAAGTAGAAATAACCTTTGTCTTTCAGCATAAGGTGAAAGAAGGAACCCAGGAAGGCTTGGGGCATCAGCGTGATGGCCATATGCCCCAGATTATCTGAGATACTCCTCAGTATACTTGTCTGGCTGAAACTATTGACAACCCCTTTTACTCCTCAGAGAGTAATTGGCTTGGTTGGTCACTTCTGTGGTCAAGCTGCTATACACCAAGCTATGCAGTATGTTACTATAGTGATCCAACATTAGTTACTATAGAGTGTCATGAATTCCAGATAGGCAAGGCTTTGTTTGGAAAGGAGTCTACAGAGGGTGAAAGGGCACGAGGGGATGGGGAGGATAATAAGGGAAAAGAGAGAGGGGCAAGTGAATCAACAAAAATAAATTATATTTGAAAATGCCATAATAACTTTCTAAACTAATTTTAATAAAATGCTTTGATGGTCTGTATGTCTCTCAATCTCGGAGGAAAGAACAAAAACCATATGAAATTCACTTATACCAATGTCTTCTATGTTTTCAAGAGTTAAAGTTTTAGTAAATTGAAAAAGGGCATTGCAGTCCTCCATGAATTGCATTTCAATTTTCTGATTATTTCTTGTGTGCTAGAGTGCTTTTGTGTATGCATTTAGTCTCTAACTCTAAAAAGGAAGACTCTTCAGATGGTATGATGAAAGATGGCATAAATAAAGGCATGTAGGTGGAAAATACTGAAAGTAAATTGTCTCTGATATATATGGGGCATCATTTGGAACCTTAGCTAGAACAATACTGCTGATGCCTTTTATGCATGATGTTATGGACATTTATGTAAGTGTTGTATTTTTTGGCTTCTGTGAGGCTCTGTCGTATTCTTAATAAGAAGCCTGTCTATAACCACAAGCTATGTTATATGTCTGTTCTTCACATTTGATACTTATCTGAATGAGTGTGTGACTTTGAATTCTAAAGCATCACTTCCCCTCAGGTCGGCATCATTAATACTCAGAGAACCATAGAATTTAATATCCACATTGGAGATGTGGTGTTTTTTCCTATTGGAACCCAGCATTACATCAAGAACACATGTGATGAGGATTTGCTCTTTGTCCTTGCCTTCAGCACTGGAGATCAGGTAAGACTTAAGAGTCATCAGTAATCTGCTAAGCCAGTGTTTGGACAAAGGATGCCTTAGTAAATATGTGTTCACTGAAGGGGTGGATGAGTAAGCTAGATGAAAAGAAGTGTATGAAGAGAAGGAGAATCAAGACATTTTCTATTACATTGCTTCTTAAGTCTCTGAACTTTGAACCATAGGCTCAATACGTAGAGATCCATAAAATCATTGCATCACAGTACAGCAGATATTAGAAGATATGATCAATATCTGTTGAAAAATATGTTCCCTAATACTGATTCCCAGGAATGGATAGGCATCCTCATGTTGGAGCAGAGCTTATCATCCTGTTGGGAAAAGCCAGTGTGGCCATGAAGTACCAGGAGCATTTACCTGGCTGTAAGGCTTGCCTCATCATATGGCTGTAGATGTGGAACCATGGGAAGTCTTCTCACTAGTTCTTGCTCATAGGAAAATAGATGCATTTCTTAGTATAGGACTGATTCCTTCTAAGGAAGGCTTGAGGTATCTTAGTATATTTTTCCATCAGACTTTCCTTCTCAGAACTGAAGAGATGATTTCCCCATGGCCAGGGGAGACTGGCACTTATAGTCACCTGTATAAGTTAGATAGATAACCACCAGACCATATTGCCAATGACTTGGCAGCTCCTAGGCCTGTGCGGTATGTTGAACAGTGTGGCGCTGACACTGCTTTTGTTTTATATCATCAGGTACAAACTCTTGACATGGACGATTATTTCCAGGCTACCTCAGACCATATTTTGGCCCAGCTTTTCTTCAGGAAGCAAAGCGAGTTTAAGAAGATCCCCAGATTCACAGAGGACCAGGCCATCAACCTGCCTTAAATTACTAATGAGTTCATATCTACTGTTCTTTGTCAGGTGTTGATAAAGAAAGGCCACTGGCTAAGAAACTGGGACTTGGTACAAAATGAAGTAAGACAACCGAGGCAAAGCAACCCTAGGGTTGTCCATGTGGGCATCTGAGTATGGAAAGCCTTGCTGATCAAACATTTCACATTTGGGTGTCTGGGGTATCTGATAATCTGACATTATTAATGCATTTTGGTATATATGTGCATACACACACATATATACTTATACAGGTCTTATCACTTCAAATGTATTGTGTAAGCATTTGTTACATATAAACATATAAACAACATTTAACTATGCAAGTATTATTCATTATTCATCACTGTGGGAGTTAGAAAAAGACTGGTTTATATATGTTCATTGAGAGGCACTGTAATCCATGTGTACCAGACCATGTCTGAGGAGTTTAGTACCATGCCTTAAGTTGGAGATTCTCGATCCTTTTTGGCATGAGATATTTTTTAAATAATATCAACATTTTAAAGAATTCAGTCATACCAGTAATTGTGTACTTATTTTATATTACCATAGAAGGTATTTAATGAGAAAATGAATATGAACTAAGTGCTATCTTTGAATGTATATTTGGATTTTGTGGGTAACCTCACCGTCTGTCTACATTTGAGAAAGTTCTTCCCATGTTTGAAAAGCATCTGATAGTCTGTTGCTAGTATTGGCTGTGTCTGAAGATTCATGGGCACCTTATCATTTTTCTGAAGCTGGTTGTGGCCAGTGCTCTCTTAAGTTATTTGTGTAAAAAGAATGAGTTTATATTTGGTCTGTACTTTAATTTTGATTGCAATTTATTTGAACAGGCATCTGGTATACTGACAGTGTGCTAATCACCACCATCAGTTCTGAGCTACCCGATATAAAATTCTTAAGGTGATAGAGCTGGCTTTAATAACCTCTTTCAGTCATCGCCCTAATACCTAATCTGATTTCTTTTAAAGGATCAGACTGTTCATTTTTCGAGGCTACAAAAGAATCTGTCCTTTCTCTTCCTCCCCGAACTCTGTCCATCTCTTCATTAGAATATCTAGCTCTATTGATTTCTAGTAGAGGGCTATAGTGAGAACTTCTATCAGAGTAGGTAGCCACCTACACAAAGGGCTTTAGGAACATGATGACAGCTTGCCTCTGCTCTCGGTAATTTGTTAGTTCATTCATCCAGATAAGCTAAGCACTGTGTTAGATGTTAGTGAGACACAGCAGTACTGAGGTGGATGTAAAAGCAGACAGTACAAGACATGGCAACACTGGTATGGCAGCAATTCACTGTGGTAAGTGATAAATGTGTGCACACAAACTATATATGGATACACACATTCATGCATAAGCAAAATACCAAACCCAGCTCTGGGAGCCATACAGAGGGTGTTAAGATTTCTGGAGTAGATCTGAGTGAAGATGAAGAGTTAGACACAACATTGAGAGAAAGATGGACCCTATGAGCAGGAAAGCTCTTCTAGATGGAAGACTGGAGGAGTCAGTAGCACCAAACATGGAAGTGTAAGAAAACAGTTCACTGTGGGTGGAGGAAAGGGCCAATACCAAGGGATGAGGCAAGAGTAGGGAGGGTAGTGAAGATGCCAGCATCCTTTAGAGCCATGTTACTATGCTTTTCCTTATTGTCTTTCCCCAGTAGAGCTACCTGAGATCAGAGCTTGGCAGCAAGCAGAAGCTTAATGGTGTTTGGGAGGGGAAGTAATGTTGAAAGGACTTGGGGAACAGCGCAGAGGAAATGGCACATGGAAGAGGAGATCCAAATAGATGTATTGTTTTAGTCATCAGTAATGACTAAATTATCCTGTGAGGTTGTTTCTCTCCCATAAAAATCTCAACTGTTAACAGTGGCTCTCACTGATGAACTCTGAGGTCCATAAAGGTAGAAAACAATGTCTGTACATAGCTTTTATCTGTAAATTTTACCCTTGAATTTTAAAAAATTATATACTGTAAGCTTGTTTATTATCCCTTTTTTATGTACTGGGAAGGATTGTATCAGATTACTATGTGGTCATTAAATAAAATTTTGTCTTTTTTATATCATTTTTCTTTTAATTTTGAATATAACCTGTTCTTATGGTTTTATGTATTTGAAGTATTATCTTCTCTTTAGGTATCTTTGAAATATGATTTATTATCTCCTAAAATGTATGTCATTGTGTTGAAACATTTTAGGTTTCCTGATAACAATATACTTGACATTTGCCTTAGGAATCCACTCAACTACCAATTTTTAAAAGAAAAATCATAAAGTACAAATTATGTAATGAAAAATTCCATTGATGTATTATTGCCATGTGTCTTATTATGCAATGTGTTCTCAAAAATTTAAGATTCTTCTAATATTTACTTGTTTTTTCTTAACTTTGAGGTATTTTGTTGTTTTTATGTTGGATCTTGAACCCAGAGCCTTGCACATACTAGGCAAGCACTGTACTACTGAGATATAACCCCAACCTGGGGAAGTTAGTATTGGTTGTTTATTCTCCAAGACACTTTATTCTCCAAGGTTATTTTACTCTTTAATGCTAAAGTGCTGGGGCTAGTATGATAGCTCCATCAGTAAAGTGTTTGTCGTGCAAGCTTGAGGACACAACTTTGATTCATAATACCCACCTAAGGAAAGGTAGGCATGGTGTTGTATGCTTGTAATTCCTTTAGAGTGCTAGAGAGGTTGAAAAAGGTATATCTCCGGGTCTTCTCGAAAGTCTAGATAGACTTCTGGAGAGTTCTAAGCAAGTGAGAGACCCTGTTCCCCAAGAAACAAAAGAAAACATATACAAAAGAAGTGGATGACCTCTGAGGAATGACATTGTCCTCTGGCCTTCACAAACATACAGGAGTACACATTCACACATGCACAAACACACAGACAGACAGACAGACAGACACACACACACACACACACACACACACACACACACACACACTGAAGTTTTAGCCTTTTGGGGGAGTAGATGTTATTTCTCATTAGACTGATGTCTTGATTGACCAGTGAGTTACTCAGACTGATTAATGACAGCATACAGGCAAAATCCAAGACTTCTACTGAAAACCTGCCTTAAAACTGAACTCCTCCTAGCCATTTTATCAAAAACATATTTAAGATCTGGCTATATTTTACTTCTTTGAAGTGATATAAGTTGTATACATGAAATCCCTTAAATGCCAAAAAATTTTAAAGAATTTTCTTCACAGCAGCCTTGAATGGCTGAGTAGAATGCACTTAGTTTCCATAGCTCTTCAGGGGTGGGAGGGAGCGCCAACACTGCTCTGTGTTGCTTCTAATAGAAGATAGTCACAAAAAGTTGTGTGTCCATGCTTTTATCTTTTCCTATCCTGGAGTAATCAGGTTGCTTTTAATAACCAAACTAACCCAAGACAGGGAAATAGGTACTATTACCTTATGACTTGTTTCTGAACAGCCGTACTATGCCAATGATTAAAAAAATGAGCCATTAGTGTAGGATTTTTGCTTTAAAACAAAATAAAATAACACAACAACAAGAAAAATGCACCCCTTTCTTTTTCTTTTTGAGACAGGGTCTTACTATGCAGTCCAGGGTTACCTGGGACTTTAAATCCTGCCTTAGCCTCCTGAGTGCTAGGATTATATGCATGAGCTACCATGCCCCTTTGAAAGTTAGTTACTAAAAGTTCAAAGTGATGTCTTCTCCAAACTTTCTGTTAACTGTCACTTTTAGGAAGCTGGCCTGATCCTCTGCGGGAAAATAGGGCAAACCTGAAGAATCCAAAAGAGAACATAGATAGTTAAAGAAATTGTGTGTGTGTGTGTGTGTGTGTGTGTGTGTGTGTGTGTGTGTGCATTTTTTTCTTCCTTGTACTTAAATTGGAACAATTCAGAGAAAAGTATTCCTTAGAATCATGAAACTACAGAGCTGGTAGAGCCACAAATCATACAGTCCCATCGCTTTAATTTGTAGAAATGGAAACTGATAACCTAACCTCACTGGGTTATTTGAGACCAAAGGGTGTTTGGGGCTTGGATCTTCAAGGGTATGGGATAGTCTTTCACATAAAGCAGAACTCTGTACTAGGAAATGTACCATCTCAGGTGGGGAAAGGGCTTCTGTCACCGGAAAAATCAGCCAGCCAACAACAGCACCACCTCCTTTCTGGGCCACCCACATTCTGAGATGCTAGAGCAGCTAACTGTTAAATAAAGATAGCCATAGCCTCTTTGGACTACAGTTCACTGTTCCTGTCTAGTCAAACCCTCAAGGCTTATTTTAATTTAAAAGTTATCATTGGCTTTTAAAACTGTAATAAAATACAACAAAAATTTGCCATTTTAGCCATACAATTTAGTGGCACTGAAAATGTTCACAATTTGGTGCAACTATCATCAAATCCATTCTCAAAACCTTCCCCTCTCCCACTAGACAGAAACTCTATACCATTAAACAACTTTTTGTTCTCCCCTCCTGCTAGCGCCCTGGTATAGTCTACTTTATGTTCATTCTGTCTCTATGAATGGACACATTCTGAGTACCTCCTGTAAATGGAATCACACAATACAAGCAATTGCTTAATTTCATTATTTGCTCATTTTAAAAACTTTGCCTCATTAGCATTGTTCTAGGATTACATAAACCACATAGATGTGGCACCAGAGGACTTATACTTTAAATGACTTGTGTACAGAAATAGCCTCTATTTCTCTTCTTTCTCCACCCTGTACTTCATGGATTTAGCTCTTGTTATATCATGAACATTCAAAAATGTTTGTCCATTCAGATTTTATTAGATCAAAAACAAATATTTAAAAAAAATGACACCAGAAAGCCCACATTATGCTTTAATATTTCAGTGATGTCCATGCCAGTGTCTCTCTAGTTATTTCGTGCTCAAGCTTTTCATAAAACTTGGAGCATTGCTTTGCCCTCACATGCTTTAGTGGGGAACTTTGTTCCAGTACCTGAAATTTGAACAGGAAGTCTAGATTGTTTGCTATCTGCTCTTTTTTTTTTTCTCCCTGACACTAGCAAGAAATCCCCAAGAGCCTAAGCAGGTGTCTTTCATATCTCTTATCTTGATGGTTTACTGCTCCACTTGATCCTGATTGGCAATAAGTCTAACGTTTTTGTATTATAGCCTTGTATGTTCTGTTTATTACCGGGCTTGGGATGTAGAGTTACTCATGCTGATAGGAGGAAGTTGCCATGTCCAGGAGACGGGATTAGTGCTCTGTATGCTTCTTTGAGACATTGCTTTACCAACTGACTGTCAGCCTGATGACTTGGCACACATTCAAAGGGCCCACTTTTCATATCATGCCAGTGGAGAAACTTAATATTTTTAAAACATTCACTCAATGTTCAAGGCTATTCTCTACTTTCTCTTCTATCAGGTCCAGTGTATCTGGCTTTATGTTGAGAGCTTTGATCCACTTGGACTTGAGTTTTGTTCAGGGTGATAGATACAGATCTATTTGCATTATTCTGCTTACTGACATCCAGTTAGATTCGCACCATTTGTTGAAAATGCTTTCTTTATTTCTTTGTGTATTTCTAGCTTCTTTATAAAAAATCAAGTGTCCATAGGTATGTGGATTTATGCCTGGGTCTTTGATCCAATTCCACTGATCAGCCTGTCTGTTTTTATGCAAGTATTATGTGGTTTTTATTAATATAGCTCTGTAGTATAGCTTGATATAGGTGATTATCTCCGGATATTATTTTATTGTACAGGATTGTTTTAGTTATCCTGGGTTTTTTGTTTGTTTTTCATATGAAGTTGAGTATTATTCTTTCAAAATCTGTAAAAAAATGTGTGGGAACATGTGATCAAAGCATTGTATATAGTATAGACTCATGCCACTGAAGAAACAGATTTTTCTATTCATTAAAATCCATCTACTCACTAATGAGCATGTAGTTGAATCCACAGGTCTCCAGGAAGATTTTATAACTGTTTCATTTTTATTGTATTTCTACTGTCTGTACTTGTAATAAACCCAGATTCTCATTTTAAAAACAAAACAAGACAAAAATGCTCACTTGAAATATAAAGCAATTAGTAATCGTTTATTTCAGTTTTCAGGAAAAATGGGGACATATAGGGAGGGAGTTTTGTTTTTACCTTGGTGTTGAGCACTCATTGTGCTGTGGGTGTTAGGAGTGTTGGGTGTAAATTAAAAGAAAAAATAGAAAAGCCGAGGTAACGGTGGACTCAAATGATACATGCAGTGCTTTCACATGCCTCTTGTCTTCTAGAGAGCATTTTCCCTGAATCAGTGCATCACAAATGACTGTTGTTCTTTGAGACCGTCTCGTCTCTGTTGATTAGGTATGAAAGTGTGAATTCTGAGAAGAAAAACAAGCCCTTCTTGCCTGTTAGGCTGGATTGCTTTTTAAGTGTATCTTATCTTGTAAAATAATCTGTTGGAGACAGTTTTACAGGTGTATGGTATTATACTTCCAACCAGCCTGGGTGTGAGGAGTTCAGAAATATGAAGTATTTGTTTAAATAGTCACCATCTGACCAAAGATTGGGGCAGGATTCTTGAATTTCCACCCCCCAAGATTTAGATTTGAATGTTTTCTTTGTGAAGCATTTGAATTCATAAAGTGATGGCTGTCTCTAATCAGGTAGAATCTACTTCAGCCCATATGGGAGCTGCTGACCTTAGGCTTTTGCCTTCCAAATCTTAAGTATAAATGTTCATGGACAGAAGTGCACATGCCACGAGAGTGTAACTTGATGGGTCTAGGCACACGGAACATGCCTGTCTGAAGAGCATCTTGGCCGCATCCTATTTAAGTCTCTGGTGTCTGCTTGTGCTTGTCTGTGTAACTACATAGGCTACTAGGTTTTTCTCAGCACCCAATTTTTGTTGTTGATGGTCATGTTTTTGAAACTCATTGTTTTCTCCATTTTACCCTCCTATCTTAATTGTTGCTTCTTATTTTACCCCCTCAGATAAACTAAGTCTGCCATCATCTTCATTCAATGGGGATGATATGCAGGACATATACATAGACAGTCTCTAAGTCAGGATCCTCGTGGTGGCCTGGACACCTGAGGCTGTGGTCCTTGCTCTTTCTCTTCCACACACTTGTCTGATATATATATCCAAGAGAAGAGGGGGTGGAAAGATGAGGCCAGATCTCCCCAGCTTTGTAACATACTTCTCTCTAACACTGTTCTCATCACCTCAGGTTGGAGGAACTTAGCAGACCAAGCTGTACCAACTCATTAAACCCAGGACAACATTATCCCTAGCAAGAGTCATTTACTTCTCGAGAGAAGTAATGGTGGGATTGTGCAACAGGTTACCAGCCCTCATAGCGAGGACATTCATTTTTTTATGTGTGTGTGTATGTCTGTATGCATGCTTGTGTGCATGTACAGGTTCATGTGCACATGCATGTACACACACACACACACACACACACACACACACACACACACACACACAGAGTTCAGAGGACAGCCTGATAATACATTTTTTGTTTTTTGAGACAGAGTCTTTCATTGGCCTAGAATTCACTCAGTAGACTAGACTAGCCAGACAGCAAGGCCGGGAGTCTACCAGGTTGATCTCAGTTCTGGGGCGGGGGAGGCTTTGCCCTGGAAGAGGTGGGAATGGGGGGTGGGATGGGAGGAAGGGGAGGGGGGGTGGGAGGGGGAGAACAAGGGAATCCATGACTGATATGTAGAACTGAATGGTATTGTAAATTAAAATAAAAAAAAGAATTTATATCCTTGGGGAAAAAGAAGAGGATGAAGCAGAAGAACTTTAAAGGCAAAAAGAGGAATTTGTATAAGCTGCTTAGATACCAAGTTCATTGATCTTAGATGCCTGGGGCAGGAGCTGATGTAAAGATGTTGTTGCTGAGCAACTGTTTGTCATGAACATCTTGTGGGAATTGTTGCATGCTTAAAGAAAATTAGACATAAACTTTAAAGTTACAGACATTAAAAAAAGCATGGAGCTTGTGTAGAATGATGTCATTTCCTATAGGACTCTATAACATCCTTGAGAAAGCATTTATCTCAGGCAGACAAGCGTTATTTCTTTATTACTACTCCATTATTTCTCAGCTCCAGTTTTGTGTTGGTCTGAAAAAAGTGATTTCATCTCCATATTTGCTTCTAGATGAAACCAGGACCTAAATAAGGCTGGGAAATTTCTATCAATGTAATACACCATATAAACAAACTCAAAGGAAAAAAACCACATGATCATCTGACTAGATGCAGAAGAGGCATTTGACAAAATCCAACACCCCTTCATGATAAAGGTCTTGGAGTGATTAGGAATACAGGGAACATACCTAAACATAATAAAGGCAATTTACAGCAAGCCAACAGCCAACATCAAATTAAATGGAGAGAAACTCAAAGCAATTCCACTAAAATCAGAAACAAGGCAAGGCTGTCCGCTCTCCCTATACTTATTCAATATAGTACTTGAAGTTCTAGCCAGAGCAATAAGACAACATAAGGAGATTAAGGGGATATAAATTGGAAAGGAAGAGGTCAAACTTTCCCTATTTGCACATGATATGATAGTATACATGAGTGACCCCAAAATTTCAACCAAGGAACTAATACAGCTTATAAACACTTTCAACAACATAGCATACAAGACAACTCAAAAACATACAAGATCAACTCAAAAAAAAATCAGTAGCCCTGCTATATACAATGGACAAACAGGCTGAGAAGGAAATCAGAGATACATCACCCTTTACAATAGCCACAAATGATATAAAATACCTTGGGGTAACTCTAAGCAAGTGAAGGACCTATATCACATTTCTAAATCTCAATTTTATCTTAGAATATCTGAAAAATAGTAGCAATCCTTTCATAAGATTTTTTGAAGACTGGATAATATAAGTAAAAAGCACATTGAAGGAATTCTGAATTTATGAACATAAATTTATGAACATAAATAGGAAAAACAGGAGGAGCAGGTGTGAAGGTGGGCAGGTAATGAGCATTCCTAACATCTTCTGTGCGCTCTTTAAGTAGGGCATGCCCAAGGCAATAGGAGCCACCAGGAGAAGGAAACAGCATTTTAGTAGGACACACACACACACACACACACACACACACACACACACACACACACACGAGAGAGAGAGAGAGAGAGAGAGACAGAGAGAGAGAGAGAGAGAGACAGAGACAGAGACAGAGACGGAGACAGAGACAGAGAGGTCTGGTATGAAATTATTTGATAATGGATTTTTTATTTCATATACAACTTTATATGTAAGGTCTCTAGTATTCTGACTCATTTAAGTCGTGTTCAGCAGGTACTTGCTGGGCATTGGTGGTGGATACCACAGACGTGGGTGGATAAATTAGCCTAGTATGGATACAATAAATTATGGATTGTAAGTCTCTAGGAAGGAGGGTAGAACATTGAGAATGACCTACGTTTTTGGCCACAAATCCTTCTAAAGGAAATCTGTCATCATCTGTAGTGGTCTATGAAGGGTAGCTTGGAGCCCGTATATTATAAAAGGGGAAACAGTGGAGGTTGAGATGTGAGTATTTGATTTTTAAAAGAATGACATTAAGCAAAAGGAAAGTCAAGGATATAAGCAATCGATCAGGAAGAAAATATTTATGAATGAACAGAAAAGTTGGGTAAGGCTATAAAAGTCCAGAGTCCCGAGGGTGGCTGTTGTACTGGAGCTTCAATCTGACCCAGGTGTAAGGCCTGTTAAGACTGACAGCTAGAACCTGGCTTGGGTAACTTCCACTTTAATGCTACAGTACTGTCTTTGCCTCTCTGGTTTCAGCCTGTATTACCCTCAGGTAATTTGAAAGATTGTATGTTTTCCTCCTGCCTTCATATTTGTCATCTAAAAATTTTAAATCACAAGTTTAAGTAATTGCAAACGACAGAGTAACCAGATTGTTGCGTAGTGTATCTACAGTGTATTCGTACTTCAAACACCATTTTGAAGCTTTAGAGTTATTGCTTTGCAGACTACACCACCACGTGATTCATCAACAAAAAACGCTCTTCATTGTCAACCCAATCAGTTAAATCAGATTCTATTTTAGGTTGTTGAAAAGAATTTGACATTCTTTATTTTGGTCAGTTCCATTCAAATGTATTTCTGAGGTGGTCATCTCACTTGTAAGTTCTCACCAGGAGAGTGGCACCAGAAACAGAGAGGTCGCGGTTGCTCACACATCTGTGGATGAGCAAGGAATTCCGTCCTCACTGTTTCCACATCACTTTCCTTGGCCTTCTTAGGACTCCAACAGAGGGCAGCATATTCTTGTATTTCCCATGGCTTTGGTGACCTGGAGATTTTCTGGCCTGAGTTAGTGATCCATAGAAGGTTACGGGAAGGCTCTGCAAATATTGGCTGACTGCACCAGAGTGGAGGAGACATGAGAGACACAAAGTAAACCTAAAATAGGAGATGGTGCCTTGACCAAACTCAGGACATTAGTGTAAAATAAAATTCCTATAAGGAAAGATCTGGAAATAAAAGTTACATAAGGTTTTAAGAAATTGTGACAGATATTATGTATTACATTTTACTAAGATTTTCACAGAAGCCAAGGGACATCTGGGTATTTTGATGCCATTTTGTGGCATCATGAATTTTTTTGAAAGGTTAGCTAACATATGTATAAACGCACACTGAAGGTATTCTGCATAGATAGACATAAATAGGAAAACCCGGAAGAGCACGTGTGAAGGAAGGTGGGCAGTCCTCCCTCCCATCGCCCGTGTTTTCCTCAGAGGTCTGAGGCTGAAGCTACTGCCTCTGGGCATCAGGTGGCGCTCGCACACCACCAGAGAAACTCTGCAAAACATTTCAGCTTCAGTTTCTGTTTCGGAAGTGGATAGTTGTGGATTTGAGTGAAATTTGGAACGAACTGATTTCATGTAGACGTTTGGTCTCCAGCTCTATTCTCCAAAGGTGGTTTAATACCCACATGTGAAACTTCATTATAATGCACCAAACTCAGGCTGTGTGGTCTTTGCGCACTTTAAATAGCTTGCTTACAGAAGGAGAGGAAGGCCACAGGGAAGGGCAGAAATAGGCAGCTAAAGAGACCACACTGTGGTATTAAGACTATAGAATCTCAAATGATCTACAAAGTCCAATCAGAGTAGTGGCCTGTGACATCCGGGACTGTGAGCAAGTCACTTGGATTGTTAATTTATTTACTTATTTTTGAGACATGATTTTGCTACACAACTCTGGATAGCCTGAAACTCACTATGCAGACCAAGCTAGTTTGCATTTGCAGAAATCCTCCTGCATGTGCTGCCTGAGTGCCGGGTTTACAGGTGTGTGTCACCGGGCCTGGACTCCTTACATTCTTTACACACAAATATCAGGACATTTTTCTGTTTTATGATCTTTGGGGGAAGTGAGTTTATACCAGGTACTGTCAACTCCCATCTTCTTTCTCTGTAACAATATTGTAGATAAACTCTCTTCTCTTATCTTTCTCAAGCACAGATGAAATGAAGATGAGGAGGATGCTCCTTGTGGAGCAGGCTAGGAAATGACCCATGAACTTAGCATTTACTGAAAGGCCTTTTATTTTTATTAGCCTTAAATGGCAAATGCAATAGTTTTTGTGTGTGCGCCCCCTTTCTCTCTCTCTCTCTCTCTCTCTCTCTCTCTCTCTCTCTCTCTCTCTCTCTCTCTCTCTCTCTCTCTCTCTCTCTCTCTCTCTCTCTCTCTCTGTAGTATGTGTATGTGTGGCATATGTACAGGCATGCATGTAGAGGTCAGAGACAGGTATTACACCATTTCAAAGTTACTAAATAGCTAAAGTCAAGTCCTATAGTTCTCCAGAAAGTGGAGCTAGGTGTCAAACTCTATTTTTTTTTTACTCCAATTTTTGAAATTTCAGTTCTTGGAATTAAAGTTTCACCTTTGTGTTTAGGGAATCTCTATTTTATGTGTAAGAGTTCTCAAGTAAGATTCAGTACAAGTATCTGACAGAAAGCCAGTGTTTTGATTAGGTTTCTATTGCTGTGATAAGCACCATGACCAAAAGAAACTTGGGGAGGAAAGGCTTTATTCAACTTATGGTTGTGGTATATCATGAAGTCAGGGAACTACCAAGGAAGACTCGCAGACCCAGAGCTGGGAGGACCTGGTTAGAGGTCTGCAGAGAAGAGACACTCTGCTGGACTGTAGCTTAGTCACAGTCCAGGAATCACTTCTCGCTTCTCTTGTGTACCTACTTCCTTGCTATTGGTGGTGCCATGCCCCTGGACTTAGTTGAGCGGTTCAGACTTTGATGGTTGGTGATATTTGGGTTGGTAAGATGTGGCAAAGATGCCTCTCATTGTCCTCTTGGTTCCCTCTTTCAGCTTTGCTGGTTCTCCTGGCTGATTGTGTGGGTTCATCCAGAGTGGAGATCTTAAGACAGAGCTCGGTCTCGCAGAAGCATATGTGCTTAGATGTGTTCGTGTGGAAAGTAAATAGATAAATTCGGCCAGACCAGAGAAAGTGTGAGCTTTTGCTGGTTATTCTGTTCACCCACTCTCCTCTAAAGTTCGGCTACTCCTCCCTGTTGCCCAGAGCACAGAATCATCATTTTCTTGCCTACATTTAATCCCAAAGGACCCATCTCCTGGCCCACGTTTTTAAGGAAGCTTTCCCAGGCCCTTGACTGCTATCCCTTCCTCATTTCAAACTCTATCATGCTTGTAATAATAACTCATGGTGTCTTTTAATCTCTGCAGTCATGTCATTATTAAACATATGTTGTTTTGAATAACTGATCCTAATATCATATTATGATGTCATACTTCCTATCTCTTCATGCTCTTGCCCAGTTACCATCTTTTCTCCAAACCAAAGCTTCCAGGTAAATCCACATCTAGGGTAGCATCTCCCTTTAAAGCCAACCAAACATTGCCTTGTGCCTTATAGGTTTCTCTCCTTTCCTGCTTAGAAGCCAACAACGTTTCCTAATCCCATTTTGCTTAAAAGTCAGTTTTTATCATGGTCAATTCTACTACTAATATTATACATAAATTTTAATTACATGTATTATTGAAATTATTAACTTGGTTTCTGAAATGTGTATGTACCAGGCTAACTGTTGTCACTTTTGAGATATCTGCATTGTTTTGTGTGTTCTTTAAAATTTTTAAATTTTATACTGATAATAACATGTTATTCATCATCTTAACTATCTATACATTCATCTTAAACTCCCATAACTCTGAGAGTTTCTTTGTTTTGTTTTTTTATTTTTATTTTTTGTTTTTTGAGCGCCTTTCTTTATTATTATATTTCTAATATTTTCTAGAATATAACACTCTGCATATAATTTATGAGATATATCCTATCAGAGCATTCTTGCCTCCTCTTTGTTGGTTTTCAATAAAAATGAAAACATATGATGAATGGATACATCAGAAAAATATTTACATAATGATTTCACTACACTTTAATTTTAAATTCATAATTAATTTTAAGAACATGAAAGTGTAATTAGTGAGTTCCCCATTTACAGGCATCTAAAGCTCCCCTCTCTCACTATGTTTTTTTTTAAACTTCCTCTCATTTAGTTTTCAACTGTTATTCATCCTCACAGAAGAGGTTGATACATTTTTGACACTATATTGAATACTGTGATTTAAGATCAAAATAATACTAATAATCTGAATAGCCCTGCTAATAGCTGACACTTGTCAAGGACATATTCTACTGCTGGGAACCATTGTACACGCTTTACCCAGATTGACTTCTGCACTGAAAACACTGATTACAGCCATACTTTCTGCAGAGCTAGACTTACCATGGATGCAGATATCTCTTGTCACTGGGTTTGCTCGTTGAATATGAAGCAAAAGTATAGTCACTGCTATGGGCTGAATGACGTCCACCCCAAATTCTCGTGTTAAAAGTTCTAACTGCTAGTACCTCAGATGTGATCCTATTTGGCAAAAGAGTAGTTGCAGATATTATTAGTCAAAATGAGGCCATGCAGCAGGCTGTATGGGGCAACTAACCCAACGAGACTTGTGACTTTGCAGAAAGGGAACATTAGAAATAGATATACACACAGAGAGAATAACACCTGAGCATGGAGGAAGAGATTAGGTTGAAGAATACCATGGCTGTCAGCAAATCACCAGAAGCTGGGGACTGGCACAGAACACTCAAAAAGGAGACTCCCCCTGATAACACTTCAATCTTGGACATCTCTAAAACTTTATGCAACTGAATTGACTTGTCCTAGCCAACGAAAGGATATCTTATCAAGACAAGTGAGCAGCAAACTTCATTTAGCTTGGCAACACTTCAAATTATTTATTTTTGATATCCCAAGTCTTACTTAGCCTATAGCTGTTTGAGAAAAAATTAATAATTCTTGACGATAGCCAACACAATATAGCATCACACTGGGCTTTGAAATGGCAAGGGAAACAGATGAACAGGGAATGGAGTTTGAAGTTAAAACTCACCTGCTGTTAGGGAGGGACTATTCTTGTTAAGGCAAAATTTAAAGTACATCATATTGGCTTTACCCATGATTGCAAATGTCAAAATTCCATTAATTTGATTTTTAAAGTTTAAGGTATTCTGCCATTTGGTGACTCAGTATATGAATAGAATGACATTTACTCATCTTGGCTTTCTGGAAGATACACACGCACATTTGTTCGAAGGGTATCATTTGTCTCTTTAATGAGTATTTTGGGAGCACAACAGGATGTGTGTTCTGAAGGACAGGAACACATTCTGAAATGCTGGGCACTAATGGAAGATAAATGAGTCAAAACCAGTATGGGATTAAGTTGCAGTGAGTGATACAGACAAGACAAGGTGACCATAGAATCCAGAGACGGGAGAGAACAATCTGCTGAGGAATATGAGTAAGGGGAGGAAGGATGTTTCAGAAATAATAATAGCACTGTGATAATTCAGTCCAAATTAGGACTAAATAAAGTCTGTATTTTGAGAAAAAAGTAATGATATTTCTCTTGGTTGGAGCAGGGAATTTTTTGAAGGCTATTTACTGACTACCTCCAATGTGCCAGGCATCATGCAAATGTCAAAGTATGTCATTTAACTAAATACACACAATTTCCCTATGAAGTGGCTGTTAATAACTCTATTTCCAGATGAGAAAATGCCAGCTAAGGGAGGTGAAGTTGCTTAACAAAGGTCATGGAGCTACTCAGTGGTGAACACTGAGTATCTACTTCCCCTTCACAAATGTCTGTGTGCTAACTCATCGCCTCTCATCCTGACCTGTCTACATTTAGATATAATCCACACATTAGCATGGATTTAGACCTTACCTTCCTTTAGCTTATTTATGAGAATTTGGGTTTATCTTTATCTTATCCAAATTATCTTTCTATATGACCGTGCTGACCATTTGTGTCATGATGACCACTTCCTAGACCATACGACCTTTGTCTTTATGATATATGTTGCTATCATGACGTTGGCTTCGTCAGAATGGTGATGCGATTTCATTCCTTTGCACACTACCATCAGAAAGCATTACTGAACAAGTAAACTAGAAGTCATATTCGTTAGGTTTAACTGTGAAAGAGAGACTAAATTACTTTGTGAGGTTGTTCCTCTCACCTAAACATCTCTGAAATGCTGCAGTGGCCCTCTTTACTGACAAAGTTTGAGGGTCTTGACTTCTCCCTTGTTCCTCTACCATTGCAAGACTGTTGTATGCAAAGGCTGAGATGATCTACTTTATGTTTATATCCTAACAGTTTTTTTAGAGTACATGTTATGTCTCTCACACACATTGCTTTCAAATCATCCTATTGACTACAACTTAGTTATGTAGCCCCATCTATTTTCATGGGAGGAATAGGAATAGTGTCTATACTTCGAATGGCCAGGAAACCAGCTAAAATTCAAGGACTCTGTTTGTATGAAAAGAACAGAATAAATGCTAAGGGATAGTTAGCAATGTCTGCAGTAGAGGGGATGATAAGGACAGAGAAAACTGCAATGAAGATGACAGATACAGCTGTTCTCAGAGTTCAATAAGGAAGACCAGTTTATTAAGTTCCATTTAGAAGGGCTTCTGTCCCATAATGGGTATTGTTCATTAGTAATTACAATATTTATGTTCTCCCTTTCAGGTGCACTTCCTTTAGAAACAGGTAGATAGAAGAAAGGAAAGGGAGGGAAGGAGGGATGAAGGGAGGAGAGAGAGAGAGAGAGAGAGAGAGAGAGAGAGAGAGAGAGAGAGAGAGAGAGAATGTCTAATAGTCTGATATAATTTCTATTTTCACAGGTAACTGTTTTTATTCCACTCTTGGACCTTTACCAAAAATGTCCTTAGACACAACAACATGCAGCCCTATATTTGCCTGAGTTATTTATTTGGGCTAGACTACAAGAGACATGCCTAGAACAATCCAGTCTTCAACTTCAGTTGACATCAAGTTTTGCCACTCCCTGTCTTCGTTTTCTGTTGCTGTGATAAACACCACGACCAAAAGCAATTTGGAGAGGAAAGAGTTTATGAGGCTTACACTTCCACATCACAGTCCATCATTCAAGGGAGACTGGGCAGGAACTCAGGCAGGAACTTCTAGGTAGGAACTGAAGCAGAGGTCATGGAGGAGCATTGTTTAATAGCTTGCTCCTCATGGCTCCTTCAGCTTGCTTTTTTACACAACCCAGGACCGCCTGCTCAGGGGTGTCACTGTCCATAGTGAGCTGAGGCCTCCCACATCAATCATCAATCAATTCCATAGATGTGTTCACAGGCATGTAATGGCAACATATTCTTATCTGAGGTTCCCTCTTCCCAGATGACTCCATTTTGTCAAGTTCACAAAAAAACTAACCGCTACACTTCTCTAGCACACAGTTGAGGTAGTTGCCGTGTGTGTGTGTGTGTGTGTGTGTGTGTGTGTGTGTGTGTGTGTGCACTCATTCACATATATAGATGCTCACTCATCTACCACATAGAGAGACAAAACTTTTCTCTAATTATGTTGAACATAAGCATAAATTAATGAAGAGATACTTTCTTTTTTTTTTTAGCATTTATTTATTTATTTATTTTGCAATACAATTCAGTTCTACATATCAGCCACGGATTCCCTTGTTCTCCCCCCTCCCGTCCCCCTTACCTTCCCCCCAACCCCCCCCCCCCCATTCCCATCTCCTCCAGGGCAAAGCCTTCCCCACAGACTGAGGTCAACCTGGTAGACTCAGTCCAGGTAGGTCTAGTCCCCTCCTCCCAGGCCGAGCCAAACAATCCTGCATAGGCCCCAGGTTTCAAACAGCCAACTCATGCAATGAGCACAGGACCCGGTCCCACTGCCTGGATGCCTCCCAAACAGATCAAGCCAATCAACTGTCTCACTCATTCGGAGGGCCTGATCCAGTGGGGACCCCTCAGCCATTGGTTCATAGTTCATGTGTTTCCATTCATTTGGCTATTTGTCCCTGTGCTTTATCCAACCTTGGTCTCAACAATTCTCGCTCATATAAACCCTCCTCATTCTCGCTAATTGGACTGAAGTGATACTTTCTAATGACATAGTTTGTATAGACACCTAGTTCACAATGCTGAATGGGCTTTGTACGCCATGAAGGGCAGTACAGCATTTTTGCTCAAAGACACTCTACTTAGGGCTATCTCTTATTGAGAGCTACTCAAGTATTCAGAAGATATTTCAAGTTTTAACATTTTTGCATTTTTATGAGTGAAAGGCCTTATTTAGTCTCTGCTCTGCTCTCTCCATGCTAACCTATGAATCACAGCAAAATACAAACATAAATTTGCTCCTTTTCAGAGTTTATTGCATGGGTCTTGTAGTTAGATTGTATTTTTATTACATTTGCTTGTTTCTCTAATGCTTTTAGATTTCTCTCAGTTGAGTCTTGAGTTTTTCTGGTTAGATGCAGACTTTTGCTGAGGCCCTTGTAGTTAGTTCCATCTGGCTTTTCCACAGTTGATTCTCAGGTTTATTTTAACTGGGGATGATTTACATGCCTCCAGACATATGATAAATACTTACCTTTAACTGAGGACTTCAATTGTCTTGACAGATCCATCCTTCAACAGTTCTTTAAAATCCGAGCAGGAAAATTTAGAAAACATTGCATAGAAATAGAGAACACTCAACCACTAAGGTAGATAGCTATTGTTTCCACTTCTGCTTTTTCTCTTCTCATTGTCCTTTCTAAGAAAATTAAACTCCAATGATGTTCCCAGAGCTTATGTATAGTTTGTCTCTAAAAGAGAATTTTGTTATTAAAACAACAAGTTGAATGGACACAAAAGAATAACTCCAATGTAGTCGAAAGTGTTTTCTTCACATCATAAGCTATCTGCTTTTCAGAAATATCACTAAGGTCTCCTCTGCACTCACAGTTTCTCTTTACATGGTTTTAGCTATACGTGCTCAACTGTGGTGTAAAATATAAAATGCATAATGCCCCAAATAAACAATTTGTAGCTCTCAAAGTACATGTTGTTATGGTCAATGTGATGAAGTCTGATGCGCCCCCCTTGGGGTGTCAATCATCTCTAGCTTATCCACTTTGTATGCTTCTCATTGGTTCGTCATTTATTAGTGTTCCTGATAATCAGACTGACTCTGGGTTATTGCTCTGTCTGTATTTAAGAAGCCCATAATTTACATCATCATGCTCCCAAGTACAGAAGCAGTAGTCTTGGCAACTTGGAAATGACAGAGAATCCATAATATAGAACATTTAAATGAAAAAAACCCACCTAAGTTCTTAATAAAAAATAAAAACAATTGTATGTAAAATCTACAACAAATAGTTAATTGCTAAAATCTTGTTGTGCTTAACTTATCAGTTAAATTATCATGCATATATGTATATATAGATGAAAAATATGCCATATACATGTTATATATTACCTGGTAGTTCAGCCACTATAGAAGATCTTGAAACAGCATCCTGCATGGACAAGGAGGGAACACTATAGAAATAAATGTCAGTCCTGCCTGGCCAGGTTTGCAGCAGGTCACTAGTCTCTACAAGGTGGTTCTCACACAGCTATACATTAGACTCACTAGGGGAAAGCTTTGAAGCTTTTAATGCTAATCTTAGGCTCTCACTCTTAGGGTTGCCATGTTAATTGGTCTTGAACGGGGCTTAGAATCCAGGATTAGCAGGTAGCTTTGTGAATAGTAACTATTGGATATATGCCTGACCTTTTCATAGAAGTGTTCCTGGGAGGATACAATTCTGGGTTAGTGAATTTAAAACTCATGTTCTGAAAGTGCTTATGTATGGAATGTCAGAGAAAATAAATTGATGAGAAGCACTGAGGACTGGTCAGAATCAGAAAAAAATTGAATTAAAATTCTCTAAATGCTGAAGGAAGAGAAGTCAAAATGAAGAGACCCATGTGCTGTGTATGCAGGAAACAGGATGCCTGAATTATACATCAGGACAAGATACAGAAAGAAGAAGTTGTAAGGTGAGACCCCCCCCACACACACCATTCAGGCCTTTTAAGTCAACAATTCTGCCCATGAAGATTTAAATAAGGTGGAAACATCGCTTAGTGGTTAAGAGCATTTGCTGCTAAATGCCGAGGACCTGACTTCAGATCCCAGCACCCACATCATCATCTCACAAACACCTGTAGCCCCAGCTTCAAGGAATCAAATGGCTTTCCTCTCTCTGCAGAAACATGTGTGCACATGTGTATATGACCACATAGACACACATACACAGAAACATGAACATGCGTAAGTAAAAAGATTTAGATTTACTACGTGCTTTGGAAAAGAGTGCTGGAAAGGAAGAGTCCCAGGTGCGGAGCAGAAGTAGAGCTTTGTTCTCTCAAGCTTCCACTCTCCAGAGCTGCTTGGCCAGCCAAACGTCTAGGAAGGGCTGGGAGGAAGCAGGATGGACCCATCCTTCTCCCTCAGATCCTCTTCTCCTCAGGTGCCCCTGGTGCACCACCATGGACAGTTCCTACTAGGCCACGGGTGGTGGGGTAGAGAGGCAGGAGCGCTGCCTGCCTGGATGCATATTAGATTTGACCTGGACTTCCATATTCCATATTTTATAGTTTCCTAAATGACTCTTTAAAGTCTCGCTCTTGGATTTAGTTCTTTTTGGCCATCAAGGTGCTTTAAGTGGGAGCCTAAAAATAGATCAGATAGAAAAATGGGGAGAAAGGAGAAGTAATTCCTATTGACTCCTATTTAAATTTGGAAACACAGGACCAGCTGGTGAGGATGTCTGAAGCCTTGTCTCAGTTACTCCCTAAAGGTGCCTTTGCCCTTTGCTACCATTCGTGTGGTGCTTTCTTTCTTTTCTTTTCACAGAGACTTGCCCTTCAGTAATTAGCATGATCTGAAGCGCATCCAGATGGAACGACATTAAAGGAGTATGTTTTGGCTCACATTACATTTCTGCCTTATAGCAGTTTGTTTTAATAGGCCACTCGCTTTTTAAAATTTAAGTGCAATATAAACACTGAGTGTGGCTTTTCTTCAGTCTTTGCTGTCCACAACTGGGAATAACGGTGTATGAAATTTACATGTGTCTTAGAGAGCTGTAGCTGAAGGATTCAAATCATTTTCTTTGAATATTTCTGAAGATCACCAGGTATCGGTTTGTCTTTTGTAAAAAGGAATAATTTTAATCTTTATTTTATAGTGTTTTTTTTCCACTGTGATGATGATGCACACATGTGTCTTCATGTCTATGTGTGTGTATACATGTGTGTGTTCAGGGGTGTACTCATCCATGAGTGTATATGTAGAGGCCTGAGGTCAACATCAGGTTTCTTTCTCAATTGATTCTCCACCTGTCCTGGTGTGGTTTCTGTCACTGAGATAAAGATCACATCACAGGAAACCAAGAGGAGCTTGGAGGCAGGAACTGAAGGAAAGATCAAGGAGTAATGTTGCTTACTGGCTTTCTTTTTTATGGTTTGTTTTCTTCTACACCCAGGAGCAACTAAGCAGGAGTGGCACCACTCATAGTGGACTAGGTCTTTCCACACCATTCATTAATTAAAAAAAATGCCCTTCAGATTTGTCTATAGGCAGCATGATAGAGACAACCCTTCAATGAAAGTTCTCTCTTCCCAGATGATTCTAGGTTTGCATCAAGTTGACAAAAATAACTAGCATATGAACTTGTGTGAGTATGTGTGCATGTGTGTGTGTGTGCGTATGTATATGTGGTTATGTTTATGTATGTGTGTATTTTTTGAGACTGGATCTCATATGTATGACTATTTTGGAAACTAGGTCTCTCATTGAACCTGGAGCTTGTTATTTCAGCTAGACTGACTGTCTTTGCCCATCCCTAGTGCTGGCATTGTAGGCATTACTGTCTGAACTGGGCTTTTAAGTGGCAAGGAGGATCTGAACTCAGGTCCTCACGCTTGAGCAGCAAGACATTTTACTCACTGGGCAATTTCCCTAGCTCCTGCATGTTTATTTCTGTTTTAAACATGTTCTATATTTTAAAGCTATTTTATATCATATAAACAATCTGGGTAACAAGGTAAATACAATAATATTGGATCACAACCCGAAGTATAAAATCAGTATCAATATTGATAGAAATAAATGATCAAACACTCAACAAATGAAAGGAGGAGAGTAAACAGGTCTGAGCAGAGAAATTGCAAGCCAACCTAAACTCTCATCCAATTTTTTCAATTCCAGGTCAAAACCAAGTGATGAAAAGTCAGCAATGAAAACTTTAGATGTGAATAACCCAGGGCATCTGAGAGAAGTCTTATCATTTAGCTGCCTTGGTTTCACTCTTGGAGAAGTTTTGGAGGTTGTAGTGGGACATTCAGTTGTCTCTCTGTCTGGGAGACATTTGATTCTCCCTATATCTTCCATCTTTACCCGTCTTCTCCCACCAACATTATATTATGGGCATTTGGAAGCTTTGCCTTTAGCTGAGGGATACATATTTCTAGAGAAGTTAAAGCCATCTGTTACTTGTGTTCCAAAGGTGCATTCCATGTTCCTTTTTGGTAAGCCCTGGAATAGACTGATGAATTAGAATATGTGTGAGTATCTGTCAAAGCGGGTGTGGGAGACAGGACTTAGTAGGAACAGCAGGGATTTTTTTACCTCTTGATAAAAAGGTTAAGACTTAGGGTAGAGTGATTAAGAGCACTGGTTGCTCTTCTAGAGGACCCAGGTTTGATTCTCAGCACCCACACTGTGGCTTACAACTGTCAGTAACTCCAGTTCCAGGTAATCTAGTGCCTTCTTCTGGCCTCCCTAGGCACCAGGCACATACATGGTACACAGACATGCATGAAGGCAAAACACCTATACACATAAGATAAGAAAGTAGTAAGAATTTTCAGAGAGGCTCAGACTCCAAGTGTCTCATCTACTTCCCTCCTAGAAGAAAGGTTATGTTTATCCCGGGGTTTTGCCCTGTGTCTGACTGTTGATGACTCTGGCCAGCTCGATTGTGCTGAGCATGGCTCTGGCAGGCCTTGCCTTTCTCCCCCTTTCCCTCTGCCTTGCTAAAAACGGTTAGATTACACTGTAGTTGGAGTTTTCCTGCCTGGCCCACAGTCAGGACAAATCTCTGTCACCCGCCAGTCCCACAGCCACTCAGACCCGACCAAGTAAACACAGAGGCTTATACTGGTTACAAACTGTATGGCCGTGGCAGGCTTCTTGCTAACTGTTCTTACAGCTTAAATTAATCCATTTCCATTAATCTATACCTTGCCACATGGCTCGTGGCTTACCGGTATCTTCACATTCTGTTTCTCATCGTGGCGGCTGGCAGCGTCTCTCTGACTCAGCCTTCCACTTCCCAGCTTTATTCTCCTCCTTGTCCCGCCTACACTTCCTGCCTAGCCAATGACCAATCAGTGTTTTATTTATTGACTAATTAGCAACACATTTGCCATACAGAACATTCCACAGCACTTCCCTTTTTTTTTTTTTTTCAAAAAGGAAGGTTTTAACCTTAACAAAGTAAAATTACATATAATTTGGGAATTTGGGCGTAGCTTCTCTTACTACTTCCTGCTGGAGGGGGGCGCTGTATCTTATGGGGATACAAAGAAAATTTTAGAATTATGGAATAGTCCATGAGGCTGTATTGTCTGAGCCAGTTGCCTTCAAACCGTTCTGGATGTTGGATCATCTGGGCCATGGTGTCATTGGAGACCTTTCAGGGGGTCTTGGCTGGTCAAACCTGATGTGTCTTAATCTGGAACAAATCCATAGCCTCTGGCTTTCTGTGGAAACAAAAGCAGAGTCTCCTTTCCAAAGTAACATATCCTTATATCCAAATTTTGAAGTCAAGGTACCTTTAAAATATACATTTTGGCATAACTCAACAGCTTTTACAATCAAATGTTTTTCTGCAGTTAAAAGTCCCAAAGACAACACAATGCAGAGTCTCTGTGTAATATCCATTTTTACGTGGCTTATTTTTTATACTACCTTTACTGTCTCTTTAAAGACTTTATTTTTTAAAACTATGTATTTGTTTCTATAACTCTATATATCATCTTTTTTGTCTCTTTCAAGCCTACATATCTTTTACACACATTGTAAACTATTACATCTGAATCTGTCTTATTGTGAATCTATTGCCTTAAACTGCAGCAGCTGTGGCTGCTGGATCCACCCACCTCAGCTTCCCAACATGGCCATGGTTTACCGCCAGCTCTGGGAGCTATCGGGGGTCTATGCTTTTAGCCAAGCAGCGTGTAGCCCAGAAACCTCCCCTTTTGCTCTGCACCAGCAAAGGCTAAATCCACCATGCAGCTCAAAGTGCCACTTGCAAAGGCCTCATTCCTGCCATAGGCAGGTCGAGCACGCACGCTAGGAACCCACCAGTAGCTCAAACCAGCAGCTGCCGCTCATTTAAGAGAGACAATTAGGAACTGTTTTTAGCTCCGTTTTAGAATCTTTTCTCAGGTTTTAGGTGGAAACTCTTGCCCCACGTTGGGCGCCAAATGTAGATGTATCCAACCTTCCCATCAAACAATAAACACAGAACCAATGCAAAGAAGAAAGCCAAGAGGTCAGAGCCAAGAGCCAAAACCTTACCCTTCCTCCTGCGGTGGTCCTACCTCTCCGAACCAGAGCTACCCCTGTGTTAAAGTCTTTATATAGAGTTCCTGTCCTGCCTTCTCATTGGTTGTAAACCCAACCACATGACCGCCTCCTCACAGCCTGTCTGTATAGGCCTCCAGGTTTTCCATGATTGGTATTAAGATTAAAGGCATGTGTATCCAATAATGGCTGTATCCCTGAACACACAGAGACTTACCCAGCTCTGCCTACTAAGTGCTGAAATTACAAGCGTACGCTACCACTGCCCTGCTTTCCTATGGCTTGCTAATAGCTCTGACCCCCGGGCAACTTTATTTATTAACATACAAATAACATTTTAATACAAACAGAGACATATGATGGAGCATTATCAGTTTTGATTTGTATGGTGATATTTTATTTGTATTAAAATGTTATTTGTATGTTAATAAATAAAGTTGCCCGGGGGCAGAGCTATTAGCAAGCCATAGGAAAGCAGGGCAGTGGTAGCGTACGCTTGTAATTCCAGCACTTAGTAGGCAGAGCTGGGTAAGTCTCTGTGTGTTCAGGGATACAGCCATTATTGGATACACATGCCTTTAATCTTAATACCAATCATGGAAAACCTGGAGGCCTATACAGACAGGCTGTGAGGAGGCGGTCATGTGGTTGGGTTTACAACCAATGAGAAGGCAGGACAGGAACTCTATATAAAGACTTTAACACAGGGGTAGCTCTGGTTCGGAGAGGTAGGACCACCGCAGGAGGAAGGGTAAGGTTTTGGCTCTTGGCTCTGACCTCTTGGCTTTCTTCTTTGCATTGGTTCTGTGTTTATTGTTTGATGGGAAGGTTGGATACATCTACATTACACTCCTAAAGCTAGCCACCAAGGCCTAGCCTCTTATTTGGATACTTTCCGATGCCAGACTCATTCCTGAGAATGAGTACCAAAGTCCAGCAGTCAAAAGTCCCCTTTGGCTCACCTAATTAACATGCCCAATCAAAACATACCACTGCGTCCTAGCCCACCCTAACACAGACCTCTCCCTTTTCTCTTCTTAAAAATTATACCTGCAAGGCCATTTGCTGCCATTTTTCTGAGTCGGAGAGCACCCACTTTAACTTGTCTTCCTCTTGCTTAATGAAGGATCTCTTTGTGAAAACAGGTGTTTGGGTGTGGTTTGTACCTAATCCAGTGTCCAGGAGGGAACCCTGTTGGGGGTGGTGGTGTCCCTTCAATGTTTGTTTAACATAATGTGCCCTCGGCTGTACTCAACTTCATATTCTTGGGGAGCCAGTCTTTAAAATCTTATTTCTTGAGAAATAGTTTAGGATCAGTCTCTTATACATTATGAAGATACCAGACCAACAATAATATGTTAGGATGAATTAGTGAAATGTTAACAGTTCCTTTCTGTTATTTTATCTCTCATTTACACTAGGGGAAGAGAGCCTTGCTCTGCCTTCTCGGCTCAGTGACTTGTGGAAGCAGCAGCCGTGAGTGTTGTTGTCCCTGTTTGTTCCCATCTCTTTCCCTTGTTTCCTTTTAGACTTAAATATTAAAAGGTCATTAGGGACGGGCGGTGGTGTTATATGCCTTTAATCCCAGCACTTGGAAGGCAGAGCCAGGCGAATCTTTGTGAGTTCGAGGCCAGCATGGTCTACAGAGTGAGATCCAGGAAAGGCGCAAAGCTACACAGAGAAACCCTGCATTGAAAAAACAAACAACAACAACAACAACAACAACAAAAACCCCCAAAAGTCATTAGAGTGTTCTATCAAGAAAAAGGAAGTCAATAAGACTTTAAGGCCTAGAAAATTCTAGAAGGATTTTCTCTAAAGTAGTAAGATGAAAGAAGTCTGAGAACTGCATGGGAACAGGAACAAATGCACTATGTTTGGGTAGTAACCGGGCAGATGAGAAAAAGGGCATTGCTATTCCAGATTCCTATGGAGGGCAAAGGTCAGAGTTCTGACCTTCCTGGGCTTAAAGAATCAGAACGCCAATGGTGGTCAGCACAAACTGTTGACTAGAAGCACATCCCCGCTTCTTTTTTTTGTGCATGATCATTGATTTTTGATATGACCCAGGAATAGAAGGTGTGCTGACAATTACTGGATGATAATGCAGGCTTATGCCATGTTAAGCTGATTAAAAAGCAATAAAGCAGCAATATTTGTTGAACACCTGCTCTTGTGAACTGAGACTCATATCTGCTACACTAGAATTAATTCATGGCTAATTGATTTGAAGGGAAAGTATTGATCTTTCACAGCAAAGGCAAACCTTTGAGTAAGTCCAAACAATAATAAAAATTGTGCATAAATGTGTCAAGGGGTGAAAAGTAAAATGTATGAATATAGGGTTTTATTTCTACACAAACACAGGGAACTTTACCAAGCTCCTTTTAAAGAATGTATACATTTTAAAACTCTGTGTGTCTTCAAATCTCTTTGGCTACGGTTTTGGGCTTGAGCAAAGGGGAAGTTAGGATGTTTAATGATCCATTGTCCTTTCTTTTCTGTATCCCAGGACAGTTTTTTTCTTTTTTTATCATGAGTAGAAGAGTCAAGACACTGGATTACAAATCACTGTACTCTAAAGGAATACAGTGAGGCATGGCATACTCGGGTGCCCATCAGTTTCGGAGGTTGAAGGGGAGGTGCTGCTGGTGGTGGGAAAGGAATGGTGGGAAGAACACGGGGTTTCCTCTCATGATCTGGGCTCAAAGACTTTGTGGTTGTGGTTGTTGTTGTTGTTGTTGTTGTTGTTGTTCTTCTTCTTCTTCTTCTTCTTCTTCTTCTTCTTCTTCTTCTTCCCCCTCTCCCTCCTCCCCTCCCCACTTACTCCCTCCCTCCCTCCTCTCCTCCTCCTCCCCCTCTTTTCTCCCCTTCTCTTTACTCTGCCTCCTCCTCCTCCTCCTCCTCCTCCTCCTCCTCTCCCTCCTTTTCTGTTTCTTCTTTAAGTCACTTACTGGCTTATCTGGTCTTTGACAAATTATTTAATTTCTCTCAATTCCAATTTCTTATACTGGAAAGCCCATGTACTGTCTCATGTAGAATATCAAATGCAATGGTATATGTTAGGAGCTTTGTCAATTCCAAAGTACTGTACAACTTTAAGGTCTCTTGAGATGAATCAACGAAGATTAAAAAAATTCTTTATTTTTAGTTATGTATGTATGTTTGTGCTTGTATGTGGGTTTGTGCACAAAAGTGCAGTGCTGAAGAGGCAAGAGAGGGCATATGATTCCCCAGACCTGGAGTTATAGGAAGTTGTGAGTCAGGTGACATGGGTGCCAGGAAGGCAAATCGGGTCCACTGGAAGAGCAACACACCCTCCTAACCACTGACTGATTTCTCTAGCTCCAAACATACTTTCTTTTTTGTTTGCTGCCGTTCTGAGATTGGATTTCACTTTGTAGCTCTTGATGATCTAGAACTTTCTATGTATCTGCCTCTACTTGCCACATGCTAGAATTGAAGGCACCAACCACCATACTTGGCTACAACAAAGATTTTTGATGGCCTGAAATATAGTGCTTGGATTTGGAGGAGCAATGAGAAGAGCCTCAGTTATGGCTGCAAGTCTCAGTGAAACTTCAGTCAGGCTGGGGAAAAATTGGAACAAAGTAAAAATTTCAAGAAACATTTTATTGGGATAGGACATGGAGAGGTGGGGCGCAAACAACTGTGAACTGTTATTAGACAAAAATCAATTATCTGTGAAACTTTCTAAAATCTAACCAAACACTTCCCACTTACATATCATAGTAGTAATGAGTTCCGATGGAAATCGCCAAATGTGGGTGAGCTTTCCTTGATGGGATTCTCCACATCTGCCAAATCCTTCATCAGTGGAGAATCTTGTTACTTGGATTTCTTGAAACGGACTTGTCTACCACTGGTGTGTCTTAGGATCTTGTAGTTGTGCTGTGACTGTCACCAGTGTCCCTATTTTATAGAGTGGAAAGTGAGACACGGAAAGGTTAAGTACTGCAGCTACACTCAGACCTGATCTTGGGCATTGTAATGCCAGGTCTTGTACTTAACCACTGTTACACTACACTGTTACAAAAGCAGAATCATTTTCATGTTCTTGACGACCTCAAAAGTTGTGGTACTCAGTGTAGAACACCCAGAGATCTTCAGGTCAAGTTACTGAAATACTGTTTCATTTCATTTAAAATGAAACCACTTAAAGCAATCTGTCTGTTGTTTCTGGAGCAGTGAGTGAAAACCATAACCTAGGAAAACTGGCTATTTATTTTTGGCTAGGAATATTTCAGAGTGACACTAAAGCTTTACATTAGCAGCTGATCAGAACAGACAAAGAAAAAAGAACAAGAAGACAACAGACCCAGGTCTTGTGAAGACAGAGTGAAAAAACAACATATGTCCAATTTATTTTCACACAACTCCTTTGAGTTCAGTGCAGATTGTGAACAGTTTTTCCTGAGATATTTGTATTTCCAGAATTTTTTTCTAATTAGCATACCCCTTTGCTTCCTTAAAGTTTGAGTTAGGAATTTGCATTGCTACACACTCATCTTTAGGGCAAAAATAGCTACCTATATACTTAATAATAAGCTATTTGTATAGCCAACAGGTTGAATAAAAATATTAATCCATTGGGCTAGGAATTACAGTTATACTTAACTCCTGCTGACTAAACACAATCACAAGTGATTATTCAACAGTGATTACTGGTTTCTCCTCCTCCTCCTCCTCTCCTCCTCTTCCTCCTTTCTTCCTCTTCTTCTTTTTTCAAGACAGGGTTTCTCTGTGTAGTTTTGGTGCCTGTCCTGGATCTCTGTCTGTAGACCAAGCTAGCCTTGAACTCACAGAGATCTGCCTGGCTCTACCTCCTGAGTGCTGGGCTTAGAGGCGTGCACCACTGCCACCTGGTCATGGTTTCTCTTCTTGACCTACCCTTTCTTTCCTCCTTTATCCCTCCATCCCCCACCTCTCACCTTCCCTGCTTCCTTCCCCCTTTCTTTCCCTTTCTGCCTTCCTCCTCCTTTTTGCTCATTTTTTCCTTTCCTTTATCCTTTTTTTTCTTGCTTTTCTTACTTCCCTTTTTTTTCTTATTAAAATATCATTGCCATTAATTGCAAAGATTTAAGGTACACAACTTGAGTTTTTAATATATGCCCATATAGAAGGCAGGGAGAATTCAGGGTTGTTGGTTGGAGCATCAGTTCTTCAACACGACTAAGTTCTGGAAAGCTAATGAATGGAATGATGTCCATCCTTGAAGCACTGTTGTGTAGTGGGTAGCCATTCCAGCTTTGGTCTGGAAGTTCCAACCTCCACTGAGGCTTCAGTAACTATCACGCCTACAAGGCGGGGCGAAGGGAGGGCCCTGAAGACCCGAGGTCGGGATGCACTGCACTCTCTTCCTTCTTGGACCATGGATGCTAGAGGTAGACGGAGGAGAGTTCTCCAGAGAACACCGTCGGACTGCGCTGCGTCTTTCCCAGAACCCGCATCCTACCTATCCCTTCATTTGTAAGTTACGCCATTAAATAAATCTCCCTTTTAACTACGTGGAGTGGCCTTAATAATTTCACCAATACTACTATTTGCTTCAAGCTTACCAATAGATTAGGCCTTACATCGCCTTACCCTACTTTTTTACAAAAGCGACAAGAATGCACGGATGAGAGATGTGTTCTCTTTAGCATGTTCCTCCTCCTGCTGACTTTTTGAGACGGGGTCGCAAGTAGACTAAGCTGACCTTGAACTCACAGTGTAGCCAAGGTTGATCTTGAATTCCTGATCCTCCCAATTCTACCTCCCAAATGCCAAGATTACAGGTGAGTGCCCCCAGGCCTAGCTCAATTCTTTCTTTCTTTAGCACATACTCACTAGATAGCCACTGTATACCTGTGACCATGACAAAATGTACCACATTGTCATAGGCCCAAAGCTAAAAGGCCAGGTGTTGATGGACTGAACCTTTGTAATCATGAGCAAACTAAATTAACCCTCTTCCCTTTTTACATTGATTATCTTAGGTATTTTATTATAGTAGTGGAAAGCTGATTAAAGCAGGTAGATTAATCGAGTTTAGGCACTAATAATGTTATAATACAAAAATGGGAAAATACTTGGTTTTCTACTTCTTATTGGGTGTTGTTCTATTTCACATAAAAAGTACTTAGACTGTAAACATTTTAAACTGATGTTTCATGTTATGGGCTATTATTAAATAATAAATTTCAACACTTCTGATGACCACATATACACAAAAAGTCCCCAGACCAAAAAGAAATTCACTGAGAATATCACTGATCTCAGAGAATAAAAACAAAAAACTCCAAATAAAATCAGAAAGTAAATTAAAGTTGTCTCGTGGCAGTGACACAATTTTGTGCTAGACAGTCACATTTCCCACTTTGGAGACTGTGTGTTTGCCACTGTTTAAGTGACTGTTGATGCATTCAACCCACAAAACAAAGACAGAATGATGATCTGTCATAGGAGAGTTTTTAAGCTGTACGTTGGATTTTTGAATATTAGGGAATGTGTGTGTGTGTGTGTGTGTGTGTGTGTGTGTGTGTGTGTGTGTGTGTGTGTGTTTGGTATCAGCAAAAACCATGAAACAGAAACACGTTAGAGAGTTCTTCAATGCTTCTCCCATTCCCTCCCCTCCTCTCTTCCCTTCTCTCTTTCTTTTGACCTTTATTCTATTTCTGCACTAAGTCAGATTCTTGAGTCAAATTTGCTGGTCGTGTCATCTTTTACTTTATCTTGAGTTTCCAAATGTCTTCCTGTATTAATAGTTAATATGATATTGCTTTTTTTTCTCAACAGAAGGCAGATAAAAATATTCACTTGGAGAATGAATCAGAATAACTGCCAAACTGTTACCAAAGGTATTTTTTTTTCCATTTTCATTCATGAGCATTAGGCATTTGTTCATCTTAAAGGACAGTAGTCTATGAAGTTTGTGCCTAGTCTTATTGTCTCTTGCTACGCCATGTTCTGTTGATATCTCTGGGAGGCCTGCTCTTTCCTGAAGTGAATGGAGGAGGAGTGGATCTGGGGGAGAGGGGAGAAGGTGGGGGAACTGGGAGGAGTGGAAGGAGGTGAAACTGTGGTCAGGATGAAATGTATGAGAGAATAAAAAACTAAACAAAACAAAAGACAGTTTATCCTATCAAGCCCAAGACCTACCACACATTTTTAATTAGTTTCAATAAAACAAATATAAAAAACATAGTCTCATTTTTATCTATTCCATATAAAATTGTCTCTCTGTATACAAAATTAGTTCCAGGATGCTCTATGGACTTGAAGTCTTTTTTTTTTAATGAGATTGATTCACACTTTGCATATAATCTACGAATATCCATTCATACATTTTTATTTTATTTTGTTTTTGCTGGGCATTGCTTTCATGGTAGACAAGTACATTTCCACTCAGTCACATTCTCAACCTCTCCCATGTGCTCTAAATCATTTCTAGATTAGTTAAAATACTTCATACACTGTAAGCAGTTGTTATACGCTATTGTTCAGGGTTGAATGACAAGGAAAAAGTGTGTGCCTGTTTGAAACCGGTGCAATCAAGGCAGGCTTGACCACATTGTAGGTATTGCAGCAACTTACATTTTCAACTGAGGTTGGGCGCTGACTTCACTGGATCAAAATTCACAGCTGAACTTAGTACTTACTTTATAAAAGAAATGACCTTATTTTAGATACTTCACACGTTTGCTACACATTTTCCAAATTTAAAAATCTTAAAATAAGTTAGTTTTTGGAAGACAAAGAGATAAAAACCTGACATAAAACCATGATGAGAAATAACCGTAGTAAGATCACGGTGTCGAAGAGACTTTGTAGACAGGCTATCAGAGGCAAATACAGAATTTGTCTATTAAAATTATAATTTGACCTAGGTGGCCACAAACTGTAGCTCTTACTTATCACTCTAGATTTTTTAAGCTTAAAATGTGAATGGAGAAATAGCCTGGGCCACTGACTTATATCCCACATGTAAAACACCAGAAAATCCAGTGTTGGTAAAATTAAGGTTTCTACTTTCTGGGGCACCTGCATTAAGTAGCTCACAACTGCCTTTGGCTCTAGCCCTAGGGGGTCTGCTACTCCCTTCTGGCCACCCAGTCGCCTGCCCTCAGGTGCACACACACATAATTAGAAAATAGAATCTTTTAAAAACAGATTTCCATTTTCTGAAGTGTACTCTGAGAGAAGCAAGCACTCTGCTGCCCCAAGCAACATTTGGTGCTTTGATTCATCACGAGGAAGCAGACCGTGACAGGTAAACCCACACAGAGCGATCGACGCAATTGCTCTCTAGTCTCAACCTCCACGGCTACCACCGTGGCTGCTGTGTAGAGTCACCCGACTCCCCTAGGTTTCATTCCTTATTTGTAATATTTTAGAAAAGCAACGGGCTCTACAATCCATAGTTATAAGGATTCATTTATTTATTTAAGGTAGGTAGTCTAAGGCAGAGTATCCTGTCCATTAACTATTCCATAGTTGTTTTTTAATTTATTTTATTATTATTATTATTTTGGTTTTTTGAGACAGGGTTTCTCTGTGTAGCTTTGTGCCTTTCCTGGATCTCATTCTGTAGCCCAGGCTGGCCTCGGACTCAAAGAGATCCGCCTGCCTCTGCCTCCCCAGGGCTGGGATTAAAGGCGTGCACCACCACCACCACCACCACCACCACCACCACCACCACCACCACCAGGCCCTATTCCATAGTGGTTAACTTCTAAAAACACCAGCAACTTCCGCTGTGCCCCTGTGCAATGTCAGGGTTTTGAAGAACACGAGTCCTCGAATGACTGTTGACACCCGGATGGAGCCAACAACGAGACGCTAGCTACAAAGCAGCCTGGCAGTTCTTTCTCCGTGGACACTGACTTGACTGGCCGTTCTCTTTCACGAGGTTAGAAGTGAGAGGGAGACTGGATCTGCCTCCTGACACAAAGAGCTATTAAACATTAGTTTCTGCTTCTGTCAAACATCAAAAGCAGCGTATCAAAAGCAGCAGCATGTTATTGACAAATAGCCATGTTTTACCTTTTTAATAAAAGAGAAGAATGCCTTAATAGCACATAATAATAATCAAGGTGTATTTAGTGCAGGTTTTAGCCATGGGGTGGTTTCCTGTACCACCCTGTAGAACTCACGTGGACGCTTAATTACCACCGTAATGGTATTAGAGGTGATTATACCACAAGGGTGCGGCCCTCCTAAACGGATTAATGTCATTACAGCAGAAGTGGGTCAGTTCTTGAGAGAGTGAGTTATTTTGTCTCTACCTTTCATCCTCCACTGCCCTGCTGCCCTGCTGCCCTGCTGCCCTGCTGTGGTATTGTAAGCAGGACTTCAACAGATAGATGCCACTGTGATGTTCTTGGATTTTCCAGCCCCTGGAGCCATGAGGCAAATTGCTGTTGCCATAACTTAGACAGTCTCAGTTACTCCCTCACAACAGCAAAACTAAGGCACACTAATAGATATTTTTTTTTGTTTGCTTTAGCTCAAAATCTGCAGTTAGTACATTGCATGAATTTCATGTGACTACCTTAGAAATGTTTTTAAGAGTCAAGAAAGCTGGTCTTTCCCCGAAACATGCAAATTGAATCTGAAAATAGGGCTTTTTGGAGAATAGACATTGCTTTGAATGGCATACTACAGCAAGGCCACTGTGCAACTGCCTCCTTTAACGTTAACAATCCAGGTGCCTTGACTCTTAGCATTTTGCTATAAAAGAAGCTGATAACGTGATTCTCAATCTTCATTTTGCTATTCAATATCTTTGTAATTTCTTATACGTCAACCAAAAACTCAATAGAGACCTGGGTTAAGTAGCTCTTTGGGTCCTTTAATCTTGTTTTTCTAAGACAAAATAAAACTTCATACATTCATTGGTCTCTATGAATACAAAATAAAATTGTGCATTTGACCCACACTCACACTACCCAGGAAGACGCTTTACCACAGTGTGGCCACCGAGTCTGGAAAACGTGGGTCTGTCTAGATGCCAAGCACTGACTCCCATGAAGGATGCAACTCAAACCACAGCCAGGGTATAGTCCACAGCAAAGCAGCTTTGGAGCCTTGTAGTCATTTCCTGACCTGCATGGCATTACTTGATAAAGCACAGGACAAAGCAGAAGGGAAGGAGAACGCACTCTGGGATCCTACCCCCCTCCCCTTCTTCCTGCATGGCGGGTTGAAAGTCACTTCGCCTCTCTGGGCTTCTGCAGTTTCACAAGATGTGACAGAGCTCCAGTCTCTGCTTCTCCTTCTCTCTCACCTACTCAGAGAGAATGACCATTGGCCCCTTGCATGACTGCCCAGCTCAGCTCAACGGTGAGATATTTACTCACCGTTGGCTCCCTGTGTCATTTCTGAGCACAAGAACCTTCTCTTCTATGATGGGCTGTGCACACGCCCATGCTGGGGACTCAGCACCCTCTGTTGAAGAGAGGACTGGTGGGTTTTTCATTTTCTTATTTTTTAGGATTTCAAGAGATATCTTTCTTATACAGGGTTCCTAGAGCCTTTCCATCCTGTCACCCAGCCAAACCCACCTCCAAAGACTGAAGATACGATTTTGGCTCTGTATTTGTTGAACAAAGCGTAGTTAATAGCTATTTTATAAATATCTTGGGAAACTGAGAATCTAAAACTCAGAAACTGCTTGTTCATCAAATCTGCAGATTAAGTCAGAATGCCAACTTCCACCCAGTTATTGGGGGACATTGACTACACATACTTAGGCATAAGGTGAGGCACTGTGGCTGGGAGAACTGGTTTATTTCATTGTGACTGATGAGTTTTATGCTGAGACGAAGTGGTTGTCAACAATATAGAGGAACTACATGGATTTTCACCAATTTCCTGTCCCATTACTATATTCTAGACAAGAATTATGTCTGAGCAGACAGTGAAAAGCCCTGCTCAGAACTGCTGGGCAGTTTATTTCATTTTGTCCAATCAACTCAATATTTCAGCTGAATATGATTTTCTATCCAAATTATGTAGTTGATTGCTTCATTTTTTGACTTCCTTCCGCATGTCTAGACACATCATTAGGACCTATAAAGAAGATGAGATAATGTAAGTGACAAGCTCATCTCCACGGGGCTGTGTGAGGAGAATCACCTCAGGAACTTAACGCTCTTTGAAAAACAATTCATATAAAACAAGACCCACAGTTTATCAGCCTAGGAAAATCTGTTGCGCTCACCACTAAGTTGATAGGACACAGATATGACAAAGTACAGTGACGGCCACAGTATTTTATGAATTATGAAATTTTGTCTTCTTAAAGAGCCATGTAGACATGCAGATGCTTTGTGATGTGATCTCATGATGTGGCATGCCCTCACTATTGTCCTCAGAATAGTCCTTTTATTCCTTTCTTATTTCATCAAATATTCTCTTAGTTCTAAATGTATTACTCTCAGCTATGTATCTCTAAGAGCCAAAGAAAGGCTAGAGATTAAGCAAACAACACAAAACAAACAAACCAAATGCCCGGTGAATGGCTTTTTTTGTGCATAGACTTATTAAGAATGTAAAATATAGGTTGTTGCTGACACTTAGAGAGACTTGTGGTTTGCCACTAATCCCTACCACAGTTTTGACAGAGCTGGTTCTACTGGTCCGTTCTCATGTGTAATGTATGGTCTGCACTTAAGTGTCTTTTTTGTTTTCCAGTTGTGAAATGAAACTGATGAGATTAAGTATCCGTTGGTTAGTAACCTGATATGTAGTTGTTGGCATACATATATTTGTATATATCTACATATCTATCTGTCTGTCTATCTATCTATCTATCTGCTATTGACATAGAGTTTGAATTAAGACTGGTTGTAGAGGCACATGCCTGTAACTGGAGCACTTGGAAAGCTGATCTGTGCTCCGTTAGCAAGATCTTGTCACACATACACAAATATACACAAAACCAAACCAACCAAACAAACAAAAACCCCAAAAGACAAAACCCCACCAATTTTTTTAATTTTATAATTTAATTTAATTTTACATATCAGCCACGGATTCCCCTGCCCTTTCTCCCCCGCCCTGCCCTCCCTCCAGCGTACCCCCCATTCCCATCTCCTCCAGGGCAAGGACTCCCCTGGGGATTCAGCTCAGTCTGGTAGATTCAGTCCAGGCAGGTCCAGTCCCCTCCTCCTTTCACCCAGGCTGAGCAAAGTGTCCCAGCATAGGCCCCAGGTTCCAAACAGCCAGCTCATGCACTAAGGACAGGTCCAGGTCCCAGTGCCTGGCTGCCTCCCAAACAGATCAAGCTAATCAGCTGTCTCACTTATCCAGAGGGCCTGATCCAGTTGGGGCTCCTCAGCTATTGGTTCATAGTTCATGTGTTTCCACTCGTTTCACTATTTGTCCCTGTGCTTTTTCCAATCATGGTCTCAACAATTCTCACTCATATAATCCCTCCTCTTTCTCACCGATTGGACTCCCGGAGCTCCACATGGGGCGTGGCCTTGGGTCTCTGCATCTGCTTCCATCAGTCATTGGATGAGAGTTCTACCATGACAGTTAGGGTGTTTGGCCATCTGATCACCAGAGTAGGTCAGTTCTGGCTTTCGACCATTGCCAGTAGTCTATTGTGGAGGTATCTTTGTGGATTTCTGTGGACCTCTCTAGCACTTTGCTTCTTCCTATTCCCATGGAAACCCCACCAAATTATAGTTAAATTATATGCAACTTATGTTACTCTACTTCTTTGCCACTGTAAGAGATAGCTGAGATAATCAACTTGAAAAGAGACAGACTTATTTTGGCTCATAGCTTGGGGTTTTTAGTCCATGGTCCATTGGCTCTGTTGTTTGGGCCTGTGATGAAGTAGTACATCATAGTGGGGTAACATCACAGGGGAGACCACTCACTGTATTGCTAGGAAGTGACTGAAAGAGGAACAGACTGGAGTCCCCTTGCCCCCTTCACAGACAGTGATCCCAAAGATGCAAAATACCTCTCAGTAGGCAATACCTTGTAATTTCTGCCACCTCCCATCCTGCCTAGCAAGCCTTTAACATATGGTCTTTGGGAGTCATTCAAAATTAACACTATAATACATTTCATTTATAGAGGTAAATCATATGTTACAAAATGTGAACTAGACCAAGATCACCTTTTACACACTATACTAATTAGTGCTAACAATTTAGGGCTAATTTTAAAAATACTGCTTTCTAGACAAAATTCCTAGAAGAGAAATTTGGGAACCTTGACTCTCCCAAGTCCAGTATGATACTACTGGATGCAAGAAGAATGGATACTTGATATACTGGGCAGTGGTTTTCGGTAGAATTTATTATTTCTTTCATAAACAATTATCGGGCACCTTCTATTTTCTGAGGCACTTGTGCTGGGGAATTGGTAATGAATGCTTTCTCCATGAGAGATATTCTTTATTCTTCAATGTTCAGAAACTGATAAAAAGATGACCATCGAGAGGTGTGTTATTATCTATACCCTTCTATTCCCTTTTCTATTGAGTGTTAAGATGATATTTTCTGCTGTGTAATGTTTGAATTTAAAGAAAACATAATTTAAAAGTTTGAGTGGCAACCATCTCCTGTCAAAATATCCAAGCTGCGAGCAGAGCCTCTGTTTTTAAATCATGGCGACTTGTAGTAGCCGGGGGTCCAGGCAATGTTTCAAATGTTAGTCATCCACAGAAGTCAGGTGAGGACATAGCCAATGACGAGGTCAGAACTGTACCTGAGGAGGACACCTGGGATCAGACTGAGACATTTGATTTGAAGACGAAATTGGTCACTAAATAACTGGTGGAACTGTGGTGCTAAGGAAATGTGAGAAGGTTTGTGGACTTCACAACTCAGAAGAAAATATTCTAAAGTAAAAATGAAAGGACATATGTTTGGTGACAAATAGGGTGGACCTGTCTGGGGTTTTCTTTTATTAGGTGCTGACCCTATGATCTATATGTGAGTCACAGGACTAGAAACCTGTGGTCTAAGGCTGCAATAACAGATTTAATATAGGATTTTTGATTTTATACCCCCTGAGTGATTCACCCTGCTCTGAGGAGCGCGGCTGAAGTTACCGACTTCCGATTTTCTGCTTTTGATGAATCATCAGAACATTCAAAATACTTCCTCTTCCACCCACTTGTTCTCTTCTTCTCTTTCTTGCATAAGACCAGATCAGAGACAGGGAAGGAAATGAGAAGCAAAGGTGGTACGTTATTTGAAATTATTTAGAAGATGTTAATTGTGAAATGGGTCAGAAAATATAAAATGCGTGTTGGATGACTGTCACCCAGATAATTAAAGTGATTAGCTGTTTGCCTCTATACTATTTCTAGGGCCAGAGCATAAGCCAATTTTTACCTTTTTACTCAGAAACAAAGACTTGAAAAAAAAATTCAGTCTTACATCTAAAAATCAATTTAAAATGAAAAAAATGTTAAAAATGTAGTTTCTTTCCCAATTACTCTCTCACTCCACTCAAATTTATTTTGGTTTCATTTTTGAAGACACAAGTGAAGTCCTTACAATCTTCTAGACCCACCGTCCTTGGCTGTGTTTTCTGTTTTGGTTCAGGAGGAAAGCAGCTGTCATCAGGCCTCGGCCCCCTCTGATAAGCTGTGTTGTGATCTATGCTGGAGAATCATCACCAGCCAAGACTCCTGAGCGATGTGCTAATATAGGTTCCTCAGGATCTAGAAATGTGTGGAGATGTTTTAGTGGGTAAAACAGATTATTGAACTATTCAACAATATTCTTATTAAAATGATCAAATATAAAATGGCTTATGTATATAAGATGACTTATGAATCTTCCTTAAGCCTTTACTTATTACGCAGATAAAACACCAAAATGAACTTACAAAGTTAATGCTTTCATTATGTTTATTCATTAATGATTTTCAACCAGTGGCTCTCAACCTGTGGGTCGCAACCCTGTGACAAATCCCTAGCTCCCAAAAATATTTATGTTAAGATTCATGACAAGTATCCAAATTACAGTTAGGAAGTAGCAGCAAAAATAATTCTATGATTGGGAGACACCACAACACGAGGAACTGTATTAAAGGATCCCAATTGAGAACCACTGCTCTGAGGTCAACAAAATTAACCAAAAGCATTAATTTGATGTGGTACATGAAGCTATGCTGTGAATCCCATTTGTTCTTTATGATGGGAATATCCAGAACTCAGGGGCAGAGACCTTGGCTAAAGAGTGTTCTAGAGTAATGGCATTGACCACTTTGAAAAGGGGAGGTGATCTAATTAATAGACACCAGGTAGGATTTAAAACCAAACAGCTGAGTTTGACCTCTTCTCTGAAATTTCTGCATACACTGTGATTTTGGAAAAGTTTATTTTCTTTTATTATTGTCATTAGAGAAATGGGGCTATGAGAAAAATAATATTCATGTTCCAGGTACTGTTTTCAAATAAATTTAGAGTGTTTGGCACAGAGACATGTCTGACAACTTCAGCTCTGTTTTTAGTCTCTAGTTAGTTTTAAAAACTATTCATTTCTAAAGAGATTTACAGTTTATCAGGATGCATTAAAAATTTAAGTAGCTAAGAATTAATCTTAGAAGAGAAACCATATCTGATCTTCTCTTCTATATATTATAATTTCTTCATTTTTTCCATGACTGCTTATCTTCCTTTCTTCTACATTTGTGTCTTTCTTAATATTACTACACATCTAAATACAGCTCCATTTCAAGATTAGATGCATGAATTGTGGGCTAGATGACTAGTCCAATTTATGTTTTGCTTCAACGATCACTCTCTTTTTACAGTACTTCACTCACGTGATACTCAAATTCTGGTAGGGTAGTTAGATACATCCTACACAGTGGCAGGGACTTGAAAAGTGGCACAGCGAGGAATCCTTCCATAGCACAGCAGAGCTAAGAACTGTAGAGACAACTGGCAACAGATGCATCCAATGGCACAGCCATAGCTAAGCTCTTCAGCACTCCTGGCTAGGAGATGTATCAATGCCCTGAAATGGTCTTTGTTGGGAGGATTTCTATGTCCCATCAACCCTTACAGATAGTCTTAAGGAAGAAAATGCTTACACCAGTGTGTGGTGATGTAGGATTCTCCTCACACTCTGGACAGTAGGAAGGTTTTGTGTTGGCAAATAGGCTGTTCTCATTGGTTGCACAAGAAGCCGACTCAATAAGTGGGTTATCTCTGAATTTGGAACTGTGAGGGAACTTCTTTTATACTGTAGATTCCTGGAGAGATAGAAGGGACCCGGAAACCAGGACACTTCATAAAGAAGATTGAGCTGTAGAGAAGGGGTGAGCCTAGGGAAGAGTCACAATGCCAGTAAAGGTGTGGTTTCTATGAATTGTAGAGAGGAAAAACAGACAGAGGTAAACAAATACACAGAGAATTAGCTGCTAGCTAATCAGCTTACTTCAAAAATATTAAAGCATTAAAGCTGGACACGGTGGTGTACAGGGTAACCCCAGAACTTAGGAGGCTGGGCAAGAGGTTCCCCTACAAGTTCAGGGCCAGGGTGGGATATGTAGTGAATTCCAGGCCAAATTAGACAGCAGAGCAAATCTCTGTTAAAAACAAAACAACAACAAAAAAAGCAATCGTTTCCCTCTCTTTTCTTCCTCTAAGATTGATTTAATTTTGTCTTTGTTGCATAAAGTCAAATCTGCTGATTGATTTCTCTTATATATCAGTAAGCCAGCATGACAACAATTAGCCGAGTGCCTTGAGCTGTTCTGTGCCAATACGCTTTCAACTTCCTCAGAAAGATTTCATTCTTTGCAATGAGATAGCATTTGAGAACAAGATTGATGCTTATTAAAGCTGATTTTGCTACTTATGTTAATTATTTGTTCATTCATTTGATTAATGTATTCATATATTTTTGATAATTAACACAATAAAATGTTTTGAATCTCAGCACTTTACCGAGAGCTGGAAATAAAAAAATATATAATTTTAAACACTGCTGCTATGTATATCTCATTTTTTCCTCTGCATTATTCTGGCTCAGCATATGGTTTTGTTGATTTCCTAGTACTGACAAAAATAAAAATGTGTACATGGCTTTCCTTTCAAATTACATGTCTGTAATGTATTAATTAATTAATAGTATTAATTAGCTCACTATAAAAATGAAAATGAATTTTTAGAAGCTACCCATTTGTTAAATTTGTCTTATTTAATTTTAATAAACATTTGTGATTCTATGCTATATACTGAACTCCTTTTTAAAACATTCACTACAAAGTCTACCCATTTATTTGAGATTGTCGATCCTTTTGAAAAACACCATATGGGCTGGAGAGATGGCTCAGTGGTTAAAAGCACTGCCTGCTCTTCCTGGGTTCAATTCCCAGCACTCACATGGCAGCTCCCAACTGTCTGTAACTCCAGTTCCAGGAAATACAGAACCTTCACACAGACATACAGGCAGGCAAAATACAAATGCACATCAAATAATAAAATAATAAAAATAAATAAATTATATCTATCTATCTATGTATCTATCATCTATTCATCTATCTCTCTTTATAAACTCAGGGTTAGGGTTGTAAATACCACAAATATCAGGTTCAATACCTGTTTGTCTAAGGGGAAATTCAGACGCATTTATGATTTTTAAATAAAAACATCTGACTTTTAAATAAAATGACTTTTAAATTAAAAAAATGAGCATTATATATATATATATATATATATATATATATATATATATATATGCATGCTTTAGAAGCATTGCCTTTATTTACTTGTTTTGAATTGTGAACAGGCGGTATTTGTGTCAGATAATATTATGTTGTGCTTTCTTCTATTTGAAATGCCAGTCAAAGAACCAAAGGCTCACTAAAAATGAAAAATGTTGTTCACTTCCTTCCATGTACTGTCCATGTACTTCCTTCATAGTTGCTGGAATGAGTAATTTGTACTCTATGAACCAAAGACTCCTTGCAAGTTTCTAGTCAGACTCTGTCCCGCTTTGCCGAAAGGGAACTTACCCCACAGTGTGAGACTTACTGAACAGAACTGAGAATGCATCTAGATTCAGTTTGTCAATCTGGAAGAATAGTTTTGCTGAGATTTGGACTCATTGATGAAATGGTTGGAGAAGAAGAGAGAGAGCTAGAGCCAGAGGCAGAAGAAGGAGAGGGAGAAGGGAGCGGGGAGAGAGGAGGGGGAGGGAGGAGAGAGCACACAAGGAAGAGCCAGAAGCTTTCTGAGCTCGTAGTTTCTGTCTCATTAAATCTCCGTGCAATTCTGACAAACACATCAGTGATATCAGACATTTCCCCACATTAAAGACTAGCCTCACTTTATGACATATTGTGACATAACCCATGTGTGCTTTCTGTACCAGTAGCACTACCTAGATTGCATTCCCTACTCCTCTTTCTCTTTTTACTCACATGCCTCTTTCTTCTAAGCATGTATTTTTTTTTCAACTCATTAAAAAATCAAAACAAACAGACAAACAAAAGCAAATCTTTGGCTCTGTGACTTATTCTTTAGCAACTACCATTTTCATATACTTCTTTTCAGGGTCAAGTATACGCGATATGCATTCTAGGTTCACTGTTATAATTAGCCCCACACATTGCATTTTGACTTGGCCTTATTCCATCACACAGTTAAAACTGCTCTTGTTAGTGTCATCCCTACTTCCCATTGCCCTCCCTCATCAACAATTTTTTTAGTTTACTTCCTGGTGCATCTGACCATGCCCTCCTTCTGGAACCTCCCTTGTTTCCTCAGTGGCAGGGGCAATACTCTCTTTGGGTTTTGTTCCTAATTCTCTGCTTGATCCTTCTTTAGTTGTCCTTAGCAAATTTCAATCTTCCTGTTTCAGAAAAAATATTCATCACACTTCCAAAGACAGAAAACAAAGGTGATTTGATGGTGGACAGCCTTGGAAATACTACCACTTGACTAATACTTAATGATTCCATGGAGATGACAGACACTCATCCTTTACTTTGCTGTCATGAGAAAGGATACTTTATACTTTGTAAGTCCAGTATGGTTCTGAGAAAAATATATCAGGGTAATGCACACTGAAAAACATTGTGCCAAATACTTGGTTGGTCCTGTATTCTTAAAAAAGATTAAGATCATGCCTGCATCCTTAACCGAGGAGCTATGGATAGTTACTGGCTTCTAAGGGAGGCAGACCCAGTTTCATTCATGGGTGTGTCCCCTGGTAGTTTGATCATGCTCCAATGTATGGACCACACTCAAGAGTTTAAGGGTAGCATAATTGGACTTGATGGGTTATTAAAAAAAGAGAAAGAGGATAAGAAGTTGACAAGGTAGGGAGGTGGGGTGGATCTGGGAGGAGTGGGGTGTGAATATGATCAAAATACATTGTATGAGATTTTTAAAGAATTAATAAAACATTTTAAAAAGAAAAAAACAGGGAAGAATTGAGAAGACTAGTGTGACTTAACTTAATGCAGCATGCTATCTTGAAATTGATCTTGAAAGAAAAAGGACCTTGGTGAAAAACCTAGTAGATACAAATGTCTACAGCACAATTAATAATAATAATAATAATAATAATAATAATATACAATTTGGTTTCTTAGATTTGACAAATGTACCATAGTTATATGAGATGATAATGCCAAGGCAAACTGTCATAGGGTGAGGGGTGTGAGGGAGAATCTGTGAGCTCTTTGAAACTTTCTGTGAGTCTAAAATTAGTGAAAGCCAGAGATTAACTTTTAAGTGTAAGAGTCTTAGGTCTCTGCATTTCTATTACATATTTACACATTCTGTTTTCATCTAGACAGTGAACCACAGGCTAGATTCAACTCAAGGTTATTGGCAGCAGAAAACCTAGAGGGGTTAATTGACAACAAAGCACTCGGAGAAGGGTTTCAATGGTCTGACTGTTTAAGGACAATTTATGCCCAGAGTCAGAAGCAGTGTGGCACTCTACTGCAGTCATTCAGAGCCAGGCAAAGTCAGAGTGATTATGAACAAGTCAGACTGGAAACAAATGACAGAGAATGCACGCAATTGCTAGGAACATCCCTGGCATGTGTAGAGTAACACTTTAACTAGTAAGGCTGCTATTTAAGTTAGCTGGTCAGGCTAAAGTAGCCAGAAGGTGCTGGTAGTTAATCTACAGAAAGACCTCCAGTGGCTACCACGTTTCATATTGCTCTATAGTACTTTCATCTTCCTGAAGAGCAAGCAGTTTGCATAGGGCTGCATACCAAGGAGAGCCTCTGGTTAAAGTGGTGCTGTTTTTAGCTTTTATTGATTAATTAACTTAAAAATTGTCTCTGATCTGTGTAGAAGAAATTTTTTATCCCTCTTTAAGTGTTTAACCTTACAGATTTGGCTCAAGCAGGGTCCAATTCACAAATCATTGCTATGTTCCAGGTCAGTGTACTTGATGTACTGCTGTCTAGGACTTCACTGAGCTGCTTCAGTGTTCCATAAGAACTGTAGAAATGCAGACACGCGCATCCTTTGGAAAGGAGCCTTTGCTATTTATACATAACCCACCTTCCTTCAGGTGCTTCTGATCTCTTGCCATTGTTAAATCTGTAAGGGTAGGGTGACAATTCCCTTTTAGAAGTAGTTAATACTGGTCTAAGAGGAAAGCATAGCATTGACATCCTGTATTTACTGAAAATTTCCTTGACAATTTGATACAGTCCAATGACCAAGTTTATTTTCATATGGCTGGCTAGAGCCAGCAGCTCCCCTGTTCTTCATAAATGGCTTTTTTAAATTAAGAAACTAGGGTTTTCAAACATATTTAGTCCATCAAAAGTATTTTTCTGAGAGTTCTTAGTTCTTTCCAGGATTTAGCTAATTTTTTTTTTTTTTTTTTTTTTTTTGGTTTTTCGAGACAGGGTTTCTCTGTGTAGCTTTGCGCCTTTCCTGGAACTCATTTGGTAGTCCAGGCTGGCCTCGAACTCACAGAGATCCGCCTGGCTCTGCCTCCCGAGTGCTGGGATTAAAGGCGTGCGCCACCACCGCCCAGCGGATTTAGCTAATTTAAGCACAGCCTAAACTTTATAGTGTTGGCCCGTGCAAACTCTCCCTGCAGCTAGAGTTTTCCTGCCTGGCCCACGGTCAGGACAAATCTCTCTCACTGCCAGTCCCAACCAAGTAAACACACAGAGATTTATATTGCTTACAAACTGAATGGCCGCAGCAGGCTTCTTGTTATCTAGTTCTTACATCTTAAATTAACCCATTTCCATTAATCTATAAGTTGTCACGTGGCTCATGGCTTACCGGTACCTTACAATCTCGCTTTCCATGGCGGCAGCTGGCAGTGTCTCTCTGACTCAGCCTTCCACTTTCCAGAATTCTTCTCCTCCTTGTCCTGCCTATACTTCCTCCTGCCTGGCTACTGGCCAATCAGTGTTTTATTTATTAACCAATCAGAGCAACACATTTGACATACAGAACATCCCACAGCATTTCCCCTCCTCCTGGCCTTAGGAAACATTAATATATATAACCCATTCTGTTGCGTATGTTTTAGGTCATTTGTTTATGTGAGTTTAAGATACAGTAATGGTCACTGTACACAGGCCAATTTCAGAAAATAAAACAGAAAAAACAAAACAGTGTAGGCTACATTCTCGATGATAGGTCCCAATAGCAAGGACAGTTGTCCTTTAGATAAAGGAGACCTCAGAGTCCATGGAGAGTAGTCAGCAGAAACCTAACAGGAAAACAAGGAGAAAAAGAGGAGGGGGAATATGAGGAGGTGCAGGAGCAGGAGGGGGAGGATGAAGAAGAACAGGAAGAGGGAGAGGAGAAGCAGAAGGAGGAGGAGGAAAAGAAGAACAACAAGAAGAAGAATCCCTTAAACAGAGGCTAAAAGGTGAAGGGTCTTGAAAATAGTGTGTGTTAGGATTAAATTGGTAAATTGACTATCACATGTTGATGACTTATCTTTGTGGGGGATTTATTTAAAAATTGTTATGAGGAGAATGAGAAAAGAGAAAAGAAGTGATCTTGCAACTCAAGCGTGCCTGTGGACAATGGTTCCTTCCTCAGTCACCAGGACAAACAGCCACATTCTTGTTTGTTACTTGTGTTTTCTGACCCCAGAGAGTCAGGAACTTCTGATAAAGAGACAACCAAAGCCTTTTAAAAATTTGTATGAAGTTCTTTTCAGTGGAGGAGAAGGTCCTTGGTCTTCTGCGTGTGCTTTACACAGGTGCAGTGAAGTTGTTCACTGAGCCAGTAAATTATTGACTGAGGGGAGATTAACTGTGTGGTATTTCTGTTATTGAAGAGATATCTCAACCCATAAGACTTATTTTTCACAGGAAATGGTAAAAATATAAACACTGGGTGACGAGAAAGGAATGCACGCAGATACTGGACACTTGAGTCATTGAAGAGGCTATAAAGCTAATTGTTGTTTCCCTTTCACCTTTGTCCTGGATTTCTCAGTTTTGATGATGGATCAGGGCATAAAAAAGTATTCAATGCCGAAAGTGTAAAATCCAATTTGAAGTCCCACAGCTTCAGCATGGTTATTCTAACTGCATAGATGTTAATTTTACTGCATGAACTTTATTCAAAACTTCATTATAATACAATTTTAATAAATTAAAAAAAATCAAAGGATATAAAGTTATAAAGACCAAGAAGCATCTGATTTGTGTTTAGGCTTTGCATGAAAGCTCATCTTTCCATTGGACTTTACAAATAAAACTGTTTTTTCTGGGGCTGGAGTGATGCGATGCCTCGGTCTCGCTCACAACCCTGGCTGTCAGAGGACCTTGGCTAGATTTCCAGAACCCAACCCAGGCTTATACCTGTCTGTAACTCCAGAATTGGATGCTCTCTTTTGGCCTCTGTGGGCACCGCATGTGCAGACATACATGCAGGGAATACACCCACACACATAAAAGAAAAACAAAACAAAACTGACTCATCTTAGGTTTGCTGCCTAAAGCATAGCTTTCTCCAACCATCCAGGAATGCAGAATTGCTTTTGATGCTTGATGCTTATGTAATTTTTGACAAATTAAAAAGTGTTTATTTTATAGAAGGTTTCTTCTAGTTCTTCCTTCCTACTTGCTTTCTTTCCTCCCACTCTCTCTTCCTTCTTTCTTCTCTTCTTCCCTCCTCCCCTCCCTCCCTCTCCTCTCCCTGCCTCCCTCCCTCCCTTCTTCTGACCACACCACCATCCTGTCTCTTCTTTCTTTCCATTCCAGAGACTGAACCCACTACTTGATTCATCTCAGGCAAATGCTCTACCACTGCACTACATTCCCAGCCAACCCTTCCCATTATACTTTTTGCTTTGAGACAGGGGTTTTGCTAGGTTGCCCAGGCTCACTTTGAACTTACTTTGTAGCCAAGCAGGCCTTGAACTTATGCCATTGAAAGTTGATAGATAAGCTATTATGCCACTGCTCCAAAACAATTAATTCAGTATAGAGTTTATGATGACAGCCCAGTTAGGTGGTAGAATTCCAAGAGTGTTAGTAAGACCCTACACAAGACGCTTTGAACTAACTTTTAACAGAATCTACTCAACCTATTATGAAGAGAAATTTATGTTGGATGAAGATGTTTATAGGTTCTAGATCTCTGATACTTCACATACATTTTACCGAATACTCAAGTTGAATATTTGAGAATTCTTAGTCAAAAAATTTCATGCCAATATAAATATATTAAATAAGAAAAAATTGAAAAAATATAACCACTTAAAATCTAAGTGGATATATTTTTCCAAGATTAAAAATGACTTTAGTAAAATCTTAGCAGGTGCTCAGGGGAAGGTATGGGGAACACTCTGGGTGTTGAGTGATCTGAAATTTAGCCAAACTATTTCAGGTTTAATGCAATCAAATCTTGGCACAGTCTTTGGATAAAGATGAGAACTATTAATAAACATGAAATTAGGAACGTTTGAACTACCCTGGAGTGAGCCACAGTTATTTTATTTAAAGGAAACTTTTGTTTCTTTCCTTTATCTGTTGCTGAAGGAGTACCAGAAGGCACTCAGGGGTGTTTACCCAGGCTTCCAGAGAAGGAAGAAAACAACTGTAAAGAAAGTGAGAGATAAGGAAAGCCTGATTGTCTATGTCCAAGACTACTGGGAAAACGTATTTTTTATGCTGCCAAGCATTTGTTGAAGTTCAATTAAATAGTGTCATGACAGTTTTTTCTGGGAAGTAGTTGGCATTCACATCTTACAAGAATTAAAATGAGGTCCCATGGGATTCTTCCATTCCTAGTGCATTTTTTCCTTTGTAGTGTTTATTGCAGCTTATTAAATATTTAGTTGTGTGTGATTTTTCCAAAGTCCTATGTTCCTTGATTGAAAGCCCCGGTCTCTGGTGTTTTACTTTTTTTTCCCCTTAAGAATCAGTAGGATGGCTAGTATCTTGGAATTTACAGCCAAGGGTCACTGGATCCATGAACCATGCTAATATAGGGCGAACTTCAAAGAGAATATTTGATTAGGAAAAACTAATCAAAGATTTTGTGGCAGTGAATGAAGAGTGAAATAAACAGAGGCTCTTTATTCTTAGCCTGCAAGGGCGACAGCTGCCCTTGTGTTTGTCAACGTGGAGGCAGGCAGTCGACCTGGACAGCTTTCTCCTGCAAACACCACACCACACAGGTATGCTTTGAATGTAGCTGTCACAGTGTGAAGCTATAAGGTAGCTTAGAAGTAAGTCATTGTATGGAGTTGGTGTGAGGAGTAGGTCTTGAGTTTAGGGGGAGAGCAAGAATGATGCAAGCTGGCAGTCATTGGTCAAGACCTGACCCTTCTATGCCAATTACTGAAGAGGTTGTATGGTTTGGTTTCTCTGGTTGGTCAGATTTTTGTTGACAGACAGAATCTGGCCATTCTCATTTATATATTTAGAGAATTCAACTGAGTATTCCTCTAATACGTGAGGGATTGATGACATCATTTGCTGTTTCACCCCCAAATTTGATTTCTTAGACCAGATATATACATCATGTTTAATACAGCATGGGATGAAGAAGAATAAGAAGTCTGAAGCCCTCTTCTGTCTGGTGTAGCAGCTTCTAGTTACACCTACCCAATGAGCTTATGAAATGTGACTAGGCTGAACTGAAAATATTATTATTGTAACTGTAAAATATTCATAAAATATCTGAGACTTTGTATGAATGAAAGAATATAAAATATCACTTTATTTCTCCCGGGCAGTGGTGACCCAGGGTAGCTTCTGGTGTCTGTTCCCTCTCCATTGTAGTAAGTCAAGCACCTACTAATTCTTTTTTCTATTTTCATTGTCCTAATTTGATAAGGCTAGAGACAAACTCATACATTATTTATCTTCAAAATATATTTTGAGCTTGGTGTATGCAGACCACAAGATAAGTTTGTTTACGTTGAAACAGTTCCCAACTACTGCCTTCCACATTTGGGGAGACAGAAAACAGAAAACTCAATGGAGATTTGTTTAACGATTTCATATATAAGCACATATGTATATTTATGAATATATATTTACACTTTAGACAATATGTATAAAATTACTCATAAATCCTAAGTCTCACAATTATTAATCAATACTGTTAAAGTTAATTCTCTGAAAAAAATATAAGCATGTTTGAAAACTCATCTCAGGATGATATTTTTATACATTTTAAGTCATCAAGACCAGTGTTGATGTCATTTTTTTTCTCCAAAATTACAAGCTGTGTGACCTTGATAAAAACTGAACCCTGTGGGAGTCACTGTCTCCTCTTTGTAAACTGGGTTGGTCTCAGGAGATTGCTCTGAGGCTCAAACAAGTTAATATGTGTGAAAAACCAATATAAAAATGAAGGATAATTATGGTTATTATTAGAAACAGTTATGGCCATTAGGTTATAATGAGGGTACTGGGAAAAAGAGCAGTTTGGGGATTCACAAAATAATTTTTAGCTGGTATCGTCTCTAACAGCAAAATAAAGAAGTGTCAAAATAGGAAACATAATGTACAACAATAAGATCTAACCTTTCATGTGTTCCTAAATCACTGTTAAAAATGGTTCGGGACTGAAGTGCATGAGCTGATCGCAGGGATCAACTGCTTCTGGGCTGCATTTCTGATAAACTATGCGGCTGCAGGCTTTGTTTTTCATATGGATTAAAACATAAAAAGAAACCAATGCTCTTTGCTAATTCTGGTAGGCTTCTGCTATATCTTGCCATATAAACACCCATGGCTAGCTAACTGGATTAAATGAGGAAGGAGCAAATGGATAGCTCAGGGCTAGTCCAGGCCTGGCACAGCCTCCTTTAGCCCTCCAAAATCTAGTGTGGCAGCCTGGCAATAAGCATGTGGCTATTGAACACTTATTGCTTGGCTAATCTGAATTGTAGTAGTAAGTATAGTCAGTGTGAAATACACTACAAGTTTGAATATTTAGCATAAAAATAAAAATATTTCAATAATTTTTTATATTTATCACTAGTATGAATAATATCTTGCATATATTGAGTTAGAATAGTTTAATCAAATAATTTCATTCTTATGTATACTTTCTCTAATGTGGCTAGTTGAAAGCTTAAAATGAACACATATACCGTGTGCTCATGACTTCCAGTGGCTTGTTTATTTTTAACTCTTTTTTATTGTTTGAGAATTTTATATGTGGATGTAATAAAATATGATCATATCCATCTCTTGTTTTCCCCCTTCCACACCCCACGAGATTTCCCACTGTGTGTCCACTTCCCCACTTCATGCTTTCTTCTTTTGTTAATAACCCACGAAGTCTATTTGGTGTGGTTCATATGTGCATGGGTGTGGGGCCATCTACCGGAGCATGGGCAACTTACCAACGTGTCCCTGAGGAATAATTATCCGCCCCTTGTAGCTGTCAACTGTCAACAGCTCCTCAGTCAGGCATGAGACCTGGAGTGTCTCCACCCAATCCATGCTGGAAGTTTCACTGGCTTGATCTTGTGCAGGTCTTGTGTAGGTAGCCTAGCAGCTGTGAGTTCGATGGGTATGATACCCACGCTATGTCTGGAAGACATCATTTCACATCACCCCTCCTCATTTCCCACTCTTCCCGTCTCTTCCTCTGTGTTCCCTGTCGGTTCTCATTTGATGTCTATGAGACAGAACTCACGGACACCTTTCATAGGGTGTACTGATAATTCACATCCTTGCATGGTTGTATTTGGCTCCACTTCCTCTCCTCACCCCACATATATACCTTTCCGACTCCTTTTCTGTACTTAATCAAATATTCAAGTTGGTTACCTAGAAAATAAGACCCTAATCACTCTTTCCCCTTTTCTCATAGGTTTCCCTCATTCTTTCCCTATTCTCTTTGTTGAAGATAAGACAAGCTTTTGGCTGAGACGACTTGGAGGAGGGTCTTAAAAATTCCTTTGGAACACAATAGAAACCATAAGGCAATTTCTCCTTGCTAGTCAGTGGCGTCAGTTTACTTCGAGGTGATCTGTCTCTGCCCATATGTGCACTAAATGTGATTTATCAGCACTTCCAGTGACTAATTTTCTTTTCCACTATACAGCTCCACTTAAGTACTTCATCTGCTCACATATCTGTACCAAGAAGGAAGTCTCATGCCAGAACCAGATTAAAAAACCCCTTTCTTCCCCTGTGTGCCCTCACCCTTACTAGGATAAAGCAATAAAGTCACAAAGGAACAAGGATTTATGGGATCATGTTTAAAGGTTAACTGAAGGAAGGGAGTTGCACAGAATGATTTAGAACTGCTTAAAGTAAAATCCTGGATTTATAGGTTTTGTGCATACAATGTGCTAGGAATGATGGTAGTCACTGGTAACAAGAGACAAAAATTCCTTCCACCATTCAATCTATATCCTGATGGGAACACACACGCCATGAGTGCCATGTTGAAGTACAATTTTCAAGAAGACCATGTAATGATGCTTATGCAAATATCAACTGGGCTCATGTCAAATTGTGTCCAACTCCTTAGTTGACAAGTAAATAGCAAGATGTTAAAATGTGTTTGGAGATCATTCAAGCTCAATAAATACAGCGGGAAATCTTAAAGAACAACTGTAGTACGTGTGAGGCAAGCATTTCACAATAGACAAGAGCCAGGAGTCTACACTCCTCACTGTGTTCCGGAGCATTTTACAACAGACAAGAGCCAGGAGTCTATACTCCTCACTGTGTTCCAGAGCATTGCACAATAGACAAGAGCCAGGAGTCTACACTCCTCACTGTGTTCTAGAGCATTTTACAATAGACAAGAGCCAGGAGTCTACACTCCTCACTGTGTTCCAGAGCATTTTACAACAGACAAGAGCCAGGTGTCTGCACTCCTCACTGTGTTCTGGAAGTTGGCCTGTTGGTTGGTGATCACCTTTCTGACTGTACTGGGGCCTCTTCCCTGGCCTTCTGTTATGCCTGCTGTTAAGGGGAATATATATTGTACAATCCAAGATAGATCAAGGGTGTTCCAGACTGTGCTTTTCCCTGGCTTAAGCCTGATAATTTCCGCTTCTTTTCATTGAGCTGGTAGTACTTAACATTTTCCAGGAAAAGGAAGGCGTTCTATTTTACTGTGTTTGGGGAATCTAAGAAAAATATAGCCAGTCAATCCTAACATCCTCTTTTGTCTACTTAGACTTGATTAGTTCTTCAAAGCCCATCTTCTGTGGCAGCTCCTTTATGATCACTCCTTTCTTCCTTCCTTCCTTCTCTTCCTTTCTAACAGCAGAAATTCTTTAAGCATCAGATCAGGACTCTAGCTAGTGTTTAAGGGGAGCAGGCCTAACTAGAAGTTTCCACACTTTGTGAAAGTGAGCTCTAACATGTGTGTGCTATTACAGATACCCTCATCCACTGGAGGCTCCAGGTTTCCACCTCAAGTTGTGTCTTCTGATCAATGAAGCCAAGTTACAGAAGCAGGAAGACACTGCAGTTTGTAATTATCTTTAAATCATGTTCTTTGGGCAGTTAGGTCATTTCACAAAGACAGACAAGCACAATTCCTCTTACAGGAAAGCTAGAAAACTTACTCTCTGATCAGTCAGTGACCAAAGCCATTTCTTCAAGGCAGTTGACCAACATTTGCTTCTTCTGATAAGAGAAAGGGGTTTTTAAAAAATAGAAAATAGATTTTTTTCATACAATATATTCTGATACATGGTACTTTTTCAAGAATCAATTTTTATTAATTTCTTCATAGAATATATTTTAGTTATGTTTTCCCCCTCTCCAGCTTTTCACAGGTCCTCCACATCCCCCTCTGTACTCACCCAACTTCATGTTCTCTCTTTTTCAAAAAACAAATCAAAACAAAAAAGCAACCTGCAAAATCAAAAATAAAAACAAGCAAACAAACAAACAAACAAAAAACCCCAGTAAGACAAAAACTTCCAAAATAGAATGAAGCAAAAAAAAAAAAATAGCCCATAAAGGAACCATGGAATTCATTTGCATTTTATGCTGGCCAAGTACACCTAGACTTATGACCTGCTCAGATTGTGGTTGATACACCCAGTGACACTCTAGTGTAGAAAACTGCTTTTCCCTTTGCTAGTTGGTATCAATTGCATATAGCTTCTTCATTAGGGGTGGGACCCTGTGAGCCATCATGGAAATAAATGGGAGGTTTCTCAAGATATACCTTAAGATCAAGTTATAATACTCTTAGACATATACCCACAAGGATTCTACATTCTAGTACAGAGATATTTGCTCATCCATCTTTATTGCTGCCCTATTCATAATAGCCAAGAATTGGAAACAGTCTAGATGTCCATCAACTGATGAATGGATGATGAAAATGTGGTACATTTACACAATGGGATATTATTCAGCTGTTAAGAGAAATTAAACGTACAGGGAGATGAGTGGACATGTGCTCTTTCTGGCCACATCGCTCTGTGTTTTTCCTCATTTGACATTTTACAATGTTCACACCTATTAGCAGTGTGGGTTACAGTCATGGATCCATGGATTCTTATGTTTGTGGCCTAGCTTAATGGCTAGAATTCACTTGCAACTCTAAAATCAGTGCCTGTGGTACTTCCGCAATCATTTGTAGAGATACACAGAATGAAGGTGATGTCAAACAATGATGTTGTGAACAAGTATCCTTTTCATGGTCTGTTTAGGTCCTTTAAAAATTGTTTAAAATTACTCCCATGTGGAGAGCTGAAGTGTTGAAAAGACTGTGACGTGTCATATCAAGAGAATTCATGCATTAAAAAAAAAGCTTCATTCAGGCTTGAGTTACAGTACTCTTTGCCATGAGTTTAGTGTTAGCGAATTCAAGACAAAAGAGGATCTTCAAACAGAAGTACATAAAGAACACAGTTACGAACGGGTCTGTTGACAAAGATGCTGTGACCTGAGGCTTTGAAGGACTCTAATCTGACATTTCCTTTGGAGCAGTGGCCCAGTGTTTGCTAATTCCATGCTTGTGATACTGTGAGTAATAAGAAGTGACTGCTGTTTTTCATACCTTCAGGGCCTCGGGAGTGTTCAATCTCCACATGTATGTTTAGTGGAATGGCCAGTGTTACCAAGTTAATGAAAGGTTGGAGCATAGTACACACACTTTATAGAACATAGGGACACCATATGCTAGACCTTAGTCTTGCAGCTGTATCTACCGGTTGGTCAGGACAGTTGCCACATGTGGGGAAGTTTAAATACAGCAAAGACACAGGTGGAAAAGTACGTGTGACTGGAACCAATGGGCGAGCTGCTTGGCTGGGCTCTGTCACTGTCACAATGTGTCATTTGGGCAAAGTCATTTTATCTCCCTAGATCTCAGTCACATCGGATGCAAAATGAAACAAGTCTACTACTTTAATGTTTAAGGGCCAGTGAACTGAGAATGTGAAAAGAGAGCTCTGGCATTTCCTGGGATGGAACCAGAGCTTAAGCCCCACACCATCTGCTCCTCACGAGGCTCAAATGCACAAATACAAACAACCATGGGAGTTTCCAGGTCCAGTTCTGCTGTCAACTGATTGCACTTTGTTTAGACAAACCCATGGACAGTTCTATAGGCTTTTGCTCTCTGATCAAGACCTCTGACTCTGGAAAGGCCACTTCCACAGACCCCTTGGACTGACTGATCTGAATGATGCTTTGAGTAACTTTCATCTTAAAGTTGACATTTTAGGTCAAATAAAATATTTTCAAAGCCCCACATGTATTCCCAAAACAGCAATAAATCACTCAGAAAGTTATGTGCTCATTTGCACATGGCTTCAAATTACTGATTTAGCCAGCTGAGGGCACGCATTATGGTTTTTTAGCATATGATTTTTTATTTCTGGTGTTCTGATCATCCAGTAATTAGTGGATACAGATGAAATTACATGCTGCTGCCACTGCCTCAGATGGTCAGGTTTTCAGCATGCCAACTCCCAGCTCCTTTGGAGTTGACATAAATATTATGGAAGCAAAAAATTATAGTCATTTGCAGGGAAATCATGTGTTTAATTGCCAAGTGAAGCAGAGGAAAAATAGCAGAAGCACACATCATGTATCAGTTAATGTGAGAGCATTATTGTATGTTGCAAAAGGGTCTAAGAGGACTTTTCAATCGCAAAATGAAAACAAAACTATTCTAAAAAATGCCATCTGTGAAGCCTCCAGATATGTCTGACTGGCTCATTTCCTTTCAAAAATAGTCCCTGCATTCCAAAAGACATTAATAATGAATGGAAATTACCACAGAATAAAAATGGACCCTGGATGATGGAGTGGGGCTTAATGTAAGGGGTTGCCACTGCAATAAACAGGAAGAGCATCTCGCAGATCCTCTTTCTGCCAGTGTTCCAATGCTTGCTGCAGATGGCACTTTAACACAACATAAAACAGCTCACGCACACAGGAGGCTAGTTCTGCCCATTTAAGCTAGCTTCAGAACTTACTTCTAAATAAATATTGCTTACAAGAAAATTTTGCAGAGCTTCCCTTCCCGCATTTTTGTTAGATTTTTTTTTTTTTAAATCATGAGACAGGTAATTAATAGAACTCTGTCAGCTTGTCTGTCTTTGTTTTTGGAGGTCCCAAATCTCTTATATTTTTGGTTGTGAGCCTAGCCTTTAACGGCTGGGCCATCTCTCCAGCCCCCCAAATCTCTTAGACAGAGACTTCCTGTGTTTTTCTGTATTGAGTAGACAGCTAATCACTATAGAAACATAACATCCCATGATTTCTTCCTCCTTTTAAATTACATATAAAACTGGAGACATTATCTGCTCCTCCAAGAGTAAGGATAAACATCTCATGAGTTCAATATAAGACATTGTCCAGTGATTGGCATGCTGTAGTAGTGAAGGTCAGGTATTCTGGAGTCAGATTTTCAGGTTTGATTCCTTGACTATCGCTTACCAACATTTGATATGGACAAACTTTAACACACACACACACACACACACACACACACACACACACACACACACACACTCACTGCCCTCCCCCACACCTTGAACTTGACTTTTATGAAACAGAGATGCTACTCATATCTACCTCATATGTGGCTAGGAGAATTAGATGAGAAGATGTTCATGAAGTGTAGATGAATTTCTAAGTGGTCTTATTAAATAAAAAAAACCACAGAGACAGAAATAGAGGTGAATATCTGACAGAGATCAGAAGAATCGGAATAGTCACCAGCTAACCTTACCTCACCACACTGCAGCTTCCTAAGTGTGAGCTACTTCCTATCTACCCATGCCTTTACTGTCTTGCTGTTCTGCCCTCTCATTGGCTCTTAACCCAGTTACCTCACTTCCTTGTCACTGCCTGTCTGTAAGGACCTCCAGGTCTCTATGGTTGGTACTGGGATTAAAGGCGTATGTCAAAATGCTTGGCTCTGTTCCCTACTATGGCCTGAACACACAGAGATCCAGATAGATTAAGGGTGTGTGCTAACATTGCAAAACTTCTGTTTTTACTAATAATGACTGACCTTTATCCTCTGATCCTCAGATAAATTTTATTGGGGGACACAGATAAATTATCACTACAATGAAGCAGTTGGTGCAAAACCCAACAAGTAGTAAGCACTCCCTGCTCCATAATTACAATTATGCAAACACAACACTCAGCACCATTACACAATGATCCTTATTCTCTGTGATGTAACAACTGACGTGTTATGGGGCCTATTATTATATAATTACAATGCTTTCTTTGGGCTTATGGAAGTTTGAAAAAAATGCATAGAAATGCAAATCAGGCCAAAAAGAGTTAGTTCTATTATCATTTGGAGAACATATTTTGTTATAAGTGAGTTCATGGTGTCTAAAAAAGACAACTAGAAGTTCAATGGAATCTATTTTTATGATCGTGGATGTGAAAGAGCCTAAATTTTTATTCTTACTATCAAATATTCAAGGACCCGACAGATCCTTGGATGTGTCTTAGCATCTACCACATATGTAGAGGGCTCAAGGGGCAGGGCTGAATTTGTTCCGACTTTGGCCTTCACTCCAGTCTTTCACACACCATCTATCATGGATGGCAACAGAGAGGCAGATCACCAAATGGTGTGACCCGACCCCCGGGGAAGTCTGTATGGACTTTCTGATTCTGACTGACTCTTCTCATGTTCAGCAGTGACTTTTTTCTTCCTTCCGATTTCCTGACTTCTCATCTCAGCCTTGACGCTGCTGAAATGAGACATGATGTGTTTCCTATTGTCTCTAGAGTTTTAATCTACTCTATCACCTTATTTCCCCTTTGAGCCCCACAATCTTTCTCTGCTACAGAAGTCCAACTATGCTTCTTCTCCTGAGAAGTAAATAGATTTATGTATCATATAGTCTCCTATTAAGAGAGGCATCGGTGTTTCACCAGAATTAAAGTCTTAACAGTTCTGAATCACAGTGCTGTGGGTTGAAAGGGGTAGGACAGAAACATTTCATTGCAGACCAGGAGCTTTAGGTTCACAGACATCTGGGGACACCATACCACTAAATCCTGATATTTACCTTGCATTAACAACAGGACAAGTGTCAAAATTAGATCACAGTAGACAACCAGTGGTTCTATGTTCCAGGCGGTTTTAATAGATTGCATTTAATGTTCTAATATTTTTGAAGTATATGAAAAATCACTTTTGGTTTTCCTCATACTCTTCTTGATTTCTATGGCCTTTGATGTTTTGGGGCTAGCTTTTATTTGCTCAAAGGCATTATCCAGGGCTCTTTTCTTGTCCAGTCCATCTATCATGATGTGAAAATCAAAAGAAATTCAGGACAAAGGCTAAATGTGGTGCCTATTACCGTACCAAAGTGATCCCACTCTCTACCATAAACCTCTCCAGCTCATGGGCTTCCCTTCCCCCTGTATCACCCTGTCACTTTGGTCATACACCCTCTTGGTGCTCCTGGTTCTCTCTTGGTTTTCTAGGCCCCCTCCCCCACTGGCTTTCCTTCCTGTTTCCTCTCTCACCCTTCCTCCTCTTTCTTGCTCCCTGATCTTGCTCATGGCCTGTTCCATTCTGCTGGGCATGTTCAGTGTACTATTTTCATTCCCTGTTCTACACTCTTCCAGATGCCTCTGGCTGTAGTTCCCCTCACATCTACAGTTAAAAACCTCCCCCTCCACCATACCTTGGAGTGGTCCTGCCCTCACTTTATACCTTGCCAAGCCCCCTACTTTATACATTTGATGCTGAAAACCAGGAGGGGCCTATATGAGCTCCCTTCCAAGGGGCTTGGCCTCTCTGAACCAAGCTGCTGATTTGACTATCCTAAGGTGTGTTTGGATCATTCGTTTCTGCTGGCTTTGGCCGTCCACCATATTTGCCTCCAGACTCTAGAGTCTGAGTCTTCAGCTGCTTCTTTTCCCCGCCTGTTATGAGTCTCCACTGGGACTTGGGGCATCTCTTGACTTCTCTGGCTCCTGGAACCTGCTATGCTCTCCTGGGCACTCATCACATGGAAAGGCTCTGTCTGTCCCTCTACCTGCTAGCTCCTTGCCTCCTGGGTAAGTGTCCTCTCAGTCTCACTGGCTCCTGGAGCCTGCTACACCCTATTGAGAGCCCTAGAGGGCATAGCAGACTCCAGAAGCCACAGAAAGGGAGAGATTTCCTGAGCCTTAAATCACTTCCTTAGATCTTTACAATTTGCATTTACATACCTTGAATTACTTCCTTAGACCTTCACAACTTACATAAACTTCAAACTGTTTTTTTTTTATTAAAAATTTTTATTTATTTTGCATACCAACCACAGTTTCTGTCCCCTCCCCCAACCTCCTGTTTACCTCTTCCCTATTCGCTCCTCCTCCCTTCAGAACAGGTCAGGCCTCACATGGGAGTCAACAAAGCATGTCATATCACGTTGAGGCATGATCAAGCTCCTTCCCCTGCATCAAGGCTGGGTGAGGAATCTCGCCATAGGGAATAGGTTCCAAAAAGCCAGTTCATGTGCCAGGGACAGATCCTGTTCTCACTGCTAGGGTCCCCACAAACAGACCAAGCTACACAACTGTCACCCACACTCAGAGGGCCAATCCCATGCAGGCTCCCTAGCTGTCAGTCCAGAGTCCCTGAGCTCCTACTAGCTCAGGTCAGCTGTCTCTGTCAAGTGCAGAATATATTCTACAAGTTGTTGATTAAAGAGACCAGAAAAAATGACATAAGCTATTGCAATTATTAGAGTGCCAGCTCCAAGATGGCACCCAGGGCGTGCAAAAAAAAAAAAAAAATCCATGATATCAGCAAGAACTAAACTTTTTCTATCTGAGGGGTGGGAAAGGAGCACATGTGTTCTGATGGTAACTTTCTTTATTACTGCATCTTGAAATCTCTTCTTCTTCTTCATCTTTGCACAGTTATATATTCCCAACAGAGAGGTCCAGACAATATATGAGTTACATTTGAGGGCCACACGACATTTCTTGAGTAAATGATAAGAAGCAGCGCCATTCTAATAACATATATGAAGAAAACCTGTCAGCTTTCTGGTTAGTGGGGCAGCTGTGGCTGAGAAGGAGGATTCAGTTATTTTACTGTCTTGCAAAGGAGATAGACCATAAAGGGGGTTAGAAAGTTAAACTATTGAGAAGCTGAGAAAATAGAGAAATTGTGCATTGTATTCTGTATTTCTAAGTGTGATAAACATAAAAATTCTAAGCTATCATTTAAAAGTGTTGTTGTTGTTGTTTTGACTTGGATTGTTGCACTGTCAAGACAGCCAGTGTGGCTGGGAGTGAGTAACCATGGCAACACTTGGCTGTCAGTCAGGCTCCCTGGTGTGCAGGCTGTAATTTGAGGGCAGGAGGCACTTAATGCTCAAGTCCTCCACACTTTCTCAAGGGACAGTGACCTTACAAGCATCCCAGGATCTAAACATAAACAGTTAGTTGCCTGAACCATGAATCTCGTATCATAAAACTGAAGTTAGGAGTTCATGCAGAGAGTTAGAATTTGTGTAGGGAGTTTTGTCTTTAATGTTTAGCAAGCAAGGAACTGGCACCAAAGTTGCTTCATGCAGACCTTGGTTCAAGAACTAGACACCTGAGAATCTGTCCTCGTGCAATGTATTTGTAGGGGCAACTAGTCTGCTTTGAATTTGCCCTGAGGTCTTAAATCAGCTTACTGCATGTAACTGTCTTGTGAGCTTGAGCCAATGACATAAACAGATTTTTATGTTTCTCACAGTTTCTGTTAAACAAAGGCCTAGCTATAAAAAATATCCTAGTATTATTTCTACTAGTCAAAATTATACAGCTTAAGAAGAAATCATCTTCCTGACAATCTACAGAAAAATGTGCCCAGTATATTCGTGGAGAAAACATACTACCAATTCGGGCAGTGGAAAAAATTCCATAGCTGTTTGAGGAAGGAGTGTAGTAGTGCATGAAAAAATTACAGACAGAGGCAAACAGTACTCATATTCTGTGGCCCCATAAGCCTTGTTTGATATAGTTCCTCTATCAGAGAGTTATTCATCTGGTAGATTGACCTTATGAATATCAGTTGCCATCTCTTGCATATTCTTATGGCCTCTGGCAATAAGCTACTGTGGTTGTTCTTGGTTATCGATCAGAAACTGTTAGTAAGACTTCACTGCTGAAGACTCTGCACACTTTGGTTGTAGGACGCAGAAAATCGAGCTGGAATTGAACTGGAAGTTTTTTCCCTACTGGTTAACACATATATTGCTAAAAGGTGCTACATAGGCTGATGGAGGAGAAAATCCTCCAACACTTTTTTCACCAGCTGTGAACCTTGAGTGCTATGGGCAACAAGCCAGGCAAAATTTGATTCCTTATTTAAAAGTGTCAAGACTGTTATGTGGGTAACCTAACACTCTCTGGATTTGAGATCTGCTCTGTAGAAAGGAATTCATGACTGGAACTTTAAACCTGGTTAAAACCAAAAATACGACCATGTCTGGGAAGGTCATGGTCCCTATGGGGGAACTTACTACTGTAGTTTTGCTAAACTGACATGGCATCAAACATCTTTATAAATATTTATATTTACATCCATAAACACATGCTATTCTTAGCCTTGGTCAAGGGAGCTTCTGTTTTGGTGAATGGTGGTGGGTACAGTGACCCATGGCTCCTCAAGGTGTTGAAGATCAGTGGCTGCTGAGTGCTCAACCCTAAACAAGACATTCAAACCACCATATGTAAGGCTCAGGAACATAATGAAAGAAGGAGAACACATGATATAAAAGCCAGTAGATACAGAAAAAATTTTTCAAAAATGTTATCTTCTGAGCAGGATAAGCCGCTTCAACCATAGGCTTACGGCAGCATGGGGGATAACATGAGAGGAAGCCCACAGAGACATGGACCTGCGCTAGTGGGAGTTCATGGACTCTGGATCAACAGTCAGGGGGTCTGCATGGGACCAACCTAGGCCCACTGCATGTGTGTGACAGTTGAGCAGCTGATTTGGTTTTGAGATGACAGTCAATGTTAGGAATCCCTTACATCCTTGGCATATGTGATTTTATGACTGGAATATAGTTTATGACAAAAAGAATTATAATAAAATGGGTGAATAGCCACAATCTCAAACTTTGACATAACCTCAGGATTTTTAGCAATTTAGAAATTACTTGGCTATGACAGAACAGACAAAGTGAAGGGAAAAATCTACACTACAGTAAATAATCATGATTCCCTTTGGTTAAAAGCAATCCAGAGTGGTGTTGAAGAAGTAGAAGAAGAAGAGAAGGAGGAGGAGGAGGAGGAGAAGGAGGAAAAGGAGGAGGAGAAGAAGGAGGAAGAGGAGGAGGGAAGGAAGGAAGGAAGAAAGAAAAAGAAAGACAGACAAAGAGAGGACTAAAGAGATGAATCAGTGTTTAAGAGTAGCAACTGCTCTTCCAGAGGACTGCAGGTCAATTCCCTGAATCCACAGAGCAGTTTCTAGCCATCTGTCATTCTACTTCCAGTGAATCCTATGACTTCTCCTGTCCTCTACATGTGTGTGGTGCATAAACATATATGCAGGCAAAACACTCAAACACATGAAATAAATAAATGAATGAATAAATAAATAATTTTTTAAAGAAGAAAAATATTTTGAGGAAACAGAAACCATACTCCATACTTCATATTTATTCAAGAGGGTCTCAGATGAAGGTATGGACTCCCATGGCTAGCTGGTATCCTAAGTAGGATTATTAAAAAGGTCCATTAAAAACAATACAAGATTTACTTAAAAATATTTATTTGAAGACAGTTCCAGAAATTGACAGTAAGCTGGACACAGAACAGAAGATGGGGAACCCTGATGATCCTAGACTCAAGGTAAGTCTGAAGACTCAGCTGTGCCTTTTGGATCATACCAGTTCATCTTGACATCACCCATTCTCTCTTAGGTTTCCTATTGCTGTGGTAAAACACCATGACTTCAGCAACTGTGTGTGTGTGTGTGTGTGTGTATGTGTGTTGTGTGTTTGTAGGCTTATTTGCTTCTGCTTCCACATCATAGTTCATCCTCAAAGGAAGTCAGGACAGGAACTCAAATACGCTAAGAACCTAGAGGCAGGAGCTGATACAAAGGCCATGGAGGAGTGCTGCTGCTTACTGGGTTGTTCCTCATGGCTTGCTCAGCCTGCTTTCTTATAGAACCCAGGACCACCAGCTAAGGGATGGTACTACCCACAATGGGCTGGGCTCTCCCACATTGATTACTAATTAAGAAAATGACCCACAAACTTGCTTACAAGCCCATCTTATGGAAGCATTTCTTTTTTATTAATTAAGAAATATTTTATTCATTTTACATACCAATCACAGATCTCCCTATCTTCCCTCCTCCTGCACCCCATGCCTTCCCCGCTAAACCCCCTATTCCCTCCTCCAAAAAGGTAAGGCCTCCCATGGGGGGTCAGCAGAACCTGGTACATTCAGTTGAGGCAGGTCCAAGCCCCTCCCCTTGTATCAAGGCTGTGCAAGGTTTCCCACCATAGGTAATGGAATCCAAAAAACCAGCGCATGCACCAGGGAAGCATTTTCTAAATTGAAATTCCCTCCTTTCAGATAACTTTGGCTTGTGTCAAGTTGTCATAAAAATATCCAGCATACATTCATTCATTTAAAATTATAATTTATCATCAAATACATGGTATCTAAATATTATTGACTGCTCAATGACATATTCTTTTATGCAAACTGCATTTAGAACATTCTGGTAATACATTATAATCTATACGATAACCAAATATCAAGTATGTACTTACTGAGGATATGCAATTTGTTTTAGGATTCTATGTCTCAGTCTTTTATTCTGAGGTTGCTTTACACTATTTAGCCCAGGCTGGCCCTGATTTTGTGATAGTCCTTGCTCAGCCTTTCAAATACTAGGACTCCAGGTGTGCATCGTAACTGGATACATTCTTAATGTATTTATGAGACAGTTGGACATCCCAAATATAGGTTTGAAAATATTCTTAATAAGAAATTCATTTTATATGAACTATAGTAAAATAAGGAGATTATTGACAGTTGAAATTAGTCTGGAGGAAGTTTGTGGAAGATGCATATGAGCCTGGATTATGAGCATGGAATTCGAGTTACTGTTTAAGGGAAGGATGAGGGTCAAGTATGCTAGGAGATGAACAATATGCAGATGGGATTGTGTGGACTGGTGCAGTGGGCTAGAGGTGACCCCTCTGTTGGCTTCTTCAGTGGTGATTCCAATATTTACATCATTTAATTAGTAAGAGGCCCTTGCTGAGAGATCATGAAGGGGTGATTTCCTGAAGCCCCGAGTCTTTGGGGCTATTTTAATTTAAAGATTATTCCACAGTCCTTTATTTTCACAAAGTTCTGTTGCTAGAGTTTTCCTGCCTGGCCCACGGTCAGGGCAAATCTCTCTCGCCCGCCAGTCCCAAGCCGCTCAAACCCGATCAAGTAAACACAGAGACTTATATTGGTTACAAACTGTATGGCCGTGGCAGGCTTCTTGCTAACTGTTCTTACAGCTTAAATTAATCCATTTCTATTAATCTATACCTTGCCACGTGGCTTGTGGCTTACCGGTACTTTACATCTTCCTTATCCTGATGGCGGCTGGCAGTGTCTCCCCTCAGCCTTCCACTTCCCACCTCTCTTCTCCTCCTTGTCCCACCTATACTTCCTTCCTGGCCACTGACCAATCAGTGATTTATTCATTGACCAATCAGCAACACATTTGACATACAGACCATCCCACAGCACCTCCCCTTTTCTTTTCTTAAAAAGGAAGGTTTTAACCTTTACACATCTCCAAAGTCAGCTTGATATATTTGGGAATTTGGGCGTAGCTTTTCTTACTACTTTTTGTTGGAGGGGGGCGCTGTATCTTTTGGGGAAACAAAGAAAATTTTAGGATCATGGAGTAGTCCGTGAGGCTGTATCATCTGAGCCAGTTGCCTTGAAACGGTTCTGGATGTTGGATCATCTGGGCCATGGTGTCATCGGAGACCTTTCAGGTGGTCTTGGCTGGTCAAACCTGATGTGTCTTAATCTGGAACAAATCCATAGTCTCTTGCTTTCTGTGGAAACAAAAGAGACTCTTTTCCAAAGCAACATATCCTTACATCCAAATTTTGAAGTCAAAGTATCTTTAAAATATACGTATTGGTTTAACTCAGTTTCCTTTACAATCAAACATCTCTCTGTAGTTAAGAATCCCAAAGACAACATAATCCAGACTCTCTGTGTAATAGTCATCTCTACGTGGCTTATTTTTTATATTAATTTTACTGTCTCTTTAAAGACTTTATTTTTTAAAACCATGTATTTGTTTCTATACTGTATATATCACCTTTTTTTTTTTCTCTTTCAAGCCTACGTATATTTTACACACATTTTAAACTATTACATCTGAATCTGTCTTATTGTAAACCTGTTGCTTTAAATTGCAGTCTTCTAAGCCTGAAACGGCACTGTGGCTGCTGGCTCCGCCCACTTTAGCTTCCCAACATGGCGGTTACCGCCAGCTCTGGGAACCATCAAGTCTCAGAAATAGTGGGTCTACGCTTTTATCAAAGCAGTGTGTAGCCCAGAAACCTCTTTTTTTGTTTTGTACTAACAAAGGCTAAATCCACAATGTAGCTTAATGTGCCACTTGCAGAGGCCTCATTCCCGCCATATGGCGGCAGGTCGAGCGCGCACGCCAGCAACCCGCCAGTAGCTCAAACCGGCAGCTGCCGCTCATTTGAGAGAGACAATTAGGAACTGTTTTTAGCTCCGTTTTAGAATCCTTTTCTCAGTTTTTAGGTGGAAACTCTTGCCCCACGTTGGGCGCCATTTGTTGCTAGAGTTTTCCTGCCTGGCCCACGGTCAGGGCAAATCTCTCTCGCCCGCCAGTCCCAAGCCGCTCAAACCCGATCAAGTAAACACAGAGACTTATATTGGTTACAAACTGTATGGCCGTGGCAGGCTTCTTGCTAACTGTTCTTACAGCTTAAATTAATCCATTTCTATTAATCTATACCTTGCCACGTGGCTTGTGGCTTACCGGTACTTTACATCTTCCTTATCCTGATGGCGGCTGGCAGTGTCTCCCCTCAGCCTTCCACTTCCCACCTCTCTTCTCCTCCTTGTCCCACCTATACTTCCTTCCTGGCCACTGACCAATCAGTGATTTATTCATTGACCAATCAGCAACACATTTGACATACAGACCATCCCACAGCAAAGTTCCTCTCCTTTAATGTAGTGGTTAGCCCAGATCCTCCTCTTTCCTTCTTTTCTGAAGTATTTCTGGAGCTCAGGTGGTCAGAGCAGCCGACCACAGCTGAGGCTGGTCAGAGTGACATCAATACTCTGAAGCTAATAAAAAAGGAGTGCATATATGCTCTAGGGATCTCACTCAGGGAGAAGTACCAATCAGAAGTACAGGGCACAGTTACTGTGATTTTCTTTATATCTTCCTTGACCCTTCATATACTTATACATTTGGCTTGGCTGTAGGTTCATTGTTTATAAAATACCCGTACCTGAGTTATATTGAAGTCACTTAGTGTATATATAACAACAGTTGTTGAAATGATTTAAATGTAGAAATGCTTGTTAACACAGGAGAGTTCCAAAATGAATCCTTTTGTGAGGAAAAGCCAAGAGGAAGCTGTTTACCAACTCTTCTGAAAAAATTATTTAAAACCAGTGAATGAATGAAATGATCTTATACACAGAAATGAAATGAATTAAACATGTTTTAGACCTTAACCTGTAATATGATTCCATTTTAAATAGAACTTCCTGTATTATTTGATTCTTTAATAATGAGCCTACATATTCATCATTTTCAAAAGTAAAAATAATAATCAAAGCACAGAACCTGCTATATTTACCCTTCAAACTTATGCCATAATACACACATAAGAAGGTAAAAGCATACACTATATTGTAAATGTATAGTTCTGTGTGTCTTTTTTCCCCTCTAATGTGCATGATTTGAAAACGATAGTTCAGAAAGTATAAAACATGAGCACTTGTAATTTTCACATTCTGGAAAATTGTTTTCTTCTTCAGTCATATTTACTTTAACTCTTCATAGCTGATAAAAATCATTTATACCCATCCATAGGATTTTTAGCATGTGCGAATATAGTAACCACAGAAGTGTAAATGTAGCATTTGGTAAGGAATGGAAAAAAAACATGTCTCTAAGTTCTAACCTCAAAGTTTGATTTGGTGCCAATTGTGTGGGAAGTAGACAACTTGACCCACCCAAATTGCCCAGTTTCTTTAGTGGATAAACTTGTGGCCATCATAAAATGGAACACAACAAACCAACAAAACTACCACCCACCAATGAGACACTACTGTTATCACTGCCACTAAATAGGTCTTTTTGACACTCCTGAATGTTCTTTTTAGTCCTGCAGTTGTGGGTAACAGCTGTGGCATCTCTATCAGTTTTTACTTCTGTACTGATATTTTGATTGAGTTTAGGCCACATTAATGGAGTGGCTAGCAGAGAATGAAATATTTCATATTGAATGTTGAATAATATTCATTACTGGGAAAATTTACTGGCATATTCACATAGCACCCTGATTACTTTGATTTCCTCTCTTTCAAGATGTTCTTAAACAGAGACCCACATTTTATTTAACTACAAAATAGTAACTGATTTGACGTGTAAGATTCAAGATTTACTAATGAGTGTACTACAAATGGATGTCTCAACCGATGAAAACTTGTATGAGTTGGCTTCCGGTTGCTATAACAAATACCCAGAACCCAAAAAGCTCACAAAAAGATTTATTTTGGTCAACAGGTGGCAGTTTCACCCATGATAAGTTGGCCCGTTGCCTATGCCTGTGGCAAGACAGGGCATCATGTGGAAAGAGCACAGCCACTCCATGCACAGTGGCTGGGGAGCGAGCTGGCAGGAGGAGAGAAACAGCTAGGCTCCCACTGTCTTTTGCAATGGGACACCATAGGTAGCCAGAAGGCCTTCCATGATGCCTCACTTCTTTTTAAATTTTTTATTTCATGGTTTTCCTTCTTTTGGGAGTTAAATACATGAGCACTCTATCTACAGCACTCCACCTTCCCCCTCCAATTTCTCCCTCCTCTGCCCAAATTCATTATCTCTTCTTTAATTATTGTTACATGCATTACATATATGTATATGTGTTTATATGTAAAAGTGTAGATATAACCTACTGAGTCCATTCATCTTTGTTCATACATGCATGTGACCAGGGCACTGACCACTTGGGATTGGGCAATTTATGTGGGAGTCCTTTCTTGGAGACAACTGACTTCTTAAAGTTACCATGACCTGCCAGTTGTACCACTCAAGTCACTGGCCTTCAGCACACGGGGGCTTAGGAGACCATTCAAGAACAAAACCACAGAATAATTAGAAGAAAAGTATTTCCATAAAACCTATGTTTATATTTAGCCTGGTGAAGAAAATCATGAACCACACCGTAATTCATGAGTTTGATTTTTCTCTTGTGGCTGATTGTAGATTTAAATGTTTGATTGTTAGTAACTCATACCATTCCTTTGCACATATGTGTGCAAAGGCTCATAAGAAAGAAATTCCAAATTCTATTGATTCCGAAGTTTGGAGTGAAGACTGAGACAGTGACTATAGAGAAAAGCCCCATTCCTCAGCCACTGCAACTCCGAGCTGAGCTTCATGTATGTGCTCTCTCACTGGCACCTCCACATGCTTAGGGGTTTGCTCCCGTACATTAGGATGACAAATATCCAGCATGCTATGTGAATCAGTGCTGTACACTAGGGTCACAAATGTCCAGACTGTGGCACATCCAAAGAAAACACAGAACCCATTGTGGTTGCCCTTTCTCTACTCCTCTTTGTCATTTTCGATAATGAAGATTCCTCTGCTTTATCAACATGATCAAGCAAACTCTAGATGATCGAGAAATATCTGGAAGTGGTATAGTTGGAATACCTTTGGACTTTGTCTTCCACAAGTTCTAGAGTGGAGAGAAAAAGAACAGTGGAAGACACTCAATCTAACAGTTCTCACGTTGGCCATTTGGGTTGTGTTGATTCCCTGAGTCTCAGCTGTGGAGATTTTTATGCAGCTGAGGCCAGCTTTGTCTGAGTCTAGACTGTCTGATTCTAGGAAGGAAGTTCCATGCTGAGCAGAAAGGTCAAAGCACACCTTTTCTAATATTTCTTCTAGGTAAGTACCTAAGAAAGAAAACCTGCTACTTCAGTGTGACTTTGATGCCCTCTTAGTTTATGGATTTTCTAGGTCTATTTGCTTGTTACCCTGAGGAACCCATCCCTTAGAGGTTCCATTTTCCTTCGTATCAAGCACAGTAGAACTCAGCCACATGGGACATGGTTTTATGATTCAAAGTGTAGTCAATCTTAATACGTTTGTTTTAAACATTTATCTCAAGACTGTGTAGTTATTACCTCTTTCGGGGACCAGGTCTTAGATGTGACTATGGATTCTGGTAGTTTCTTGGAGGTGATGTGTGCCACAGCCCTGGCACATTGTCTGTAGATTAGTATAGAACACAGAAGTGAGTCATTTGCTTCAATGTCCCCATGGATTTTAACATCTTTGCCTTGTGAGTCTGGATCTCTGTTCATTTCCCCAGATCTATTGTGAACATTTGAACTTCTAACTGGAGAAGCTAGTGGGCTGTCTGCTAGGCAAAAAGGTTGACGATAAGACCTTTGACCTTGCTATCTCACTTGCAGATGCCTAGAGTTCTTTTTCCGTGTGTACAGGAATCTGTGGCACACTGTGGCAATGGTAGTATCTGATTCCTGCCAGCTGCCAGTCAGAGAGGACAGCCTCCACCATCACAGTTGCCAAGCTCATCTCCTAGAGGTTGACATCAGATTCTTGGCAAGGCATCTGACTCAGAGAGCCGGACTGAAGACAGAGCTGTGCAGAGGCCCTGCCTGGGTTGCTGGACTGAATAGGGTCTCTGAGAGCAGGGCTTGGGTAAGGAGTGGTGGGTTTCCAGAGGTGTTTTCCAAGAGCCAGAGCCACATACAGTGACAGGTTGCCATTCTCATGGTCACTGATCCTAATACTGTTGTTGCTTGTGCTGGGGTGTATGTCAATCTGCATGCTTTTCTGCCTTCACACACATATATATAAGTTTTTTTGAGTATTGTTGTTTTTATGTATGAGTATGGGTGTATATGTGCCATACTGTGGATGCCCAGAGGATGACATTTGGGAGATGATTCTCTCCTCCCTTCATGGGATCTGGGGATTGAATTTAAACCACTAGCTTTAAATGGCTGGCATGTTTACTTACTGAACCATCTCACTGGTACCCCTGTATTTGGTCATTTAAACTTGCTTTCAGTCACGCAAACGCACGGGGAGTACAATATTTCCTGAAGAAGAAACATAAAAAATTAACAACTTTATGACAAGATAATTTAAAGTCGTAAATAACCAGAGAACAATGTAGCAGAAGTTTCTCCGTCTTACTTGGCCCCACGATCCCATAGCTGCTTATAAAATAATCACTCAGAGGCTTATGTTAATTACCAACTGTAGGGCCTATGGCAGACTTCTTGCTAGCTAGCTCTTTCATTTTAAATTAACCCATTCCTATTTATGTATGTATTGCCATGTGTTCTGTGGCTTTACCTGCACCCCATTACGAGTTGCTCCTCAGATGGCAATTTGGCTTCTCCCCCACGCTCCTTACTCCTCCCGTTATCTCTCTTGGATTTTCCCGACTGGCTCCATCCTGCCCTGCCATAGGCTAATGCAGCTTTATTTACTAACCAATGGGAACAGCATGTATTCACAACAACAGAAAGACATCCCACAGCAGGATAACATGAGTGAACACAAGGAAACCCCTCACACCAGAGACTCTCTACCGTGGCTGTTTGGGACAATCAGCAGGTAAGATCTAAAACTTGAAAAAAGATTTTAAAATGCATTTTTATATTGGATTGACATATTGGGGGACTGTTAGAGCAAAGGCTGGGGAAAGTGTCTTACGTGATCTGGTAGCCTCACTAAATTAAATGCCCCACTAAAAATGTCAGTGTTTTGGAGCCAGAATAAAAATGCTGGCTGCCATGCCTGATAACCACCACAGGCATGCATGGCACATGCCTTCACACACACACACACACACACACACACACACACACACACACACACACACACACACACATTGGAGGCAGGGAGGAAAGTAGAATATATATATATATATATATATATATATATATATATATATATGCTATTAAATACCTTTTGGATGTCTGTGATTTTGGAACTTTTGGAACTGTGTTATTCTGATTTAAATATTTTATTAGCATATATTAACTATGCAAACTAATGAGTTACATTCTGTTTTCATACAAGGGGATAATGTTACTCTCCCTCACCTTACCTATCTGTCTTCTGCCTCATGTTTTCCTCATATTATACCTCTAATAGTTTTTCTTTTATTTTCATGCCATTTTCTTTTATCTCCTAAGTTAGATATATGAAAGAAATTATGATGCTTATTTTTGTGAGTCTGGCTTATTTGGCTTAACATGATCTCCAGTTTGAGCCATTTGTCCTGTAAACAAAATTTCACCTTTTTCTACATCAAAATAAAACTCCACTGTGTCTGTACTCCACATTTCCTTTATCCATTCATTCATATCACTTGGCTGCTGTGAGTGCTAAAGTAATTAGCATATATATATTCAAGTATCTCTGTGGTAAGCTTGTGCCCATTATTTGGGGTGTATGTTCAGAAATGATTTACCTGGATCATCAATAATTCTAGTTTAACTTTTTCTTTTAGGATTTTTCATACCTATTTTCACAGTGGCTAGACTAATTTACATTCTCATCAGCAGTTCCTCTCCACTCTAACATTGGCAATGTGTGTGTGTGTGTGTGTGTGTGTGTGTGTGTGTATGTGTGTGTACATGTGAACTTGTTCTTAGTGATAGATAACCACTATTACTCAGATGAATTAGCATATCAATTTAGTTATTATTTTATTTTTCATGATGACTAAGGTTATTGAAAACCTGTGCATGTGTGCCTCTGTTTGTGTGTGTGTGTGTGTGTGTGTGTGTGTGTGTGTGTGTGTGTGTGCGCGCTCATTTACGTATGAGGAGGTAAGAGGATGATGTCAGGTGTCATTCCTTTTCAGGTGCTATCTACTACAATTTTTGAGGCAAGGTCTTTTGAGCATTTTAAAAACACATACATTGACCATTTGTACTTATTCATTTAAAATGTGTCTTTTGAGTTCATTTGCCCATTTATTATTGGAAGGTATTTGCCCTTTTGGGTTTTAACTTTTGAGTGAGTTCTGGATGCCAATCCCTCTTCATGTGAATATCTGGAAAAGATTTTTCTCCAATTCAGTAGGTTGCCTCTTCATTGTGCTGTTGATTTTGTTTGATGAAGCTTTTTGTTTGTTTGTTTGTTTTGTTTTTTTCGAGACAGGGTTTCTCTGTGTAGCTTTGGTACCTGTCCTGGATCTCACCCTGTAGCCCAGGCTGGCCTCGAACTCACAGAGATCCGCCTGCCTCTGCCTGCCGAGTGCTGGAATTAAAGGTGTGCTCCACTGCCACTTAGCTTTGATGAAGCTTTTTAACTTGATGTAGTCTTAATTGTCAATTCTTGTTCTCACTTCATAAGCTATTGAACTTTCATTTAGTGATTCAATGCTTATGGTAATATCGTTATGCATTTAACTTATAAAGTTTCATGCCTTACATTAAAATCTGTGAAGCATTTTGAGTTGATGTTCACACAAGGAGAAACAATGGTGATCCTGTTTTATTTGTCTGTGTGTGGATGTCTAGCTTCCCCAGCTCTACTTGTTACAAAGGTTACTTTTTCCTAATGTAAATTTCAGTGGCTTCTGTCAAGATTCAGATGGCTATAGCTTCTATACGCAGCTATCCCTATGGATGCTTCTTTCATTTCGGGGGCGGGGTGTATATTCAGGGGTCTTCCATCTGTTACATATCCTTGTGCTAGTACCATGGTGGTTTTGTTACTATGGTTCTGTATTACAGTTTGAAGTTAGGTACTGATGATAGTGCTGACATTGCTGTTTAGGCTTATGTTTCTTTGAGGGCTGTTAATGGAATTTTAAATGGGGATTGTGTTGAATACCGAACTCACTTCTAGAAACAAGGCCATCTCACTAATACCGATTCTGTTGCACTGTGACCATCAGGTGTCTTTCCATCTACCGCTGCTCTATAGTTTTTAATTATAGAAACCCTCAGCAGCTTTGGTTAAGTTTATGTCTAGTCATTTTATTTACTTACTTTTATGAGGTTGCTGCCAATGGAATGATTATCCTGACTTCCTTTTCAGTAAGCTTGTTACTGGTGTTTGTTAAAATTATTGGTTTTTATAGATTAGTTTTGTACTTTGCTACCATGATGAAAAGGTTTGTCAGATCCAAGATTTTTCTACTGCCCTGTCCTGGGTCTTTTAAGTATAGGATCATATCATCTTCAGAGACAATTTGATCTATCTCCTTTCTTTCCTTTGCCTTATTGCTTTGGATAAGCTTTCAGGCACCATATTTATTGTGGAGTGAGTGAACATCCTTTTCTCAATCGTAAATTTTAGAGGAAATGTTTTGATTTTTCTCTTTCAGTGTGTTAGGGATGAGTGTGTGATGTTTAGCTCTTTTCAAGAAACAAAACACTTTTGATTTAATTCAGTTAAATTTTGTGTGTGTGGTATATTTCTTCAGATAGGTGTGTATGCGTGTGTGTGTGTGTGTGCGCGCACGTGTGTGTGTGTGTGTGTGTGTGTGTGTGTAGGACACAAGCCAACTTCAGGTGTCTTCTTGCATTGCTCTCTTTTATTTTTTAAGACGGTGTTTCTCATTTTGCATCAAGCTAATCAATTCAGCTAGACGGCTGGACATGAACTTCAGGGACCCATTTGTCTTTCTTTGTCCCTGTCTGCTGTGGCTAAGATGCATGCTGTATCTCGGGTGTTTATGTGGGCTCCAGGGATCCAGGCCCTCATGTTTACATGGCACTTTACTGACTGAGCCATCTAACTGCTCCTTGTCACACACTGCTTTTATTATGTCTAGGTATGATCCTCGTTTTCTTAGTTGTTTTTTTTTTTCAAGGATTTTATCATGAAGGTAAGGTGAAACATTTCAAAGGCTTTTTATTCCTCTATTGAAATTAATGGGTCATTATTGTCCATATTTTATTTCTGCTCTGATTAACATTTGTTGATTTGCTTATGTTGAATTATCTTTGTATTCTTGGGTTAAAATCAAGCAAGTCATGATATATGATCAGTTCAGTGAGAGATTATGAACTGTTGTGTCTGATTGAAATATGAGGCACTTCTGGATAGTGGATGAAATTGTAGAATAGAGCCCAAGCTCCTTGGGGTTGTATCCTGGTTCCTCCATTTCCTTATTGTAGGGGAAGTTAAGTGTTTCATCTTTCTGTGTCTCTGTTTCCTTGTAAATGAGGAAAATACTTCCTAGGATTATTCTGAAGATTAAATAAGCTAATATTCATGAAGTGCTTGGGACTTTTGACTGGTACTTAGTAATTACAATTTCAGTGACAATAAAACATAAGTAAATGAAGATTTTCCTAGGTTAGAGACAGATGGCAGTGTTTTTCCTTCCTACTGAGTGGTTAGAGATGGTGAAGATAAAACACAGAAGTAGCAGTTATTTTTGTTATTTTTGTAAATGTAATTACATACATTTATTTGTTTATAGTGTACGAGTGCATGTTTGTGTCTGTTCCATGGCATACATGTGGAGGTCAGAGGACAATTTCAGGAACTCGGTTCTTCCCTTCCACCTTGCAGGTCCCAGATATCAAGTCCTTGGGACCTTAGATTTGACCACAACTGCCCTTACCAACTTGCCATCTTGCCAGGCTCAGAGAGGAGTTTTAAGCATGGTGGGTTAGGGTTGTGCTTTGCAGCTTTCATATTGGATATAGCCCTCATGACTCAATGTAACAATTTTTGTGCCATAGATCATCTGCCTTCAGTGTCTAGAGTGAGCTCTTTTTGAGGCTGACCTGGATTTTATAGTAGGTGCAATTACCTAGGCAAACGTGCAGTTCCACTCTCTGAGGCCCAAGGCCTCTCTGGTCAACAGGACCTGGGAAGGAGGCTGGCTGCCTAGAAATTGCCCTCCAAGGTCTTTGCACAGGGGAGGGTGTGGTCTGTGAGGATGCAGTACTTTCCTGGGGCCCTCTCTGTGGAGACAGCAAGGTGTGAACCCCGAGTTACTTTAGCTATATGCCAGGTGAGGAAGATTTTTGTTACTCCTTAATTTTAACCTTCTAGTTATTTAACTGTAGTAATACATGTACATTACTCAAGTCTGAAGTGCATCACTAAACCTGGGAGAAGGAACAAAGCAGAAAGATGAAGAAGTGGAGGCAGTGAGGAGGAGGGAGCAATGGGGATAGGGAGGGAGGGAGGGAGGGAGAGATAAGAGGTAAAGAGAGGGGAGGGAGCGAATTACTACCTAGCCTTGCAGATGCTTGGCATTTGTACATACTCTGTTTTAATTTTCTCTTTTATTCCCCCCACAGGAAAGGTTTTATTTCAAAGCTTCTTTGTGGCATTGGTGATATTCCAGGAGCTATTGGCAGGGTTGCCTACTTATTTTCAAGTTTTCTTTGATTTATTTACTTATTTTGTTTGGATTTGACATTTTTCACATATATAAATAAAACACTTAGTTGTTTTCACCTCCTTAAGACTCATCCCTCTCCTTTTCTACCCAAACCCTTCATCTGCCTCCTTCTACTGTCACATCTTCTTGTGTGAATGACCTACCCCACACTCTCACATCTTATGTGTATGACCTTCCTCCACAGTCTCATATCTTCTTGTGTGAATGACCTACCCCACACTCTCACATCTTATGTGTATGACCTTCCTCCACAGTCTCATATCTTCTTGTGTGAATGACCTACCCCACACTCTCACATCTTATGTGTATGACCTTCCTCCACAGTCTCATATCTTCTTGTGTGAATGACCTACCCCAGACTTTCACATCTTATGTGTATGACCTTCCTCCACAGTCTCATATCTTCTTGTGTGAATGACCTACCCCAGACTTTGACATCTTATGTATATGACCTTCCTCCACAGTCTCATATCTTCTTGTGTGAATGACCTACCCCACACTTTCACATCTTCTTGTGTGAATAACCTACCCCACACTCTCACATCTTGTGTGAATGATCTACCCCACACTCTCACATCTTGTGTGAATGATCTACCCCACACTCTCACATCTTTTTGTGTGAATGATCTACCCCTACACTTTCACATCTTCTTGTGTGAATGATCTACCCCCACATTCTCACATATTCTTGTGTGAATGACCTATCCCCACACTCTCATATCTTCTTGTGTGAATGACACACTGATTTTGAATTAAGAGATGATGACAAAAAATGCAACAAAATCTTATATTACCATTCTTTCCCTCAAGGCACTCATTTTAAGTAAAAATATGAGTATTAATAAGTCATTGGTTTAGGAGTCATTTGGAAGCAAGACTGAAGCCATGCTCCCAGCAGAAGACAGGAGAGGGACTTCCTGAAGCCTCACAGAAAGACTAGGCAGAGGGGTGACTTTCAGGCTGGGCTTTGATAATAAAGCCTGGAAGCCTAGTAGAAGGACATTTGGAATCCAATTGCTCATTGACTATGTGACCTCAGGCAAGCTCTTACATGTTAGAAGCTCATTTGCTTCTGTGTTTCATGGGGGTGCAGTATTATGTGCTCCTAAATACAGCTGTGAGGATGAAGTGAGAAAGTGATTATGGCATACTGAACTTGAACCCTGAGCCCAGGCCTGGTGCAGTAAGGTCAGAAAATACTTGTGAGATACAAGCATGCACGGATGTGAGTATGCACAGCTTCATAGTCAGGAAATGTCATGCACAAGTAGTCACTGGGAGACACTGATTACCATTTGGCTGATCAACCCTCAACCAGTAAATTTAAATAATAATAATAAAAACTCCCAGTGTTTATCTTTTTTCTTTAAGGTCACACTTTTGAAATGCTAAGATTTTTGGTTGTCTTACATTTTATGACCTATTTTTGTCTTGTGAATAAGCATTGGAATTTGCCTCACTGATTTTGGTACCAGCTTGGATGCTGTAGTTGATGGGGCTCAGTCAATTCTGGATGATATTGAGTGACTGCAGAGCTTCCAGTTTCCTTTAAAAGCAAGTTATTGAGGACAACACTGTTCTCAAAGAGGGAGTGACTGACCTGGGAGTTATTCCCAGAAATGGAGGTATGCTAAGAATTGGATCCTGTCTGGTGCAATCACTGTCCCTGTTACTGGTCATGGTAAGACAAGACCAACTCAAGTGGCGATGACATTGCTGTGTGTCTTAAGTAGATTATTGAACAGTTCTGAGTTTCAGTTTATTTTTTAATATAAAATATATTGAAGGCAGGGAAAATTGTTTCACGTGCTTATTCAATAGATACTAAATGACAGTCTGCTTTGTCCCACGTCCTGGGGATATGATTAAAAACTACAAAATTCCAAACTTGGTGGATGTTTTTAGTGCCAAAAGAAAGACAGACGGTATATAAATAATTATAAAATGAATATGTATTGTTTAGCTGATAAGCCCCAATAAAGAACAAAGTACTAGGAGGTTATAAAAGTAAAGGTAATTGAACTGGAAGATGAGATTCAAAGTGAGATCAGAGGATGCTGTGTTAGTTTTCTGTGGCTATTCCTGCAAGAATCACTAACTTAGTGACTTAAAACCATACAAACATCATTTTCTAAAGATAAGAAGTCCAAATGCACATCACCATCTCACCCAAAGAAAAGCAATATATCTGAAGGATATCTGGAGGCTCAAAATGTGAACCTGTTTTCTTGCTTTACCAATAATGAATCTACCCAGATTCCTTAGTTCACAGCCTCTTTCTTCTGTCTGCAAATCCAGGAAAATTCCATGTCTTTGACCATTTTCATTGCAACCCGTTTTGTGGGCCACTTGCCCTCCTTTTCTATTTTGAAGGTTTCCATGGTTACAGTTGCAGTCACTGAACCACATGGGATCATCTCCCTATTTAAAGATCCGCCAATCAAGCCCATCACTCTGTCAGCAATCATGACTCCCCTGTTGTGTAACTACTTGTGAAGTCTGGGAAATGGGCCTTTCTGAGAGGGTCATTACTTTACACAGATGGGCAAGAATGAGCCTGCTTAAGGTGGTAGGAGTGTGTGTGTGTGTGTGTGTGTGTGTGTGTGTGTGTGTGTGCATGTGTGTGTGTGCTCATAGGCATTCTAAGCAGATGTCTGTTGATTTTGAGAAAATTTTAAGGACCTTTGGAACTTATTAAGTATTTAGTTTTTTTTCCCTTAAAGACTTTGAGAATTGGTATTGAGTTGGTGTGGCATCACATGATGGCATCTAAGGATCTTCCTGTCTCCCAAGAGGGTAACAGACTGGGGAGGCCATCAAGGAGGCAACTGCAGTTACCAAAGGAAGAACCAGAGAAGACCCTAGCACAGTCGAGGAGTTGGCAGGAGTCTCATCCTGGTAATTCTCTGCAACCCAGGTATTCTCCAGCATCTTTATTGAAAGCATCCATACTTGCCTGTGTTCCTACCTCAAAGGCTCTTTGATGTTTCTTTTATGCAATCACTGACATTTTTAATGCCTGACTCAGGATTTACAACCTCAAAGCAGCTTCCAGTCACTGGCTTTGCTCTATGTAATGTATATTTGTGGCTGTCATGTATTTGTGGCTGGCTGGGTAGTGGTGGTGGTTGTAGGAGCACCCTATTTGAGGATGATACTCACGTATTTGTGTAAAACAGTATGATAGGTACATAAAACTCATGCAGAATATCCCACTTAAATTAATTTAATCATCTTAAGTTATCTCTAGAAGCAATCATCTCTAGATTATTTCTAATACCAAATTCAGTGTAAATGGTGTATGAACAGTTGTTTTTGTGTGTGTATGTGTGTGTGCGTGTGTATGCATATGCATGTGTTGTGTATATGCATTGTATATATGTGCATACATGCATATGTATGTGTGTGTGCTCTATGTGGAAGCCAGAAGTCAATGCCTGGCATTTTCCTCTGTCTCTTCATATTATATTTTTTGAAATAGTATCTCTTACTGAACCTGGTGTTAAATTAATTGCACTAGGCTGGATGGTCATTGAACTCCATGGGCTCCTCTGTCTCTGTCCCATCTAGCATGGGGGTTACACATGCATTCTGGAAGCCCAGATTTAATTGAATGATTCAAACCCAGATTCTCATACATGTACAGAAACAAGCACTGAACTCATTGAATCATCTTCTTACCTCCATCCAAATTATAATATATTTTAGTTTTTTTTGGTTTTTTGAGACAGGGTTTCTCTGTGTAGTTTTGGTGCCTGTCCTGGATCTCACTCTCTAGACCAGGCTGGCCATAAACTCACAGAAATCTTCCTGCCTCTGCCTCCCAAGTGCTGGGATTAAAGGCATGGGCCACCACCACCTGGCTATAATATATTTTACAGGAAATAATGACAAGATTTTATAAGTTATATATATTTAGTAGAGATGTGAATTAATTGTTTTATGGTAACAGTTGTTTTAATCAGATGAAGTCCAACCTATAGATTACAGAGGACCAACTCTATGAACTGCTTCTCTCTTAGCATGTTTACTATGACTTTCATTCTATCCCCCCCACCAGAACATATTCTAGCCTCCTAGAGTGGCTTCTTCCCTCAAACTTCAAAGCCTTCATGACTGGGATTCTAAGTAGATGCTAGAGGTAAATCCTTGATTTTGAATATTGGGATGCTAGAGTCTTACATTGTCCACTATGCCCTGGTAACATGTTCATGTCCTTGAGTTGACAAAGTCTGATCATTCAGCTGGGACCATTGGGTTCCCTGTGTTAGTCTGGCCATGCTAGATGCTCCTGCTTTAATAAGCATCCTGAACATTGTAGTAATTGGTGACTATAATGCTTTGTGTTTCTTATTCACGCATCTTTGATATATCTTGAAACGTAATCAGAATATAGAATTTCTTGATTTATATTTTTATCTCTAAGTAATTAAGTTTCTATCTCTCTTTCTCATCTGTCTCTAAAGTTTCTAAGCATCTGATGTTGCACAGTGACTAGAGTAGGACTTTTACAACCACTTCTTAGGGAACAGGTGCGGGACCACCAACTTAGAAGTAATCAAACATTTTCTTTCTTTCTTTCTTTCTTTCTTTCTTTCTTTCTTTCTTTCTTTCTTTCTTTCTTTCTTTCTTTCTTTCTTTCTTTCTTCCTCTCTCTCTCTCTCTCTCTCTCTCTCTCTCTCTCTCTCTCTCTCTCTCTTTCTTTTTTTGGTTTATTCGAGACAGGGTTTCTCCATGTAGTTTTGGTGCCTGTCCTGGATCTTGCTCTGTAGACCAGGCTGGCCTCTAACATTTTTAAGTGCTATGGTATTTCTTTCATGAGGAAAATGGGGAAATGATAATTCAGGAAGGAATTAGGAGGATTAGATGTGATTGATGTGGTATGCATTGAAGGATCTCCCCAAAGAGGTGCCAATAATAGAATGACAAGCCCTGGCTGAGTCAGAGGCTGTGGTGTGAAGTAGCACCTTTGTGTGACCCAGTGTGTTCCAGCAAGGGATGCAACTTCTGTTTCTCTGCCTTTCACCTTTGTGTGAACAACTCTTAGGTAGCTTTGTCCATATGCCAAGAAAAGTGTCTACAGCTTATTTAAGCCCTGTTTTTGTTGTTGTTGAGTTCCTTTAGGTTTTTTAGTCTTCTACCTTATTAACTTTTCACATAGAATGAGGGATTGTTAAGATTTTTGATGAGATATTCACATATTACCACACATTTTGAGCCAATACTTCTTGCAGTTTGAATGAATGGGAATTACTGAATGTAACTACTGTACTGAAGCCTTTGATTTCTGATATCTATTTACTTGGTTATTAATTAATCTCACAATATGACAGGATGAGCTATAATAATTCAAGTCTAAAAAATAGTTAAAGATTAGAGAGAGTTGGAACTGTCATCCTGGCTTTCATCATTTGAGAAGACCAAAGGAGAGGTACAAAGATGTCTTAATTAGTATCAGAACATGGTGAAATTTCAACCATGGAATATGGGTAACATGACCTACAAATCAATTGTGTTATAATCTTTGAGAGTGCAGTATGTTCCTTTTAGAAAGACAGATGGCACGTACTGACAGATTATGCGTTCTTTTGTCTCAAAAAATTATTACTTGTTAAAAGACTGCCAACCGTTCTCAATTAATACAGACTTTCAAAGTTTTCAGCTTGAAATTCTGCAGATATAAAGAGCTTCCTTGGGTATATTCAGCATAATAATGGGAGATGTCTGCAATTTCCACATTGTAATAATCAAGGTGTATTGCATACTAGTTGTTGCTCTGTAAGGTAACAAATACAAATATTGTGAAGATAAATATTTAATTCTATACCAAACAGTTATGTACATGGTCATTTATTTTTCCTTTTTCCTTTGGCTCTTGTAAAGGTTAATTGATTAAAGGCAGTGAGTTTGGCACCTCGACAATATTTTGCTAGTCAGAGGATCATAAACATGCCATAGTGACCTGGATCAGCACACTGTTCCTCAGTGACAGGGTCCTGAGAGAGAGGACTAGGAGGTCAGGAGATGAAGAGATAGATCAGTTTGGGATTGAGAAATCTTGCACAAGCTATGTCTTAGGTCAAGCAAACTTATTAAGAAGCACAGCATCTTATATACCATTTCTGGGGAGAAAGGGAACTGTCAGTAGAAGCTATCATACAACAGGATGAAGTCAGCAGGATGACAGTGAAGTAATTTTCATTGGGAACACAGAGTCTCTCAAGGGCGTCATAGACTGAGTACACAGTGGCCTTGGGGCTAACAGCTCCAGTCTCTTTAGAGGAAAGGCAAGTTCCCAGGAATCAAAACCTTAAGTTCTTTGATGCTCTGGCCAGATTAGCCTTGCCAAGTTCCTTTTGTCTTTTCATCAGGGTCACTGAGAAAGCCTTGGGAAGGTCTGGCTCTCAACACCATATGTTGCAGAAATTAAGCAGACATTGCTTAAGCTTAATTGACTAAATGGCTACCTAACAGTCACTGAAATATTTAAAAGTGTTTGTCTCATCCCTATAAGGATATACTGGGTTTAAGAAAAATGCAAACCCTTGATGTTCAGAATTGTGGAAGCCAGTCCCAGTGGATAACTCTACAAATCTACAAAACATTTTCACTCTTATGGCTCAGGGAATGTTGCAGAAGAGGGACCAGAAAGATTGTAAGGGCCAGATAATCAGAGTCTTTGCTGTGAGATTATGTCTTCTAGTAACATCAGAAGCTACACCCATAATGTCTCACTAATACGACTGCCCAAATGTGACCTGAACAAGGATGACACCAAGGGACATTATAAAAAGGATGGGAAAAAGCCCAAGAGGCCTCAACCTACACAAAGAACTATAGGCAATTAAGTAAAGTTACTAAGACCCAAGAAAGAGCACACAAATTGGCTGTCCATAGCCAAATGATCAGCTCTGGAAACATACATACAAGTGACATTATGTAGACTCAATGGATTATATTTAGGAATATATACATATACATACAATAATAACTGATGAAAAGTGAGGTCATGAATTCAAAGGAGAGTGGATAGGGGTACATGGAAAGGTTTAGATGGAGGAAAGGGAAGGGAGAAGCATTGTAATTAAAATACAAATTCAAAAATTAAAGAGAAAGAAAAACTCAATAAACTCTATAATCTTGTCCAACTGAAATGTTAGTTTCTAGAATTACTAATTAAGTTGTAAATCCATTGCCTTATCTAGTGGTCATGTTTACTAACAGCAAAATCTTGCAATCTGAAGAGTGTATTGTATTGTTCATTGCCTTTATGAAATCACTTATTGAATTACTATTTCATGGGAACAAAAGTCTCTTCTCTGGCTTTTTAATATTCCTTCTATGTGCTGCAGATTCAAGGCTATTTTATTTTGCTGCATTGGATTTCAATGAAAACTTTAATCTAAAATGTTTACTGAAAAGAACACAAAAGAGTAAAAAAATTAAGTCATAATCTATGGGAGAGCAAGGATCTTGACTCCTGCCCCACTGAACAATGTAGCTGCTCACATACTTCCCAGCTCTTTGCATCTCTACTGAATATAGTAGAGAATCAGTGCTTATTGAGTGAATAAGCTACTTCATCACTTTAAAATTTAGAATAAATTAGAGTTTTTTCCACAAATACATTTCCCCCTAAAGACATTAAAATACCCCACAATCACTCTCATAATGATTGTTTAGTAAAATACTTTTCACATGTTATTTGGCATTTGGACTAAGAGTCAGACTTCCTTATTGCCAGAGTCTGACTCAGTCTCAGCTGGCAACAGGTACATTATAGGCTCCAAAAGGATCATTTCTAATGCCAGATATTTGAAATCCATCACTCAGTTGTTTCCTTGGTTTCCTAGTAGGTTATCGTTCTTGGTAAAATGCCACTATGAGTCAACAATTTTGCAGTGGGACACTAGGCTGGTTCTGCCCCACAACTGATTTTATCTCTTCATCTCTTTGGTTATACGTTTTCTCAACTATAAAATGGTCTAGCTGGGTAAGATCACTCAGACATCATGAAATTCTACTATTGGGTGATTCTGATCTGTGAAATCTGATCAATATCTGGTTAAGAAAATAGTGCTTAATAAGACAAATTACTTTTTAACCAAGGAACACAGTACTTTTACTTTGTTGTTTTGCTCTGAAGTATCTGTGTATTAATTACCAAGGAGATAGTTTTAGAAAAACTCAAATTATTTAAGCACTATTCATCATAAAAATTGTGTGCATCAGTTTTATTTGGAATTCCCTATATTCATGTTTGGAAACTAATTGAAGAATTATTCTTTTATTTTAGAGATTAAAAGTGATTTCTTAACTCTTGCCATTTAAAATCCAGCCAAAGACATTTCTACAACAAGAAGAAACAAAACTCTTTACTTTAGACCATAGCTTGGAAAAGTTGAAAGATCCACGCAGCTAATAAAACAATGTGAGTTCACAAGAAGGGTAGGAAAGTGATTCATTATGAATGATATATATATATATATATATATATATATATATATATATATATATTCACTAGATGTGAATATATTCACAGAGATTTCTTCACTACATCAATTGTCTAAGTTAGCTTGGTGTCTGTGGAATTACAAACCAAGTTAGCCTAATTTTTCCCAAATGGAGATGGAGTGTAGGAGAGGGAAAATGAGGGGGAAAGGGAGGAAGGGCAGGGCATAGCTTTGAGAAGCTTTAGAGTGCAAGACGAAACCCTAATGGAGCACGACTTGGTAAGCTGCGAGTAGGCCTTCTGTGTCTAAAAGCTGCTTTCTGCAAACACATGAAAAGTCAGCCACATCTGTCTAGCAAAAAGAAATCTCCACTTACGTCAGAATTCTGTCACGGGCTATTCTTGAAGTGAAAACCTGTACCAACGTTAGGGACAGAAGAGGGAGCCCCACACGATGCCAGTTAGTGGACAGGCTGCTTGGTGGAGCATGGGGAGTCTAGTCACTGTGGTGGGATTTACCATCTTGTGCTTTAAATGATTGTTAACACCTCACTCACTTCTCTCTTGAAGCTAGAAATCACATAAACAATAATTATTTCATGTTTAGTCTAATCCACACTAGCACGTATGTCTCACACAGTGATATCAATCAACTTAATGGTTTCTCAAGGCTGCAGGTATAAAGTGTGATGAACAATCAGGAAAAATGTGTCTGGAATTAAGGGTGTGATACTGGCAGCTTGAGAAAGGCCAGAAAATACACAGCAAATATTGAGCCTTCTGTAAATCAGCAAGTGAGTATGTGCTGCGTCACTGGGGCACTGGGGCATTGGGGCAAGTTCTGATAGCACAAAGGCTTGATTTATATTATATATGTATGTATGTAGATATATAATATACATATTAAATATATAAATATATTTTTTTAATTACAGCTTAGTTCTCCAAAGGAAACATTAAATCAAATTGTTACATTAAGGACAGTTTTGTATGCTTTATCAATACTTTAGATTACTTGTAGAATTTTTTCTACATATGGATATATGCGTGGAAACATTTAAATATTAAATAGAAAGTAATTTAAGATATTGGCAATTGTGTGATGATAGTTTAGCAACAATTTTAAATAATTATGTAGTTATAATTTGAGCAGCAGCCAATGAATCTGGCTTTGGTTGCATTAAAATTGCTTTGAAAATGTGTTATGTTGGTTGCATTTGTAGAGTAACACACAGACTTCTTAGAATTCAATAATTCCTATGTATATGAAGGCCAGAAGTCAGTGTTGTCAATAAAGTTAGACCTAAGAAGTGAATGTTGTAATAAATTCGTAGGTGGTTTCAGACTAACTACTTATGAATTTGTTTTTTAAATATATAAGTAGAGAATTGATTTGAGAGTGTATAGCTTATTTGAACTGTGAATATTAATGGCCTTTTGATATCAATTTAAGAGGGGGAGGAGAACCATAATCAAAATATATGAAAAATCTATTTTCAATAATAGTCTTTCTTAATCAAAAGAGCTGGTTGTGGCAGAAGTTAGATTTCAGCATATATTTTCAAACTCTACATTTTATGCTGTCAAATGCAGAGCTAGAATGAAGGTTCGTTAGAAAGTTTGAAAAGCCACTAACTAGTATAGTAAAAATGAAGGGCACCAAAGCAGCTAATTGAGGAGTAGAATTTCTGGCAGTTGACTAGCCTACAGGAAGAAACTTGTAGTCCTTTGATATTTGAGTCTCTTAAACAGCTGTATACAACAGTCATTCCCTGCACATAGAGATGTTTCTTTTGATAGTAGGACGTACAAGAGGTAAAGAGTTTTTATGTCCAAAGAAATTTATTATATTTAAGATTTGGAATATAGGCATAAATTAAGAAACCATGAGACGTTCTTGAAAAGTTCTTTATTCTAATATTAAGAAAAATATAAAGAAAAGTCTTTCCTAGTTAAAACTGAAGTTTGAACCCAATATTTGTTATGTGAGACTCTTAGGCTAGTTTTTGTTTCTATAAATTATTTTATGAAATAATCTATTCCAATAGTCTACCAGAAAGCTTTAGTAAACAAAACAAGGTGATCATGGAATTTCCAAAGACACATAAAGGGCTGTGGGTATGGCTCAGTGTTATAGTGTCTGCCTAGCATACACAGCACCCTACTCCCACCCCCACATCCACAGACACACACACACACACACACACACACACACACACACACACACACACACACACACATGAACACACTGGCTGAAAAGGGCCCTAATCAAATCCACCTGTTATGGTCAATATTCACAAAATGTCAAATATTCACAACTGGAAAAAATAGTATCTTTGATAAATATTGCTAAGAAATCTAGGTATCCTATGTATGAAAGAATAAAATTAAACTTCAATCTTAGAGCATTTACAAAACCACCAGAGAATGGATAAAAGACTTAAAAGTAATATCTAGTACTATACAATAACTAGAGGAAATCTAATCTACAAAGGATGATCAATGGCATTAGCTTTTCTTGGATATTGCCTTTACCTTTAGTAATAATATAATCTTTTCCAGGTGGCACAGAACCTCTTCAGTGACTGGTCTCTGTGGAAATTCTTTCCACTTTGTCTCTTAGTCTCTTAGTAATTGGAGCAACTGTAATAACAACAGCAATATAGTGTCCATAGTATATAACGGAAAAAAACCAGTAACGTTCCCATTATTGTCCAAACTTCCCCCAAACCACTGAACACCTTCATCTACTACTGCAACAATTTCTTGAGTTCTAAACCTGCAGTTATCCTGCTTACAACATCAACTTCAACTCAATTATCACAACAGCTATCGCTAGTATTTTAGCAGCATCCACTAGAGTAATGACCATCACTAATGCTTCAGAAAATTATTCAAAATATCCAAGCCATGTCTTTGACAGTTGGTTTTGTATTTGTAAAGTCTACAAATAATTCTATTTTTTATTTACAGTTTATGTATGAGTTCTCTGCATATATACCTGCATGCCAGAAGAAGGTATCAGATCCTATTATAGATGGTTGTGAGCCACCAAGTGGTTGCTGGGAATTGAACTCAGGACCTCTGGAAGAGCAGTTAGTGCTCTTAACTGCTGAGCCATCTCTCCAGCCCACAAATTATTCTATTAAGTGATATAAAAAGCCTTCAAGTTCTCCAGGAGGAGATGACTTAGATGAAGGAGATTCTCTCTAAGCTGGGCTCACCCATGATGATTTGAGAATATAATCTCATATCTACCCAGACAGAGAGCTCCAGTGTCTGCACTCGTATTGGGAAGCTGACAAGGGGAATAAGGACTTTGGCAGTGAGGTAAAGTGCCTGAGTAAAAAAGATATTGATGTTCTCCAGGAGCTGAGAGATGATTGTGAATGTTCTAAGAAACACCCAAAGCCAGTATTTGGGAAGGCTCATTTAACTTGGCTATCTTGCTTTCCAATTTCTACCTCTAAACAACCAATCTTTTTTTTTTAAATACAATGATGTTAACAAACATGCTTACTGCTATCAGTTTGTGGTGACCTAGAGATTTGTCCATCTACAGAAGGAGTGAAAAGTTGGCTTTACTTTTCTTTGTTAATTCCGTTCATGTTCATGAAAGTTATTTATTTTAGATACGACATAACTGATTGCTTTTATTTTTCATATATTGGCTGAGTGTATGGAATAAAAATGTTGTAGGGAGTTTTTAAAAGGTTCTGCTAATATGGTTAATTTTATAAAACCTTATAAAATGAATCATTTACTATTAATAAAGCAGATACTGTCTCTGAGACCATATCTTTTGAATTGGAAATTAAAAATCATTTTTTTGGGGGGGAATGCAACTTAGAATTAAATTGTCTTTTCATGTAGCCTGACAATATAAAATGTATTTACTGTATAATCTTGGAGTACAGATGTGACAATTTGAGGCTAACGAGAATATGTTTTCAAACACTAGATATGGTAATTTAAGGTGACAGTCCCAAGTTTTAAAATTTTACCTTACCCAACTGTTTGTAACCAAAATTGTGTTTTACTTCAGATAATGTTTTTGCTTATTGTTAATATTTGAAACAAATATGAAAGTTCATCATCCAAGGAAGCAGCAATTCTCACTTAGACTTGTTTTCTTCAGATTCATTCCTTGGATGAATGAATGCTGACTGTAACTGACTTCCTTTACAAACTTTCCTGGTACTTGTTCCTTATGCATGACTCAGATGTAAACAAACAGGTAATTACAGTCACCTTATTCTTCCACAGAACCCTTGTCCATGGTCCAGCCAGTTGTACAATTTCATTTAACCTTATGCTAGTTTTATATTTAACCTTATGTTATACTCACTCATGTTAATCTTGATGTAAGACTTCTTTCGTTAACTTTGTCTCTTAACACTTTCCACAAAATTGTACAGTTATTACCTCCTTATGTTCTTATGTCTTATGCTCTAGATCTTTGACAACTGTTAATTTTTTTTTTTTTTTTTTTTTTTTTTTTCCAGAGCTGAGGACCGAACCCAGGGCCTTGCGCTTGCTAGGCAAGCGCTCTACCACTGAGCTAAATCCCCAACCCCCAAATATTTCAACCGTTGTGCGCATAGTGGCACACACTCTTTTTTTTTTTTTTTTTTTTTTTTTTTTTTAAAGATTTATTTATTTATTATGTATACAGCATGTATGACCAGAAGAGGGAGCCAGATCTCATTAGGTGGCTGTGAGCCACCATGTGGTTGCTGGGAATTGAACTCAGGACCTCTGTAAGAGCAGTCAGTGCTCTTAACCTCTGAGCCATCTCTCCAGCCCGACAACTGTTAATTTTTATCATGGCTCCTCAAATGGACCCTCTTCTGAGGACTCTAACTGCAGGTCCCTTCTCATCAACCACCTGCTGACTATGAAGTAGTCACTGAAAGTTTGACACCCTCAACCACTAAAAGCAATTTTAGTGACCTCTGAAAATGGGACTAATGGGCCATGGGCCATCCAACTCATCTCTTGTCACTATAGATATTGTTTTGGGGACTCAGAACTGAAACAGCTGGACTGAAGCCTTCTTTGCATCAATTATCATCTCTGTCTCACCAGCTCAGATGACTTTTACACCCCGGACAGGATCAACTAGACTCCTTGATGGCTGCAGTACCACACAACTAAAAAGGACTAGACATGCCTACTGCTAAGGATGGGATTAGTGTTATCCTCCATGAATGATGTTGCTTCTAGGCCAACAAACCCTAGCTGGTTTTAAATGGGGCCTAGAGACTGGAGCTGGACAAAAATTTATTCTAGTTACCTCCTACCCTGGCCCCTTTCCTGGATCATTCCTTTTCTCCTTATTATCCACATACTTACGTTTTCACCCTGTATTTTAAATGTTTTACTTACGGAACCCCATCCTACACCAAAACGAAATGTTCCACATAAGGTCTCCCAATGGCTACCACCCTACAACAGCTCTATTTGTTCATGATACATTTGCAAAAGGATCTTTTAGATGCTGTGGAGAAACTGGCTGAAAGGGACCATCACCACTTTCACTTTGGGCCAGATACAGTTCTTCACATTCATCCTCTATTTTCTCCTGTTCCATTCCTTTGATGCTCTATAGATGCCTTTGCTAACTTATTTTGGTGCACCAGTTCTGGCAATGGGACTAGTTACTGTCACCCTGAATGAACGCTATGCCTACTTCCTCTACCTGATCCACTCCAGCTCTCCTGTTTCCATTCCTCCTTATCCCTCAACCTTTCCCCCAAATCCCCCAGGTTTACTCTGTAACCAAATCATCTGCTCACAGCCCTCTAACCTCTAATAATTATTTCTCAAGTCTCTTCAGGAATTCAGGATGGCAATTGTGTAATTCACTGTAGCCAATCAAGTTAAGACTCTTCCCTTTACTATATGGCCAGAGGATTCCCTCTTCAACACACTCAGAACTACTGACTCCGACAAAGATCCTCCTCAACAGAAAACAGCTCTAACACTCCTACACTGCACTTTTATATATGCTTAGAGTAAGGGAAGACAGTTCCCTGCTAAAAGACTATACTCCCAGCTTCTCTCATGGCCAGGCCAAGCAGTTCCAGAAGGGAGGTACTATGGCATTGTAGTTTTTTACACCCCATAAGGGGACACATCACAACATCGCATCTTCTTCTATAGGTGTTTTGGCCATCTTCACACACAGATGATAAAAGTGCCCCTCACTATGAATAAACATGGTCTTGTCTAAGGTCAGATCAAGCCTCTCATTCTTTTTGCTTTTAGTTTCTTTACAGATGCTTTCTATAATCTAACAGTAATAACCAAGATAACTGCTGCCAGCATTTCTGAACACACAATAATGATGACAACTACTACCACTTCTACAGACTCTTCAACTACCACCACCTCTTTTGAGGAATCTACAACCTCAATTGGAGTCACTTCTCCAAAACTTACTGTGACAATAACTGCAAATACTTCTACTAACTCTACAACCACGATGACTACCATAACTGTTATTTCCGAACCCTTCATACAAAATCAGCTATCACTTCAACAGAAATGACAACTGTGGGCATGTCTAGTGAATCCACAAACATACTGCCTGTGTTTGTTTTCAATGCTCTTCTCTAATGGCAGCTGTTCTTTCAACTGAGCCAAGCATTACTATGGCAAGTACCTCCTTGAAACCCACACCGCTACTGTTTTCTCTCAACACTCTTCATCAGCAGCAACCACCTAAAATAAACAGAGCACTAAAACAGCAGGCACTTCTACTGAACCCATAACCACACTGGCCACTTCTACTGGCTCCTTTAATCACCTTCCCACTACACCAACAGCCATTATTCCAACAGAACCAAGTTACATTACAGCAGGGACTTCTTTTGAACCCACAGCAACATCTGGTACAACTACTGCCTCCCTGGAACACTCCACTACATTAGCAGCTACCACTGCAACCGAGTCAAGCTCTGCTATGGTTGGCACTTATATTGGCCATGCAGCAATATCCTCACAGACTTCCACTACAATAGGTACTACGAAACTGCACCAAGCTCTACTATAGTTGGCACTTATAATGAACCCATGACAGCCTCTGGTATCACTACAACCTCCCCTCAAACCTTTATTACAATAACAAAGCCAAGCTCTACTACAATGGGCACTTCTACCAAATCAATATTGGGCCTTATTGCTGCACCCTTCCCAGTCTCAACTACAACAGCTGTTATTACTTCAAATGAACCGGGCACTATAAATATAGGCTGGTCAGTGGAACACTCAACCTCATTGGCTGGTTCTACTTACTCCTCTCAGCCCTCCATGACAACAGCAGTTATGACTGTAAAAATATTGAGCCTCTCTACCAAACTCACAATCACATTGACCAGCACTGGTGCCTCTCCCGACCTTCCTCTATAACAGCTGGGAATATCTCCTGATGAACCAAGCACGAAAATGCAAGAACGTCCACTGAACACACAACCACCTTGGCTATGCCTTATCCCTACTTCCAACAATCCATGGAAGCAGCAAGCATCATTACTACAGCAGTTATCACTTCAACAGAACCAACCACTACAACTGTGGGAACATCCACTGAACACATGACTGCACTGACTATCACTACTGCCTCTTCTTCCCAACCACCTTCTACAACCAAAGTCAACACTTTAACTGAACCAAGAACTGTGACTAAGCACTTCCACAAAACTCCAACCACACTGGCCACTACTATACTCCAACCACACTGGCCACCACTATAACCTCCTCTCAAACATCCCCTACAACTGAACCCACTACTACAAGTGAACCAAGAACTACAAGTGTAGATACTTCTATTGAACCAACAACCACATGGGCCATGTCTATTGCCTTTTCTTCTCCCTCTATTACAATAGCAGCCATCAGTTCAGCTTGTGGGTTCTTGAAAGCTCTACTGCTGGCAAAGAAATGAACCATGAGAGAAGGAAACTCCTGGTTCAACAAGCTGGTTCAAACTTCTAGAGTCTGACTCTGAGTGGTTTATCTTTAACATATTTAAGCACAGTACAACCTTGGAAAAAAGTTTCCTCAATGCAATTATCACAATAAATCTGAAGGCAAGACTGTATTAAACTCTTTTACCAAGTACCTAGGACCTCTTCCACAAGAATGTGCTCTATTGACTGAGAAACAGTGCTCAGAAGTCTGGGGGATTCAGGTGAAACCTAGGACTACAGAATAGCAAAGGTTACTAGGCTGTAAAAGAACATTCACTCTCAACCTTTTAGGCAGAGCAGGTGTAAATCTCTTCCATCGAAGAGAAAAGACTTTGTATTTAGCAACTCTGGTTTTCCCATTGCTATCTGTGAGCTTGGAGAACCTCGTGTCCCTTTACAACAACTGAACCAAGCACTACAAATTGAGCCCATAACCCCATTAACAATCTCTGCTTATTACTCTGAATGCTGAAACACTATAGCTGTAGCCACTTCAACTGAACTGACTATAACTTCAGATGCTTCCACTGAATCCACAGATACTATTATCTCCCCTCAGCCCTCCAGTATATAGCATGCATCTTCTTAACAATACGACTCCGACTTTAGGTACCTCTACTGAACACACAACCTTATTTGCCAACACCACAGCCTCCCCCTCAGACCTCTACTATATCAGCAACAGCCCCTTTACCAGAAACAAGCACTGCAAGTGCAGGGACTTCCACTGAACCAGCAGCCGCACTGGCTGCCACTGCTGAATACTCTCCACCTTCTACTATGACAGTTACCCCTTTCAGTCACTGAATGCTACCAACTAAAGCAGGCACATTCAGGGAAACCACAGCCACATCAACCATCACCAGTGCCTACATGGAATCTACTGTTACTCTAGAAGTCACGTCTGTAATGAGTGCCAACCCATCCACCGAGGCTCCAATGTCATTGGCCATCACTACTGCTTCCACTGTATTCAGCCCTTTGTGAAATTATAGCTATGAGAGTCACTTCTACCACCTTTAATGAGCCTATCAAGACAGAAGCAGTCATTACTTCATCACAAATGGCCATTGCTGCAGCTGTTTGAACTCCTGAGGCTATAACACAATGCTTCCTACTATGGACTCTATTGAACCCACAACTGCAACACTTTCCCCACTTAACTCAGCTGAGCAACACACTTACATGCAATCGTTCTGTTGAGGCAGAAATGACAACAGTCACCACTCCCCATTTTTCCTGAATTCACTACCATCTTTTTAACCAAACTGTTGAACAATCACTGCCAGTGTCTCCACTTAGTTTACATACACAATGAACACTACTAGTGCTTAAACTTGTCAAAGCAAGAGCATTAAAAGAATTCAAATTCTTAAAGTTTCAACAAGCACTCAACTTGCCTATGACTACAACCATTTGGATTATTGATTCAAGAGAGGCAGTTGTGTTCTTCCTTGAATTGAACCACAAACTACTTGCAGAAGTTCAAGTATATGTAAATAGCAAATACACAATTGAAAGGATTTTCTAAATAAAATGTAGAAGGTGTTCATGGTGTTCTTGCCTACATTCTTTGACAATCCAGCTAATCTTGGTGTGTTCTGTTTATTATTGGGTAGTATAATAATACCTGCATAAGAAATGTTATTAGATAAAGTGAAGATAATATGGATCTTAGGAGAACATACATATCCTAATATATATGTTGTTTCTGTAATTGAATCTGGCACTCATTCGATCAATTAGGCATTTTGAAAGTGGAACATTCTAATTATAGTACAACTATCAGACACTGTTTGTTCATCTGTAGTCCATTGAAATAAGGGATAATGCACATGAATGCTTGTGAAATTTTATCTACATTGTGCTATGGTGCTCCAGGGCCAAATTAAGATAATATCTCTGTGGCATAATAAGGCAGTGTTTGTAAGGACATGATTCAACTATTGTAGAAATCTATGGCACTGCATTTCTTTATATTTTGAAGTCCATGGTTCTCCAGCTGGATGCCCTGACATCTTAGGACATGCTCATTTCTTTATCACAAAATGGCTCAGCCACTCATCTATATTCAAACAGAAGAGAAAGACAAAGGGAAGGAAGGGTCAACTTCTTTGTTCTGAAGAGTATACTCTCTTAGTTATATGGCACCTTCTCTCCTGGTACGGGGTAGCATTTAAGTTCATGGCCACAGCTTGCTGTAACGAGGACTTTATCCTTGGTGGACATTGTGTCCACCTAAAAACATCTCAGAGTGCTCTCTAAGACTGAAGAGAATGCTTAGGGATCACTAGCAATGTGTCATGTATATAGCCAGCCTGAAGGGAAAGCCTGCTAAGCTGTCATTTCTTAGGCAATGTCATATTAGATATGCTTCAATAGGATTTTATCTATTTAATGTTTCATGCCATGTTTAATATACTCAGACTGCTAATGGCTCACAGGCTTCAGATGTATTTCTTGGGAGACATCATGTTGTAATGCTTTTTTGAAAGAACAAATCACTCTAACTGTTTGTTTCCTCTCCTTCCACAGTGCCTTCCTTGTCCATATGATTCAGAAGTACGGGTGCTGGCACTCTGCTAGGGTTGATTCCAGTTAGAACTACTAAGCTGAAAGTAGTGAATACAGTATAATTTCATGATTTTTCTCCATCCCTCAGCTCCTCCTAGGTGCCCCACACACAACTTCATGTTATTTCTCTGTATTGCAAAAACAAAGAAAAACAAACAAACAAACAAACAAACAAAAAACCAAACTTGCCCAAAACATAGGGTTCGATTTGTGTTGGGCACCAACTGCTGAGCATGGGGCCTGCCCTGATGTCAAAGTCTCAAAAGGCAAATAAATTGATTTTTGAAAAAAATGGAGAAAACCTTTGTAAGAGCCTTAAAAAGGCAAAGCTATGCATGCATATATTTCTTTTCAACAGTGCAGAGGTTTGCTCACGTAGTTTCTAGTGTTGTGTCTTACATAAAAATGCATTCTGTAACTTGAAAATCTCCGGCATACTTCAAAACTAAAACCAAAACAAAAAGTCAAAAAATAAAAAGTAGTTTCCTAAATATTTCATAGGATCCCAATGCTTCTCTTGAAAATATTTCTATGCTTACAGTTTTTAAACATGCTATGCCCAAGGTAAGGGATTGCAAACCGTCCACAGAGATCTGGGACTTTGGTCTATGGTCCAGGAATCAGCACTTCCAAGAGGTCTTCTCATCTCTCTCCAGTGCTGGAGCTTGAATTTCTTATTTCTTTTTGTTTTGTAGGTGAAATCTAATGCATTCTTCAAGGGAGTCTCTGCTTCTTCACTCTCAGATCAGCCCTGAAGGTGGCCACTGTAAGCAGGTAATGCTAGAATCTCGAGACTGCTCTTTGTCTCTCACCTGTACTGACCTGTACCTGCTGAGGCATTGTCTGTGAGCAACCCACTAACTGACCTTCTCACATGAAGAAATCTCACCCAGGAATGGGACATCCTGCTCCTTACCAATTTCCCTGCCTTCTTCCCGGGAACTAGTGAGCCTGGTTACTGGCTCTTGCTCTGAATCCTGCCCCATCCTCAAAAAGTTATAACAAGAAAATCCCTCTCCTGCCAGGTGGTCTTGGAGTCCCTGAAGAGACCTGAATTGTTCTTGGAGTTCTTGCATGCTGTTATCCTTCTGTCTGTCTGCCTGTGGTATTTATAACTCTTCTGATAAATGCCTTACTCCCCGTACTCTGTCTTAGTGTCCTCTTGAACCACCTGCCCTGTCTAAAACCTAAGAGCTCTAAGCATTAAAGTCAGAAAGAGGTTGCTGACCATAATAAATGATTGGTTGATTTCTCCTCTGGAGGTATTAGAGTGGCTGAGTTAGAGTAGATGAGGTCTAACACATCCATTCCATCACCAAAATAAACTGTTGATGGCTCTCTAGCTGATTAGTGCTACAGGTACAGCTATCACAAAACAGTATTGCTTTTGAGTGAGTGAGATTTTGGTCATTAATTATTTCAAGAGTTATTATTTGAAAGTTTACAAGCTATCCAAATGCAACCTTTACTAACACTTTCTGTGTCAGTTTTATAAAGGCATTTATGGATATGTGCACTAGGCACAATTGTTTAATTTAATTCTTAATTGAGAGCAACCTATTGACCTCATTTATTTTTGTTTTGCATATGCAAATCAGACTCTTTCTCAGCAATTATACTGAGATCTTCTTTTACTTTCAGGAGTTTATCAGGAATGTAGCCAACTTTGGTAGATACAGTAACAATTATTTATATATCAGGTTCACTGGATCTCAGAGTTGTGTCCCTGAGGACGAGGCACAAGATAGATACTCCCTGCCCCCTGCCACACCGGAAGCTGAGAGAGTAGAACTGGAACACTTTAGTGCACTGAAGGAGATCCTGAAAATGTCTAGATGCCATGAGTAGAGTTATAAGTACCTAAGAAGGGGAAGGAAGATGGCCATGTTGAATTGGGAAGACAGCAACGGCAAGCATCATCTCTAGAGAAAATTATCACGGAGATAGCCTCAAAGGCAGAGGGAAGCGTATAGAAGGGATGTTTTTAAAATATAAGAAAACGTGACGTAATTTTTGATTTTTTTTCTTGGAGGGCTGAAAGAAAATTCAGCACCCACAGGAATGGTTGCCATTCTTACCTCTAGTATTGATTTCTCCCCAGTTCCTCCTCTAAGGTAGCTCCCATATGGAAGGATGGTTGCTTGTTACTTAATTTAATTCATACCTGTGCTGATGCGTCAGCTCTAATAAGATGGTGACCTCAACCAAGCTGACTTATTTTTAAAAAGTTTAAGTATGAAGGACAATGACCAAACTGAAAGTAGATGTTGAATTTAGATATACTGTAGTCTATTTTCAAAAATGGAGACAAAAGGGGAAAAGAGACAGTGAGTATTGAACCCCTGAACTATAACCCATGTGTACCTGTTTTTTCATCTTTAAAGTTTTCTCTTGGACTTATATTTGCAGCATTTACAGAAAAACTTACTTTTTTTTAACCTTCAGAGAAAATAATTATTGACGAAAAGTCAGCTTTTTTTTTTTTTTGGTTTCCTGAGACAGGGTTTCTCTGTGTAGCCCTGACTGCACTTGAACTTGCTTTATAGACCAGGCTTGCCTAGAATTCAGAGATATGCCTACTCCTGCCTCCCAAGTGTTGGGATTAAAAGTGTGATGCCTCTGGAAGTTGCTTTATTATATAGGATTTTTTTAGCTATCCTTTTTTTGTTTGTTTTTCCATATGAAGTTGAGTATTGTTCTTTTGAGGTCTGGAAAGAATTGTGTTGGGATTTTGATGGGGATTGCATTGGATCTGTAGATTGCTTTTGGTAAGATTGCCATTTTTACTACATTAATCCTATCTGTCAGAAAGCATGGGAGATCTTTCCGTTTTTGGATATCTTCTTCAATTTCTTTTTTCAAAAACTTAAAATTCTTGTCATACAAATCTGTTGGAGAATATTATTTTAAGGTGTGTTACTTTTTTATGTTGCATTTGTTTAACTCTGTGAAGCTGTGTTACTGTGCTTGTCTAAAACACCTGATGGTCTCATAAAGAGCTGAACGGCCAATAGCAAGGCAGGAGACAGAAATAGGAGGGGCTGGCAGGCAGAGAGAATGGATAGGTGGAGAAATCTGGGAGAGGAGAGAGAAGAGGAGCCAGAGGAGGGAAGGACATCAGGAGTCAGCCACCTAGCTACACAACCAGCAAGACATGGAGTAAAAGTAAGATTTAAAGAAGTAAGAGAAAGGTAAAAGCCCAGAGGCCGAAGATAGACTGGATAATTTTAAGTTAAGAAAAGATGGCAGGAAAGAAGCCAAGCTGAGGCCAGGCATTCTTAATTAAGAATAAGCCTCTGTGTGTGATTTATTTGGGAGCTGAGTGGTGGGATCCCCCAAAAGACCACGTGAGTAAAAGCAACCAACAATACAGGTCTTACACTTGTTTAGTTAGAATTACCTCAAGATATTTGTGGCTATTATAAAGGGTGATACTTCCCTGATTTCTTTCTCATCCTGCTTATCATTTGTATATAGGAGAGCTACTGATTTTTTGAGTTAATCTTGTATCCTGCTACACTACTGAACATGTTTATCAACTGTAGGAGTTCCCTGGTGGAATTCTTAGGGTTACTTATGTGTACTATCATATCATCTGTAAATAGTGAAGTTTGACTTATTCCTTTCCAATTTGTATCCCCTTGATCTCCTTTTGTTGTCTTATTTCTCTAGCTAGAACTTCTAGTACTATATTGAATAGATATGGAGAGAGTGGACAGCCTTGTCACGTTGGGCGCCAAATGTAGATGGAACCAACCATTTTATTAAATAAGAAACACAGAGCTGATTCAGAGAAGAAAGCCAAGAGGTCAGAGCTAAGAGCCTCACCCTTCCTGCTTTAGCGATCCTCTTTAGTCAAGAAAGCTCTCCGAAAGGGACCTACTTTCTGTGTGTATGTCTTTATATACTCTAGCTGTTCTGCCTTCTCATTGGTTGTAAACCCAAACATGTGACTGTCTCGTCACTGCCTGTATGTACCGCCCTCCAGGTCCTTAAAGGCGTGCGCCACTGCCGCCGTGCACTTGTTATGGCTCTAATAGCTCTGACCCCCCGGCAACTTTATTTATTAACATACAATTAAAATCACATTTTAGTACAAATAAAATACCACCACACAGCCTTGTCTTGTTCCTGATTTTAATGGAATCACTTTCAGTTTCTCTCCATTTAATTTGATGTTGGCTGTAAGCTTTCTGTATATTGCTTTATTATGTTTAGGTATGTTCTTTGTATTCCTGATCTCTCCAAGACCTTTATCATGAAGGGGTGTTGGGTTTTGTTGAAGGCTTTTTCAGCATCTAATGAGATGATGATTGTTTTTTAGTTTGTTTATATGATGATATTGACAGATTTTCATATGTTGAGCCCTCCCTTCATCTCTGGGATGAAGCCTACTTGATCATGGTGGATGATTTTTTTGATGTGTTTTTGTATTCAGTTTGCCAGTATTTTTGCAATGTTTATGAGGGAGATTTGTCTGTAATTTTCTTTCTTTGTTGTATCTTTGTGTGATTTGGACATTAGGGGACTACAGCCTCATAAAAAGAGTTTGGCAATGTTCCTTCTGTTTCTATTGTGTGAAACAATTTGAGGAGTATTGATATTAGCTGTTCTTTGAAATTCTGGTAGAAGTCTGTGCTGAAACCATCTGGCCCTGGGATTTTTTTTGGTTGGGGGACTTTTAATGACTGCTTCTATTTCCTATGGCTTATAGGTCTATTTAAATTGTTTATCTAGTTTTGATTTAATTTTGGTATGTGGTACCTATCCAGAAAATTGTCCATTTCTTTTAGATTTTCCAATTTTGTGGAATACAGGTTTTTGAAGTATGACTTAATGATTCTTTGGATTTCCTCAGTGTCTGTTGTTATGTCCCCATTTTCATTTCTGATTTTGTTAATTTGGATATTCCCTCTCTGCCCTTTGGCTGGTTTGGATATGGGTTTGTCTATCTTGTTGATTTTTCTCAAAAAACCAGCTCTTTGTTTCATGGATTCTTTGTATTGTATCTAGTCCATTAAATCCTAGATGAGGGAACTGGGTATGTCAGACTGGTTATGATTTTCTTTATGTAAAGTATGTAAAATTTATTTGAATCCTGTAGCTAGAAATGTGGTTCAGATAAGGATTGTTCCTAATTGGAGTTAGCAGGAATCCTATGGATGAAGTCAGGCCATGTGCCATCATTCATGATGTAGCTTCTATGTATCCTCTTCCTGGTGTTTAAATGAAAATCACTATAGTGACAGGTGTTCCCTGATAGGGGACCAGGAGATGGAATCCCTCCCTTCTCCTTGGGCCATTTTCTTTGCCTCTAAAAATCACAGCCACATTCTACAAACCTTAACTCCTAGTTGAGTAGACTACTGGAAGCCATTTAGAATTCACCTTTGAGACTATTAGGGCAAGAGTGGAAGATTTGGTTCTTTTAATCAGACTTTTGGGGTGTGAGCTAAGCTTTTGTTGCAGAGCTCCCTGAGTCTCCTGTTGGGTGGGCTGAGGATTAGGAAAGATGGGTACAGGAAGTCTTCCTGAAATGGAGATTGATATGTTTCTTTTTTTTAGAAATTCTCTGTTTGGATCTATACTCCTTTTTAAACTGTGTTTATTGCTTTTTAAATGTCCATTTTTTTGAGTTCTTTATGTGTTTTGATATTAGCCCTTTATTAGATGTATAGTTGGCTAAAATTCTAATATTATTGTATCCTTACTAAACATTGCTGAAGCCAGAGAAAACTTCTTGGAAAAATGGAGTCAGATATCTCACAATACCTGCTTCATCTGTCCAAGCTGCTTTACAGACCCAGTCACCATAAGCTATGTCCATGGCTTCTGATGGGACTGCCTCCACTTTTCCTGAGAAGACATCCAAGTTCTTGTTCATTGTTCTGTGTGTAGGGAACTATCCCAGCAGAAGGACTTCACAACCAACATTCTTCTGAAAAAGAATGTTGTCCTTTGCCACACGAACCAGTCTCATGAAGTACCTGAGCTCTGGAAAGTACAAGTATGTGACCCACAAGAAGACAAAGACAATCTTCTGTGTTCAGAACAGGATCCTCCTCTGTCAATTCTGCTTAGACACCCAGGAACATAGTGGTCACAGACACTGTCCCAGTGAAGCAACTACTAAGGGGCAAACAGAGAAACATCTAAAGGAAATGGCATCTTTATGGGAGAAGAATAAGAAAATCAAGAGAATGCAGAGACAGAGAACAGAATGACAACTCTGTGGACAGTCCATGAATCTATGTGAAGAAATGATTGGCACAGAGTATAGAAAACTGCATCCTATCCTCTATGAAGAAAAAAAAAACCCAACATATAGAGTATGTGAAAAGGGAAGGCCAAACTATTTTAGAGAATTTCAGGAAAAGTGAAGCCATGATGGTCCAAAAGAGGAATCAACTAAGAGAAATGTGTCAGGAGCTGATGACATCGTCCCAGAAGTCATATATAGTGCTGCTCCAGGATTTGGATGACATGTTCAGAAGGAGTGAGTCAGTGTAGCTGTGCATGCCCTAGGCTATGAAACCAGAACTCAGTGCCCTCCCATCACAGGACTGGTTGAATGGTTCAACTACATTCAAGTGCACATATTCATTGAAAATATGTCCGTAATCCATTACAAGATGAAACTATTCAATGTCATGAAAAGATTCAGCTTTAGATCTCACCATAAAGATACATCTGTGGATTCTGCTGGATACTATTTTGCATCCTGGGGACCACAGAGCTTCACTTCTGGGAAATATTACTGGAAGCTGAATTTGAAGGACTATTGGAACTAGGCTGTAAGGGCCTGTAAGGATTCCTGATTAAGGAATAGAAACCAACTATAATCTGAGGGTGCATTTCTTCTTGTGAGTGTGAAGGACACATTCATTACAATCTCTTCACCACATGCCCAGTGTTTCACCACTATATAGAGAAACAGTTGACTGGGTTGGCATGCTCCTTGATTGTAAGGGTGAATTTGTAAGTTTCCTGAATGTAGAAAATAGTTCTCTCATATATAGGTACCTTCCTGACTACCCATGAGCATAGGATGATGTAATCCAGTAATTTAGTGATTTTTTAAAAAGTATTTCTTACTTTAATGTTACTTTTTTATTGCTATTGAATATTAAGATACTATTAAGTGAAAAAACTAAATATGAAAAATTTAAAAACATTGATTCTCAAATATTCCTTAGTAGAACCATTTCTGTTTTGAGAGCCATTTGTCTTTATAGAGGGTCTTAGTTAAGGTTTCTATTGCTGTAATAAAACTCCATGACCAAAAGCAACCTGGGAAGGAAAGAATTTATTTTGCTTACACTTCCACATCACAGTCTATCATCAAAGAAAGCCAGGACAGGAACTCAAAGCACGAAACTAGAAGCAGAAACTGAAGCAGAGGCCCTGGAGGAACACTGCATACTGACTTATTTCCTATGACTTGCTCAATCTGCTCTCTTATATGACTTAGGACCACCTTCTCGGGGTTAGTACCACCGATAATGGCCTGTCCCCCCATCAAGAATATGCTCTACAGACTTCACTACAGGCAATATGATGGAGGCATTTCTCAACCAAGGCTATTCTCCCAAATAATACTAGCTTGTATCAAAAACAAAATAAAACAAAAGAAAAAAACTGGTGAACAATTAACCAAGACACAGAGATTTCAGATTGTGTCATGTTTCTTTATTTATAGTTGTAGAATGTACTTACTATTTGTGAAATATATAGGATAAAGTGTAATAGCAGGACAGAGTTGTCATTAGGTTATAATGGATAGAATGTATTTTAACGAATAGCTTTTATAGTGAAACTTTCCTAAGTTTAAGAAAAATTACCTTGATTGTAACATTTCTCTTGAGAGTTCAAAATAAATGTTTTAATCTTTGAAAGTTTCAAAATTGTTTCTAGAATTGATTAATTTAGTTATTTTTATGTTTTTTTACAAGCAAAATATTATTTTTTTAATATTTAAGTGAAGCTACTAAATTTGACAGACTTAAGGATGAAAACAGTATCCTCTGTTTTCTATCCTTTGGAAAGAGTATAGAAGACATAGGGGGAAAAGGTCCCAGTGTTTTTATTTTTTTATTTTATTTTTTTTTAAATTTTATAATTGATTTAATTTTACATATCAGTCACGGATTCCCCTGTCCTCCCTCCTCCTGCCCCCCCCCCCCGCCCTCCCTCCAATCCATCTCCCATTCCCACCCCCTCCAAGGCAAGGACTCCCCTGGGGATTCAGCTCAGCTTGGTAGATTCAGTTGAGGTAGGTCCAGTCCTCTCCTCCCTTCACCTAGGCTAAGCAAAGTGTCCCAGCATAGGCCCTAGGTTCCAAAAAGCCAGCTCATGCACTAAGGACAGGTCCTGGTCCTACAAAGATACCTCCACAATAGACTACTGGCAATGGTCAAGAGAAAGCCCAAACTGACCTACTCTGGTGATCGGATGGCCAAACACCCTAACTGTCATGATAGAACTCTCATCCAGTGACTGATGGAAGCAGATGCAGAGATCCACAGCCAGGCCCCAGGTGGAGTGCCAGGAGTCCAATCAGTGAAAGAGAAGAGGGATTATATGAGCAAGAGACATTTTTATGTTTGAGTGCTTTTACTGTATGTATGTATGTGCACTGTGTGCATGCCTGGTTCCTGTGGGAAGTCAGAAGAGGTGATCAGATCTTTTGGAACTAGAGTTGTGGATGGTTGTGAGCCACCATGTGGGTACTGGGAACTGAACTTAGGTTCTCTGCAAGAGAAGCAAATGATCTTGACCAGCAAGCCATTTCTCTAGCCCCTGAGATTAGCTCAAATCATAATGTAGAAGTATCATCTAATTTTCTGTTCAATGACTCCCAACCTCAGATCCACCTCAGATTCATTGCTGGGTTGGGTACAAACCTCCACCAATAACATATTTTTTTAATGTTCAGAATTTAATTTTTCTTTAGTTTTCAAAGGGCTTACATTTGATATCTAAAAGTATGTCTTTCTACATCTTTCATGTGTTTGACTACATGAGAGGGATCTAAACTTAAAGACAGAAGACATCCCAATGCAGGATTTCACCATAGACAGATGGTGTTTCCTAACTTTCAGGTTCCTCATTTCAAATTAATTTTCAGTGCTACTGGTTAGCTTCACTTCCTTCTTTTCTATTTTTTTGAGGGACAGTGTACATAAAATTCATCATTCTGACACATTCAAATGTGTATACATGTCACACATTATGATAGAGTGCAATTCCAGTACTTCAAAGATCCTCTCTTATCTCCTTTGTGTCAACTCCTCCAACCACATTCCTTATGACCTCTATTATTGCCTGATTGCTTTTACTCAACCACAGCATAATATTGTAATCATACCTGTATCTGATTCCTTCTGTTAGACAGTGTGAATGGGCATGCCAAATGCGATTGCCTGTGACGATAACTCATTTTAAAATTCACTGTGCCTGGGTCTTATTTATTTAATTATATGTTGTATCCTAGTGCATGAGTATATCAAAACTTCCTCATGTATGATTGACGGGCTTTTGGATCTTTTCTAGTTTATGTGTATAGAGGACAAGGTCACGTAGATGTTCTTGTGAATATATTTTCAACGTGTACACTCAAAGTTAGTAAATAGCAGAATACACACACACACACACACACACACACACACACACACACACACACACTCACACAGAGCTGTCAAATAGCCTTTTGTGGCAGATGTCATTTCTCATTCCCACCGGCGGCAACACCTGAGAGTCCCATTTGCTATCACCAGCACTTCAATCTTTTAATTTTAGCCTGTCAGGAGGCAATTCTGACCTGACAAGTTTGATGTATGCCTAGATGATTAATAATAGCAACATTATTATTTTCTGCAAAGAACAGACCTAATTTGCCTTGACTGCTTCTTTTGTGTGGCATTATTTTTGATTACTTAACACAAATTTGTTTGAAAACTTTAAAACATTTTATTGTCATTCTTGCAAAAAATGTTTCATGTGTGTGCTGGTTTTAGGTAGGTCACTTAAGACATATTTGATTTTATTAGGTAGCCTTTTATTTCTCAGTTCTTAACAATTACCCTGATTAAAAGAAGACATTTCTACAAAGAATAAAAATAGGTTTTCTCTGAGATAAGAGAAGAGATTTGGAAGTAAAGCTTGCTTCAAATCCCTTAACTCTAGCTTTAATTATGAAAAGTCCACCAAATCCTTAAAACATTATGTTTATATATTGTTCTGTAATAGAAAAGAATCTTGGTAAATTGCATGAGCAGTTGCTGGCTTATTTTTCAGTGTTACTCTTGATTTAGAAAATGGAGTTGTATCCAAGAAAATGTCCACAGGAAATTTTTCTTTTGATCTATGCTGGGGTGGGAGACTGGTGGGGGAATGCAGCTTTTAGATTGGAAAGATCAGAGCATTGGAGGCCGTTGTAATCAAGTCTGCCATGGATGCAGCAGAAGCGGGATCAATCGGAACCTTACTTGTCTTAGAGTTCTATCACGGACTGGCCTTTGACTCTGCAGGGATGGAATCTGAAGAGCTATGGGAAAAGGATAAATAAAAAAGTATTAAGTAACTTCTGTGATTGGTGAGGGAGAAGCTGCAGTTTCAGGCAGAGAGGCTTCCTAGTTTTTGAAGGTACTTAATGAATACTTTTGACTTAAGGTGGGCCAGGTCTTCTATTAGAGGTGATAGTTAGTGCCTCATCATTTATCACCTGCTTGCGGCATCCTAGTTAATTTCCATTAGTCAAGTAAATATGACTCAAGACCAAAGCTGTCTAGGGCAAGAATCAAAGGGAAAAACAGCCCTGAAATGAAATATGCTGGCAGCTCATGGGTAGAGCAGAAGTGTGGGAAATAGATGCAGAAACGTCTGGAAACAGCTGGTGAGTGCTGCTCCATTTTGGTATCATGGCCCTGGAGGCTGATTTCTAGTTCAAAGGGAAAACTGTGGCTTTCCTGTAACATCATAGAAATAATTCTTATGCCATTTCTCTCCAAAGAGAATAATTATGAGTGTTGAGGGACAGACAGTGTCTTAACTCAAAGTATTGCTTAAGAATCAGAACTTGTTTATTTTGTGGACTGATGGTAGCAAAAACATTAAGCTTTCCAATGCACTTATGAACCTAAATGTTAATATTTTCTTGGAGTATAATTTAATTATGAGTTAAAATATTAGTCATAATCATGCATTATTGGCTATAGTTAGCTACTTGAAAAAGTGTTTTTAAAATTGTCTAGCTTTCTATACATTTTAAATGTCTCTAGGATTTTCAGTATTCAACAATCCTAATGTATTTGAAAAGCAGAAGTTAATATTAATACTCTACAAGTGTAATAAATCAAATAACTCTGCTTCATATGTGATATTGTGAAGTTTTTATATCTGAGAACAATGTCCTTGTTCAGTTTGTATAGTTGCTTTGACAGCATCAACAAATGTGGAAATGTAGTTTGAAATGAACAGTATAAAGGATCTGAAGCAATAAATCAAAGAAAGTCAAGGTGGCAGCCATATCTTTCTGTGTGTTCAATTATCTGATTAATTTCATTATGATATACATGTATACATAATAATATGATATATATCTCATATATATAATGATGATATTATTTTATATATTCTGAATTTTATCTATATCTATATATCTATCTTTATATGTATTAATATACCTATGTAATTTATGTTTTTAATAATTTCTATATATCTCACTGTAATTCTATCTTCCACTTGGATATTATGAGAACTTCAGGACAATCTCTTCTAACTGAGGCCAGTTTTTATGCTTAGAGTGAAATATCACTTAGAAGTTATATCCCAAACACAGAGTCAAATACAGGGGTGAAAGCTGTAGAGATCAGAGAAATAGTGAGAGCCACCAGCTAACCTTAGCTCACCATGCCACTATAGCTTCCCAAGAGAATGAGCTTCTTCCTGTCTAACCTGAGCCTTTATTGCCTTGATGTTCTGCCTTCTCATTGGCTCTTAGTCCAGTTACCTCACTTCCTCAATACTGCCTGTCTGTACAGACCTCCATGTCTCTATGGTTGGTACTAGGATTAAAGGCTTATGTCACCACGCTTGGCTGTGTCCTTGACCACACAGAGACTCTGCCTGCCATGTGATCGGATGAAGGGCATAGGCTACCACCACATGACTTCTGTTTATGGCTTCGCTATGTCCTCTGATCTCCAGGCAAACTTTATTTATTAACATACAAATAAAATATCACCACATTTCAGCACAAATAAAATATCACCACAGAAGCTTACTTGAGACTAAACCCAACTAGAATTCTCATTTTCCCAATACTTTCATCCTCAGCTACTACTAAGTTCAAATGAGAAGGAAACCTATGGCTTCCACCATCCAACAGCAAGGGAATAATGGGATGCTAGTTTCAAGGGACAATGGTGTGCCTGAAAAACTCAAAGCCTATGTACACAGCCAGAAAGGAATATAACAATAGAAGAGAGAAAGTAAAGTATGGGTCCTCATTTCAGGCAGGGGGTTATCATAGGAGGAAGAGAGCTACTAACTGGGCAGTCAAGGGTAGCTCTCCAGAGACTCAGGTGTCATTGCTGACATCTTGCTTAACTCCAGTGTTCTACTCTATGGAATTAGCCTTACTTCCTTTCCAGTCATTTAGTTTTCCTGTCTTGGCTCTCACCTCCTCACATCTTCCCCCTTGCCTGGATTCAGATATGTTACTTATCCTGTAGCCTGCTCACTATGACCTTGTTTCAGAGTCCTTGCACACAGGGTGAAGTGATGTTGATTGGTTACTATCAGTATATGGCTGTCTGATTGGGTGCTCCAATCTCTAGCATTACTTCCTCCTTTACCTGTGTCTGATACAGAGTCTCCTGGTTGAGGATCTGAGCTTAGTTCAAGGTAACATAAGATACTCTTTCCTTAGAAGCCCGAGAAGTGACAAAGGAGAGACTTGATCTAAAGGAATTACATAAATCAATATTTTTGTTTGCTATTAAACAGCAGAATGTTGTTGCTCTCTGATATTACAGTATCTAACATATAGAGAAAGTAACCTTCTAGAAGGTCTACATTTGTGTGTGTGTGTAAACAAGAGTTCACATGCTCAGTTAGAGAAGATCCCAGCTTGAGAATTCAGGTCTGTGCAATGTTGCAGCCTGACTGAGCTTTACCTTATTTCTGGTTTTAATAAACAGCCAAGTGAAAAGAATGCTTCCCACACATCACAGTGACAGTTTCTGCCAAGTCACAGACACTGTTGCAGAGCTGGTGGCCATTGGTATCCTTGTTTCATTGGCTTTGGTGACCAATGAGTATTCCTGTTTTGGCTTCCAGGAACTGCCACTCTGGGCATTCAAATGGGGGCTTCTACCCCAGAACTAGAACCCACATTGTCTGGTGGTCATACCTTCCTTTTCCTATTTTCCAAACTCATGAAAGAATCCTTGAGCATGAGCTTGTAAGTAATTACAGTTTTTAAAGCAAAATGTCAAAGGTTGTACCAAGTACAACTTCTGTATCACTGAGACTTCACAACTACCTTTGGATATATGGGTACATTTTCCCTATTATGAATAGAGGTTTTATATGCTAAGAAAATTGTCAACTTTTAATGTGTTTATAAGTCAGACAAATATTTGACCCTGAATCTTTGGAGCTCAAAGTTTCTGAGCACTGTATTGTACTGCTATGATGAAGGCCCAAAGCAGAAGGCAATCACTTTTAAATTATTTCCTTAAGGACTACTGAGATAAATATCTTTTTGCTTACCTAAAGATAAGGAAAAATGACTTAGCAGCTGGGAAACTTGGCATTGTTTGGTATTTAAATTTGTGCTAAAAAAAACAAAAAGGCCGGGCGGTGGTGGCGCATGCCTTTAATCCCAGCACTCGGGAGGCAGAGCCAGGTGGATCTCTGTGAGTTCAAGACCAGCCTGGGCTACCAAGTGAGTTCCAGGAAAAGGCACAAAGCTACACAGAGAAACCCTGTCTCGAAAAACCAAAAAAAAAAAAAAAATTTGTCCTTATGTGATTTTAAGAAACTCTATTTTTCTGATAACCCTAATAACCAATATTTACATCATCATCACCACCTCACAAAACTTTATATGGAATTTACTACATGGCAGACTGTGTTCTAATCTATTTGCCTCCATGATCTCATTTAAGCCTTATGTGAAACTCTTCTGGTAAGTTCTGAAATCATTCTGCATGGACACCTGGAGGACTTCCAGGTCAGAGACCTTATTTACAAGCATATCCAAAGAAAGGTAATGGTGGAGTGAATACTAGCCAGGCATATGATACATATGTATGGAAAGTACATAACAAAATCCATTATTTTTAAGCCAATTAGACAAAATGAAAGAACTTGAAAACCTCATCCAGCAGTCTATCTCTATTGACCACCGCCCAAACTTCAGCCTTTGAAGCACAATGCCTCTTAAGTTGTGAGAGGTATTTTATTTAAGTGAGTCCATAACAGTTTCTAAGTCAGGTGCTTTCGTATAGTCAATCAGCAATCTGAGTTGAAATAGTGAGAAATTATGTCAGCAGCAATGCCCAATCTAGGGCAGTACAGTACATTGCTGGAAGCCCTGGATGGGGCCTATTGATGAATGGAGGGACTGCTATGATCATAGTGGAGGGAGTCTGTTCAACCTGACAGAATTAACAGACTTCAGTTCTCCCTTACCTCTGCCATGGTTTTATTTAAAGTGGGTTATGCAAATAGTTACTTTTATATCCAATCTTCTTTTTGAAAATTTGGAATTCCAGGTTGAAGAATATCTGAGGAGATAGTGGACATTTATTTCTAGTAATAGTCAAAACACAAGATCAATTCTTTCCAGGAACTGGAGTTTAAATTTTGAGACCAATGTGCATTATTAGATGATTATGTAAGTCATCTTCATCTTCATATATACTATGATTAGTTGTAATTTTAGTAAACTAAGCCAATAAGCAATCTTTTTGTTTTTAATATGTATGAGTTCATGAAGTGTCTTTTTCTTTACATTCTTTACAGGTAAAATGCAATTTCTTAAGGGTCTGCTCTCTCTGGAAAATATCTTGTGCCTGTGTTACCATAAAAAAACAATTGGGATAGTCATAGTATGTTTGGCATATAAAGTGGGGAATAACACTGGTCCAGTCATTGCCCATAGGACTCTTGAATAATAATTATTAAATAATATTTCCTGAGTCTAGAGTGATTATTACAGCAAATCACTATTACAACCAGAACAATAACACTGAAAACGAGTTCAGCAGCCCACTACTCTGTAGCTATCCCCTATTCTCACAATAGTCAAAAGATCCACACCAGCTGAACACACAGCCAAAGTCAGGCCTCTGTCATCTCTATGAACAGCAAGACTCATTTAGTCCCTGTCCACAGGAACCGCTGCTCTCACTACAACTAAGTCAATGACTACAGTAATCGCCAGTCTGGTAGCTGAACCTCAGTCCAGTTCCTTTCCAACGAATTCATTACCAGGAGTGGGGATGGTGACTTTACCTTTATCTACTACTGCAAAGATCACTGGCACTGTCACCTCCACATTGACTGGGTCTGCTACTATAACACTAACCACTCCTGCTTCAACAGAACTCACAGCAACTCACCCATAAATGAAATCTGAAAATAGTTTTACTTCTGTGGCAATGCAACAGGTTAAAAATTGTGACAGCAACCATACAAATCTCTGATCACAGAAAATGTGATCAGCAGTTGCCACTGCCTCCACCACTATTTCAGCTCACTTACTACTACTCAGAACACCAGCCAGACATCATCCTCACCAGCAGCCAATCTGCACTACGGCATCAGCTGAGCTTTTAATCCTAATGGAAGTCATAATAATAAGGATATACATAGCACTGAATCAATCCTGGAACAATTCCTGTTATAACAAGTACTGCTACTGTAACTAAAGCTGCATCTACCAGAGCAACCAGGATTGTCACCAGAAACAGCTACCACCAATAACTAAATCTAGAGGCTCATTGGATATCATCATGAATGTATTGCCAAAGTAGCTATTAACGTTCATGTCAATTACCCACTCCTTTTCTTTTTTTAACTACTTTTTCCTTAAACTACAAATACAACAGTTTCTTCTGGGCTGATACATCAGTTTCATCAGCCACGAGAACTTAGACGGCACCCACAAATATCAAGTTCCACAGAATTGACAACCGTAATACTGATGGCAGCTTTTACAACTGAACCTACGAGCACAGGCTTGAATAGAGTTTCAAGTGCCTGAAAGTTAGTATCTGCTTAGTATATGATCACAGTATCAAGCACAACAGTACCTCCTGTAATTTATGCTACAACCAAAACAGCCACACCATTTTGTTGAACTATTGTCACAGCAGTTGGCAGGGGGAACAGCTCTGGTGTCTTCTGCTTCCATGGAAGTGGCCGAAGTCATTGTCACCACTCTCAATCACTACCTTGGCGCTCTTTGTCTTCTGGGCTTCTCCTGCTCTCATCCCTGCCTTTGTGGCTCACCCCAACTCTCTCCTGGTGTATCACGACCACCCAAGGCTTGGCGAGGGCTAGGGTTGGTGTGGTGGAGGGGGTCTGATGACATTAGCCCATTGCCAGTGTCCCAGCGTCACACAGGCACCCAAAGCTGCCACTTCTCTGCCTGTTAGATCTTATTTCCATTTGGACAGCGTTTTGTCAAGGGTTTGATAATATCTAATATCACTAAGATTTTAGTTCATTGAGTTTTCCTGGCACAATAATTAAACTTTAACAATGATTCTCCAAGCAATTTGCTGAAAACTCATAGCAAAATTCTTAATAATATTGGATATTATTCCTTATCTGTATAATTTTTGTTTTGAGGAAATTAAATGGTCCAACAATGGAAAGGAAGAATTTTGCTCCTAAGAGCATTTTGCTTTTTAGTCATAGCACTGAACTCATGCCATGCATTTTCTATGAACCCACACAGATTAATTTTAAGTACCATTTAAGTACAATTATTATTATATTTTATATATTATATATAGTATATATATATATATAATTGTATATATTAAGCAACAAAGTATGGTACTTAAAATTAATCTTATATTTTATATATTATATATAATATATATATAATTGTATATATTAAGCAACAAAGTATGGTACTTAAAATTAATCTGTGTGAGTTTATAGAAAATGCATGGCATGAGTTCAGTGCTATTATTAAAAAGCAAAATGCTCTTAGCAGCAAAAAAATCTTTAAAAAAAATTTTTCCTTACAATTTTGCTATTTAGCACCACAGTTACTAGAATTGTTTGATGTTTTTTATGTAAACTTATAGTTACTCAGTTAAACATTAAACATGTTCCAAGGGCCCAATTCCCAAAATACTGAAGGATACACAGAAGGACCATTAACATAAAAGAGCCCAATAATAAGTAATTTGAATATTTCTTGTTTACTTAGAATTCTTGACTATTACAGAGGTTTAAATAGATGTTGCCATTTTGGGACTCCTAGGTTCTTCTCAGCCCCACTTCATCAGAAACAAAGAGAGTAAGCCAGGAATAGTACATATTCATAAACACCTTCAGAGCTGATCCAGTGCAGAGCCAGTTTTAAGTCATAAGGCCAATCAATAAAGTGAGGACTTTCTGCAGTGGGATACATTACTAGTGAGCTTGGTGAAACGAATTCAAAGTCTAAAGTAGTTTTAAATCACTAAAAGTAAAATATAGTTTTAAGATGAGAAAGAGAAACATGAAATAAAATACTACCAAGCCTAGTTCAATATGTGAAAAAAAATTGCATTTAGATGTGACATCTTATTTTACTCAGAAAATGGAAAAAGAATGGTGAAAATTTAAAAGATATATTCAATAGCTACAACAACAATAATGATAAATGCTAATGTTTCTTCAATTGGGCTCCATGAGAATAAGTTTTAATAATTATCACAGAATTTTATTGATATGTAAATAAACATTGAAGCTGTAATGTGTTACCTTGAAAAGAAATGCATAGAGCTATAGTCTGAAGATCGTACACTTCACTGGATATGCTTTATCGTATTTCAGTGTTAAAAGTAAATACAAGCTGGGCGGTGGTGGCGCACGCCTTTAATCCCAGCACTTGGGAGGCAGAGCCAGGCGAATCTCTGTGAGTTCGAGGCCAGCCTGGTCTACAAAGCGAGTTCCAGGAAAGGCACAAAGCTACACAGAGAAACCCCACCCCCCCAAAAAAAGTAAGAATACAGCACACTTCAATGTTAGTTGAGATCATAGGCATTTGGTTATATAAGGAATTGGCCTTTCTAGGTTTTGAGAAGCATTTAATGGAGAATATAAGCAAGAATTAAGAATAGTGATTACCTCTAACAGGAAGGGCAAGAAGAGTTGGTGGATAACATGTTCAGGAAGACCTGGTTCTAATTATACACAAGGAAATGTTCTCTCTGAACTGGGTGATGGGAATTTGACTATTTCCCAGATTTCATTACAAGGAATAGACCAGTATTCTAATACATAAGTTGGTTCTTAACACACATGTTCACAGTGGGGCTTGTGCATGTCATGTGATGTGAAAAATATATTAAAAGGGATTCAGAGGAGGACAAAGTTAAAAAAGTCTGAATATTCATAGGTCATGGAAATAGTCTGAGATTTTACCCTAAGGGAATGAGGCAACATTTAGGACTTTCATCAGGATAGTGATTTAAGTAGGTTCATATTTTAAAAAGTACTTTCTGGCTACTATATAAGGAATTACTCTGGGGACAAATGTGGAAATTAGAAGGCAGTTATATGTGATTCCCCTGAAGTGGAATTATATAATCAATATTCACATTTCAACATCTAACAGAGCCATGACTATAAAGAACAGTCACCAATACAATCATCCATATTACAATTGGAATTACTTTAGGATTATTTGGAATCACTTTTACTGATAGTAGCTGCTATTTGATTGGATATTCCATTAGTGATTTTTACTTTCTTTCTCTAAAGGCTACTTTTGTTTTTCATTTCTCAATTCATAGAATCCAGACCTGGTGGTAAAGGCCTATAATCCCAGATACTTGGAGGGCTGAGGCAGGAGGATCTCAAGTTAGGACCAGACTGGGTTATACAGAGTGAGTGAAGACCAATCTGGGCAACTTTTGAAACTCTGTCTCTAAAGGAAAAGTAAAGAAGAAGGTTGTGGGTAAATTGATCAGTGATAGATGGCTAGCCTAGCATGTGTCAGATCCTATGTACAATTCTCAGTGCTGTAATCAATCAATCAATCAACCAACCAACCAATAATCAGTCAGTCATCCAATTGACTTTTTTTACATTCTGTTGACTTCCGTTGTCTATGTAACCTAATTAATCTCTCTTTTTGTTATACTCACACTCTACCTCTAGACCATTCTTCTGTATTTCTCTGTAACCCTGGCTGCTTCTGCCAAGCTGTGTTAGTCTCATGGCCTTCATCCACAGCTTCCCTTAGTCCTCTTTTCCTGTGTATGTGTACTGAGAGCCTTTAAGCTCAGGATCTGAATTTGCCCTTTCCAAATCATGACCACGCTCATTCCCCCCTTTGCTTTCCTAATAAGGTGATCATTACCTTAATAGGTTTATTTACACTGTATCTTATTGCCCCGCCTCACTGTCCCTTCTCCACTATCTCTCCAGAGCAGAATTTACTGTAACTTCCTCCAGTTATGCCTCAATTTTCCCCAATGGCACATAGAGAATCCTTTCCCAGAAAGAGGTTCTATGAGCTGCTCCAGCTCTGTGAAGCTGTTATCCTGTCCTCCATTCCATGTGAGGTCAATCTTGAGCTCTGAGACTGCTGGATCTGACTGTATACTGAGCCCTGAACAGAGCTGTAACCTCCCACCCCAGCCTTTGTGTCCCACTCTAATCCTAGGTTTAGAATTATCCAAACCTGTTGATAATCCACTTATGGTTCTAGACCAATCAGCACCAATTTCTTCCTAAGAACTGAGATTTTCTTCAGTTTGCATCCTGAGTTCACATTCTAATATCCAGTCCATTTGTTGCAATTGATTTTACCAAGTCCAAGAACTCTGTCTCCTTTTTTATGTCCATTACTGCACACTCTCACACTTTTGGTGAGTGAACCTTAGTTTCTGGACCAAGGCACCTGCAGTCCTTAGAGAGCTCCGTCTGCACACATAGCTGTCATTTTCCCATGCTCTGTGAACTTAAGAACAGTTGTGTGATACACAGCAGAGTTTGCAGGGCCATGAGCCATGTCTCCACCCTGGGAGTTGCTGAGTTCTCATAGTTGACTTCTGGCATTCTTTAGTCACCTGAACAGCTTTAATTTATGACACCACTACCCTGGCTTGGTTTTCAGGAAACATACAGACTTCCTCCATGGGCAATATTCCTTTTGGCTGGAAATCCTACTTGGAATAGAAAATGAACATCTCCAAACCAAAGGTTCAACAGTTGTACATATGCTCTTTATAAGTGAGATCAAACTCTGAATTGTCCTTAAATTCCTCCCCCTAATTCTTAGGGCATGTGGCGCACATTGAGAAATTAATAATTGGCTATCAACAAGAAATATATGAAGACAATCTTGTAAACGGTCACAGAACATATTCATGTCTCATCAGAAAAGTGGGGATAATAATTCTTATAGGTATTTTAAGGATTAGATATAAATAGTGTCCTACGCACACACTGGAATAGACCTAAATGTCCATAATTTTAGTAAATTTTAATCAAATATTATGTCACAGACACCACTGCAACCATTACCATCAAACTATTCTTGTTTTATTTTTCAATAGACTTTATTCTTTAGATCATGTTTTAGATACATAACTTGAGTGGAAGGAACACAGAAAAAATATGATTACAAAAGTATTTTGATTGATTATCCCATAAATAGCAAGCCTCTGGCACTACTAACATACTCAACTGGAGGGTACATTTCTTACAACTGATTGAACCTGAATTTTATTATTTTCACATCCCATCTTTTCTTGAGACAGAATCTCCTTATGTCGCATGAGAAGGTCTACACACTGTGTACCCAGTTTGAACTGAAATAGTGACAATCATTCTGCCTTAGGATCTCAAGTGCCTAGGTTACAGGCATGTCTTCAGTCACATTTTTAAATACCAGTCATAAATGTTTATTTAATATTTGAAGTCTTTGATGAAGTAGCTCTTCAAAGCAAAAAGAACAAAACGGGACATCGTTATCTCTAAATAGCTGTCGATGTTTCTCATCAGAATACTTTCCAGCTTCTAATTAGGGCCTATAGCTCACATTATGTACTGTAACAGTTTTATTTTGGGTAGCAGGAGGAAAAGAATTTGGGACTCATAAGGAAGGGAACTTTTTACGTAGTGGGTTGCCCTAAATAACAATATCTACCTTTAAATATTTTTATACCAAAAACTAAACCATTAGTGCATGGTTTTCACAAATGCTTGTATGTATGTTTGTATCTGATTAGATAGTCTTTGGTATCAGAACAAAGAAGGGCCTATTTTGAAAACAAAAATGAAAAGTTAAAATTCCCTGCCAAAAGAATAGGTGAAGAGTGTGAAGAAATATTGCCATGACCATGAGGAGCTGTGGCAATGACCCTGCATGAATCATTTATAAGATAAATCAGAGAGGAAATTCCTGCTTTCCAATCAGTGTTTACTGAGAAAAAAGAACCCCTGGAAGACTTTTCATTCCTGCATACACAAAATATTTTTTCCTTTTTCAAGATGTCCAAGTGTCCTGATGTGAATACAATGACTCCTTAGCTGTATTCATTATATTATATATACATTAATCTGTATTCATTGTCTTGATGATTTCTGTAGATGAGAACACATTTGAATGTTTTTATAAATATTACCTCACATTCTTCATATAGTGTGTATCTGGAGAGTAACTGTTACATTTTATTATAGACATTAATTATTGCCTTCAATAATTTTATAAGACCAAATTCAAATGCTGTAACTTAAAAGTTGCTGACAGATAATAAACAATAAAGAAGGTGAATCTTGTGTTATTTTCAGTTAGGAATACAGGCCTTAAGTCAGTCCTTACAGAGTTAGGAGATGCCTACAGAATTTCCTCTGCCAGTTACAAGTAGTACATGATAGCTGCCTCTGGTTATTGCTAATTAATGCCAATTATATGATTAAACTATACCCACATTCTTTAGCTATTCCAATTTTGTAGACAGCACCTTTACTAAGAACCAGAGCAACTTAACTCAGTAAAATGGTCTTTGCATAGCTGAGTCCAGATTAGAGATGTGTCACTGTAGTATGGACTTATCTGTCACCTCTTTTGAAAGGGCTAGCATACAAAAAAGGTCCAAAAAGTTCTGAGAAAGAAAATAACCCACTGAATTGATTTTACATTGCCTGCAATGTGTATTAAATTAGTTGACTTTGTCAACCACAGCCAGACTGAATGAAACCAATGCAACAGAACCAGGTATATTTTGGTCAAGTAAGTCCTTATCCTCCTCAAATGTGCCTAGTTAATAATAGCGAGATTTTCCTCATTAAACATAGAGCTATTGTCTTAGTTCTTTGATTTTGTATTTACAGAAATACTCAAGTAATTAGTTTTTGTACAGAGAATATTATATTTTGTCAATAATTGATGAAAATTTTGTACTTTTTGTGATAGTTTTTAACGCATCAGTGGCTCCATACAAATCTAATCTGAAAGTTTTTATTTTTTTTTTGTAGTTTGAAATTTTTAATGGTGCTTACCAGTTGGTTGGCTGTTACTTCTTTATCTATTTAGTAATGGGTAATTAAATCAATGTGATATAAAACAATTACTAGTAATACCCATAGTAATAAAATCATTAATCCCACAATAATAATGGCAGTTAACAGTGAGTGAATGCACACTATGCTAGACATTCATTCTTTGTATCACTTTACACTATCTCATTCAATCACCCCAATAGTTAATTATTGAAGTAGAGTGAGGTCAGATAACAGTCCTAGTAAAGAAGTAAATATAATTTCCTATGAGATGAAGAGTCTCAGATAATTCACATATATGAATTTCTGTATTTTGGTGTGTGTGTGTGTGTGTGTGTGTGTGTGTGTGTGTGTGTGTGTGTGTGTGTGCATGTATTGCATGGTGCCTACAAGAATATGCTGGCATGCATGTCCATATGTGTTCACATGGAGATCAGAGCAGGACACTTGGCAATCTTCTCTTTTGCTCTCCACTTAATTATCTTGAAACAGATTCTTCACTGAATGAGAAGCTCACCAGGTGGCTACACTGGCTAATCAATGAGCTCTTCAGATCAACCTATCTCTCCTCCCATTGCTGGGGTTACAGACAAAAGACCATGCCCAACTTTTTCAGTGGTTGCTTGAGTTTTAAATTTGTGTCTTCATGATTGCAGGCAAAGTGTTCTTACATACTAACTCACCTTCCCAGGCTCATATTGGATCTTTTTTAAAACAGTCTTATTCTCAGTTCAGGTTTCCTTCAGATTCACGGGAATCCTCCACTTTCAGTCTCCCAAATACTATGATTACAGCCTCTACAGTGTTTTTGAGATGCAACAAAAACTTTTGCCCAACATCCATGAATCTATTTTATTTTCACACTCACTTTGCCTTCTTCTCCCCTCTTCAGTCCACATTTTAAGAAAACGCACTGCCTGAAAGCTTTCGTCTACAAACCCATTCATTTAAAATTCCCATCTATCCCTCCCTTTCATCATTTTAGAGTTATAGTGACTATTCATTATCTCTGAATTCTCTTTGTCTCCTAGCAAGTACATTTCTTGAGAATAAAAATTTTGTTGTTGTGAAGGTTTTTTTCTGTTTGCATATCTAAGGAGTGCATAGCAAGTATGTATCATAAACACAATAAACTCTTCTGTTTGGTGTCAATTGTGTGAAGGAGTTACTCTGAAAATTTTTGATGAGTAAAGAATAATAACTACCATATATAGTGTGTTAGTTTATGTAGTTGGAAGTTTTCCTGTGTCCTGCCCAGTCCACAACCACTCAGACCCAAGTAAACACACAGAGGCTTATATTAATTTAAGCTGCTTGGCCATTAGCTCAGGCTTACTACTGACTAGATCTTACACTTAAACTCAGCCCATTTCTGTTAACCTATATGTTTCCAAGTGTTCCAAGGCTTTATCTGTGTGCCATTACATGATACTCCCTGGATGGTGGGCTGGCGTTTCCTGACTCAGCCTTCCTCTTCCAGAATTCTCCTTGTCTGCTTATCCCGCCTATACTTCCTGCTTGGCTACTGGCCAATCAGTGTTTTATTAAACAGTGCACAAAAGCATTATTCCACAGCATTGACATCACAATAGCATACTATTCATAGTCCGGCACAATGGGAAGGACAGTGCCGTTAGCACTGTAAGGTCTGGGCTCAGGAGGTTGCTATTGTGTAGTTATAACAAATCACGTAATTCCTTTTGCTTCAACATTCTTCTTCCAAGAGGACCTGAACAGGCTATACCTGATTAGCTATGAAAGAGTACAGATGTCCTACCTGCCAAGGTGGTTTGCAACATGAACATAATTAACACTCACGTAATATAAAGGAGGAAGATGGATGATACACATTCCTCAAAATCAGATTAAGTGTAGTAAGTAATAGTCTATCTAGAGTTTTTGTTCTCAGAGAGTAAGAAGATATTACTTTCTAAGGTCACACTTCATTTGTTTTTGATAGGAGTATTTAATTCTAGAATTGCAGCCATGGCATTTTTGCTCACTTGTGTTTCATCTTTGTAGTCAAGCACTTGTACAAATGGCCAGGAAGCTCATCATCACACATGTTGGTGTCCATCTCCAAATGATGTAACTGGAAATGTATCTTCTAACTTGTCTGGAGTCTTGGTGAGCCCAGGAATCCTTTCACTTTCAGAATGTCAATCCCCAGAGCCATACAGCACACAGGTAAGGTGTGCTGTCTTTGCTTTGGGCCAGATTAGGATATGTTGTACAATGATATGCACTTGAGTCTGTTTTTTCCCACATAATATGGTTAGGAAATTGTCTATGTACATATTGTGTATTTGCTGTATACTCAGTATAATTACAAAAGTCACTGTGAATCAATGCTTTGAAAGATTGCTATTTGATCTATTTTCACAGATCCTACTTCATGGAATCTACTCTATGGGTGACTGCTTGATTTTCTTACACTGTTTTCTTATGGAACTTCTAAAGCTGTGTGTGACAACCTATTTGGATCTCTGAATTCTGACCTTGGTGCATGAGAGCTTTACCTAAAATACAAACTGTTATTTGGAGTGTATCCAATACCTTTGGAAGTCAATCTTAGCTTTTTGGTTCTTGACCCCATGTTCAATTGGCTAAATTACTTTTATATCACAATTCTATCTCTAAGTACTCATCCATGAGAAAGAGGATCTTGACTATAATTGACTGGTGTTTGACAATTTGGCTGGTTCCTCAGTCTGATATTTCTTCTTCCCACTACACTATTTGCTATTTGAACCAGAACTTAGACTTTGAGTCTAATTTCTTGATTGTTGATAAAAATGTCAACCATGTATATTATATAATGAATACAGTTTGATGGATATATTTTCTTTGTAACAGTTAAGTAATCCATAGCAATTATAGACTTGAGAGAGTTCTTAGTAACTTCTAGTCTGCTGGTTTTTAATCCTGACTGCACAGTGGAATCACCTGAGGACTGTAAAACATGCCAAGAGCTGACATTAACCTTATCTTAATGATGTCAAAACTCTGGGTTGGAGTTAATGCAACAAAACAAAACAAAACAAAACAAAAACCCAATGTGAATCTGATGTGCAATCAGTAATGACATTGACTGACCTAGCCCTTCATGCACCATTTAAGGCCAAGGAAAATAAGATTTTTAAACAGCTCATCATCTTTGCTAGAGGTAGCCAAAATGCAAGAAGGGATTATCATTGTTTTCTAACTTGTAGTATATTTCACTAAAGGAATCCTTTGAAATTTCTATAAAGCAGTGTTCTGGACCCCTGCGAGATGTGCATGTCTTCAGTGTTACTTCCCATTCTCCAGACTTTTAAAGCTCCTATCACAGGGCTTTTCCCAGGCTTGCCTTGGCTTTGGTTGCCCTGTCTCTAGCTCTCATCTTGCTCCAGCTTTTTTGGTGCCACAGATTTTTTTTTCATAAAACACCGTGGTTTACATCTTGCATTTAAGTCTCACTCCATCTCTCTGGATATTATAAGTTTTAGATTCTATTCCTTAAGGGGCTTACTGTCAACCAGGTGATAAGAAATAACTTTTGATCTTCAAACTCCTGTTTCTAACCCCAAATTATACTACCTTGAGAACTAGTGATTTTATGGGTGTTATTTCTAGTATAAATTTGTTTTAAGGGGGCCCCAGAAACTCCTCAAACAGAATAAACTACTGCCATTTCCTTGGCTGCCTCCCAGAACTTGAAGACAAGACTCTATGGCTGACAATATCACAGTTCTTTAGACACTGGATTTGGAGATGGCCAATTAGAACTGATCTAGAAGCCTTCTCCCTTAGGACTAGCTCTCACAGTATTGGAAGGGGTTATTGTTCTGGGAAAGTCATTGTTGTGGTTCATAGGCTTTACAACTGGATAAGACTATTGTTTGATTTTCTCTGTTGGCAATATCCCCAGTGATACAATAGTGGCATTTTTATCCTCAGATAATCAACATTTATCGAATTAGAACTGAGTGCCTCTCAACAGAAGGCAATAAATACCTGTTCTTATAAACATAGCTAATTACCCGTGGCTAGAGATGTCATAGGCCATGAAGGAGAACTTATGACCACAAACACAAACTTTTGAGGAAGTCCTTTTTATTGTGTAACTCCAGATGTTAATCTCAAGAAAAAATGATGACTGTGTCCTTCTGGTCTTACTAGGGCCTAGGTAGCCACCTACATATTGAAGAACAGAAAGTTATAAAGGATTACTATTATAATTTAATACATCACCTAACAATCAGCATTCCTTCAAGAACTGGGTATCCTAAGAATAATTTTCTAAGCCTCTACACTGTATTATTCTTTTCCTAATGACATAACCATTGACTAGTATTAAGCATTAGAGCAAAATTAAGTGTCAGTGGTCCCTGCACCCTATAATAGGGCTACTATTTGACATTACATATGGTGGATGGAGGACAGAAAAGGTTTTTTTATCAATGATAAGTGAAGAACAAACATAGCATACTCATCTGATAAACTTGCCTGTGCCAATGTCCTAATTTACAAGTAAGTACATCGAGGAAACAGAGCAGAGGCCCATGTAATCCAAGGATGTTGCTCAAGCTCAAGGCATAGTGGAAGAAAACTAGGACTAGAGGATGTCAGAAGGGATGGAGACAAATTGGACAATGCTGGAATAGGGCATAGTGAGTTAAGGGGCCTTAACAATGGGCTTGTATTCTTCAGGGATGACCCACCCACCCCATTCTAGCTAGTGGAACTGAATGACTGGGATGGGAAACATTTGATGAAACAGAGAAGTATTATGGATGAATTGAAGGTATATTTGAGACATCAAAGGAGTGGTATCTGTATTCATTTGAAGACTGGAGGATAGACCTGAACTGGAGATAACCTTGAGAGTCATTCAGTTACGTGTGGTAAACCATGGAAATGATGGGACAGATTGAAGGGTGGAAGATTGGCCCTTTATTGCCCACCATTTGACTTGGAAATAAAGTTTCAGTGAAATATAGTGTCCTTCATCTTATACTGCACACAAAATGACTACTTTCACACCCGTGGCGGATTGTAGTAAGTGTGATAGAAACCGAAAATACATATGTAAAGAAGATTGCTGACTCCAAAGTAACACTGGACAAGACAGAACATGGGAGCATTAACAGTCAAGACTGAGCATAAATAATGAGCCTTCAAAAGAAATTGGGAAGATTCTGGGGAATTAGGAAGAAATCAAAGAGACTGGAATATCACAGAAGCAAATGAAAGAGATGGTGCCAAGAAAAAAAAAAAAGAAGGAATAGTTCCCAAAGGCAGTTGTTGCCAAGAGCTTAAGTCAGAAGAGGGCTTGAACATGTCAGTAAGATCTTAGTTTGTGATTGTCATTGATGACATTTTCAGCGGCATGATGGGAACTAATGCCACATTGCATAGGGTTGAAGAATTTGTCTACTGCACGTAGACAAATACTGGGGAATTTCATTTTTTTCAGAGAAGGGGAAAAATAGCTAGGAAGGTTTTGGCATCAAAGGGGATTTTTTTTTGTATATGTGTAAAATGGGGCAGATTGGAACATTAGGAACTGAGGAAACTGGCAAGTATTCAATCTATGAGGAAGAGAGGGTAATCAGAAGAGAAAGTTGCTGTAAAGGCTAGAGAGACTGACATACAAAGGACAGGGAGTCACTCTCAGGAGCAGACATATTCCCCTGGCAGCAGTCAAGAGTAATGGGGAGTTGAGGCTTCATAGACTTTTCATCAATAGAAGTTTGCAGAGTTTTCATTTGGCGGTTTTAAGTTTTCCGAAGCAGCAGGAAGAAATTAAAGTCTTGACTGGGAATGAGAAAGGACGATACATATGTGAGGATGGATGGGTGGACATTATAGACTGGAAGAGAGAGGGGCTGAGAAAGTTTTAAAATATTGAGACAATAGCTTAACCCGAGACACACAATAGGATGATAGAACAAAGCATAAGATCCTGAGGATGGTGACAGCATGTTAGGACTGATGTTACTCTTTCTAGGTGCTTGGCTTCCCCACCAGCAGACCTGCTCCAGAGAGAGCAGGGAGATTGATTTGTCACAGAGGTCACAAAAACAGGGACATGTCAGAGATTCTTTTTGAAATAATGCAGCAGAAGGAGGATAAGGAGGGATATTGTGAAATGTGGACTCATGAAGTAGAAGTATTGGTCAATCTCAAAGTCATTATGGAACAATCGGGCCAATAACCAGAAGGGAAGACACAGTGATCACAGCACAGAATTCCTAAAGGCAGTTTGGGGGAAATGCCAACACCCAGAGGAGATGAAGAAAATGTCTCATTGGATGTATTTTTTTGTTCACATGATAAGACAAAAGTATATAAAGGATGGAGGATGACTAGAGCATAGAGAATTTTAAGACAGTGAAACTACTCTTTACAATACCATAGTGTTATACCTCTCACTCTCCTATATATGACATGAGTTTATATGTTTTTTATATATATATATATATATATATATATATATATATATATATATATACACATATATATACATACACATACACACACACACACACACACACACACATATATATATATATAAAATAAATTTTTTATTTACCTTCAAGTAAAATGTGGACTCTAGGTGCTAAGTGTATATCAGTATGGGTTCATTAGTTGTAACAAAGCATACTATGGTAGGAGCTGTTGACAGCTGGGGAGTTTGGGCTCCTTGGTTACAAAATGTATGTAGAGTATCTATGTATCTTCTCATCAGTTTTGTTGTAAATCTAAAGTTGCCATATAATTTAAAGTCCATTTTTTTAAAAATTAAAAGAAAATATAATGAGAAAAGAGATATTAACAGGCTTGTCTTTTTTCCAACATTGGGGAATTTCTTCCAACCTGGCCATAATCAGGATTTCAAAGTCAAAAGTTCAGATATTTAGTGATTCAAACAATGTTAACACAGTAAGTTAAAAGAAATACAAAAGATGATAAATCACAAGCATTTTCCTTTATTACTAATATTCTAATTTATACTTTTCATAGGTGGCTGGAAATAGTTGTGGTGACTGGTCCCTGTGGAAAGTCTTCCTGGCTAGTCTATTAGCCTCTGTGCTAACAACAGTGATTGGGGTACTCACACTGAGCCTGGTGAATAGAAACAATTCCCCCATTGTTATTCACTTACTCTCCAACACTGAAGCACCTATAGTTACTCCTGGAACAACCTCTACTACTTCTCAAAACAGAGTGGCCACTTCCACAGGGTCTACAACTGCCATGACATCCCCTGAAACAACAGCCATAACAGCCACAACAGCCACCACAACTTCTACTGAGCCAGCAAGGACATCCACTTCAACCCAGCCAACAACCTCTGCAGCATCCACTGAAATGAGTGCCACAATGGCCACGGCCATGACTTCAACTCCACCTATAACCACAACAGCCACCCCCATGACTTCATCTGGATCCATGAGTACAGCTGCCTCAACCCAGCCCACAACCTCTGGAGCCCCCACTGAAACGTCAGCCACAACCATGGATTCAACTCAACATTTAACCACATTATCTACAGCTTCAAGTGAAACCACATCCACCACCAGTGTTACAGAAACCAATGTATAACCCAGCACAGAAGAGGTCGTGTACACCACTGCTGCACTTGGAACTCCATCTGGAGCTCCTTACTCACAATTGCAACAGTTGCTTGAACCAAGATGCCACCACCTTAATAAGCCCTCTAACAGCGGAAGCTTCAATAGCACTAGGTGTTACTACAAGTAGACACAGCGGACAATCAAAACAATCATGGCTTTCCCCATCATTTTAATGGAAACTTTGTTCAACTGAATTGACAACTACTACTATAGTACTTCCATTTAACCTACAATGGTAACTTCTGCTTATTCTACAATAACAGTGCTCTTTACTCTCCTTCACTAAGTTATAATCGCCATCTAGTCATGGGAGCCTGCAACAAACACCACTTTAGACTTAACAGAATTACTGTCAGTCATAAAAATAGCTTCTTGTACATCAAGTACACTTTTAGTTATCATTAATATCAATCACCCTACAGTTACTTTCACACTGACTTTTCTCCAAACATAAATTGTAGTTATCTCTTCCATACCAGCTGAACTCAATATGTCTCAAGCATGCCCACAACAAGGATGCAACTTGAAGAATAGTAATTTGGACCACTATGAATGCAATAATTATCCCAATTTTCACAAAACCAACATAGAATTTCTAAAAGTGCCAAAATTTTTAATATGACTGAACTTTTCGGTTATAAGAATCAGAACTTGATTCTGTAGCTCCAATAGAATAATTCTGTATGGGAAAATGATACAACTGGTTCACTTAGGAGCTCATTACGAAGCTTCATCTAAAATTTAACAAAGTCAGGCATTTAGATTTTAGTATGTTTTGCGTATGCTCATAACACTGCATTTCCCTGTGCATAAATTGTCTGCATAAAATAGAAGTTTTTATACAGAGGAGATTTAGACAAATTTATTTATAAAAATGTAAAAATCTAAAATAACTGTTTCCTCTCTGTTGAAATGTGTTGTTTCTTCATTTTTCTCCATATTGTAAATACTTTCTAATAAATTGTATTATAATACACCTGAGTGTCTGAATCTGTATTTTAAAAGAAATAACTGACTTTCTTCAACTTTGTAAGCCACTCAGTTAAATGGTATTTCTTGGATCTGTGTCTGACAGCACTGACGGGGTACAGAGTTGTAATAGAGTCGTAGAGTAAGTGAAAAATACACCCATTCAGACTGTTCATTCATAATTTCAAAATTCCTTCAGCATTTATGGTACAATTAATGGTGCCCCGAAATTACTAAATCAAGGTCTTTGGTTGGAACTCACAATTTATAATGTAACAAAAACGTAACAGATGATTGCAATGCCCATGAAAATTTGAAAATCATAGACTCAAAGGTCAAAGACTAATAATGACATTGTCTGAAGTGATAAAAATTATCATTAAAATACTGAAAAGCAGAATTATGTTCTCAGCATGCAAGAAAAGCCCATAGGTAAAGGTATGTATGAAGACTACGAGCAAAAATTTATTTAATTGATGCATCTATGATTAAAAAGGGCATGCTTCATTTACTAAATGGTAAAGGCATGTTTTAAAGAAAAAATAACTAAAATTTCAAGATTTTTATAAATATTAAATAATTTAATCTTATACTTTGGACACAAGGAGATAGTCATTGGTGATATTGATAAATGTGCTATTTTATTTATATTTGCCTAGAAGTAATGACATTTCAGTAACTACATTACTTTGGGTAATAATTCATATTGTCCTTCCCTTCCTCTCTGATGTTTTGATTGACACTATTGACATAATTATCTATCATATGTTCAGTCTCTCTCTCTCTCTCTCTCTCTATATATATATATATATATATATATATATATGCATATGTATTTCTTTATAGATTCTTTGGGAATTTCAAATCATGCACCCCAATCTGCTCACCTCCCAGTCCCTCCATATTTTTATCATTTTAATAATAGGTGCTCTAACTGGGATGAGATGATACCATTGCGGTAAAGGAACACAGTTCCAGCAGTTGAAATTTACATTATAATGGAAGATGGAGTAAGCGTCAAAGATTTGAAATTGAACAAGTAGTGGGTGTGAAGACAGGAGCACCATATCTAGAAAGTTCTCAGTCTTAACCCTATTGATTGCCTTTTCATGCTGAATAATTCTGTAGGCAACTGTCAGATGTAGTGGAGCATGTCCAACAGCTTTTATGCCTCCTACTCATTAGGAATTGGCAGCACCTGCCTTCTGTTATGATGACCCAAAATACCTTCATTCATTGCCAGAATGTTGCTAGCTGGATTAAATGGGTTGAAAATACAGATACAAACCTTTTCCTAAACATATAAATATGAGCTTTTATAATGACAGTCATCAAAGTGAAAACAAAATGAAACCTAGACATGTAGTTCACCTGCTTTTGAGGCTCTAAACAAAAGATTAAAAACTATCCTCTCTCTCTCTCTCTCTCTCTCTCTCTCTCTCTCTCTCTCTCTCTCTCTGCATGTGTGCATGCATTTTGCTTAAGCTGTGCTTGGCAGAGCACATATGTGGAAGTCAGGAGCTTTGTGGATTTGGCTCTAGACTGTGATGACATGGGTTGACGAATCCAAATTAAGATTGTCAGACTTGCACACTGAGCATGCTTTACCCATCAAGGCATCTTACAGGCCCTAAAACAGAAGAGTTCACAGTGAGATTGAACAAGATGACCTCGGGGCCTGTTCCAATGCTGTCTGGTGACTTTGCTTCTTTTTCATTCAAACGACTCTCATTAATAAGCTTATTATTGTAAGAACAAGTTCTGTGCCCATCATTCAAAGCAGTCTTAAGATCTTAGCTTTCTGACCTGAAAAAGAAAAAGAAAACAAGATTAGAATGGATGAGCCCTGAAGCATCTTGCAGTCTCACTTTGGGAGATCCCCTAAACCAGATTAAGTAAGAAATAAGTTAACACCAGTACTACAGGCTCTTGTCAGTGTGCGACTCCTAGCCTGGTTCTGTTGGGTTCATGGAGTCTGGTGAAGTCACCTCTGAGGATGATGTCATCCTCACTTTTGATATTAAGTACAAACTGACTTCACACAGTAAGATGTAAGTTCTTGCCTCTCTCCTTCGTTCTTAATGTCACTTGGCCTATGATGCTTTTCTGTCCTTTGTGGTTATGACATTGGCAATTTGGGAGAGTACTGGCCCGTGGTTATGTAGAATGACTTTCAGTTTCTTACATTTTCTTTTACTAAATCTGGTCCTATGAACTTGTGAGAAGAGTGCCTGAGGGGCAAGGAGCCATCTTACCATGTCATACTGGAGGGATATAGGTCTCCACACAAAGAAAGTCACTGGTTTTATCAAACCCAATCATTTGGTTAAGGCCATGTTTGTCAGATTCCAAACTGTAAAGTGCTAGTTTTCTTCTATGTTTCGGTAGTACTTGGGATCCAGTCTCTGAGGACAGCTCAGTCCCAGAGTTAACATGTTTCGCAGCATCTTTATCCTCCTCTCTTTAGGTGTCAATAGTGTCCAGTCCCTGTTGTGATGGCCCAAACCCTTCTAAATACGGCAAATGCTGCTGGCTAGATCAAGTAGGCTTATAAACCCATTAAACTATACACTTAATTTTGACAAGAACTTAATTGAGATTTTTTTTTTCAGCTTTCATGGCAAGGAACAAAGCACTTCTGTTATGCTAAAGGAATTCTTTTTGTTGGAAATTCATACAATATTTTGTGATGACTGTTTCCCTCCCACATCTCCCAGATCCTCCCCACTTCCCCCATCCACCCAAATGCATGCTATCTTTCTCTTTAGAAAATAAACAGGCAAATAAAAAAGCAAACAAACCAGAAACACACACACACACACACACACACACACACACACACACACACACACACACACACACACACCCAAAATCTACACACATGAAAAAAACAAAAATAAAAAAAAATCTAGTATACAAGCAAAAGACCAGTAAGATAAAATAGACCCAAACAAAGCATTATGATATCAAAACATCTATAAAAAACACCACTTAGTTTGTTTTGTGTTTGCCTTTTACTGCCAGGCATGAGGCCTACCTGCACTTACATGTTGTTTATATACCCTGTGAGGCTCCACTGGAGAAAACTGATTTTTTTCCATTGTAAGTGGTTGTCAGTTGGAGACAGCCTCTTGGGTAGGTACAGGAGCTAATGTCCACTTCCCCCTTGCAGTGTGCTGGGACCCCTTCTAGCTTGTACCCGTGCAGGTCTTGTGCATGCTGCTGCAGTCTCTGTGAGGTCATATGCACATAAGTCCCACTGTGTCTGGGCGATACTGGTTTTTGGAGTCATCCATCCCTCTGGCTCTTACAATCTTTCTGCCTACTCTTCCACATTGTTCCCTGAGCCCCGAGGGAATAGGATAAATGAAGATATTCCAATTAGAATTGATGGTTCCATAGTTTCTCACTCTCTGAAAAGTCGTGTAGTTGTAAGTCTCTATACTACTTTCCATCTACCACAAGAGGAAGGTTCTCTAATTATAGCTGAGTAAGACTCTGATCTATGCATATAGCAGAATGTCCTTAAGACTCATTTATTGGTGTGTTCTACTAAAGGAATTCTTACTTCCAAAAATTTTGAAATTAATTTACCACTTAACCATGGATTTAACCTACCTTTCCAGTAGAACCTAGAATTTACCTCCATTTGACGAAAGAAAAAATTTTTTTGCAGACAGTATTTCCAGAATAAATGTGGAGGAAAATTAGAAAATATTTCACAGTTCTATTGAAATAATTAACTCAGGTAAGAATCATGAATTGACACTAAAACTATTAGGTGGAAGGCTGCAAGGAAAAAGAGTGTATTTGGAATTAAAGAAACAAATGTATATTTACAAATTTAAGATAGGGCAGGTTGACTTTTCCACAAAATTTTTCTCAGTCTTACTTATTTTTTTTTCACTTAAAATCTTCTGAAAATCCCAAGGATAAATGTGCTTATAAGTCTGTTATTCCTGTTCCCTGGTAATAATGCTCATTATGAGTCTCTGCTTGTGCTCACTCTTCCGGAACATCTCCCACACTTTCCCTATGATACTTTCCACACATTGATTACTCTTTATAGCTCTTGGTTTCTTGACACTTACTCTTAGATTTTGGCATATACGTCTTTGAAACTGTGGATGCGTCACAGATAATGATCTTTCCCCATCTTGGTCGCATTACAGGATAGAACTTGCTTGTGGCAGTTAGGACCACAGGGAGAACTTCATCTGGTTTTTGTGTGTTGTCATTCAGCACTTCTCAACATGACTGATTTAGCACAAAGTACAGAGCTTCCCACGTAAATGGAACACAGACATCAAAGACCAAGAACAGTAGCCAAATCCTCTCTACTGGACTCTGCTCTGGGGCCACACCTAGGCTTTGCTCTTTATATTTAGCTTCTGTTTTCCTCTATGTTACTACCTCTCTGTCTTCTGTAGGTACCTTGGCATGGTTTTCTGGCTCTCTCATCTGACCTGGCAATAATCTGATTGCCTTTGAATGACACCTTTTCATTTTTTTTCTTTCAAATTTACCATCACACTTAACCTTGGCCTTTGAATTCAAATTCCTTTCCATTCATTAGGTTGAGATGACTTCTCAGCCATTTGGCAGAGAAAGGTAAAATGTTACCAGAATGTGTCAATCCAATGTCTGGCTTCTACTAGCATTCCTGGGAAATGCAAAGATGGACCACATGAAATGAAGGTAGATGTGTAATGGAATGATTTAGGATTACACTGTTTGACTAGTACCAATTCTTTCTTCAGAATATAAAGCTTCTCACCAGGAAATATATTTATTTCTCTAAACTAACATTAAACTTCTTGTCTAGAAAATGAGTGCAGAAAAATACTTCCAAATAATGATAACATTTCATCTTGGGCCAGTGTCTGTGCCCAACTAAACTTAGACCTTTGAAATGCCCAGTGCAGTCAAAGAATTGTGTTGAGGCTCATATTTTCCCCCAATTACAAAATACAACCATTAGCATGATTCTTTAACTTTGAGAAACTACCTTTTAAAATAATTTACCTATTCCAGTAGTAAATAGCAGTAAATTTGACACCCAGTGCTTGTTGTTCTTGGTTATCACCTTGATGGACTTGGGAATTTCTTAGACAACAGGTAACACACACTTCTGGGTGCAGAGGGTATGTGAAAGTGTTTATGTAGTGGTTTCTGCCTGTGGGTGAGTTGATTGAATGGGGAAGACCAAAACTGATGTAGGTAGCACCAGCAAGTAGGATAGGGGCCTGGATGGAGCAGAAGGTGGAAGAAAGGGCAGATTTGCTGCTCATACATGGGCCCCTCTAGAGTGGATGAGGTTTGTCCTGCTACCATTGTCTGTGGAACTCAGACTCGAAGTCCTCCATCTTTGCATGTTGACTAGATCTAGTGACTCTTTAGAGGACTCTGAGGTCTTCAGCCTCCAGCAGGGGTGCATCGTTGTCCCCTCTGGTTATGGGGTGTCCAGTTTTCTAGACTGAGCAGCTACAGATTTCCCAGGGGTCCCCAGCCTGCTGATAAATTACCTGGCTTCCGGCTGTGTGAGCTGATCAAATAAACTCCCTCTTATAATTGGCTCACATTCTGTCAGTTCTGTTTCTCTACAGAAACCAAGACAAATCCTGAACTTTGCAGAAATTTTCTTGTTGTCTGCCCTTGTTTTATTCAAGATGGTTGATACAGCTGTTTGCTGTAACAGTAGCCTACTGTGTTAATCTATTTTTGACCCAGAATGAATCATGTCCTTTCCTATACCACCCCTTGTTCAGCCAGTGGCCATGTTCCTGGATCTACAAACAGGTCATAGTCATTTGGTGCTTCAATTTGATCAGCTTAAAGTCAGTGTGCCAAGTTACCAACTCATGAAAATATAACCATACAAGCCTTTTAAAGTTATTTTTTTCCAGCATGTTTTTGTGTCTGATGCCATAAAAATTCCCTTGACCTTCCCACTATAGGTTGAATTATGTATGTCCACACGTTATCTATGTGTTGAAGTCTAATAACTCGTGGTGGTGTTAGAATGTGAGACCTCCAGGTAGTGAGCAGTTTGTGAAGGCAGGGCACCCCTCAGGGAGATTAGTGCCTTTGCTAATGAGAAAAGAAACAACAAACACACACTTTCCATCATCTACACTACAGAGCTGTCCATGAACCACAAAGCAGGCCCTTGCCACTTACCAAATATGCCCTGATCCTGAACCGATAATATCCAGAACAGTGAGAAAGAAATGTCCATGAATCGTTTAGGAATACCCAGGCTAAAAAACAGTGCCATGTCCAGAGTGGACCCTACCCTCTCCTTTGCTTTTATACAAACTATACATCTGTTTTAGGAAATTTACTTCTGCTTTAATTGGCATTTCAATCATTCAGGAAATAGGCTTTGCTTAAATGTGCTTTTTGATGATATTACTTCTTTTGTGTATTGTCCTGTTTTCCCAGACTTCGTAGCCTTCTCTCTACTATTTCCCTTGTCTCCCTGGTCTCTTGACCTTTCTTAGGAGACCAGGATGCACCCCAAATGTCTTGTGGCACTTGTTTGGTCCAATAGCATAAGTCTGACCTCTGGTGTCCTTGTGAGGGATTGTTTCAAATCTTTTAACAATACCGTAGTGGTTCCTGGGAGCATATCAGGTATCTGGCATATAAGATTACATTACAGTTCATTAACAGTAGGAAAACTACAGTCAGGAAGCAGCAATGAAAAAATTTGTGTTTGATGGGGTCACCACACACAAGGAACTTTATTAAAGTGTCTCAGCATTAGGAAGGTTGAGAAACACTGCTGTGCTGGCTCAAGATGGTCTCCAAAGCCTACTTCCAATAAGCACCATCAAGGGTGTGTCTACAGTAACCCATAAGCCTCCAAATTTTGTTCATATCCATGTTAGCACAGTGGGGAGCCACAATCATGAGTCCCTTCCACTGTTGCCACAATGCATGTCACGGCCTGCTCCTCTGCTCCCAGAGAGGGAAATTCTGAATCAACTGTGTTTACAGTAAAGATAATCCTGGTTGTTACTACTAGATTGGGATTTCATCTGAAGATGTGGATTTTATTATTATTATTCAAAAACAAAACACAGTGACATGGGAGCTCTCTCACCATCCCTGTTTCTTTCTTGTGTGTCTCTCTATAAAGTTTATTTAAAGTTTTCTACTTTTTATTAATTAAAATTGTTCTTAGATAATTTTGCACACAGTTACTCTCCCTGTCCTCTCTCCTTTATCTTCCCCAACCCTGCCACCCTCCCTCCTCCCTGCAAGTCCTGTCCCCACCCACAGTCATGTCTTTTGTTTTGTGACCCAATGAGTTTAACCAGGGCCTTCAGCATGACCCTAGGTGTGGAATTGTTCACTGGAGCCCAAGTCAGCTCACCAGTGGGTATACATGCAAAGACCATGACCCTGCCCCGCCCCTACCAGAATCTCTCAATATTCACCAGAAAAGGATGGGGATCCATAAGCCTCTACACATCCATGACTGATTCTAGACAAGCAAAGATTTTTTTCTTTGTGTGTGTGTGTGTGTGTGTGTGTGTGTGTGTGTTGTGTATGTATGTATTGTGTGTATGATGATTGTGATTATGCATTCATGTGTGTGATTTTGGGGCATACATGCATTGTGGTTCATGTGTGGAGGTCAGAGGAACTCCCCTTCTACCTTGTTTGAGACATAGTCTCTCTTGTTTTTCTGTTTCATACACCAGGCAAGGTGGCCTGTAAGATTCTGGTAGTACTGGGATTATAGGTACTCGGGCTCATCTGGCTTTTACTCAGATCTCTGGAATCCACACTCAGGTCCTCACACCTGTACAGCAAGCATTGTTTCCTATGGGGCTGGCTCCCTGTCCCCTTTCTCACATATATGAAGGCAGAATGATGACTAGGTCTTAGTAATGGAGATACGGCTTACAACATTATCTACTTTGTTACTTTGATACTAAGTCAGTTTAGCTCAGCCTTACCTGTGTTCCCACTCTTTGAGTTCTGTGCTCTTCTCTGTCCCATGTTTTTCTCCTTTTTTCTCCCTTCTTCTTCTCTCGCTCCTCCATGTCTCCCTTTCTATTTCTGCCTTCTCTCCCTTCTGACATTTGCTATTTGAAGAGGGCAATGAATATTTTTGATCAAAGCATGCATCCTACTGTTTTAGTAAGAGGACAATCATATGAAAGGGACAGCAAAGGAACTTGGAAGTAGCAAAGTATGGGAGAGACTGTGGTGTATTGCCACCATTCTCACGGAATGCCGTGAGAAGAGAAGAGTCCTCAGGATTGAAAAGTTAACAGAGAGGGTAGGTACACATATGAAAATACAAGGGAACAAACAAATACCAAACCAAACCAAAACATCATGATTTGACAATGAGGGAATCATTCCAAAACTAACAGAAGAGTTGAGAGGGACATTATGTGGACAAGTCAGGCACAGAACAGAGGTTGGGGAGGAATTAGCAGCACAGAACATACTTCCTCTTTACAAATTCTGGATGAGAATAAGAAAAAAGAAAAATTTAAAAAGAAGGATGCAGGCTACAGCAATACTTATTTTTCTTTCTTTTCAGGTTCCAAGATGTGAATATATTTAGCAGTCAATGAATGGGAGTTGTTTAGGATATTTTAGAATATGAGTACCATTGAATTCTTTGTACATAGGTATTGATCCTAGTCAACCCCTCAAATGGTAATATTTCATTCATTATCCATTCATTAAGCAATCACTGGTCCTTATTACTTAGTAGATATTGTTGTGGGCCATATCTCCATGATCTATGGTGTCTAGTAGTGAAAAGACATAATAAAAACACAAATAAAAGAAGCCTATCTATTTTCAGTTAAAGACAAGTGTTATGTAGAAAATGAAGATAAATAAAAAGAAGGAATGTAAGGTTACCAGGGGTGAAATTTTATATATGACCATGAGAAAAAAAAAAGCAGCAATTTAAATAGAGGAAAAATCTGTGGTAGCTGTGGTAAGGGATCTGTACTTAGAATGACCCACAGGTTGGTCTAAGGGCCAGTACAGCTTCGGTGAAGTGGCTAAAGGGCTGGTTACAAAGGTTAAAGGAGAAGGTGATGAGGGAGGGCAGAGTGTAGGGGGGGTTCTCACATCGTTAGGAGGACTAGCTTCCATGGGAATAATGATTCTGTTCTGTAGTGAATGGATTTTAAAGGGCCAAGAGTAACAGCAAGGAGTCTAGTTAGGGAAGAACTGAACTAGTGCAGAAGAGGGTGGCTGGGGTTTGAACTAGGATGGAAGTAGTAGGTAGTAGCAGGTAGTAGAGTTGAAGAAAGAATGCCAGTGTTGGTTGACTTGATGATGGAGACATGGGAATTTGCTTGGATGCATTGTGAGTGAGGTATGTGGAGAAGACAATCTCACGTGCTTTGCGTAATGCAGCTGGAAAGAATAGCATTGCCATTTACTGAAATGGGTAATGACTTTAGGACCTCACCCAAGAAACCAGTTCCTTTGGGGACATTGGACTGAAGACAGCTTCTGTCTTAAGGATGACATCTGACTACTTAACAGTGAGTCTCAACTGCCTCCTCTTTCGTCACCAGCAGGGTCATTAAATCATGGAAGTCACACCTGTTTACAGAAACCACTTCTCTCTACGTTCACTCTATTCCCAATAAATCCAGCACCTCTTACCCTGCTCTTTCTAGTAACAGCCAGAGCTTCCTTCTACACTTCTCTACTCTCTGCCGAAAGTCTGATAAATTGAGTCATAAATCCTGTCACAGTCTCATTGTGTTTGTGTGGCCTTATTAGTCACATCCAGTGTCTGTGTCGGGTTTTGGGTGCAGGTCATCCACAACAGAGATGAATCAATGTTGTGGAATGTGGAAGAATTTGAAAAATAGAATAAGGAACTTATCTATTGACTTACGTAAGTTTGAGATGCATAGTAGAAATCTGAGTGACATCATTGAGTACAGCAACACCGGTGTCTGAGGCCTGGAATACAATCCTGGCTTCAGACAGAAATTCAAGAGTCATTAGTGCACTTATGGTGTTTATCACCACAGGATAGATAAGCTTACCTAAGGCCTGAGATTAGAGCTGGGGAGAAGGTCAACTGACACTATAGAAATTAAAGGGTAAGAGATAAGCTAGAGCAGCTAGTCTTTGCAGATGGGGTTTCTTGTAACTTAGGAGGGCTAATGAAAATATTGGTCTGGGTAGCCAAGTAAAGGAGTTGTGTAGAGAAAGGAAGAATAGTCTATGGATACTGTTGGCAGGACAATGTGTCCTCTTTTCAGACTTATGCAATAAGGAAATAAAGACTTTGAGCAATGGGAGAGGGGAAAAAAAACCTGACCATGAATGAATTTAGAACAACCAGCCACATATTGAAGGATCTTGCACGTATCATTTAATTGATTTCTCTAACTTTCTGCAGCCTATCGGCACACATTTACTTATTTCCCCCAAGTGCCCTGGCACTAAATCTCTAGACTTTGCTTTTCTAGACGACGGAACCCTATCAGCATCACCAGCCTGGTTAGGTGTCCTCTGCTACAAGTAGCTGCCTATTGGCTGCTCACACGCTATACTGACCATCCAGGTGTCTCCCAGGTTTAGGCTCCAGAACTGTCCTGTATGACAAGCTGTAACTGTAAGTGTGGTGTTGGGGGCAGATGAAGCCCATTTGCTTGAATCCAGGGGCTGTTGCAAGCTCCTCTCAGTGACTCTGACGGCAGCCAAGAGGCCTCAGAAACTCAGCCTAGACTACTTGTGGTATCTGGGTTTCAGCTCCAGGACTAACAAGGGCAACCCATGTCCATTTGTCCTAGGCACTTGGATGCCAGGTCCCTCTTGTGGTTATAGTCCTCTGCAGTTCCTGCAACTTCTCATCTTACCTTCCAGAGGGCAAGAGAGATGGATGCCCACAGAGCTTAGGTGAGCCAGGCCTCTATGACACCATCCTGAAAGGCAGAGACAAAAGCTCCAGGGTAGAGTGCAGAATGAGAAAGACTGTGGTAAGTCTTCCTCTTCCCATCCCTCCACGGTAATTTCTTCTGCTCAGCAAAGTTCCCAAAGGAAAGCTCCCTTTACAAAGAAAGCAGCTGGGAATAGAAAGTTAAAGTGACAGCAATCACTGGGGAAGACAAAGCCATTGACTCATGGCTAGCCCATGACGATTCAAGTCAAGAACACAAATGTTGCAATTCTGTAAGGAGGTGTCTGTTGCTTCTGGGAAGTGCAAGGATTGGAGTCACTTTTCCTGGGTGTGCAAATCTGAGTCCTGGAAGAGACTATTTTGTAACCTCTGTGTAAAGCAGTGATAGTCATTGTATCTCAGGTGAGTCTAACAAGGTTGAAAATTTAGAATATCAGGGAAGTGTTTTCCAGACACAGAAACCACACGAGAGAAATGTTGAGGGTTTGATCATCCTGCCAGAGGCTTGTGTGGCCAGACAGAGATGCTGGCTAAAAGGAGACAAATTTGGAAGGCAGCAGCAATCCCACTATGCTGAACCTGTGCAGATTTCATTGTCAGCAAAATGGACAATGGTAGAAGGGATTCATAAAGAGTCTGCTTTGCACTTTAAAACATTGGCTTTGGGCCGGGCGGTGGTGGCGCACGCCTTTAATCCCAGCACTCGGGAGGCAGAGCCAGGCGGATCTCTGTGAGTTCGAGGCCAGCCTGGACTACCAAGTGAGTTCCAGGAAAGGCGCAAAGCTACACAGAGAAACCCTGTCTCGAAAAACCAAAAAAAAAAAAAACAAAAAAACAAAAAAAAACATTGGCTTTGGCTTCAATGATTACTAACACAGGTTCAGAGTGAGCCACGTGAGAAGTCAAGCCTTATTAACTGACACCGGTCATATCATCCTTGTCTCATTCTATTTCATAGTGGTTTACTTGATTTTCCTTCATTGAATTTAGCTAAACATTTAAAGGTGGACACTTTGAAGAAATGTCTACGTAGTATAATTTTCACTGGTATGCCTCTTTAATTTATGGTGGGTTCCTAATTCCACCTGAACGTTTCCTTCTTCTTAATTTTTTTTCCTAAATCTTCTAATAACATTCTGTAGGCCACAACGGAAACCTTATGTGGTGGGTGAGAAATCACTGTATAATGAATATAAAAATAAGATAATGTGTTTTAAGTATTAAGAACAAGCAAGCAAAGAGGTGGCTATTTAACAATTGTCCCAGTAGTATATGAAGAGAACTTTTCTACCCTGAAAAGAACCTCAGCCTTTTTGATGAATAAGATTAGCCATCAAACACTAATGGAATACTGATGTTACCAAGATGCTGTACCATTATCTTTTAAGGTGGATTATTTCTACTGTTCATCTTAGTGCATTGATGTGGTTGGGATAATTGCTATATGCCGAGCTCTTGGTACTTAGCATGAATGCAAAGGGAAATGTGGCAGGAGGAGAAGACAATTTCAAAGCTCAGTTATAAAGACCATGATAGGAAAGAACAGATGAAGAAACTGGTGTGTGTGTGCAAAGCAGAGTTTTTATTTAGGCATCAAAAAAGTGAAATTATGCTTTTCGTGGGAAAATGGATGGGAATGGAGATTGTACTAGTAAGTTGCACAAAGAATTACCTGTTTCCCTTCATATGTGGAATATGGGGGGAGAAAAGACATGAATATAAAATCGAGACAGGTATATGGAAGGAGGATGGGGACAGAAGACAAAGAAGTATCATGTGAGTGTGATCAAAGTACATGTAAATGTGTGGAGCTGTCACAATCAATCCCTCATTTTATACAATTGATATATTCCTATGAAGGTGTGAAAATTAGTTTAAATGACTCTATGGACTGAATGTTATCCAAAAGGAGGGTTGAGGAATAAGTAGTCTATGGTAGAAGTAAGGTTAGAGGAATATGAGAAAGAGCCACCAGGCATGGTATGCAGACATTCTCTAGAAGATAAAGTAGACAAGGAAGTGGATTATCCAGTAAACCTCTACCAGGAAGCACATAAGCCAACACCCTGACTCTAGCTCAGCGACAGAACGATTTGACTTCTGATTTACAGTAACGAAAGACAACACTGTATTTTTAACATTTATCTATTTATGCTGGGTGTATGCCTGTGTGTGCTTGTGTTTGTGTGTTTGCATGTGTGCATGTCGGTGTGTACACACGTGTCCAGGTGTATGTGTGGAGGTCAAAGGACAAGAAATTGCTAGAGACCATTTTCTCCTCCCCACATGTGAGTTCCAGGTATCAAACTTGGGTCTCCAGGTTTGCAGGGAGTGAGACTTTCCACTGAGTCTTCTTGCTGGCATACTTTTTTTTTTTTTAATGGTACCAAGGAATTTTTTTTTTTTTTCGAGACAGGGTTTCTCTGTGTAGCTTTGCGCCTTTCCTGGAACTCACTTGGTAGCCCAGGCTGGCCTCGAACTCACAGAGATCCGCCTGGCTCTGCCTCCCGAGTGCTGGGATTAAAGGCGTGCGCCACCGCCCGGTGGTACCAAGGAATTTTAATGGTACCAGATATTGAACCTCAGGGCCTCACACATGCTAGACAAGCACTTTATTGTTGTTCTGTATCCCCAGGCAAATCCATTAGTTTCAGACTACTAAATATTTTAATTTTTTTTTTTTTTTACAGTGGGGAACTAATGCAACATGGCATCCACTTTTAGCAGTGGTCCTGAGATAAGTGCTTTCCTCATTAGCTAAGAACAGGGAGAGCATGACAAGGTTAGAAAATAAGGATTTCCTGATTTGAAGTGGACCGTGAGGATAGGAAAAAGGGAAATACATTAACAGGAAAGCCATTGTTTTGGAAACCCTTAGCATGTGGATTCTTAAGTTATTTCTCCAAGCTGCCAGGACTCTCGCTTGTGGTCGTAGGGTGAGTTACCCAGCACATCACCCTTTTGCATTTGTTTATTATTTTCTATCTCATGAAATGTCCCCAAAACCCTAATTTAAAGTCACTACCTTACAGGCAATGTAGAAAATAGATTGGGGGAAGAAAGGAGAGAAGATAGCTGGAAAGAGTCATTGGGAGTTTGGGGGTGTTTAAAAGAGCACAGAAAAAAAGACCCAGATTCAAAGGGAAGTAACTGATCATGGCAAGCACCACTGAGAGAAACATTGTATCCTTTGGTTGATGTTGGTTGAGTTCTCAAATTATGCTTGGAATGGCCAGTACATAAAATTAAATGCTGTAAAATGGAAGAAGTAGAATGAGTACAGAGAGTACAGTAATGATTCTCTGGATGCTTGGACTAGTTCTAACTCATTTCACTTGGTCTGCAATCCATGACAGTTATGCCTCAGATGCCACCTGCTGTGCTAGCGAGGACCCTATGCCATGACTTTCACCTGCAACCTTATCCTCACCACATTTCTAAACGTCACAATTTTTCATCTTTACACCATTGGCAGGAACATTTCACTCCTGTTTAGATAATTTATTCTCTCTCTTTTTGTGTGGTTGTGGCTTCTATCACATAACTTTTTCCCACTGCTGTCTCTTTCTGTGACCATGCCTCAGGACCATTTAACCAGGCCTGCACACCACTGCTTTTGCTTTCTGTCTTGTTTACTATTCCGAGAGTTCCCTATTTCTGTCCCAGAAGAATTAAACTAAGAACGAACTCTCAAGCTGGGAAAAAATTAGGTAGAGTTGGAAAATAACTACAAACAAATTCCTAGTTTTTCCAGAATGTGATAATTCACTGAATGACATTAACAGTTTCGTTTCTCAGAATTAGTGCTATTTTTATCAGGGCATTTCCTAAGCTTCTCGGTTGTTGAGAACTTCTGTCTCATGTCTTATGAAAATATAGATAAAATATAGATAGCCCATGAACATCTCATCCTAACACATGTAGCTTTTTTTATTATGAGGGGGATAGAAATTTCTCACCATTTTGAAATATTTTATACTCTCCAGACTGCGAAATATTTTTAACTCTGAGAGTATGAAATAAAGGTAGTGATCTAGAGTGGTGGATGTTCTTAGACATGAAGAATATGCAAATAGGAAACTATTGGCGATTTTACAGCAGGTTTGCAATGTATATACCTTGTAAAATAGAAGCTTAGTCCCATGGAATATGCCAGTGAAAAGCATCAGGAAGTGTGTACCAGATGTTCATAGATGCATTATTTATCTTATTTTTATTTAAAATAGATTCTTTCCTCATACAATACATCACAACCCAACCACCATTTCCCCTCCCTCCACTCGCTCCCCCCTTCCCTCTCCCCCAGATCCACTCCCTCTCCCTTTCCTCTTCAGAAAAGAGCAGGCCTCCAAGAGACAACAACTAAACAGGACAAAATAAGATACAGTAAGGCAAGGTGAGAACCCTCAAATCCAGAGTCTCAAGAGAAGGCAAAGGAATCAAAGATACATCTGCTCCCACTTTCAGGAGTCCCACAAAACCACCAAGCTAACAGCCATAATAACACATACTCAGAGGACCTGGTACAGAGGTTGCTCCCCTAGAAGCTTAGGGATCCCCATGGAAGAGGAGGAGGAAAGACTGTAGGAGTCAGAGGGGATGGAGGCTTCCAGGAGAACATGGCCCACTGAATCAACTAATCAGGGCTCACATGGGTTCACAGTTACTGAAATGGCAAGGGCAGGGCCTGCATAGTTCTGCATCATTTATTTTAAAATTGCTGTCATACTAACAACAATGACAATGTAAAAGCAAGTCCATAAGCATACTTCTGATACTTTTATTACTTATTTCCAAAGCTACAAAGATATGGAATCTATGAAGATAACTACAGGGATGATAAAAGAGGGATTTGGAAATTTGGGGGTCAGAGGACACTGTCTTGTATGTGTATATTGGAGTTAAATACTAGTGACTTCTATTTGTTGTAATAGGCATCAGACACAAAATTGTTTTGTCATTCGTTATATTTTTTGTTGCTAATTTTTATGAATTGATAGAATATATCATAGCATGAAGTTATCCTCATTCCTTCCTTAATTCATATTCCTGGGTGAAGAGTGCCTGCTTGTGTCACTCTGAATAAGGTGTTTTAAAATTTAGCCATGGCAACAACAGCTACAATCATGTGGGACTTTAGTCTCTATTTGCTGCTAATTAGTTTGTAGCAGTGATAACCACATAACAGGTGGAGGATTAAAAACTATCAAGATATCAGAAATGGGAGATTGGAACCCTTCACTCTTAATGAAGCTTTTTGTGGGGGTGGTTAGAATTTTCGGACGTAAAAATCACACCTACTATTTACGTGCAGTAATTTCCTCATCTACTACAATTCTACTAGCTGTTACAAAATCTCAAACAAATGGAAGACTCTGTAAAATTATCATAAACTATAGATTTATGGAATTTTCTAAGCCCAAAGCAATAATTTATCAGTTAGCAATCCCATATTAATCAGGTTCTAGTAAACTATGAGGTTAAATACAAACCACCCAGGAAATTCATTTTATGTAATAAACAGAGAACACACCCTTGAAGAACTGATGTTGTAAATTATAGGGACTTATGGAAGTCCTACAGCATACCTAACCTAGTAACAGAGTTTCCATAGACAGAAAACTGAGAGTCAAAGGATAAAAATGAGGAAATACAGATGGTAATTAGGGTGAAGAAACTGTTGCAGGAAAAGACAATGTTGAAGTACAGGACATCTGTCAAAAGTCAAGTGCCCGTGCTGTTTGACACAGATATGGGTCATTACTATGAAGAATAAATAGCAGGGTTAATTCACATGTCAATCAACTCTATAACCACATAATAATGTGTAAGTTTCAGCGTTTCCTAAGACTCAAAGTAAAAAGGTTGACATCTTCATTTGAATAAGCACATGTGACTACACTGTGAGTGTTCATTAATATTATCCTAACTGCATTAATTTCTAGGGTGAAAACAACAAAGGAAATTCTTCACAGGCATGTATGTGCACACACACAGGGAGAGAAAGAGAGAAAGACAGAGAACAGAGACAGATAGACAGACCGACATGGATTTTTACATGATCTGATTGGCTAAGCAAAGCCTGACAAAGTTTAAAGGTGACTAGAATGCAAAGTACAATGTCTCTAGCATTGATAGACAGTAAATAACAATGTTACCTGTCGTGCTTTTATTCATTTGGACATATTTATTAATAGCTTTTAATCTAATTAATTCTGATTTAAGATACTTTATATACTTACAAATGAAAATATGGTTAAATAAATGGTGGTAATTTTTATATAAGACTACTATGCAGCTAAAAAACAATAGCAATCACGCAAAAGGTGAAAAGCCCTTACATATGTATTGAAAAACTTCTGGAAAGGATATATATGTAACTTCAATTGTATATACATTTAATTTCCCAAAGTTTCTATAACATTTACCTTATTACCTTTCTAATTATAAAGAGATACATGCAGTTGGATTTTTCACAACCCAATTCATAGTTATAAATGTCTCAAGGTAGTAAGTTGATTAATCTGCTCCCATGTATACATACATACATAACGCTTCTTGAATTTGTATGGTGGTGGTAGCATTGTTTTAAAGAGGATATACTACTAGATAACTTATTTAAATGGGGAAATCTGCTCCTCTCTGATTTATTTGTTGATGCTCATGTGAAATGGGTCAATTTTCTGTTTTTACATGGGTGTTTGATTTAGAGTAGGCTGTATCAACTATTGGTTTTGTATCCTGAAAGTTTCTTAATTTCATTGAGATTTAGTTTTTTTTTTTTTTTTTTTTTTTTTTTTTTTTTTTTTTTTTTGGTTTTTCGAGACAGGGTTTCTCTGTGTAGCTTTGTGCCTTTCCTGGGACTCACTTGATAGTCCAGGCTGGCCTCGAACTCACAGAGATCCGCCTGGCTCTGCCTCCCGAGTGCTGGGATTAAAGGCGTGCGCCACCACCGCCCGGCTGAGATTTAGTTTTTTTATCTTTTTTTTTTTTTTTGGTTTTCCAAGACAGGGTTTCTCTGTGTAGTTTTGGTGCCTGTCCTGGAGTCTGCTCTGTAGATCAGGCTGGCCTCGAACTCACAGAGATCCGCCTGGCTCTGCCTCCCAAGTGCTGGGATTAAAGTTTTTTTTTTTAAAGTTTTTGTGTTTGTTACTATTCCACTTTTATTTTTGTCTTTAATATATTTCTCAAAGAAATATGGACCATATTCAATAGCACATAAAAATTCTGTTTTCTTTTTAAAAAATATATTTATTCTTTAAAAATTTCGTACATGTATACAGTGTCTATGTTTAATGATATCTCCCCCATTCCAAACTTTCCTTAGAACCCCTATTACATTTCTTTCCAACTTAATGTCCCCCTTTTAAATTAATTAAGTAATTAATTTTAACACATTGACTCTTATTATTGTTGTCCACATGCTTATAGGTGTGCAAAAAAATGATTTTCCCTCCCCCTAGCAGAATAGAAGATTTCTTAATAAAGAAAAATGAAAAAAAAACACAGGTAAAGCCACGAGACATGTGGAAAAACACAGATTAATAGAAATGGGTTAATTTAAGTTGCAAAAGCTAGTTAGTAATAAGCCTGAGCAATAGGCCAAATGGTTTGTAATTAATATTAAGCTTCTGAGTGATTATTTTAAAAGTGGCTACAGGACCAGGTGGGAAAGAAAAGCCTCTTTCTATACCATCCTCTGGATATCACATGAATGTTGAACACTTAAACTCAGAGTAGCTCTGCATACCTATATAAGATCTGAACCAGAGTAAGTCAATTAAAAACTCTAGCATGTATTGTAGAGGGGTTATAAGACCCCACCTCTAGTTAAATAAAGTTTTTTTATCTTATAATTTGTTTATAGCTTGTGTTCTCACCAGTTCCCAAAAAGGAAGTGTTTGTTCTTACTAGCTTAGCAGATGGATGTTTTCATAGAGAACCACTGAATGACATAGGATACTTCATAAAACATAATGGATAAAGTAACCATAAATACAGGTTAAAGATATTTTTAAGACTACGTTTTAGGAGATGGGGGATGGCTCACTTCAGGAAGTGCTTGCCATGCCTGTAATCTCAATGCTAGGTCCCAAATTGAGCCATGGTAAGTATGGGACCGTGTGTTGTACTTTATAGTATAAATACACATACGTATTAGCAAGCATGGGTACTCTACTCAATACCAGAATACTAATGCTTTTGAACATACGTATATTTATTCTCAGGTGTTTCACTTCAAGTATTTGATTTGTCAATGGTTTCCTCACTTCTCTGATCTTTAAGAAAACTTACTCAAATTTTCTTTTTTTCCCTATTGGAAATTTTATTAGCAAGTCAGAGTAACAGTGGAAGAGAGTCAGAATTTGATCTTCTCTTATGATTTTATCAAATCAAGAAGTGAAAACGGTACCCAGACCCAATTTTCATAAGGGACACAATTCATGTATTTACTCATAGTACTGTTAAAATCACTCTGTAAAGTAGACATTTCTGAGATTAGGAGCTGGAGCTGTGATTGTGGCGTAAATATAAAATTTTAAGGGATACTCACTGTGAAATTCATAACAGTCTCTTAAAGCCTTCCAAGGGTTCTGAGCAATGATTTCTACTTCTTGTTGTTTGTGTTTATTTTCGTTTTCCTGGAGACTAAGTGAATTAAACCTAAGAAACATCACTGGAAACCCAGATGCTGAGTGAACACTGTGCTTTAATACCTTGGGACCTACAACTGATCTCAAGAGTATTCAACAATTCGGGAAACAAACACACAAATATGTACAGGTCCACCAATGTAACAGTGGCATGGCTGTTCCAGCAATAAAAGCCACTTTCTGATTGGATTTGAGACCAGCTTCATGGGAGGGAATGCATGCATACTGCAAACCTGGTCAAAAGCCCATGGCTAACAAGGCCATTGACCTGTTAGGAGAACTTACTAATATTTTCCTACATGGACATGTAGTTAAACTTCCTTATAAATCTTATGTTTATACCTATAGAATGGTGTAGCTGTCAGCCTTAGTTGGAGAAGTCTCTCTTAGCAGTGGGAAGTGGTCAAAGCAGAGACTTATTCCTTATCAAATGCAGAGCACAAATGACTGCTGAGCATTCATCCCTAAACATGACATCTATGTCACCAACTCTGAGGCCAAGAGACATAGTAGAATGGGGAGTGGAAAGACTGTAAGAGCTGGAGAACGGAGAAAAGTGCTATAAAATGTCATTGCCATAATTAGCATACAGCAATTGTGGCCACCTACATGAGACCTGAATACAGACACAACAAAAACACCAAAGTAGGAGGAGGACTCTCTGTAGGAAGAGGTTCAGCCATGGTGGGTGGAAATATAAAAGGTAATGGGTGGAAATGTGATTACAATACATTGTATGTAAGTAAGAAACTGAAACAATTAAGAAAAGAGGGGTGTCTGTTCTCTGTTCTCTTCTCTGAGGAGCGGTTCTCCAGTCTCTGATTCTCAGAAGGTGAAGAACAAGTCTGAAGAACTAACCAAAATGACTTAAGGCATGAGAGCTTAGGACAGACCACAAGGGTGAAGGTTCAAGTTTAGATTAAAGGACTGACAAGAACTGGTATCGTTGATGAATCAGAAAACTAAGAGAGAGTTTCACATAAGCTCAAGGGTACACAAGGACTGATGTGTGACTGGTCCTGCAATGCAGACTCTGTTTCCTATCAGGAGGCACCAAGGTTCAACATTCTCAGCATCTTTTGTGAAATGAGGGGCTAAGACTCTAGATTAGAATTCACTGAAGCTGTTATATGGAGAGGAAACTGTCACAAGCCAAACACCAATGCTAACTTCAAAAACAAATTATGATTTTTGCCAAACAACAGGTAGGTGAAGCAGTTTACTTCGCATTTTATCTTTTACTATCCCATCAGCTCTTGAAAATGGAAGTTTTAATACCAAAGTCCTACCAAAAATCATAGATACACAAATACAAAGAGGGAAAGACATCCTATGCTCATGGGTTAAAAAACGTTTGTACTAGCCGGGCGGTGGTGGCGCACGCCTTTAATCCCAGCACTCGGGAGGCAGAGCCAGGCGGATCTCTGTGAGTTCGAGGCCAGCCTGGACTACCAAGTGAGTCCCAGGAAAGGCGCAAAGCTACACAGAGAAACCCTGTCTCGAAAAACAAAAAAAAAAAAAAAAAAAACGTTTGTACTATAAATTTATGTTACACAGTTTGATCTATGGATTCAAAGAATTCCATATCAAAATTTAAATACTGTGGGCTGGAGACATGGCTCGGTGAGCATAGTGTTTGCTTTGCAAAAGTGAGGAGGACCCAAGTTTGGATCCCCAGCATTTATGTGAAAGGATTGGCATGGTGGAGAACATCTGTAATTCCAGTACAGAGATAGGCAAAGAGAGACAGATCTTAGAGGCTTGCTGGCCAGCCAATGCAGCCAAAATGATGAGCTGAATGAGAGATCCTGTCTCAAAACATAAGATGGAATGTGAAAGAGGAAGACCCCTGATGCTACTCTTGCTTCTATATGTTCCTCTGAGACCAAAGGCACATGTACACCACACATGTATTCAAAGAAAAAGAAAAATCTATATTACTTTTCACAGAAAGGAAAATTAATAATCCTATATTTTATGGAACCAAAAAAATCTTAAAAATAAGAAAGAAACAAAAGAAAGCCCAAATAATCCCATGCAAACATCACAAATCCAGAAGCCATGTTATGTTGACTTCAAAATCTTGTACAAATTTATTAGAATAAAACTATAAGGAATTAAAAAACAATACACTGATAGGGGATGGAGACATGTCTCAGTGGTTAGGACAACTTACTGCTCTTGCCCAGCACCTACATGGCAGTTCACAACTGTCTGCAAATCCAGTTACAGGAGGTAAGACACTCTCTTCTGGCCTCTGTGGGCACCCACATGTAAGTGCATGCACACACACAGGTAATAAAGTAAATCTAAAATAAATATTGACAAATGGAACATGCTAAAATAAATGCAGAAAGTTATAGTGAAATCTACATATTTATTGTTAATTGATTTTTTTGACAATGTGTCAAGAACACACAATGGGGAAAGGAAAGTCTCTTCCATTCACGGTGTTAGGAAAACTGATACTATAAGCAGATTCACAGAATTCTACCCTTGTCACACCTAGTGTAAATGATCCACCTAAAATCAGGTTGAAGACATAGAAATGTAAGATGTGAAACTGAGAAAATATTGTAAGAGAAGAGGGGAAAGTTACACAGCACTGGGTTGTGGAATTTCTTGGCTATGACCCTAAGACAAAAACAGATGGATATGGGTGTGTTTGCCTGCCCAGCAGAGAAAACAACCAACACAGTGAACGGACAACCCACACACAGAGAGAGCATTTGTAGTGTATGCAAAATATGCAAGGACCCAGTAATTTATAATAAGAAAACAAATATTACCACTTTAAAAAAATGGACCAAGATCTTTGATAGGCAGTTCTTAACACAAGCACAAAAGACTAGTATGTAAATGAAAAGGTAACCAAGAGAAAAGGAAACCATGCACTGTGAGAATGTGAATTAATCAATTAATTAATACAGTCATTTTGGAAAATAGTATAGAGGATCCTTGACAATCTAAAATAGAAATTCTATATAACCAAGACATTTCACTTCAGGATCATGTCCACAGGAACTGAGTAAATATATTGAAGATACATCTGTATTCCAAAGACTACTATTATTGGGATAGTATTCTATCTATTCCCTAATGGTTCTTGAGTTAGAGCATGAGTGTAGGGCTATTGATGTTTTGGAGATGCATGAGACGTGCTAAAAAATGAGTGCTCTCTTAGAAACTTGAGGCTCACAGGGTCTTTAAAGTCAGTTTTCTTTGTTCTCTACTACAACTTCATCCTACCAGTGGGACAGAGAACGTCAACTCTGAAGTTCATAGCAAACATGACCTCAGCTTTGCATAATGTGTCATGTCCACTTTCTCTTGTGAAATGTGCAAAATGATCAAAGATACAATTTCTTTCTCTGAGCTCTTTCTGTTCCAGAAGATCGAGAGTCATGGAAAACCGGGAAGATCACTGAATAGCCTAAAGGAAGACAGTGTCCCAAGAAGCTGATGGCATTGGCTTTATAACATCCTTAATTTATAGCATTGAGAGTTTCTGAAATACATTGCCTCTGATATTTACCTTTAGCTAAAAATCATGCCAATGTTATTTTCCTTGTCTGTCTCAACACAGTCACCGATTTTAATAACACAGTGGATGTTTTCCATTATCCATTTAAATTTATCTTTTTTTAAGGATAAAAGATAATGATTTTTATTGTTCATTGACAAAGTTTTCCAAGTTACATTTGCTCCAAATTTTATAATTGTGTTTAACATTGGTAATACATTTATATTTCCTTTTGCTATTACAAGACTTTGAAAGTATTTAATTCTATCTAACTTTGTGAGGTCACAATCTTAAACCTAGAGGGAAGCTTTGTTTATTTCAAGTGAGTGACTACTTAAGTTTATTTCAAACCCAAAATCTCAGCGTATCTTATCACTAGACACTTTGATGTTAGTCAACATTCTAATCCTTCTGTTTGCTTAGCTTTAGGATTCCTCAATATGAATAATCAGGGAGTGGCTTTGAGGCATGTTCAGAAGCCTCACAGGATTCCTAAACTGTGAGAAATTGTGCGAAACCAAGGGAGCAAGAGCTTATATATTCCCAGCAACCTGAAGTCATTCACATATAAGAGAACATCTCCTCCATGGTACTTTAAAGGCAGCCAGTGCCTCTATTTTCCTTTGTCTAATTGTGTTGTGACCTTTTGACCTTTTCAAGAAGACAAATAACTATTAGTTTATACAATTCACATTGACTAAAGGTACTGTTATTAACTTACCAGAGGTTCAGCATTTCATTCTAATCTACACAATTGGTGCAGCGCTGGTTGGAGTTGCATCTGAAATCAGCACCCCAGAATGGGTAGAAAGCAGCAGCAGTACACCATGAATGTTGAGCAGAGTTCGGGGGAGCAGGTAAGTACTGCAGGTAACTCTTAATAGCTCTCCTGTCTAAGATTCTTGGTTTCAACATCTAATCTTGAGGGGGCTTTTGAACTCTACATTTGCAGAGTCAATCTGGTTGCCATTATCATGAATTTGTTCAGTATGCCAGACTGTGTTTTTATATTCCCGAGAATCTGGGAGTTAGGCGTGGTGCTGTATTTTAGAATTTATATCAAAACATATGAAAAATGAAAAGCAAAAACAGAAAAACACAAAAAAACAAAAACAACTTTGTTAGATGATTGGAAGGGTCATCTTAATAGCAAATATTGAAGCATTTTTTTCATTTTTATACATATTAGTCTATTGAAAGTACTTATTGTTGATCTTTTTCCACCTAAATGTTGTCTACTTATAGTGAAAGTAACAATTACAGAAAATGTCTCATGGAGTGGGAAACTTGGTTGAAAATATATTATTACTCTACTATTCTGCAAATCAACTTTTCTTAGACTCATGAAAACAAATCTGAATGGTGTCATTCCATACTCAAACTAATGCCTTCACTTTACAAATGGAGAAGTTGAAATGTTTATCACTACATGAAGCTATTCAGAGTTAGAAAATGAATTCTTTTTCTAACATATACTTCTTTATAAAAAAAAAATCAAACTACTTTTAAGTTCAACATCTGTGTCCCTGACACAAGGAAATGACTTTAATCAACTAGAATTTGTATACAAAATAACAGCAAAGTTAGACTTTTCTTGAAAATTGTTTTGTAAATTGATGTTGCAGAGGAGAGCAGTTTAGTTTTCAAAACTAGACTATCATAAACTTAATTTATATTTTCCCCAGATTCCAAGAATGATGCATGACACTATGGCTTCAACCTCGAATGTTAAGAGTTTGGTTACGTCCCCATATGCTGCTGAATATGATTTATAGTTTTTGCTCACAGTCACAATGAAAATCTTGATGCAGTTCCCTCCATTATGTAATGTATTTAGTCATGCCAAGTAAACAATAAGACAAACTTCCATGATGACAAAAACGAAAGAAAGAGAGAAAGAGAGAAAGAAAGAAGGAAAGAAAGAAAGAAGGAAAGAAGGAAAGAAAGAAAGAAAGAAAGAAAGAAAGAAGGAAAGAAGGAAAGAAGGAAAAAAGGGAGGAAGGAAGGAAGGAAGGGAGGAAGGAAGGAAGGAAGGAAGGAAGGAAGGGAGAGATTAGAATTTACCATATTTTCAGCACTCTGAGGTTTCAGGTAGCCTGAACCCTCTTGTGGTGCTTAAACTTGAGACAAGGGAGTCCTGTTTTAGACAATTATGTATTGTTTATCTTGGGTACCTTACCTACCTAAAGTTTCTGCTGTTTTAATTTCAAATTTAATTTAATCTAATCCTTCTAGTTTATTTTATCACATGGAATTATTAACAAACAACTAAAGAATTTCCTTCAAAAATTGTAATTTTATTGGCCATATATTAATGAATAAATATTAATTATATTTACTACTGAAACTTTTTCTAAAGGACACTTATTAAAGTTGCCCATTTTTCCTCAATAAAGACTTACAGTTTTCTTTGTGTGAATTCGCTCACATTTTATATACTTCATTACTACTATGAATAGTACACATGTACCTACCACCAAAAAAGCAAAGACTCTTATGTATATTTCTTTATACATTTACAACCAATGAACGAAGCGAGTTGTTATTTTAATAGATTATATGGTTGATTATTTAAGATTCTGATAACAGACCATCCTGCAAATGTTGGCAGTTTTGTCTTTCCTTTTTCTTTATTCGTATGTATTCAGTAGAACTTTCAGGAAAACATTATCCACTTCTCCTTCCTGTAATGGGACGGCTCTCAGGTTTTGCTGTTAAAGCATACTGGTCATTATTTTGAGGTAAATATTTCCTGTCACATTTAGGAACTATTCCTTTCAATTTTAGTTCATGTAGAGTAATCTTCCTTGTCTCCTTTTGTCAGGACAGGATGTTTACATTTGGTCAATGGTACTGGGACATCTATTGATACAATCAACCTAGTTTCCTTCTTTGATCATCTGGTGTGAAATGCACACACATCTGTGTCATATCACTAAGCCATCATGACACCCTTAGAATTTACCTAGTTCTTCCCTCATGTCACATTATTTTCATATTATTTTGTGTTTGTTTTTATGTATATTTATGTTCCCAGATCACATAAACTTTCCTCATTCTTAAAGTTTAAGACTTGCTGTCTATCTGATTATTTATTGACTTTCTGTCTCTTTCTGTATAGCTATTAAGAAATCCGTACTGTTCAACTGAAGGAACACACTGTGGCTGTAGATCACACCATGTGACTTGTGAGCTGCATCCGGTAAGGTCTGAGGAAGGTGGCTAGAAGTATCTATTGTTCCTAAGAATAACATGAAATAGGACAGTCAAGCCCTTCTCTAGCACTTCTCTGAGGTTACTGGGACATAAGGTCTCCTACAAAGTGATAGCACTAGATTGTGTGTCTTTAAGGTCCTATAGATCAAAGTCAATTTACTCTCTCTGTTTGTATATTTCAGTGAGATCCCTTGTATTTATGCCTGACATGTAAAATATATTTAATAAGTAATTTTAATTACAATAGTTAATATTTAATGTGAAAATTTAGAACAATGAACAATGAGCAAAAATAAACAAAAAACCCCCTTGAATTTTCCACCCTCCAAGGACAACTATCTCCGTGTGTCTTTATTTTTATACTTGTCACTACCAATTAGAAAACGTTGTCTACTTTGAGAAGTGTGTCCCTGATAATATCATGATGATTTCTAAGTCAAGCTATTTAATATTAAAACTTATTGCTGTAATACAAAAGGGATCACTGAGGGATTTTATTGTCCTCACAGGATTGTAGGCATGGTGTGTGTGTGTGTGTGTGTGTGTGTGTGTGTGTGTGTGTGTGTGTGCATGTGCTGGGGGATTTGTGGTTTCATAATAGTCTTTAGAATAATGAAATACGTTAGTCTTACTCTAGTTGAAATCTGTTACCTGTTACTATTTTGTAACTGCAGAAATAACCACTCTCGTAATGCTTTTCAGGTTCCAGAAAACCCATGTTCACTCTGGAAAATATTTCTAATGTGTCTGTTGGCTTGTCTAGTTGCCACAGCTATTACAGCTCTGGCCTTTTATTTTGGCCCCTTTGGCAACCCCAACAATACCACCATCGTCATTCACACAGATGGAGGGTCCCGTCAGGATCCCTGCACCTCTGCTCCTACAACGTCTCTGACCTCAACACCTCCACCTGGACCTGAGACCACTCCATCTTCTACTCTAACTACTTCAGGTTCACCTACCAGCCCAACCACACCTACTACAGTGATGACTAATACCACCATAGAACATGAAGTTGACATTGAATATGATGTGGCAGTGTGAAATCTCAACCCTCAAGCCAGATCAATTTCCTCACTGAAAGGGGACATAGTCAAGATTCTGAACCCTGCCATGACCTCTCAAAGTACATGGCTTTGTTAGATCCAGTTCTCTACTAATCTATGCTGCTTTTCATGTGGTGATAGTCTTGTACTGATTGTATAATACCTGAGATAGATAGGACGTCAGTAATTACTACCATCTTTTAGAAGTTCTCTCATTCTGAGACTTTTACCATGTCAGGAACAATGAAAAAGGACTTAGACTAGGACATTTGGGTAAGAGTTGGCTAGATGGTCACTGCCTTCCTCTCTTGCATGATATAGAACTGTTGTTCTACAGAAGAGAACATTTTTTATTTTTTCTGAATTTGTGTCACTCCTTGGCATGCTGGTCATGCAAGGAAAAAGCCAGCTAAGGTCATCATGTTAGTGCTTATAAATTCTTACTTTCCAACTTCTCTCCTTGAGACAGTTAGGCGTGGCAAAGGAGTTTCCTGGAGGGGACAGGGGATCTAGGTCTACCTAGTGGCCCTGGATGTCCAGGGACGGTAACATCAAGTAGAGGACATGTATTGTTAGGTATTATGAAAGACAGAGGTGCTGTTTGTCTGACCTGTAGCATTGAGTCTTAGGAGTTTTGTTGAAGTGTTCTCTGCCTGACTTTTTGTTGCTCTCGCTTCCCTATTTGCAAGTTTCAATAAACCTTAACTTTTGCATGCCATCTCTGAATGTTATCTTTGATGTCTCAGCAACCTAGCCCACTGTCTTAGCATATCTTGGCTGTGAATGATGCACTCACTATGTTAAGTGATTGGAAAAACAAAATTTCAGAAAAACAAAACTTCAGTAGACTCCGAGTGACTAACGTAGGCTAATACAAAGAATGTTTCATTATCTCTTTTGTACTATCAACCTTTTTGGCATTATTTTTATTAATGTTTTTGAGAATTTAATACAATGTATTTTGAACAGATTCTTCATCTCCAAACTCTTCCAAGAACGACCCTTTCCATCCTCCCATCCCTTCTGAACCAACTTTCAGGTTATTTCTTTTTTATTTTTTTTTCTTCTTTCCTCATTGAGCCTGGCTTGTGATAGTCTTGGAATTGGGGCTTGCCCTGGAATAGGGTCATTCTACCAGAGTTACATCATTAAAGAAAGTTGATTCTTCATCTCCCAGAAGCTGTCAAATGCCAGTAGCTATTTGACCGGTGATGGTACTTCCTATATGCCTTCTCCTGCTTATGCTGAACTGTTTTGTGAGGCTGGAGTTCATAAAGGTGGTTTGCATGCTGTCACCTTAGTTACTGTGAGACTGCTCTATTGTGTATTGGAAACAGTGTTTTTTTTTGAAGTTACCAACCATGTCTGGCTCTTAGAAGCTTTCTGTCTGCTCTTGCACAAAGATCCCTGAACCTTGGGCAGATGGGTGTGAGATGAATGTCCCATTTAGGGTTGAGAGCACTCCACAGTCTTTGACCAGTTGAGGGGGTAGATCTGTGTTAATTGACATCTATTGCAAGAAGACACTTGGATGAAAGTTAAGAGATGCACTAATCTATGGGTATAAAGATAAGAATTAAGGGGACAGTTAATTACTGTGGCAATTTAGTAGAATAATATTATTAGCCCCAGCCCCACCCCTGGAGCCTATGACCTAGGAAGCCATGGGTTTGGGCCCAGTTAATGGCACTGAGTACAATTTCTTTTTTTTTTTTTTCCACAATTACTATCTTACAGAGCAGCACTTAGATCTAATCAGAAAATAGTTGGTTACTCCCATAGCATTTATACTATCTTGCACAGGTGGGCATAGCTTGACAAGCCAGTTGCTCTTGCTTGCAGGGTTCACAAGTGAGATTGAGGCACATTTTTTTTCTTCTCCAAAAGTATGCACAGCAACTTATAGAACCATGAACACTATCTAGCAGAGATATACTGCAATAAGAACTCCAACAGGACTAGAGGCTGCTGCATGGACCCTGCTCAATTCCTGCCTGCTAATTCTCTAGCCACTATCTACCATCTAGCCACTGGAATTCCTTCCTAGTCTCTCGTGTTTGACTTTTTTTTTTTTTAGCATTCCCATGCCACTAGTGAGAGGAACAGCTCAGCTGTTCATTAAAGTGACTTTTAAAAATTAATAAATACCCAATGATCTGTACCGAAAGGATCTTCATATTGGGGAATTCAGAAAAACTAACAATCAATGAGAAATAAACAATGAACATTTCAGTTAAAGATTGGATGTAGAACAAAGGTGAATAAATATCTGCATTAGAACAGAAAATGAGAATACAAGGGATAAAATAAAATTAAAAGCAAAGGCGCACTGAGCAAGACTTCAGATGGAGACAAGGGATATATTTACATGCACTTACACCATACTTTCTAGTGAGCACTCTTGATATCATCCTCAAGTTTCATATGTTGCTTGATCTCTACAGCTATTTTAGGGACCTACCTAGAAAAATTTGAACCATTAAGTTGCTCTGTGCTTCCACATTGTTTAACGTTTGTTCAATGGTACCCATGTTCTGAGTGACTAATACTTGAAGCATAAGAAAATAATTCATGTGATAAAGAAAGCTGCCTCCCTACCCTCTGATTGCTAACCCTACAAAACCAGGCTGAATTGACACTGAATGCTGTTAGCCAAAGATGCAGATTACAAATAAAAAATGGGTGAGTTCCATATAATTCTAGATTTGTTTGCTGAAAAGATAGGCCAGTTAATTTAGAGTAGACTTTAGAATCTTGTAGAGAAAAAGGTTTGCAAAAGTAGTTGATATGCTATCATTCCTTCAATTTTGTTAACTATAGGCTACTTTTATTACTTCTCAGGGTAAACATAAAAGCCAAGTCTTTGAAGAATTATTGTATGTACTACATAATTACTTTCTGGTATAATATAAGAATGAAGAGAGATATATGAATTGAAAACTCTTAACTTGTACTCTATGTAAGAGTTTAAAAAATGTAAGGAAATAATTATACATGCCATTTTCTTCAGAATGGTTTTAAGAATTTATTTCTGTTGTACATTGATATAGGAAAGTTTAATTTTGCTAGGTTGGAGTGTATTTCTATGTATAGTTTAAAATTTGCTTTGTGATATGATAAAGATACCTTTAGGTTTTAAATGCATTGCCAATAAAAGATAATACAAAATGTTCTGTATTCTCCAAGGTACTTTGAGTAATATGAAGCTGTGATGAGATTTCTATCATGTGCTTAATATTGATTCAGGTTGCCGCAATATGGAAGCTTGCCTTCTTAGGGCAGAAGTAACATCATGGCTGGAAAACTAACTTTCTGGGTTAAATATTGTCATGGAGGGGATTCTGATTCAGATTATCTGAAATGATCAGGTTTCTGTGCTTATAAAAAAGGAGATTGGAATGGATTCTTGATTTTTTTTGTTTTAGGTTTTAATGATTTAATAAACTATTAACTAGTCCACAGAGTTGTGGGTATTACCTTTATGTGTTAAAGTATCTAACTTGACAACATTTTTAAAATGTTAGACACTACTGGATGAGGAGTGCACATTTAGTAGGCAAGTAATTTAGCATATCTACAACCTTATCTAAAGCTTGGCTGGTTTCAATGATTAACTCAACACATACTATAGCCATCATACTTTCTGGTATTTATCACTTCAACACTTACCCACTGATCTCTAGTGGCAGCAATGCATTTAAAATTATTTACACAAATGTTCACTATTTAAACAGCTGACAACTTTTTATAATTTTCTGTTTATGTCTATTTGTGTGCATTTTCTTCTACATATTACTTTTGTGCAAATCAGACAAGATGAATTTTCAATGTCTGTGAAAGACCTCAAAGCATAAAACAAACTAAATAAACACGTTAAATAAATACATGGTATAACAACAGAGAGAAGAAGCTAAAATCATTCTGGAAACTATGTCATGTCTTTTCTGTGAGCACACATCTACTTTGAAGTTTAATTTGATTTGTCAGAACATTATGTGCACAGGTTCTGTGATATCAGGTGTATTTGTGGCTAGATTTGTGTCTGACCTAGATAGAGTCTAGGAATAAATGGAACAAGAAACTACAAATTATTGCTTCCAAATTCCTGACTCAAAGACACTTCTGTCAGTCTGTAATGTAAAGTTTATCATAATTGAAAATTGATCCTGAACAAAGCAAGCTACCTACTCCATAGAGCAAATCCTCCCCAAATTTGCATACAATTCTATTATTTTTCGTTTCCAGAAATTAGTCATATGACCATGTTCGGTTGCCATAAAAGGGCTAAGAGCATGTATGGATGTCTCTGTCTACCAATATGGGTTGTATTTATGTAGAAAACAAGGACAATGAATATTGGGGACAACCAAGAGTCTGACAGTAATTAAATTAGGACATTAAGAAGAATATGCAAGCATTTTTCTCTGTCTCTAATCTCTTTATGATCCCCAGGTTTTATTTATAATTCTTGAATAAACATCTGACAGTTACAAAATTATGAGGATGTATAATAATCATGAGTCATTTACAGTGATAGGATGAGCTGACTTTAGGTGGCAACCTCACTGACTGAGGATTCATGTCTCCAGGAAGCTCACCTTCACTGGTGACCAACAACAGTCCCTCCCTGAAGGTGTGGCTCATGCCTTCCAACCTTTGTACAACCCCAAGGAGCCCAGCCCTGTGCTGGCAAGAAGAACAAAGCACATGTGTTGTACAGATGTGTACACACTGACAATATCACAAAGACATCACGCAGCTAGAAGAGCCTTATGAATTGTCCAATCCAAGCTCTCCACCTAAAAAGGGACTGGAGCTGGAACAGTCTTTGGAGGGCTGTGGGGCATGAAGGAATAGTGCAAAATACTTAATCCTTTTACCTTGTGGATGTCATTGATGCATTGGTGCCTAAAGCTGAGATTATAACTAAAATTATGGGACTCTGCTCCAGCATGAAACAATTTCTGATTAACATTTGACTGTTTGCTTATATTTATGGATGTGTTCAAGTCACTTTTTATTGGTTCTATTTATTTGATGAATTATATTTCCAAATGGAAGAAGTAAAATGAAGTTCTCTAGTAACATTTTTCTCTTGATATTTTTTCCGTCATATCTTTAATTTTACCTTTCACTGCCACTGAGATTTATTTTTTCTTCTTTCAAGTCTCATTGAAGACTAGTATAGGAGTTAAGATGTTCAAACTTGACAACTAAGCAGCCACTATTTGAATTATAGCATTCTCAGTTACTATGTGATCTTGGGAATTGTAGATCACGCTTCTAGACCTCCATTTCTCACCTAGAAAGAGAGGATAAAACACTATATATTTTGTAGGGCTACTGTGCATATAAGTGAACTAATACATGTAAAGCACATGGAACAGTAGCCTGGCACATGACAGCCGTTAAGTAGATGTTAACCCGTGCTGTCAATCAATCTGAGATAAAGGTGAAATCCTTAAATCACGAATGGGTTTTCCATTGTCACCTGGTCCAGTTGTTACCATTTCTCCTCTTTCAATTAGAAGTTGATAAATAATGAGAAAATTCAACTGATAATGCTATCCAATTAAAAAAAAACTTTCATGAGAGAATTGAAATGTAGGGAAGCTTTATTCATGAATTGCTCAAGGCTCTACACAGGTTAGAACCTGGTGGAATAACAAGTAACACGTATTCAGAAAATCCTGGAAGCGATTTGAGATTAAAAGACCTACCTCCTGTCATGCAAGAACAACACAGAATATGCTGTTCAATGGCTAAACCACAGCGAGATAATTACACTGTTACTTCTCCTAAAACAACAAATAGTTTTTAAAAATTAATAACATTTTTTACTATGAGGATCTTCATAATTCAGAGAGTCAAGTTGTTAAAACATAACTGAGGTCTGCTCTTACGTTGCAACTCTGTAGCACTTGGGATTCTTACAGAATGTTCTCCCAAGGACCTATGTGCAGTTAACCTCATGGCTTTCAACGACAGACTACAGCATACTGATCTGCAGCCTGGACAAGGGCGAGGAGATGGGCTCACATGCTTCATCATGTCTTTCTTCTCCCCAACCAGTATGCTTTTTGTTTTGTTTCAATTTTTTAAAAAATCGAAAATAGATTGTTTTCATAGAGTATATTCTGACCACAGTTTCTTCTTCGCCAGCTCTTCCCCATCTCCCTATCTACCTAACAACCCAAATCAACACCCCTCCAGAGTGTTTTTGTGCCAAGATTTCTTTTGAGAAATGGGAGCATCTCACAAAAGGAATAATTTGCCTCCACTTCCTCACAGAACATCACAAACTGTGGTTCCCAATACTGGGCTTGAAAGACTAAAAGAGATTTGGAGTCTTTTCTACCTCCCAGTTGCATGCCCCTCAACAGGGGATCTCTTAACCTTTCTAGTCATCAGCATCTTTGTGTATAAACTTGGGCACTGAGTTTGTTTCTAAAGTTGTTCTGAAGGTAATCCAATGTCACAGGCATGGGGGCAGTCTGCAGTTGTGAGGGCCAACCCAAGGAAAGCTGGGATTATTATTACTTACTTTCTTTTATGAGTTGGAAGAACCACTAGGAATTGGTGCTAGTATATTTTTACTATAGAAGAGTGATGCTTCATCCACTCTGATTAGAAACATGGGTTCTGGGGACAAAAAAAAATAGACTATTGAAACAAGTTCCATGCATTAATTGTGACCTCCTCAAGGTCCAATGTGGGTTGCCCATTAGTTAAAGGGGAATAATAGTAGCATATTGCTTTTATAGTTGTAAGGACTACATGTGTAAGGAGTTATAATATAGTTATGCAGATTATATAGTTTAATAGTTTTGTGTAGAAAAATGATTCCGTCCACTATGGGCTTTACCATTTGTCAGGTATTGTTAAATCAGTTTTCGTTTGAAGTACCTGGCTTACTGATAGTTTGTCTCAGGGTTCCTCTGAGACAAAATTGCAATGCTTCTTACACTGATACCTTCTTGGAGAATCACTTTTCTGCTTTGATTCTCCCTGCTTGGGGAGCAGGTGTTTTCCAGGGACAACAGCTATTTCTCTGCCCTAGGCTCACTTCCCGATAACCTACATCAAGGTGGTCTCTCCTGAGCGCCCATTAAGCCTGGCTTGAAGACAAACCAGTGTATTTGTGTTTCAGAGTGCCCTTCAGTGTCTTAGCCCAAAGCAGTCCTCCAGGCAGGGGAAAGCTTAGGGATGTGATTTCTAGTAGAGTATTACGTTGACCCTGTTTTGTTATTTAGCCTGCTTCTCCTTATGTCACTGTTTATCCTGGCTCTTTTATGAGAGGATGATTTTTTAAAATGTCTTTTCCCCCTTAAATTTAATTGTGACTCAGACCCTTCCTGGCTACCTCTCACTGCCCGCACCCCATATTGATCTCATTTTCCCGTGACTCCTAACTAGGTCAGTCTTCCTTTGTGGAAGGTGGAGTGTCTTTTGACTCCTAGCTTGTCATCTATAGGCAAGCTATTAATCCCTACATTATACATCAGAGTGAGTAAAAATTTCAAAGAATAGTCTTCTAAGCCACTGTGAATTACAGGAGATTAGCAGTCTCAAAAACAATGATGGAATATGAGGACTACAAATCATCACTGATGGAAAAGCTGCAAGACTCTGTTATGCAGAATGGGATAGTCACCGGCATTAGGTGCTGCTGGAACTCCCAAGAAGTTTCCAAGGCAGTAAGAATTCAGAGGAATAAGGAGGACAATTGGATTGGGAGACCTTTTTTCCTACATGGTTCTGGTTGGCAAGGATTTGGCAATAGATGGTGATGATTGGAACACAGCCACACCTAGCCTGTATATGTATAAGAATAGCTCTAGTAGACACCAGTCTTAAGGACAATGATGCCTTGCTCTGCCACTCTGCACCATTTGCAAGAAGGCTCATCTGTTACAGAGTAGGGTGTGAAGTACTAGGCAAGTTCCATGAAAACTACTGAACTATGGTGAGGTACCAACGGTTCCCCATGGACTGTTTCTTCAAATATTATTATCTAAAATATACACAATTATGTGACACCATGTGATATTCCTATTCATATGTATAATATATTACAGATGAGTGGGGTAGTTAGTATTTCTGTGTCCTCAAAATTTTTTTCTTGTTGATATTTTTTTCAAGACCAAGTCTCATTCTGTAGCCTTGGCTGGCTTCAGATTCACTGTAGAGCCCATATTGGCCTTGAACTCATAGCAACTCTCTTATGTTTGCTAAGATTACATGTATGATTCATCACACCAAATCCCAAACATTTTTTTAAGTTTTAAAATTATGTTTGAAATAGCATCAACCTCTGTAGTCCAGGGTTGGCCTTGAACTCACTATTCTCTTTTCTCAACCTTCTAAGTGCTGAGATTACAGGGATAGTCCATCACAGCTGTCATCACACTTTAATTAACATTTAGTAAGTGCACATGTATATGAGGTATACACCTGTATACAATGTGCACTGATCAAATCAAGGCAATTTAAATGTCCATCTCTTTGTCATTACTGTTTTTTTTAAACAAACATGGCATAATCTCATGAGGTTGCTATAATAATAATTGGTTTCAATACAGAGCAGTAACTACTTGAGGCTGGGAGGGGTGAAAGAAGAACAGTGGAAAGTAAGTACCAGTCATAGTTACATAGAAACAATAAGTTCTGGCGCTCAACAATATAAATATGCAGTTAAAATTCACAATTTTTAATGTATGTTTTATGAAATAGAGGAAATGTGTCTTAATACTGTTGCTTTACTATTTTTGTTTGAAAGCTCTGCTTACATATTCATTCTGTTAAAATGAGTGGAGAAATGAAAGAACATTTTAAAATGTCTATCCTCAAGTTATTGTCATTTGTAACGAAAAACAAAAGAACCCAGTGTGTGAGGGATCATAGTCAAAACATCTCTGGATTTGCAGACTTTCTTTTCTGGGAAAATAGATCAAGGCTCTAATGGAAGGGGCAGCAGTTAAGGTGGGTCTTAAGATTGTTTAGGAACTTGCTTGCTCGTTTAAATGATTCATCTAATATAAGTCAAACATGTTCATCATGCAAAGAAAAATTGAACAATTCAAAGAAATATATGGATGCACAAAAAATTAGTTTTAGTACCAGAAACAATCACTAATAATATTTTCCATTGTCTAAAAATTCACATTTCTCAAGACCTATTTCAGTTTCCAGCACTCACACTAGGCAGCTCACAACCACCTGTAACTCCATCTCCAGGGGATCAGATGCCTTTCTCTAACCTCTGCTGCCATCACTGGTAGTTTATCATTTTATCAAAGCTGTAGATGGGAATGGGAAAGGTACTGGTGTGTGTGTGTGTGTGTGTGTGTGTGTGTGTGTGTGTGTGTGTGTGTGTGTGTGTATGCTTTTGTTTATTTGTTGTGCACTGTAGACCCCAATTTTTCTTCTTTTTGGTTGACAAAAAATACAGAAATAGTAGGTTTAGCAGTGCTCTGTAGCTAAACCAGAGACTTTTGATTGTGTATTTCACCCTTGTCCTGATGTCTGACTTTAGAGGCTTTATCCAACTTTTTCCTCATCTTCTAAAGTTGGTTAACCAGACCTGATCTGCCTACGGCAATGAACATCTTTCATACCCCGAAATGTGGGCAGAGGAGATTTCTGGCCTTTTAAATTCATTATCATCATCTTACTCTCAGTTCTCAAAGGAAAAATCCAGGTAGTCTCTATTTCCTTATCTACCCAACAGGCAGACCAAGGAGATGATTTATGGAAGCACTATAGATCTAATTCAAAACACTCAAAATTTAATCTTGATGATTAAACTACCAGTGATAGCAATAGAAATTAAATCTAAATATACAGGTAAAGCCCATTTGCTATACTCCTTGTAGTTCAAAATTAGATGGAAAGACTTTGTAGACTGATAAAATCAAATATTTTTCAATAAATAGTTTGAAGAGATTTTTGTTATGAATCTGTGATTTTATCTTCTTAAAAAGAAAAAAAAATAAGTGCATGTTTACCCTGAACAACACAGTGAAATTAAACTTGAAATTAGTGTCAGGAAATAAGTAATCTTCAGCTTAGCTGAGGTGAGATAAATGTTAAATGTACTAACACGACATGTGCACATGTAAAATGTACTAAATATGACCATACACATGTTAAACGTACAAAGCACAACAACACACACACGTGTTAAATGTACAAAGCACGACACATGCACTTTCTGTTTTCTGTGACTGAACTGCCTCTTTTGTCATTGAATGTGGTAATGCACAGAGAGGAAAATAAAAGCCATTGACCAATTTGGGGGTGAAATGGTTAGAAAAATGGTAATATATCATATGCATTGCATCAGCAGTTACCAGGCTCTGAAGAATATATAAATGTAGTAGGAAGTTTTCCTGTGTTCTGCCTCTTCTTGCAGCTGCTTGGTTCCAAGTAAACACACAGAAGCTTATTATTAATTACAGACTGTATGACCTATGGCTCAAGTTTCTTGCTAGCTAGCTCTTTCATCTTAAATTAATCCATTTTTATTAATCTATATGTTGCCATGTGGCTGTGGTGTTATCAGTCTCCTGGCATCTTGATGCTCCTTGGGCGGTATGCTGGCATCTCTCCCGTCCTGCCTTTCTCTTTCCTGTATCTCTGCTTGGATTTCCCACCTGCCTCTAAGCTGCCTTGCCATAGGCCAAAACAGCTTATTTATTAACCAATGTGAAGAACATACATTCACTGTACAGAAAGACATCCCACAGCACAGCCCCTTTTCTGTCTAATCTAAAAGGAAGGTTTTTTTTAATTTAATTTAATTTTTTTTACAATATAATTTAATTCTACATATCAGCCATGGATTCCCTTGTTCTCCCCCTTCCCACCCCCTCCCCTTCCCCCCAGCCCACCCCCCATTCCCATCTCCTCCAGGGCAAAGACTCCCCCGAGGATTGAGATCAACCTGGTAGACTCAGTCCAGGAAGGTCCAGTCCCCTCCGTCCATGCTGAGCCAAGTGTCCCTGCATAAGCCCCAGGTTTCAAACAGCCAACTCATGCACTGAGCACAGGACCCGGTCCCACTGTCTGGATGCCTCCCAAACAGAACAAGCCAATCAACTGTCTCACCTATTCAGAGGGCCTTATCCAGTTGGGGGCCCCTCAGCCATTGGTTCATAGTTCATGTGTTTCCATTCGTTTGGCTATTTGTCCCTGTGCTTTATCCAACCTTGGTCTCAACAATTCTCGCTCATATAGACTCTCCTCTTTCTCGCCAATTGGACTCCAGGAGCTCCACCTGGGGCCTAGCCATGGATCTCTGCGTCCAGATCCCTCAGTAGTTGGATGAGGTTTCTAGCACGACAATTAGGGTGTTTGGCCATCCCATCACCAGAGTAGGTCAGTTCGGGCTGTCTCTTGACCATTGCTAGCAGTCTATTGTGGGGGCATCTTTGTGGATTTCTGTGGGCCTCTCTAGCACTTTGCTTCATCAAAAAAGAAGGTTTTAACTTTAACACAGTAAAATTACATATAACAAACAGTTATCAAGCAAGAATTACAGTTATAATATCTAGTCTATTTGTATTTGGCAAAATTAAAGAAAATAATTTGTTATCTATCCTATCTATATGAGCCTAAAGTTTTATATTTAATTTACCTTTTATCATAATTAAGGAAAGCTATAACTATCTAGTCTCAACTCTATCAAAGACCCCAGAAGGATATAATAGCTAAGTAAACAGGAAGTGCATTGTAAGCAACTTCAAAAATTATAGAAATGACAGAGACAGCTGGCTGCCTGGACAGTCACCCAAAGTTCCTCTGCAACATTGGGGCACCCATTTTCAGTCTACAGGCCTAGAGTCTCTGGCAGACATTTTAGTGAAGTAGGAAATTTGAAGGATTGTCTCACCTATGGGCAAAGTTTGTCAGTTGCTTTCCTCTGTGTCTTGTAGAATGTCTGGCAGTTTCTTCTGGAAGCCGAAACCTGAAGGACCATCTGACCTTGATTTGGCAAAGTTCAGTAGTCATTTTCCTATGGGTCCTGCATGTCTAGTTTATGTAACACACTGTCAAGCAGTCCAGGCAAGAACAGTTTCTTGCCCAAATGTCTAGCCTTTTACATATTGTAAGCAAACTCCATAATGAGTTTCTCTGATGCCCAATCATCCTCTTTGAGGTAGATTGGTGTTGCTAGAAGCAGACATATCTCATTGTCCAGAAAAGTCTAAGTTCTTAAAACATTTTAAATGTCATATTCTGTAGGTCTTTGAAGTGTTAGAAGATTATCTACCTATTTGAAATAAATCTGTGTATACCTAGGAAACTTAACTAGCATGGCTGCAAGTTTGATTATTATAGATGACTATTAATTTATGTTTCTTAATTATGTATTACAATTTTAAATGAGTTGCATAAACATAATACCTTAAACAAGAGTAGAAATATACATATAGTATAACAAAATTGACCTTAAATTTGTATTAATAAACCAAAATCCATACCAATGTAAAGTATTTTGAGATTAACAGTTGTTTTTAAATTAAAATAGATTTAATAGTCAACCCTTTTATCCTATCATTTCTGTATCATACATTTCTATATCATACCTCCCTTTATTCTTTTAGAAAGGATTGCTTTGACCAATAACTATTTATAACCAACCCCTAAACAAAGACAAACATCCATAATCTATTTTGGGGGAACGTGGTCATAATTTTTGTAGGCTACTTCCTGCTGATTGGGGGCACTGGTAGTCTTATGGGGATACAAAGAAAATTTTAGGAATATGGTCAAGTCCTGACTGGAGTAGTATGTGAGGCTGTATTGCTGAGCCAGTTGCCTTGAAGCTATTCTGGATGTTGAATCATCTGGAGATCCCTCAGGGGTCTTCCTTGATGGAACCATATTAACCTGGAATCCACAGCTTTTCATCTTCGGTGGAAAGAAAAGCAGAACATCTTTTCCAAAGCAACATATTCTTATACATAAATTTTGAAGTCAAGATACCTTTAAAATATATGTGTTGGTTTAACGTAGTAGCCCCCACAATCAAATGTCTCTCTGCAGTTAAAAATCCCAAAGACAATGTAATAATATGCAGTATACAGATTCTTTGTGTAATTTCCATCTTTATGTGACTTAACTTGTATATATGTATTACGCCAGCAGTTACCAGGTTCTGAAGAATATATAACCACTTCAATAACTTTCTTATTGATCCAGTCTCTAGTATGTGTGAACAGGTTTTAGGCTCACCAGTTGTAACTGAATATTAATATAGCATACAGGAATTCCCAAAGCAATACATGAGCAATACTGGCTTATGGTAAACACCCAAAGGGAGGGAAAAAAGTCACCCTTCTGAGTAAGAGAAGTAACCAAATCAAACACTTGTGACTAGAATTGAAGAGCTCTAAACATAGAAAATACAGTACTAGTTCTAGAAATGTAAGCTTTGTTCAAATTGAGATAGTTTGATTTACTAAAGCATCCATTTTTTTAACATTACATCTTAAACCACACAACTAAAGTCTGAGCATTTGAAGTAACATACTTACTGCTTTCCCTAGGGGTGCCTTCCAACCTATTGTCACAAATTGTCTCAGAGAAAAGTCATTGGTTTGTAAGCATGAAGTCATTTTCTTTCTCCCTGCATTCTCTCCTTTAGTTACATACCATATATGATCACTGCCTTCCTAAACTGTAATTTGCTTCCTACAGTTAAGAAGTTATTTCACTAACCCTTGAATTTCATTTCAAGTTGGTGAAACTCCCATTTGTCTACTTCCTCTGAGTTATTTGCCTGTGATTTTAGTGAAGATGCAACAGCATGTTGTTTCTCTTTTCCTCTTCAGCAGTTAACAAAATAAAATCAGTTGCTTCATGTCTTTCAACACTAAAGCTGTTTTGTTACAATTAGGAAGTAGCACCAGAACACACTAAATTTTTGGACAGTTCAAAATCAACCAGGACAGGAAAAACCAGGTCATGTGGGAAAACCCATGAAAGAGACAGCATCCATCTGACCCTGAGATGGATTCTTAAGGAAGATGAGAAACTCCCAGCCAGGCTCTGCCCAGTGCCACTCCCTACTAGACTCCTTAGTTGTTCCCAAACGATATGCTTTCTCTGGGGATGCTCCTGTCTCTTCTGCATTGAGTCTTGCCAGAGGCCCAGAGCTTCTGACAACACAAAGCAGCTCTCACTAAATGATGTGCCTTGATGTCTCAACCATTATCTACAGTAAGCCTGAATCATCACTGAGATGATTGGAGGAAGCCTACTGATTGAGCAAGTTCTTCTTCAAAGATGAGTGTCCTGCTTGGCAACCCTATCACAGAGGCATGTTTTTGCTTGAAGATGAAAAGAATTGTAGTCTAACCTCCCACTGACAGCTAGGAATCATGACCCTGGCACAGCCCTTCTGTTTTATGGGAGCAAATAGTAATACACTCACTGCTCCGTAAAATACATGTCTGTAAATAGTATACAGGGACTAATGAGAGTAAAGGCCTTTCCTGATGATATTTGTTTGCTTGTTTCTTGGAGAAGGCACTTTTTTTTTTTTTTTTTTACCAGTTTCAATACTCCTGTGAGCTGTAAAGTGAAAGATAGTTTTGATTCCTTAGTTGGGACTGACAAAGATAAAGTCAAGGTTATTTTGTATTTTATACTTCTATATATTTATATTTTTTCAACTTGAAAATAAATCTTGTTCACAGAAAATAACTGACTGAAAATAGGAAATGATTTTTTTTTAATTACCACAGCTCAAAGGCAAGTGCTATCAATATTTTGGTGTGTGATTCTTCAGACTTCATTTTCTCATATATGTTTTGTATGTGAATGTCATGTACTCCCCTAATCATTTAATAAAGACCTTACAATATTGAGTCCTATTTCCTTTTTGCCCACTATTCAAGGTATCAAAAACTATACCAATGCCCCATGCAGCATTATATCTTACGACGCGTTTAAGTGACATCACAATATTGCATGGCAAAAACCGTGTCATACACACCCTAGAGAGCAGTAGTGTGGAGATGATGATAAGAAGGGTATTAGCAAGAGAAAAGAAAATGTGCCAAAAGGCCACAGAAGTGCTTCAAGACACAACAGGGAGGAAGTGTCATCAGAAGGGCGTGTCTTTAGTGAAGGGCTCTGGAAAAGTTTCCCGTCTGATTTTTTTTTTTTTTTTTTTTTTGGTTTTTCGAGACAGGGTTTCTCTGTGTAGCTTTGCACCTCTCCTGGAACTCACTTGGTAGCCCAGGCTGGCCTCGAACTCACAGAGATCCGCCTGGCTCTGCCTCCCGAGTGCTGGGATTAAAGGCGTGCGCCACCACCGCCCGGCTGATTTTTTTTTTTAATCTCTGCAGACTTTGAAAATTTGAATATCTCTCTTGGGTATTAAGCTAGCTACCCAGTGATCATTTTAGGTATTAAATGCTAGCTCCTATTTCTCCTGTGTAGAATCCAGCCCTCTCCTGTATCTGTCTTTCAGAGATTAGTGTCTGAATATATTAATTAGAAATCCAAGACTAAAAAGATCTGCCTACAGTCGTTCATGAAGGAGAGGAATAAGGTTCTAGGCCAGCAGAAGAAAGTCAAAAATAGATGTTCAATGCCCTTACAGATGAGAAAAAGTGTAATCAAGCATCCACAAAGGGGCTATGAGCTGACACACACACAGCACCAGCTATGATATGTGGAAGCATAAGTTCCTCAACTAAATAAGGCAACAATTAGCTGTTAAAAGAGGAAGGTCTGTTGCATTCATTATACTTATATGACATAAGTGAGGAATTTTAAGAATCCTTTCTCCATGTTTGCAAAAAGTTACATTTTGTTGCTTCTTATAATTCCACTCATATTTGAGAAATTTGAACTTGTCAAGTATAATTTTTAAAGTGTCTGCTTCGTTGTGTGATGAATTTCACTTCTACAAAGAATGATGATGTAGTTAACGCCTTAAAATGTCTGTATATACTAACACAGAAAAGGTGTAATTATAATGTAAAATTTAACTAAACTTGCCCAAAATATGATTTACTTTTACTAGTAATTATCTCAACTATAGAAAACATATACTAAAATTACTATATCAAAAATAGAGCATGCAAGTTATATTCCATATTATACTCTCATAAAAATATTCGTTCTTCTGAAGTTAACATGATTCCTAAGAAAAACAAATTAATGAAAAAGAAAAAAACCACACAAAACACTAGTTTATTGAGTCTGCCTTAAGTTTATAGGAGATGTGCAGATTGTTAACTTGCTTTCACTCCAGGCTTTCCTGCTTCTGAAGATTTTTTACTCAGGATTAAGGTGACCTTTTACTGCTAGCACACTCTGGCAAGAAAAAGCAGATAAATGGAGCACTGCCTACCTCAAGGACAAGGGCAAGGACTGAAACCTGCAGATAAACTATGACTGTTCAATATTCTGTAAAATGAAGTGGGACACACATAAAGCACTTTGGGTAAAGAACTTGGACCATTGTTTGAATTATACACTGAATAGAACCAAATGAGCTGTATTTTATGATTGTGTTACAGTGATTGTCCAGATTTAGATATTTGGAAGCCTATTTTTCAAAAATGAATAATGAGAAGAATAATGGCAAATATTCACGAACTTCTCAAAAAATGAAATGTTACATGGAATTTAGAATTTCCAAAAACTTGAAACCTCTATTCTAGATGCTTTCTCACAAGGTAAAGGGTGTTTTGATGAGATGGATGTTGATAGTAAACACATGCTTTGATAATTAATCTATAATGAAATATTGCAAAGTTTAATAGATCAGCAGAATTCAGAAGCCCAATATTTTTTGAACGACTTAGGTATCCAGTTCTAAACCACTTAATTATTAATAAATGTATTAATTTAGTGGTATGAAACTTATTAAAAATTTTCTGATTTTATGTTGAGACTAAATTTTAAAAAGTATGACTTGTATCACTTCTCGGCCTTTTGGCTAAGATCAAGTGTAAAAAGTATGACTTGTAGAGTTTTGGGATATCTATAATTGTAGACAAATACCTGTAAAGAAATATCTGAAATCTTCATGATGATTTACGGTTCATTTCCTTTTCTCAACTCCATTATCTGTGAGAGCCAGATTTGACTAATATTTGCCTCATCCAGACACCATAAAAGTTTTGCAAATACAAAGGTGATGCAAAACTTCAACTTTTTTCGTTTTGTAGGTATTAAAGATATTTTCAAAAACAGCATCACTCATCACTTTTTTCTTCGAGAATATAGTTATTGTTCATTAGAAGTTGTATCACTATGTAATAAAGAATGGATTTATTATTTTAAACAAACAAGTTATAAACGGTTTTATTTACTTTATAATATGTTGAATTGATATCTATCACCCACATACACAAGAATCCTTTGGTTCCTCAACCAATTAAAGACGTATTCTAACTCTCTTTTTCTGCCCCTCCAGCCCCAACTGCTGTCTGGGTCTTCTCCCTTCATCTCCACATCTGTCTGCGACTGACAAATCTGGCTCTTTGTTGTATGGGGGAGGACATGTCTTCAAACAGATGTCAGAAGAGGGAGACTAATGCATTTTTTATCAGTTCTTCCAATGCAGCATTGACACCAGTTCTCCAAGTACTGGAGTCCCTCCGTGGGGCACTCTTCACCCTAACATGGCTCCCTTCCTAGTCCTTAATGTTCCTTCTGTCTACTCATCCTTTACAATATACTTTTCTGCCGATTTCTCTTTCTCTATAAAGTATTTCTGACCTGTCAAGTCAGCATTTTTTTTTTTTGTTGTTGTTGTTCAGCTTTTCCTTCCTTTGAATTCTCTACCTCCTTTTAGGCCACGCATCTGCTATAGCTTTTTCCATGTGATTGATTACCTGCTGCTTAGTCATGTGATTTATCTTTTGCTGCTAAATCAGTGTAAAACACCACAACACTGTGAGTCACATAGCTTTGTCACAAAGTGGAGTATTATTTAGGTCTTAAGTTAGTTTATTTTCCATTACCTTATTGATTTTATATTTTTACCCTTACTACAATGCATACAGTTTGGTGTTTAATGATTATTGCTTGTTATTCACAAGCTACCAAGACATCTTACCTCTTCTTATGCCTAGTATGCCACTGAAAATTAAGGGATGTTTTTTGACATTTGTAGATCAATTTCTATGAAAGCAACAGAAAATACATTATTTTGTCAGTTAGAATGAACTGTTTGCATTGTCCCCCACCCTGTTGACTAGTACTGAAAAAAATCTGTCTCGATGTAATTAACATTTAATAATGAACTGAGTGTATTTACTTGCACTGGTGTATATTTCATAAATGACTATGCAACATGTAGAAGTACTACTATTCAAATACATTTTCATTATCCTAAATATAGGCTTTGGCATTGCACAATGAGTTCAATTTAAAAAAATGAATCTACTTCATGCCTTTCACATTCACATTCTATAATTAATGCTATAGCCTCTTTGGAAAGTTTCACTGAGAATCAGTTTTCCAGTGGTGAACAGTAAAAGTTTTAATACATGTATTAATTGTATTATTTAGAAATGTAAAGATAATATTGTTTAATCTGGAAACATTGTACTTTGAAACTCTATAATACTACAGTTAGCATTTTTCTCACGACCAATTTCAGATCTTCCTGGTAAATTCTTTGTGTTTTATGGCCTAACTCTAAAGTCAATTCATCTTTACTCGTTTCCTTTGTTCTAATACACTCACATGGCATGCATAAATAACTCTATCATGGCACGTCTCCATGCGTGTGGCTACTAATTATTTATAAGCACATTGTACTGCTGGTTCAAAAGCTCTCTGGAAAGTGATATGTTCATGTTTATGACTACTGATCTGTAACAGGCACTTCTAGGATAAAAAGCAAAAACATCCCATATCATGCTGAGTCAAGATCTTCAAAAAGAGACAAGGCTGTTCTTCTACACTTTTATAGCAGAGATAATGTGCACCATTTGGAGGTCAGGACCCTGAACATCTGTGGTGGCAAGTTCTTGGTGCTGCTGAGCCATGTATATGGCTGTGGGTCCCTGATCTTGGGACCAGTTGCTATGTCAGAGTTGCTATAGTTAGTATGCTTCCACTCAGCTAACTTAAGTACCCTTGCCCCTACAGCTTCATGAGATGGAAGCTTGTTTAACTTGAAGGCAGATGCCTAACTAGTCTACCTTAACATAGTCGGGCTTCTTTCAGATAAGACCAGATATGAGAAGAAAAGCCAGACCGGCATATGTACTTTCTTGTGGCCAATTTCCAGGGAGCATTCATCTCTGCAGTGCACTCCTGAATGCTGAAGTTTTAACAGTGCACCAGGAAAACATAGAGACTTAAGACTGTTAGAAACGACAGACAACGAAGAAATGATAAAAGCACAAGCAAGTAGGAAAAATAATGAAAAAAAAAACCAATGTGTTTTGGGTTGTGACAAGTTCTGGGAAGGAAATAAACAATATGTGTCATAGAAAATAGAAGATACTCTTGGGGGAGATTTTGGATTGAGTGGTGGGGGTCGGAAACCACTTCCCTGAGATGGTGACGTTGAAGCCAACATCCACAAGACAAGAAGGCCCAGCGAGGTGGAGAACAGAGTTTCAGGGAGAGACAGCTAGCTCCAGGCAAAAGTTGTAGCATGGGACGTGATTTGGCATATTTGAGACGTGCAAACAGGCCAGTGCACTTACCAAGCTGAACTCCAGTTTTCAGTTAAGTAAACGTGCTAACATTCTGGTTCCCAATGTAACAATTAGCTTTTATCATTTGAAACTATGAATATATCTATTTTCTTGCCCATAAATTAGATCATTCAACAATACATCATCATAATTTGTTGCCTGAAGATTATCATTCATAATTACTTAATGATTACTTTTATTTGATTACTCAATGAAAACATTGTAAATCTAGACCTTTAGTTTGCATAAAACTATTATGTTCTTTATTATCTTATATCACTATCCTCCCATTAAAATAATTTTCTTAACAACCAAGTCCAATCTTAGGTCAGCCTCAGTGTTGCCATGACAAATTGTCTTGTAAATTGCTACCTGTGTAATTATCTCCATAGAATGCTCACAGTTGTATGTAATATTTTACCTAAAGGATTTCTTCTTGAATGTCATGAGTTAATGATGCTTAACATGAAAGCCATGAGAAATCAATTATACAGCTTCATGTAGATAAAAAAGACACTCATCCATCTTGGATATGGACCCTGAGAATCTACTAATTAGCTTGACTCAGTGATGGTTGATGACAGTTCATAAAAGAATTCAAATGTTTCTGAACCAATCTGGGATGTCTGGTGATCCTGGCTGAGCACCCTGATGGATTGGTGTGGGGACTGCCCCATTGTTATTCAGCTAGAGCTTGCCTTGGGCATGAAAACATTAGATATGAATGGAGCCATTATGTATCCTTCACAAATTATTTCCACATTATCTTACTCTTCAGATGGCTTACTTCCCCAGTTTTAAAGCCCTAGAAAGTCCATTAAAGATCCCTGCCATTTTGTGTGGCACCACAGGAAAGCAACGTTCTGGGTTATACTGATTTCCTTCTTTTTCAAATTGAAAGTAGTTTTTTTTTCATACAATATATTCTTATTAGGGTTTCCTAATCCTAACCCCCCAAATTCTTCTGACCCTCCTCACTTCCCCAAATACACAGCCCTTCTCTCTCTCTCCTCTCTCCAAATACACAGCTCTCTCTCTCTCTCCCTCCCTCCCTCCCTCCCTCCCTCCCTCCCTCCCTCTCTCTCTCTCATTAGAACACAAACAAGCTTTGAAAATAATTATCATAATATTAATTATAATAATAAATAAAATAAAAACAAACAATAATAGGAAAAGCAAAAAACAGGAAAAAAGAGCCAAAGATAAAGCACAAGAAACATACCCATACTTAGACACACTCATACACATATACAGAGAATTCATAAAAATAAAATCATAAGCAATAATATAGAAGGAAAAGATCTGTAAGTTTGAAACAAAAAGAAAAAAGAAAGAAAAAAAAGGATAAAATATCCGGATGAAAAAGTATTGGAAGACAAACAAATAAAAACGCTAAAAAGACCAATGAGTTCATTGTTGACCATCCATCTATTGCCAGCCCTTCAATGTGAATCTGCAGACATGCAGAAGGACCAACAGGCAGCTTTGGGACTCATGGAACACACCTGGGTGGTTGGTAAAGTCACGCCTGAGTGAGCCTTGGAGAGGCAAAGCCCCCCAAGGAGAGGACTATGTGTCCTGGGGACCTCATGCTGTTATTGAACATAGCTCTGATTGATGCATTCATGCTCACCACATCCCACATAATCCATGGGTGGTATGAAAACTCTCAGGGAGGGTTTCTAGTCCCTCACTGGGCAGTGTTACTGGTAATTACAATAATAGTGATTGACTTTTTCCAGGCATTGTTGCTTGAGCAGATTAACGATTCAAGCACCACCGTTAGGAAGAATTTAGACATGTAAAATTATTAGTAAGGTTATGTTAAGATGGTTTTGTTAATAGCTTTGAGGTGGAAACCTGGGGAAACAATCTAAAGTTTAGAACATCACATAGCTGAGTGAGGGACGTGTTAAGGTCAAGGAACAGGAATAAAGCAGCCTGGTTGTTATTAGCTGATGTGCCTTTCTTGTTAGGATGGGTTGGCAATCAAAGATGATAATTCCTTGTGCTTACTTCTGCCCTCAGCTTTCTGATACAAAAAAAACCCCAAAAAACAAAACTGTTGATGAGTGGGTACGTACCCTGAGGATTTAAAGTAGAGTTGATTGTTTTTCATTTGTAAAAGTTTAGATTTGTGATTTCTTTAAGACTTTTTATAAGAGTACCTTATGCGATAAATAATAAATGATTGGTCCTTTCTTTGTAACTGCAGAATGCAGCCTGCCAGTAAGAACAACAACAACAACAAAAAGCTGGCTGAGAAATATACCTTGCTTGCTTACACTCCATTAATCTATAACAAGTTGCTTGGACATGAATGTATGTGGGTTCTTGGGATAGCTTGCTTTTTACCTGTAATACATTAAAAACATATAATCATATAAGGGATATGGAAAGCATGCTGTTTTTTTACTTGTAGTCATTGTGATTTTTCACTAAAAAAACCAGAATGCAACCCCATTGTAATTTTTATACCACTTGAGAGGTTTTGCTGGGGTATATAAGCTGTAAGGGAAAAAAATAAAGACACGAGAAAAGGGAAACATCAGGAAAGATGTAAAAGGAAGACATCAAGAAGTAGTATAGAAGGAAGTCAGCAAGAAAGCAGAAGGGAAGCATCAGGGTAGATGAACAGAACAAAAAGAACAGAGTAGAACAAGCAACAACAAGAATAATAAATTCTTCATCCCTCAGGAAAGAAGTCTGTATGCTTTTCTCGGCGACTCTGCATCTTGTTCCCAGTCTCTCTGACCTCCAAAAGGCTGGTCCCTCTGCAAATGTGGTTTGTATACTCAGTGAGATTCCGTAGAATAAAATTGATTTTTCCTTTGCAAGTAGTTATCAATTAGAAATAGCATCAAGGACATGGATGGGGACTTGTGCCTACTTCCCCCTCAGCATGGGAACCCCATCTAGCTTAAATCTCTGTATGTTAATGTATGTGTTAATTCCATTGTGTGCAGAAGACCTTTTTTCCTTAGTGTCTTCCATCCCCACTGTCTCTTACAATCTTTCTGCCCTCTCTCATGCAGAGTTGCCTGATCCCTGAGGGGAGGGTCTTGATGTAAACATCCCACTTAGGACTAAGTGTTCCAAGGTCTCTCACTCTCTGTACATTGTCCAGATGTACAGATTACTTCTCAACTACTGAAGTAGGAAGCTTCTTTATGATGACTGAGCAAGATACTGATCTATGAGTACAGCAGAATGTTATCAGTCATCTTGTTACTAAATTACTTTAGGAGAACAATAGTATTTGGTTTCCTGCTAGGTCCATGGATTATATTCATTTCTAATACCAGGGAGCATTGGAAACCATCCTACTATGGTAAATCAGAATTCATGAATAATTGAAATTCTTGCTGGGTGCGGTAGTACTCACCTATAATCTCAGACACTTGGTAGGCAGAGAGAGGTAGAAGGATCAGGAGTTTAAAGCCAGCTTTAGCAACACAGTGAGTTTGGAGGCCATCCTGGGCTACATAAGACTGTATTACAAAAAGTAAAAAACAAAACTCACACCAAACAACTAAAAAAATTAAAAAAAACCAAATGTTCCATGTGAAAACTGAAAAACTGAGAGAAAAATGATGCACTATTTGTAAAAATGGCCCCAAATAAATATCTGATCACTGCAGCTGCTGTTATCAAGCCCTTAAAATCCTATGTTTGGACACTGATTACTTGAACTTCAAATCTAAATCAATCAACCAGTCAGCCAGTCAATTAAAAGACATTTATTAAGAAGTAGAAATGACTAATTGCTAATTCAGTGGATAATGACAAAATATTATAATTGTTTAAAGAGGTGAAATTCACAGTGGAGTGGATATTATTTCACATACGTGTTGATGCACACACAGTAGCATTTAAAGCAGCATTTAAAGGATAGATTTTTTTCAAGCAACAGGAGTGAGTTTTCCCATTCGTTTTCCAAATTACATTTTATTTCACAAATTGTAAACTTAGACCAAAAATAGAAGATGGCAAGAAGGAACAGATACTTGTTTTTCTCTTGTCATTAACATATAAGTTAATGACAAATTCTCCATTGTCATTAACTTACTGCATTTATTCAGGTTCAGTCATTTTTGTGGGGAAGCTGAAAACTTGTAAAATAACCTGTAGATATCTTCACACTTTACCTCTTAATATTTCAGCATGAACCTCCCAAAAGATAATCCTGGCATCAGTTAGTTTATCGGAGGTAAAAGCACCATGAAATCATGTAGTATATAATCTATTTTCAAGAGTATGCAACTATTCCAAGACTATTATAAATTTTTATTTAATTTTTGGCTAAAAAGCATAAACAACAAGTATTTGCATCTTAAGAGGGTGGTACTTCTGGTCCCAAATGATTCCATAGAAATGGGAAGAGATTTCCATATACATGGAAAGATGGATACTTTATCAAATCTTTAAATTAACTCTTCTGAATAGTTAAAAAATAGTCTTCCCCATTGAATTCTCATGTAATAGGATTTTCTACAAAAAGCAAGCAGGAAATTAAAGCAATTACTCATACAGTTCATTTTTAAAAGAAAATATATTCCATGTTAATTTTCTGATAATTGAAGAGATAAAGAGGATAAAGGAAGAGGGGGTGATGATTGCTTTTCCTTTAATTATCCATCTAATTGTTTTCATTCTTCAGTCTTTCTTGCCATTGATGACATAGACATAGTGTTATGTTGGGAATGCAGGTGGCCCACAGGTAAACATTGTCTTTCTACATTCTGTGGTTGATTTTGAATAGTTAGAAACGTCAAGATCTGTTCCTTTGCCTGCATTTATATTAGTGGAATATAGATCACATCTCCTTGGAAATAATTAGGATAAGCAATAATGTTCCACAGCTGTTGAGTTATTAGCCAAATGCTCACCAAATGGGATCCCTCATTAGGACTCATGAACAGGTAATCTCTTTAGATAAATGAACTTATAATTTTCATATTCATCTACAATATACAGATACCTCCTTTTAGATTGGTTTATAATGTCTTGGCCCATAGGATGGTCTTCTTGATTTCCCCCTTTAAATGGTATAAAGTAATAATGACACTTGATTAAGTCCTTTTACAGAGTGCCACAAGGATCTGCTTGGAAATTGGGACCTATGGATAGGAATACTGTCTGCATTGGACCTGATTTCTCTTCTAGTTTTAACTTCAAAGAAAATTACATTTCTTTTTCATGAATAATTTGATATCACCACCATGGTCCAAATGGTAATGGTTCTCAACACAAATATAGGTTTTATATTCTTATTTAAGCAAAAACTGCTAAATAGAAGTTGCAAATGGAAACAGGTGAAAGTTTTCATGATTCCCTCCCATCTAAGCTGGGTTGATTGAGCATCTAAACTGCTCCTTGATAGCAATTTAGGAATTTGGAGACAGTGCAATCTTTTTCTTGATGAACTAAGAGAATTCCAATATCTTTTTATTACAAGTTGAAGACACTCAACTCATTACAAGACCCAATAAACACACTCTCACAGGTCAATTTTGTTCATTCATTAAAAGACACCATAGCCATCAGAAGCCTCACTTATTGCTGATGGGATTAGAAATTGGTGCAGATGTTATGGAAAAGAATCTAACATTTGCTTAAAAGGCTAAAGAGTTAACATATATCCCGTCTATTCTCATATTCAGGTGAAATAAAAGCATATATCCCCTAAAACCCTTATGATTGTTCCAAGCAATTTTTCCATAATAGCTCCAAATGGAAACAACCCAAATGTCCATCAACTGATGAATGGATAAATAAAATTCAAAATGGAAATAAATGAGCCCAGCAGCTGCATCATATGTCCCAAACAGTGTTTCAGGGCACTTCCCATCTTCCAGCTCTTACATTGCTTTCACACCCTCATCTGCAATGTTCCCTGAGCCTTGGATAGGGAGGTCAAAAAGATGTACCATAAAGAGTTGAGAACTCAATGCCACTTATTTCCAGTACTCGGAGTAGTCATGAGTCTCTGCACTAACTGCTGCCCACAGCAAAAGGAAGCTTCCCTTACCAAGGCTGGGAGTAGCCTAGATCTATGCATATCAACACAAACATATTTAGAAACTAATTATTTTTAACTGGGTTGTAAGAGTGGATTTCCACGTGGCTTTTTCATACACTTTTCATTTTGTTTGCTTTTAAAATAATTTTTATTTTAAAATTTATTATAAAATAAATTGCAAAACAATTACATGCTAAAATTAAACAGCCCTGAAGACTATACAACTCAATGAACTTCTATAAAATAGAGTGACTGCTCAGGATAGAAGCTGTGGAGTGTCACATTGGATTTTATACTTCACTATCAAATATATATTTAAATACATTTTACCACCACGAGAAATGAGAAATCCATGACATCATTAATACTAAAGAATCAATTAGCTTTGGACCTTCTTTCACAATGCAGGTTCCCTTCCTGCATTCAGTCCTTCCTCAACCTCTAATATGTAGCCTTTGTTTTTCTCTTTTCTACATGTTGCATTATACACACATGTACATTTGTTTACACATATTATTGGCTAGACATGCATATGCAGGAGAACATGCATTTTTCTCTTTCTGAGATTGTGTGACCTTTTAAAATATTATATGTTCTAAGTCATCTATTTTCCTGAAAATTTTGTAATTCCATTTTTCTTTAGGGCTAAATAGTATTCCATTATATAGCATTTTTAGGAATTAGGGTAATTGTAGCCTCGTAGAAGGAGTTTGGTAATGTTCCTTCTGTTTCTATTGTGTGGAACAATTTAGAGAGTATTGGTATTAACTCTTCTTTGAAGATCTGGTAGAATTCTGCGCTGAAACCATCTGGTCCTGGGCTTTTTTTGGTTGGGAGACTTTTAATGACTGTTTCTATTTCGTTAGGGGTTATTGGACTATTTAAATAGTTTATCTGGTCTTGATTTAACTTAGGTATGTGGTACCTATCCAGAAAGTTATCCATTTCTTTTAGGTTTTCCAGTTTTGTCGAATAGAGGTTTTTGAAGTATGACCTGATGATTCTCTGGATTTCCTCAATGTCTGTTGTTATGTCCCCCTTTTCATTTCTGATGTTGTTGATTTGGATGCTCTCTCTCTGTCTTTTGGTTAGTTTGGATAAGGGCTTGTCTATCTTGTTGATTTTCTCAAAGAACCAACTCTTTGTTTCATTAATTTTTTGTATTGTTCTCTTTGTTTCTATTTTATCAAACTTTTTTTTCAGTTGATGGACTTCTAGGTTGATTCCATTTCCTAGCTATTATGAAGACCTATAACTGATCAAGCCAGTCAAGACTTCAGCACAGGTGGGAAAATGGCTTGTAAGGCCTCAACCCGATATGAGAAAATAATGGCAGTTCATGTGTAGAAAAAGACAGTCATTTTTCTTTGGGATTGTGCCCACTGGAAGTTGCCTATGGTCCAGGAGATACCCTTCATGCCCATATGCACATACAGGAAATACAAATTGGACAAAGTAAGATATGTGTGTGTGTATGTATATGTATGTATATATAAAACATATATATGTATATGAAGTTGAAAGGGAGACACGTTGGGAGGATACAAGGAGAAGTGGAGGAGAAAGTGAGGGTGAATATGATCATAGAACATTGTATATATGCATGAAATGCTTAAACAAGAAAGGTATTAAGCAATACACATAGAATGGAATGTTAGAAAGCAACAGTGTTACTTAGCAACAAAAAATAAAATTATACTAGGTGTTTGATAATAGATGAACCTCAAAATCCTAAGCTAATTAAAAATAGCCACTAAATTTTAATTAGGACATTACAAATAGGAGAAATGGATTTTTTACTCTATTTATATTAATTTTCCAAAATAGGCAATTCTACTTGACCTAATGTTGATTAATGGTTGTTTAGAAGTTGGATGGGCAGAGAAGATGGACAGTAACTGCTAATAAGTTGAGGACTTCTTCATAGAGTGATGAAAATATCCCAAAGTTGATTTTGGTGATGGTTGCTCAAGCCTATGAATATACTAACAACAGCTAAGTATATGTGTATTCTTTAAATGGGTCAACTTCATGTTATGTGAATTATATATAGTTATAAGGGTGTTTTTCATATGATTAATCTTTAATACACTATTTCACATTATATTGATCATTAACATAATAAAATTTGGTATGTGCTGTTTCTTTATAGGAAAGGATAGAAGTTGGTGATTTGTCATCACACAGCCACAAAACAATATAAAAATTATTTCAATAAATATTAATACTTTGGAAAAATGAGACTTTTATCCATAATACCTAACCTGCTGTGGGATGTTCTGTATGGCAAATGTGTTGCTCTGATTGTTTGGTAAATAAATCACTGATTGGCCCGTGGCCAGGCAGGAAGTATAGGCGGGACAAGGAGGAGAATAAAGCTGGGAAGTGGAAGGCTGAGTCAGAGAGACACTGCCAGCTGCCACCATGACAAACAGCATGTGAAGATGCCGGTAAGCCACGAGCCATGTGGTAAGGTATAGATTAATAGAAATGGATTAATTTAAGCTGTAAGAACAGTCAGCAAGAAGCCTGCCACGGTCATACATTTTGTAAGCAATATAAGTCTCTGTGTTTACTTGGCTGGGTTTGAGCGGCTGTGGGACTGGCGGGTGACAAAGATTTGTCCTGACTGTGGGCCAGGCAGGAAAACTCTAGCTACACTAACCAATTGATATTTGAAATCAAAGAACAAATATTATGGCTCTATTACCTGTGTATCTTAATATAAATGCCCCTTAGAGCTGTCATATAACATGTGTTGAACATCACTTCCTCATCAATAAGGAGTAAGGCTGAAATGACTCATGTTCTTTCTCAGTTCCAAAATACTCTTGGATTCCTAGTTGCTTTTCTAGTATGACTAGCTTATCGAATATATATAGAAGGATGAATAACATATACTACACATAACAATAGTCTGTTGAGACATCTGTCTCATTGCTAAAAAATACCTAACATTGATCTCACAGATTATTGTTACCAAAATAGAGTAACCCAGTTAGAAACTGTGATCTTATCTTCTTTTACCTCAATTTCTATTTGTGGCTCCAGGACCTAAAAGTAAAGGAAGCTACAGCCTGTCCTCCAGTTCATCTTCTCTCCTTCATCTTGCTCTAGATTTCCTACGAGCCAGAGGGGAGATGCAGAATGTGTGACAGTGACAGCAAACATAAATTTATTTAATTAGATATGAAATGGAATAATTTGTGGTTATTCTGACTAGTATCAATTAATAATTCATAATTATCCAGCATCCAAGGATGATTCTTTCAAAAGGCACAGGTATGAATCCAGGGAAATTTTCAATGTTTCTTGGCACACCCCTTGGAAGAGGATAGGACTTAGTGTACAAACATCCCTGTAGAATTCCAACCAGCTCCTGAAAATTTTATTCTTCCCGTGCTACATACCCACCATGCTTATCACAGAGGAGCTAGTGCTTCCACTGGAAATCTGTTCATAGTTGTAGCCTCACTTCCAACAGGTGTCTCAAACATGCTCATTGTAGGAGCTTCAGTGGGTCTGACACTAGCAACTGGTGTCCCATCAGAAGGTGAGAAAAATTCTTCTGGAACTAAATGTTGCCATTTTAGTGCTACACAACAGCATCTTCAAGAGACTAACACCCAAGTAGCCAAGTCAAAGTTCAGCAATGGATTTCTTGATAGTATTTTTTTATTCTCTTCATGAATCTTCATAATAGACCATTGCATCTTGAGAAACTGCTATGATCAATATTTCTATTAGAGGGTAAGAGACAAAAGATCTAAAGTAGTTGCTGTGATAGAAAAATATAAACTACTCAATAACATGTAAAGGAAAGTTTAATAGCCATTTGCTGAGATTATTATTATGTACTGGAAGTGCTCCTTAGTAATACTTCTAACCTTTGCTTTATAAAAGAACAATGTAAGCCCTCCATCCTAAGAAGATAATTCTACCAAGTTGTACAGTTTATAAAATCAAGCCTATCTTCTCAGCAATTAGACACATCCATTCAATATTACCCAAGCCATTGATTTATTTGCAAAGGAGTTAATTCTGTCCTTTAGTCTTAAACTAAAACCTACCAATACAAGTCCATGAGATTAAAATATAAATAAGGCAAATGCTTAATGAAAACTATTCACTCAGAAGATAAAATGAACTTCAACAATGTCATACTGAATATCTTGAAAGCTTTAAAATGCTAGTAGTCTGGGCTTGGAGATGGCTCAGATGCTTGCCACCAATGCTGATAACTTTAGCTGAACCCTGAAACTCACAAGAAGGAGATAGCCAACTTCTTTGGATTGTCCTCTGACTTCCACATCTGCACTATGGCATACACACACACACACACACACACACACACACACACACACACACACACACTCAGAAAAAAACCCAAATATGTAAATAAATAAATAGCAAAAGTTTAAAAGAAATAATATTCTATGACCCAATCATTACATTTCTAAGAATTTTTTTCTATGGAAATGATCTGAAAGATGCAAAAAGATTTCACATAAGAATTTCCAAGTGAGTGGTGATTAAAAGGGCAAAGATCAAATACTACAAAAATGACCATCGAAGGGTAGCCATTAATCAAATTATATATAACTGTAATAATTATAATAATTCATAGTGTAACTGTATGAAGGAACAGTGTTGTCACCCTAAGAGTTTTGCAAGAAAATGTAGTCACAAAGGAACAGCAAAAAAAAATGTGGATCCAACCAATGGATACAATATGCTTTAATTCATCTTCAGCTCTCCATTGCTTAGTAAAGTACATTTATTAAATTCCACAGCTAGAAATTTACTTCTGTGGATTTTGGAGTAATATATAGCAGCTATGAAATAAAGATGGCCATACACCAAGTATCTAGGTTTTCATTAAATTTTATCTCAGGCCTGGTTTCTACTGCTACTGAATAGTGTATGTTCATAAATTAATTTACAAAGATTTCTCCAGGGTGGTAGGACTTAAGTTATAGTGCATGACACTTGCCAAGAATTTCAATACATCTTACTTTATATGACCTGGTCTCAAGGGTTTTAGCACCATTTTTTCCTATTTTATTGGTATACTTGCCATTAATTTTGGCTCAGATTCAAGGGGAGAGGCTCAACACTCAGGCTTCAGTGGAATGATGCCAAAGAACTTGTCAATACAGTGTCAAACCCTCACAGGAAGAGCTGGATGCTCTTATAAATTGAGTCATAGACTTTAAGTTTTACTTTTAATAAGTTTAAGTTATGAAGAGTAATAAAACATCACTGAACCATTTTACATAGTGCAGTAATAAGCTAATATGTGCATTTTGCAAAGATAAGTCTGGGTGTAAAGACAGAGCAGGAAAAGTGTCAGAAGTAGACATCATCAAACAGTACCATTGAAGTAAACCAAGTAGAGGATGCTGGGTCTTTGGATGGAGGCCCCAATCTTAGAAATGCACTGGTTTGGTCAACTTCACCAGCTAAAGAAGAGGCTTGCCATCAAAGAATGGACCGGAACTTACTATGTTTGGAAGAAACTCTATCTTGAACAGATTGAGTGTAAAATATTTTTGAGAAGTCCTAGAAAGAATGTCAAACATCCAATTAAATATGAATGTCTGGAGCTTTGATGTGGAGTCAAAGATGTGACTTTTGACTAAAAAATAATGCTAAACATATCTACAGGGATGCTGAATGACACTCTTCCCGATGTTTCGTGTGTTTATTAAAGCATGAAAGTTTGGTGCAGCCAGCATGAACTAGACTCTAAGCTGTTGATGCTGCAGAGCATCAAGGAGGGCTAGCAGTATGCTAGGTTATGCTGAAGAGTGAAGTGTCCCAAGCAGTCCTGTGGCAACTGCTCCATGTCCTGCTCCTGAATCCTAAAAGCGAAGTATGCTTAGGGATGCCTGGAATCCCAGAGCCGTGAATGTTTAAGGTAGACCATGAATAGGCTTTTCCTTCCCCTCCCAACAGGAAGGAAGGAAGGATGCTCCTTCATGCTTCTTAGCCTCATGGAAGTGCACTAAGAAACTTCTGAAAAGAGCACTGGGTAGAAATAGATCTCTTCTCACTTGCCAGATGTTTACATAGACAGAACATCTGTCAATTTTCCCTGTGTATACCCGAGAAAAGAGAAAATCAAGTTAAAAAAAATCCACACCATAGAGAAGTAACTGACATTCATGCCGTCTTTCATAAAAAAGTGAGGATGAATGTGTGGTTAGTCTTTAATTATCAACTAGTTACAACCAAAAGTCACCTGAGAAAAGACCTTCAGTTGAGGAATTATCTAGATAGGTTTGCTGGGGCCTTGTCTATGGAGAATACTCTTGATCATTGATGAGGGAAGATGTAGCCCATTGTGGACAGCATTATTGTCTTGTCAAGGGTTCCTAAACAGTGTAAAACAGTAGGAAAAGCTAGCTAAGTAGCAACCAAACCATCAGGCAGCTTGGGTGAGTTCGCTTGTCTCTGCTCTTGACTGTGGAAGTGGTGAGTCATCTTGAGCACTCTGTGGCTCACATAACAATGGACTGTAACCTGGAATCGTAAGCTGGATAAACTCTTTTTTTCATGCAAGTTGCTTTTTGTGAGGGTATTTTATCACAGTAACAGAAATGAAACTAGAACAGTGAGGATGGTTCATGCTTTGGGCTTGTTCAGGGAAGGAACCTGGCCTGAGCCCTTTTGTTCCTACGGGTAGGGATGGGCTGTCCAGAAGGCACTCCCAGAGCAAGGGTCGGGGGAGGACCTGCTGGAGATGAATGGTTGAAAAAGTCCTTCCTGAGTCAAGGCCAGCTCACAGTGCTTTGGGAGGTACCACCAAACGCTCTTGAGTCTGAGTTGTCAGCCATTACTTGAAATAAGTTTCCACATATAAAGAGTGTGGAAGGAGTGTAGCTGAAAGTTTTTCTGTGTCCGGGCCTGCCAGAGGCTGTCAGGACAAATTTCTTCCACTCGTGTCCACCATATCCTTATGTTTGTTTAAACAGAAAAGGGGAAGTGATGGGGGAATGTCTTTCCGTACACTGCGCATATGTATTGTTCTGATTGGTTGATAAATAAAGCCGTTTGGCCTATGGCAAGGCAGCTTAGAGGCAGGCAGGAAATTCAAAGAGAGAGACAGGAAGAAGGCTGGGGGAGAAGGCTGGGGGAGAAGGCTGCGGGGGAGACGCCAGCGAACCGCCCAAGGAGCAACATGTAATGAGACACAGGTAAAGGCATGGAACATGTGGCAATACATAGATTAATAGTTATGGGCTAATTTAAGATATAGAGCTAGCCAGCTAAAAGCTTGAACCATGGCCATGTAGTTATAATTAATATAAGCCTCTGTGTGTTTACTTGGGGGACTTGAGTGGGAGAGATTTGTCCTGACTGCCTCTGGCAGGCTAGCTCATCGGAGCACGGTGAGCAAGGGCAAGGCAGTAAATGGCACTACCTGAAGGGCACTGGGTTTTTCAATATGCATGTTGTGGCTGAAAATACATCAGCTTCCAACGAGCTAGTGGGATATCACTGAAAGTTATCACAAACACTGTGGCCATTTCCTGAGATGTGATGTTTCAGCTTTGTGTTAGTACACTGTGTTTCTAATTTTATCAACTGAAGTTTGGCTCCCTGGCTAATGATTGATTTAAGTGACAGAAAACTTTAAAGAAAGGAACATGTCTTACCTCATCTTCACTCACTAGCCCCTAGGACTTTGGAGGTGGTGAAATGCATCAGCTGGTAAGGGTGCTACCAGCAAGTCTGACTTCCATACCTGGGACCCACAGGGTGGAGGGAGACAACTGACTCTCAAAAGTTGTTCTCTGACCTGCTCAGATATGCTGTGGAATGCCAGTGAGCATGCATGTGCACACACATACACAACACACATACATACAGGCATTCACATGCACAGACACAGACACATGTGCACACACAAATAAATATTAATAATAAGAGTAATTATAATTATTGTTCAAAACATGTAAAATGGTATTCTCGGAATTATGTTTCACTTTCTTTTGTCATTTTTGTTCAGTAAACTTTGAATTCTTCACAAGTAGGGAAACAGTCCGGACTTTAGTCAGATAGTGGATTCTAAGTGAAATTCAAATTAGTCAAGTTTAATCACAAGGCTCATTTATATTTTTTACTATTTGTGTTAAGATCTAGCTACTTGGCCTGTACATAGAACCTATGGAACAGACAATTGCCCCCCATGTGCTTTACACATCTTTTTGGGGGATTTGGTAACTACATGTGTCTGCCTAGGACAATTGCTCCATCAGTCATTGCGATTCCTGAATTACCTTTTTGACCTGCTATAAAACCAGTGTTAGAAAAAAAATTGGCAGTTGTGTATCGCCATCTAGTGGCTCATTTATTGTGAACAAAAAATTAAAGTTGTATGAAGCTTGGTGCGTTTTATTATTTGTCAAAGTACTGAATAGATATTTTGATTTCAGACTTTGTACATTAAAACAAAGTAGAGTCATCAGATTTTTAAATTGTTTACCAGTTTATTAAATAACCCACTTTAGTTAGCCCAGAAATACATTAAATAGCGTTTAATTTATTAAATACATTAGTATTAAATACATTAAATAGTTTGCTTAAATAGCTTACAATCATTCTCTTTTATTGAAAAATTGAAGTTTTCAGAATGAATTTAAACTCCAGAAACCATAGTTTCATTAGCCAAAACTTTGAATTATGTTATTCAGAAATGAGCCGATAGTACTATGAAATATAGAAGGGTTGAAAAGGTATAAATTCTTACAAAATTTCATAGTGAGCATGTCATTTATTACAAATAAATATTTTAACAGCATATTTTAGTATATATTTCATAGTGGTAATTTCATAATATTTTTCTCTTCCTGAGGTTCAGGAACATGATACTTGTTTATCTTCTGCCATTACCTAATGAATGCCTTTTTAATGATCAGTTTTTCTATCTCAATATAGAATACATATGTGTTTACTAGCCAATACCACAGATTGAGGAATTGATACTGGGAAGTACTAAGTTGATGAAAAAACATCTTTGCCAAGGATGTGAGCAGATAAGCACAGCTGGAAATACACGCCGAAAATGACTAGAGCTCACATGTGTTAAAAATCTGGTCTTCCATTTGCCTTAGTGGGCAAAGGCTTGGTAATATGGAGCTTTGGGAAGGTGGAATAGATTTGCTTGTTGGATATGGATGTCTCACTAGCATGATGATATTGGTGATGAAAATGATGATAGTGAGGATTCACAGACACTGGACTGCTTATCATTTATCCAGACCTATTTCCATGAGTTAAGTTCATTATCATAATTAATCCCACAAATGTTAATACTGGCAGTTTTCCTATTTTACACAGTGAAAAGGTAATCTGTTAGAGTCTGTATAAGTAGGACAGGCTGAATGGATTCAAATCCATGTTTGTCTACAACCCACACTCACACTCTTACTTTTATTATTTACAACAAAAAATAAATGAATATCAATTTCATTCAGTTATAAATTAGTTTCTCATGCTATATGTGTGACTGAACTAGAAAACACCAAGATGTTCTGGATTCTGAAATTCTATTTCCATGACAGATATTTTTCATAAGACACAAAAATAATAGCATGACTATGAGTTTTTAATCTCTAAAACATCAATACAGAATTATACACGGAAAGATTCCGTAAGTGTGACCTATCGTACAAGGTTGGTATTTTCATCATCAGTTGGCAGAAAACTAAACTCCTTTCCTAATTCTGGGGACTGCCACTGAAGAAGTCTGGATTTCACCGGCCAAATAACTGCTAGCTGATCAATACCTATTCACTTTAATATCCAACTTGGGATTCTGAATTTTAGACAAAAGATAAAAAAAAAGAGGGGACAATCATCTCTATAATGATGATCATGCCTGGAGATGGTAGCTTAGAGAAAGAGGTCATGCAGAGTCGTCTTCCTAAAAGTGATATCCTTTCTACTCCTATAATCTGCTGTATTTATCAGCCTGGTTCTGGCCACTGATCATCAATTCTTTCAGCTCCTGATATACTACCAGTAAATTTTATTTCTGCTTATGATGATCATAGTCAGTTTCTATTGCCTGTAGCTAAGAACCTTAACTAATACCCCACTCATGATACCAATCATTCAATCCTATGACATTTCTCAACATCAGGTAGAGATTTTGCTACTGTTCTCAGTAAGTCATTCAAAAATAAAGTTATGACTTTTCAGTATAATACAATGAATATACAAAAAACTTCATTGACACAAAACATCAGACTAGATACTTTACCATAGTTATGCTATAATTTTCCAGTAAGAATCAGAACAAATATAATTTACCTTTGCTTACATAATTATTAGTGTTTCCAATCTACTGTACAGTATGAAACTCAGATAACACAAGTTAAAGAACAACATGTTAGTTTTTTCCCTATGATATTAGTCTGTGGAGTTAGTAAAAAAAAAGCAATAATATGGCATTGAATTTTATAGGTTCTAATATAGATATGAGAGGCAGACAGCCTGATAATGTGGTAGCATATACTGTCGGGTCTGAAGCCAGAGAGCCTATGCTTAAAGTAATCTCTTTTCTATTTTCCATGCTAGTCTTGGGAGAATTACTTATCTCCCCTCTGCATCCATGTTCTTAATTTTAAAGTGGGAGTTTAACAAACCCTAGATCCTAACCGTGCTTTTAATAGTAACCATTCAAAATTGTCAGCTACCATTGTGAATGTCATTGTGGATTTCACTTATTTTTTTCTTATATAATTTTTCAAAGTTCATCACAAAATTAAGGATGATAAAAGAAGAACATAACAATTTAATGTAACACTTGGATTTAAGTTGATGTTTCAAAATCTTGTAATTTTTTCATAATTCACTGGAAAATGGAAAGGCAAGAAATGTATACAACTAAGGCATAAACTTATAGACATAATTGCTTCTGATAAGGAATGAGTAACCTTCTCAATACTTTCTCCATAACTTTTCAATAACTTTGTGTTTATGAGAATTAGCACAAAATTTAACAAAAGCTTGCACACACAATCACAAAACATAACGTTGTTTCACCATTCTTTGTTGCTTTTCTTAAATTACAGCACACAACTCTAAATCATTACAAGGTTTTGAATCTGCTTTTACCCTGGAACTTGCCATGTAGATCAGGCTGACCATGAGCACAGAGATCTGACTGACTCTGACTCCCGACTGCTAGGTTTAAAGGTAGGTACCACCATGTTAGGCTTTTAGGTTTTCATTTTTCTTCTTTGACAGTTTCATTCCTGTGTGCACTGAGTTTGACCCCATTGCACTCTCCCATCTCTCTCCTCTCCTTTGGAAACCCTTCTTTTCCCCTCAAAGCCCCTGTCCGACTTTGCTATCACTTTTTTGTTGTTGACCTGCTGGGTTTAATCATGATTGTTTTTGTCAGTGGGATGACATGGGTGGGAGTTACTTGCTAGAGCATGGGCAACTGATCAGTGGATATACCACTGGGGGATCAGGAACAGGACGCTTTCTTCCTAGCACCCATTAGCTGCCTGAAATTTCTCAGTGAGGAGTGGAAACATGCGAGTCCCTTTCTCATCCACGATGAATGGTGAACGATCTGATAGTGGAGATCTTGTACAAGTAACCACAGCTGCACTGAGTTCATGTATGCGATGGTTATGCCTCGTCCAGAAGACAGCTTAGGGGCACTTCCTCCCGACTTGTGGATCTTACATTCATTCTGCTCCCTCTTCTGTGATGTTCTCTGAGCCTTGGAAGAGGGTGATACAGATGCCCCATTTAGGACTGAACACTCAACAATCACTTATGCTTCCCACTTTGACCAGCCGAGAGTCTCTGTGCTGACCACTGCCTGCTGCAGAGAGAAGCTTCTCTAATGAAGGCTAAGCACAGCACTAATGTCACTGTGACCAGCAGTGGGTTCCCAAGTCCAAGGGCTCTTCTTTACTTCTCATACACTATTTTTTCACTCAAGATCAGACTTGAAAATCAGGAATTTTTCCATGGATGTTGTAGCATGAATCTTAAAGAGTCTTATTAATAAAAACAAACCTGGAGCTAGGTATTGGGGTGAACGCTGGAAAACCAGAGAAGCAGAACCAGCCACAGCTTCCTCACCTCGCCAATTCCTCAGGTGATCCTGTTTCCTCAGACTGGAGGCCTCTCTGTCCTCATGCAGAATGGGTCTCAGCTGTACTGCTGCTCAAAAACCTAAAAGCTTAACCAGGCCAAAAGCTACTAGTTCCTGATGTTCACGCCTTATATACCATTCTGCTGTCTGCCATCACTCCCTGGGATTAAAGTTGTGAGTCACCATGCTTGGCTGTTTCCAGTGTGGCCTTAAATTCGCAGAGATCCAGAGGGATCTCTGCCTCCCAAGTGATAGGATTAAAGGTGTGTGTGCCACCGTTTTCTCACCTCTGTATCTAGTGGCTGTTCTGTTCTCTGACCCCAGATAAGTTTATTAGAGTGCACAGTATTTTGGGGAACACAACACCACAACATGTTGTCCCTTTTTTCTTTCAAGCTGAGTGAGGAATGTTTGGAAATTCTTTATACTATTTTTTGAAATTTCTAGAAATCTAAAAGTAGTTCAGAACAAAAGAAGAAAAAGTTGAAGAGCTTAAAATAACACAAATATTTCCTCTTTGAAGAATAATGTTAAATAAAAGTGGTTGCTTGTATTATATAAACACTGGAATTTTGCACACAGCATTCTATTCCAGGCAGTCTGGATCCAGCCTGCTCACTTTCACCCACTGAAGAGTTATCATGTATATTGAACAACTCAGTAGTAAGCAGAACAGAGTAAGTCAGAAGACTAGGAAGGTGTTAGTCTAAAATTATTAAACTCTGGTACCCCTCACATCCATGCTCCCTTTTCTTTCAATTTATTTCTTCTCATTGGAGTTGGGTTGCTGATTCTGTCTTGAGGTGCAATTCTCTCTGCTCCTTTCTGTCCTTCCAGGATACATATTTTTCAATAGCTCTAAGATTGCATCACCTATTGCATCATTTCTCACTCTGTGGTCTGAGGCCACCTGCAGACAGTGATCCAGAATGCATATAGCGGATGTTGATTCTAGGTAGAACCCCATCCTAGAGGATCAGAATCAATGGACATGGGGCTAGGGAAACTCTTAGTTTACTTTTGTTTTGTGTGTATGAGTATTGTCTGTATGTTTGCATAGGTATGTACATTTGAGTGTCTGGTTACCATGGAAGCCAGAAGAGGGAATCAGATTCCCTGAAACAGGAGATACATGTGCTTTTGGGCTGTTGTATAGGTGCTGGGTACCAAATCTAGGTCCTCTGCAGGAGTAGCAAGTGCTTTTAACCACTAAGCCATCTCTAAAGCCCAGGGCTTGAGAAAACTGTTGAGATTACAGGTGGTAATTTAAATAGTAACCCATAACATCAGAGACGTCTTATCTTTTGTCCCTTTCAATAGTCTTTCTTATCCATTTCATGCTATCTAGCCAAGAAGTTGGTCTTGGAGACAATGGAGATGTGACCAGATTTTCCAAGAGATAAGTACAAAGTGATTTATGATGAGATTTGTTTTACTTTCTACAAACCAATTTGAAGGACAAGACTTTCATTGCTTATGTAGGTCTGTAGCTGCAAACCCATTCCCATTAGGTGATCGTTGCATATGACAGCATAGAAATGTTATTTTTCATAACATTTACATTGAAGTTGCTTTATTTTCAACATCAGAAGATAAGCTGCTGGATCCTCTGCTCATAATGTTTCACCTCCACAGGAGAGTAAACAGAAGCAGGACCTATAACAACATGAAAATCCAAAACAATCAGATTCAACAAACAGAAGAAAACAATGATGTGGGGCCAAGCAAGGCCTGTGTGCGCTTCACAGTCTCATAGGGGGTCAGAGGTTCGGCCAGTGGGAGGCAGTTAGACACAAATGCCTGCTTCAAAGGAGCAAGATGAAGGTCCTCAGTAATCATAGGAAAGACAATTAGAGAAGAGATTTTTTTCCCCCCATCGGTTTTCACTTTGTACTCTGTTAAAATCAGTCTTTAGCATTTATATCTGAACTATTAACAGAAGTAGAGAAAGGAAAATCAGAGACCACAAAGGCTATCTCATGGACTCTGGCTGATATTAAAACTTGATGGCTCTTGAGATCAGGGAGGAATAGAACCAGAATTAAGATTTCTTTCACACTCATTACCCAATGCTTTGTAGGACCTAGTTTTTGAAACATATTTCATTAAAAGTTGGTGGGATAGTGTTTTTGATTTTAATTGTTTTGACTAAAACAATTTATAATCATTTTCCACAAGAGCTCTACGCTTGTAATTGTTGATTAGCAAACAGTTAGAAAACCCTTTTTGTTTCCCCCTTTTCTGGCACAGATGGTTCAGTTCCACACTCTCTAGGGAACCCTGGCTTCAGACATACTACTGTGGCTGCTCGTGTTTGTTGATGTGGTCTCTGGGCTGTCACATCAACATGCGCCTACTTCATCTTCCCAGCTAACGTGTTGAAAGAGATCACAGATTGGCCCCCATCCATGGCTAGCCAAGGGTGAAATAGTCTTTGCTCCTCTGTGGAAAATTTCCACTTCTCAGGACTGGCATTTGGTGGCTTAAGACAAGAGCATTAATTTCCCAGCCATGGCACTTAACTTTTAAGGTTCTGTTTTACCCGTGTTGGTTTGTAGTTGGATAGGCCTCCAGTTTCACTTAACAGCATTTATGCAGGAAGGAAAAAAATCTTGCCAGAGAATAGTTTAATACATGACTACTTTTCAGGATTATCAACAAGCTCCAGGTTGTTGAGTCCAGTGAGTTCCAGGATAGCCGGGCAACCTAAAGAGACCCTCTCTCAAAAAGAATAAGGGAAATAAAGATTTACTTATCTAATTTATTCTGAAGGAAGGAGGAAATTCAGATTTCCTCCATTTCATCTTATAAGAAAACTAAGACTAAAGGTTTTAATTGACATGCCCAAGGTCACATTGTAATTAACAAGAGGTACTGGTCTTCAAGCAAAGTCCTTGTCCCACAATCTTTTTGTTTAAGCAAGCTCTGCTTCCTTATTTGTTGACTGCCTTTATCTTTGGAAGTATATTAGCTACTTTTCTCAGTGTTGTAAGAAAATACCTGACCTAAGCCCCTTAAGGAAAGAAAGCTTTACTTTGGCTCATAGTCTGAGTACATAGTCCATCATGGTGGGAAGGGTAGAGGGATCAGAAGCTGGGAACGGGGTTCTGGCAGCTGTGGGTACGACAGAGATAGCCCTCTGGAATATGACTTTGGTGAATCAGCTCAACTTGATTCTAGAGTATAGGGACTATATAGGATTGGGAAACCTAGGAACAAACCTTAATTCGAATTAAGTGGCATGCTCCTATCATAAGGCTTCATACGTGGCAGCAGGGTCCTATAGCAAAGCTCCTAGTACAAGTCTTAGTTACCATTTGTGCAGCAGGAGAAAGGCTTCTATCAGGAAACTGTGCCAAGGGTCATGCTAAAGATAAAGCTTGGCTTAGAGACAGCTTTCAGATAAGGTCTGTCCTCAGGGCCCAGAGACATTCTCCAGATATGGGCAGGTAGAGAGCAGGAAGCAAGTCTTGCTGGGGATGAGGGCGTCCTCCATATTGCCCAGCTTAGAAAAAGCTACCAGGCTATGGTAGACTGCAACCTCTGACCAGCAGAGCCTCATAGCAGGAAGGCGTGGCAGCAGGAGCTTAGGCATAGGGTCAGGGAACAGACAGTTGAAGGCTGGTGCTTAACTTTTTAATCAGTTTTAAACCACAGTCCATGGAATGGTGCTATTCCAGATTCAGAGGAGATGGTCCAGACTCAACCTAACTTAAATAGTTCCTCAGAAATATACCCAGAGCTGTGTCTCCTAGGTCATTCTAGATCCTGTCAGGTTGACAATCTATATGAAACATCACGAATCTACCCATTATCAGCCTGATGCCAAATCTATTACTGTAAAGCCATAATCCTCCATATATTTCCCCATGGGCTCATGGTCATCTCATGCAAAATGCATTTAGTTCAACTTCAAATATTTCCATTCTTTTGAGCAGTTACAACACCCTTCAAAAGATTAAGTGGAGAGTCTCTCTTTTTTTTTTTTGCCCTTCGAGACAGAGTTTCTCTGTGTACTCTGTGTAGCTTTGGAGCCTGTCCTGGAACTCACTCTGTAGCCCAGGCTGGCCTCAAACTCACAGAGATCTGCCTGCCTCTGCCTCCCGAGTGCTGGGATTAAAGGCATGGGCCACCACCACCCGGCTGGAGAGTCTCTTCTAAGACTCAAATAATTTCTTAACTATGAGCTTCTGTAACATGAAAAACTAAGGTACATGCTTCCATTATACAAAACCACAGAGTAAACACTCCTATTCCAAAAGGGAGAAATGGGAACAGAGCAAGGAAAGACTGAATCAAAGTAAGATCTCAACCTCATAAGGCAAACATTAAATCCTGCAGCTAATGTCCAGCATCTAGGGGCTCATGATGGAATCATCTGAACTCCAAAGGGCTTTGGGAAAGCCTACACTCTCACCTTCCAATTCCTCCCAGGTTCTCTCTTTCCTCAAGCTAGAAAGCATGTGTCACACCTATCACACACAATCTCTCTCTTGAGCCACCTTTAGACTTCATAAATAAAGCTTTTCTCCATGGATATATCACAGTCCTAGCATCTCCAACATCTTGGCGTATATCGTAATGTAGGCTTTGTGCAGGGACCCATCAGAAACTCTTTGCAGGGAATCTTACCCTGCCACACACTGCCTAACCTCTGCAACCTTCTGGAACATTGGCAAAAGTCCCCCTCCTTACTTTTCAGTTTTTCATGACTGAAAAGACAAAGTTCTGCCTCCAGCTCAAAATGTAGCCTTGCCTCTTGGACCACAGTTGCATTGGAGTTTGTGTGCCTTCCAGGTAGGTTCTGGGACATACTTCCCTAGACAGTTTTGTTTTTTCTGTCAGGGAACCCCTTCAGGGGCATTCTCAGTTTAGGAACTTTCCTTTTAAAAGATGATGCCTTCAATGGATGTATGGGGTCTTGCCCTTTCAGTGTCCCAGTACAGAGGTTTTTCTTTAAAGTTGCTAATCTTTTTAAATTTTATTTTTGATAATTTCACCCTACACTCTCATCTTCCAATTCCTCCCAGGTTCTCCCTTTTCCTTTTAACTCCATGATCTCTTCTTTATTATTGCTTTGCACACACACACACACACACACACACACACACACACACACACACACAGAGAGAGAGAGAGAGAGAGAGAGAGAGAGAGAGAGAGAGAGAGAGAGAGAGAGAGAGAGAGAGAAACAGAGACAGATAGAGAGAGATAGAGAAAGACAGATACAGGACAGAGAAAGAGAGGCAGAGACAGATACAACAATGCTAATTTATAAAGGAATTATATCTGCTTTCTCAGCACTTGCCTTATCTCTGACTTTATTGTTGTTTTTGTTGTTGTTGTTGTTTTGAGAGGGGATCTTTTTAGGTAGTCCTGGCTATCCTGGAACTCACTATATAGACCAAGCTGACCTCATACCTACAGAGATCTTCTTGCCTTTGCCTGTGCCTCTGCCTCCCAAGTGCTGGGATTAAAGGCATGCACCACTCTATTCAGCCCTTATCTATGACTTTAAACTTCCTGATCTCCATAAAATTACACATTTTTACATCTTTTTGTTTTGTCTGTTGCTCTCTCATTGTAAAGCGGGGTCTGAGCAGTGAGCAGTAGCCCTGATACAGGCTGAATGCTATCATGTCTTGACATTCCCACACTAAACCAGTTATCCCATCATACGTTACATCACTCTCATCCAAGTTCTCAGGATTCAGGCAGATTTTTCGCCAGAGTGTAACGTGAATGATCATGATTCTTCCCAGCAGAGGTCGTCCCCTCTGAAACCTCATGAGCCAGGCCTGTACTACCTGCATTTCTCTTGGCATTCTGGTCTTCTGAACTCTCACTGGATAGCTCATTAAGCTCTGCTTGCTGGGCGGTGGTGGCTTTAAACCGAGCACTCGGGAGGCAGAGCCAGGCGGATCTCTGTGAGTTCAAGGCCAGCCTGGTCTACACAGTGAGATCCAGGAAAGGCACAAAGCTACACAGAGAAACCCTGTCTCGAAAAACAAAACAAAAACAAAAAGCAAACAAACAAAAAAGCTCGGCTTAGAGCAGCTGAGGATTTTTTGTAGCGTACAGTTCCGAAGTCTTCCATATTTCCCTCACTGTGGAATAATTCCTCCCAGTACTAAAGAATAATAAGGATCAGATCAGATAGGAGGCATGAGGGGAGATCAGTTCCTGGCTTACTTAGAACCACATAGGCAGCATTATCACAGCACTGGCCCCATTCCTAAGCACAAATACTTACATTCACTTATTTTCTCATTGTTGCAGTGAAATACCCAACAAAATCCAATTAACCAAGGAAGAATTCCTTTTGGCTTATGGTTTGAGAGTTCAGTGGGGAAAGCATGGCCTTGGAGGGGAGGGGAACTGGTCCCCGTTCATCTCTGTTGAAAAGCAGAGAGAGATGAATGCTGCAATTTGGCTTGTTTTCTCTCTTTTATTCTGTCTAGGATGTTGCTTCTCAGGGTGGCTGGTTACAACTCAGATAATCTAATCTAGAAGCTCCCTCACAGGCAAGTCTAAAGTTTTGTCCATAGGTGATTGACAAGCAACATTCACTATCACAAGGATTGTATTTATAGGGTTCCATCTCTGTGCTCACTTTCACCAAGGCCCTAGAGTCAGCCATGGAGAACTATGGCACACAGTCTACCATGATCATGCAGGTTATTTAAAGCCGTATTTGGCTGGAGGCATGCTTAATCTAATCAACTGTGTGCCTAATTCTAATGAACATGGAGGACGACACAAGCCCCAGAATGTCCTCAAAGACTCATTGGTCATACCCAGGGGCAGCTTTTATTTTTCAAAGAAAGCAAAAGACAATGCTTGTTTAGAAATCACGTGAGTGTGTGTACCTCCCTTTTTGTCTTTAAATTTCCAGATTTTCTCTTTTCAACATGAAAAGTTCTTATTCATGTCTTTTGGACCTAAGGCTTTGTCTCAAATTCATCTCTGACAGAATTTACGTCAGTATAAACTTAAGAAAATATCTGTGGTGAAATCTGCTGTACAGTGTCTTTAGAACAGTTGTGAGGTCTTTTACCTTTGGACAAATGTGTGGTTGCTATTTCTAAGTACCCCAAAACAGAAATGGCCAACAGACATGAATTTACTTCTGGTGGAAGAAAATTACAAGCCGTAACTATGATTAGAGGGTAAGACACACAACCTCAGTAGTAATTAAATGGAAACTATAGTAAAAAGGAGAGTGTTGTATTTGAGACTTAGACCAATTTCTTGAACATTAAATTTTATTTTTTAGAATAGGTACCAAGACTTGGATTTAGTGCCCTGCTTTGAAAGAGGTATTTCTGTGAGAGTACATATTAAAAATAAATGTATATTAAAAAGAAAACATCCCGGGATTCTGCTCCTTTCCTTGTCCGTTTACTTGAAAGACATGGCATCTTCTTTTCCATATCATTTCCTTTCATGTTTCCCCAATTCCTAGTTATTCTAGAAAGTATCACTTCCAGTCTTTTGAATGAAAGGCCAAAACCCCCAGTGATTCTACAAGTAAAATTTTATTTGCAGGAATTCGGGGAAGTCAGAAAGAAAATGCTCTTCCATCAAGAGTTCCCTGAGATGAGATTTTAAACCACGGTGTAAATCTGTAGCGTGTTACTGGAAGAGTCGTTCCAGTGCTGGCTTGTCACCAACTTTGAGGAAGGGCCTCATTCCCTCTCACCTGCTGCTTCCTGATTTTTCCCCTACATTCCTGTAATCCAGAAAGAAACATCTCATTAAGTATAGGTTTCAAAATGGTGGATTTCATGTCTATTTTTTTTTTATTCATGTCCATCCCCTATGCAGTGGAGGTCCTGCAATGCAGTAACCCTCTACACGTTACTTACTAAATGATTCCATCTGAGTAGAGGAGAATGAATTAAAGAGTTATGAGAAGACTACCCAGATGCTGTCTTTAGAAGGAAATACAGAGAGGAGAACATCAAACAATAATGAAGTTCCCACCAGACAGAGAGTAGGGGAAAGACCAAAAGGGAAGGTCACACCCTCTGGTTATTGCTTTGAATCAAGAGGTTACAAAGGATAGAAGTTATACTTCACTGCGCACAAAATGCGTTTGGAAAGGATGCCGCACCTGCTAACTTGCGGCGGTGGAAATAGCTTGACACGATGATTTTAGGAATAAAGTTACCACTGGGTGACAAGCAGCATAGTATTTCACATGTAGGTTTGAGTGTGTATATTCATATCTGTGTATTCATACGAACACTGCGACATTAGAGAGCACCTTTTGGTATGTTTTGTTCCTAGGAAATGACAGGATACATGGGGGCTGGATTTTTCCAGTCATCAAACACAATAAAAATCCCACTTCATGGCTAATGCTTAAGGCAGTCTGATAAATTTTAAAATTAATTTTTATAAACCACAGAAGTGCTCTTTTGTGCAAACCTTCATTTATCTTTATAGATCAATGTCCATGTAGCTCTCTTATATACTAATGAAGACATGTAAGCAGAACTTTGTGAGACAATGTCTCTTGCCTTCAGTTCTAGCATAAACTTTTGATTCTAGAAGAAGAGATGCGAGAGTCCCAGGGATAGAACATAACTCTGTATCAACCACCTAGATCTCCTTCTGATGATTTCAGAAGCATGGATCACCTCATAGATTCCAAATTTATCCTCTCGTTGAATGAAAATTCAATAAAGCATCACACAGTCATCTTGTCCTATCAATTGTTCGCAAGGACGGTGTTTGACTTACAGTATCGAGAGTGAAATATAAAACAACCAGGCTTTCAAAGATGCCTGTGAAGCATAAAAATATGGAAGAGCAGCCAAAAACAAACCCCACCCCCCAACAATAGTAGAAGAGGCCATTCAGAGCCGTGAGCTGTAGCTGGGAAAGAGCCATCAAAGCTACTGTACCTTCCTGTCTATGTGTTCAGTCTCTCCGTAGCAGAGCCAAGTAGCTGTGAAGACTTAATACCTCATCTTTCCTCTTCTGGAATATTAGGCTGTCAGGTTTGGATACGACTCTAAGAAAATGCCCTTGAGCAAGGATTTCAAGCTCTCCACCATTTTCATAGTTATTGCCCACTTACCAAACTATAGGATACCATCTTTGAGGACACTGGAAAGGCCTCCTGGTTATTCTATGTGGGCTCTATTTGTGAATTTCCTTGTTTGTGATCACCCTCTGCCTCGCTGGCTGCATTTAACAGGGATGGCACTGTTCCAGCAGGCCTGTCAGAATGCTATAAAACCAGTGGAGTGGAGTGCGTGTGATGGGAAGATTGGTCTGTGAGCACACCAGTCCCTCCAGACTTCCAATTAATGGTCCCAGGCTACTGGGCAATGTAATTGTCTACATGGCTGTATTATACAACATTTCTATGCAAAGCTGAATAAGGCTGTTCAGTTACAGTTCCTAAGGACACAATACAGGAAAGGCCAGGCCAGAAGAAAAGCAATAGACATCTGCCAGTAGATGTCTCTGTGGTGCTTCCATTCAGCCTGTGCGCCTCCGGCTGCCCAGCTGAAAAGGCTGTAACTGGGAGATTCGTAGTTTTCATTTTAGATGGGTTTGGGGGGAGGAACCCAATTCTTTCAAAATATAACCAAACTCTTCAAGACACCTTTCCTATATTTTCTTAAAACCAACCATTAATATTTACAAAATCTAATCTCAATCTATGAAACTGTATTTTGGGGGCTGGAGATATGGCTCAGAAGTTAAGAGCACCAGCTGCTATTGTAGAGGACTCAGGTTCGATTCCCAGCTTCCACGTGGTGCCTCACAACTGTCTGTAACTCCGATCCCAGGGGATTCAAAGTCCTGTTTTGTCCTCCGTGCGCCCCAGACAGGCGTGTGGTACCCAGGCATACATTCAAGCAGAAAACCCATATACATAATAAAATTTAAAAGTGCATTTTAGTCACAAACATGAGCAAGGACAGAACTTTGAACACGTCTTTGTAAGATGAACGAATTAGTCATTTCAGAAATCGAGGTGAAGGAAGTTTATATCAACAAAATAATGTGATACAGATACTGTGGGGAATGGTTATTTTTATGCAGCATAATTCCCTGGAGATCTCGAGATGTCATCTCTGTCAGTGGTTTGTGTCTTTTTCTTGCTAGGTAGCATTTCCCAGCAGATAGACACCCCTTTTTAAGCACTCCCCATTGAAGAACAACCGAACACGTTCTGATATTTCAGCAGAGAGATCGGGAAGGTTTAAAGACAGGTGTATACATGAAGATCTGTTTAGATTTCTAGTGCTACTGCTTAGCACAGCAAGGAGTAGGGCCGTGAAGTAATTTCAGCTCCCTAACTTTCTAAACAGTTTCAAGAGTGAGCCCAGTTTCGCTGCACCTGTGACAACATTAGATGTCTCTGCTTTTTAACTTCTCATCAGTATGCAGGAAGTTCTTTGCTGTCGTGTTAGCTGTGTGTTATTAATAACTAATAATGTGGGTCATATTTTCATATGCTGATGTACTGTGTAACTGGTTACTTCAGGAAAACATCCACTCATATGATTAATTCTTTTTCTAATCCCGATGACCGAAATGTTCGCCATGAGTTTTGAGAATTTGATGATCTGGATGCTGTGTCTTCATTGCACATGCTGTTGCAGATCTTTCCTCTCATTCTATAATTTATACTTTTCATTTTCTTCACATATGCTTTCATAGAGCAAAAAAAAAATAGTTAATAGATGAAGTCACATTTGACAATTTTTCCCTTACTGGATCAAGTATTTGGTGTCATGTATAAAAACTCTGTCCAACCTTACATCCTAAATGTTGGAACAATGATTTTTTCCCCAAATATATTAGAGTTTCATATTTCATATTTAATTCTATGATCCGTTTTGCATTTTTTTTTGTGTGTGTAAAGTGTGAGATTTGGCTACTAGTATTTTTTAGGGGTGCTTGTCTGTAGGTATCAACTTTCTCTAGTACTGTTGAATTGATTTTGTGCCTTTGTTAAAAACATGCTATGCAAATTTGTCTGTTTCTGCATCTAGAGCCTCTGTTCTTTTCTACTGATCCAGGTATAAATTTTCATTGTTTGTATTTTCTCAACATTGAGTTGACATCTTCTTCTCACCCTTTCTCCATTATCTTAGTATTCTTTCCATTCTCATCATAAATCTCTTTGTTCTCTCCACATTGTACATTCTTTTCTCTGTTTACTATTCACCTCTGCTCCCGTGACTCTTTGTGACCTCCCCCAGGATTTATTTAACTTGTATTTAAAGGCTAGTGAGTGTCTACTTCCTACAGTGGACTTCTCGTCCATTGTGAGCATAGATTTAGTCTCATCATTGCTTCTCACAATATCTAAGCTGGTATTCATTCCACAAAAGGAATAGAAGGGTGTGTTCCCTAAGTGTTGAGTTTATGGAGAAGAGCATGATACACATGGATTGAGGATACTGACCTATAGTTTGATTCTTTTATTGTTAATTTTTATACAATATATTTTCATCATGTTTTCCTCCCCCCTTACTTCTCACAGGTTCTCCCCACTTCCCTACCCACCCAACTTTATGTCCCAACCCCTCTCTCTGAAAAAAATAATACCCCAAGAAACAAGAAACAGCCCCCCCAATACAAAAATGGAAATTAAAACAAACACACAAAAGATCAATAAGATAAACTTTCCAGATCAAAGCAAGACACAAAATTACCATTGAGTTTTGTTTTGTGTTGGTCAACTACTCCTATGTATAGAGCCTGCCCTGGAGTATGGTTAATATACCAAGTGACACTCCATTGGAGAAAACTGATTTTGCTTTACCAGCAGGTATTAATTGCATATAGCTTCTTGGTTAGGGTGTGATCCTGGCCAACATTTGATGTCAGTTTTTCTTTTAGTCATGCTGACTGCAGGAAGATGAAATCTCAAAGTGTTTTTTGTTTTTCTGTAATTGCTAAGGATGTGGAGCATTCTAGAGATATTTTTTAACCATTTTATTTCTTCTTTTGAGAACTCTCTGTTCAGATCAATAGCCCATTTTAAATTGGTTGTTTTTGGAGCATTGTGGAAGGACTTTGGAACTTTGGGCTAAAAAAGCCATTGAATGTTAAGAGCTCGACAGGATATTCTGTGGGAGCTTGGAAGATAAGAATGTTGAAAATGGTATAGAAGATGGAGGCCTGGCTCCTGAAGTTCCAGAGGTAAGTTTAAAGACTCTATCAGGGCCATTTATTATTTTGAATTAAGATCCTGTGGTTCTGATTAGCTGGGGCCCAAGAATCAGCTGTGATTAACAAGATACTACTAAAGTGAAACCTTTGTGTTACTGGGACAATTGATGCTGGTCAGCTGGAGCTAAGAAATTAGTGGTGGTCAAGAAAAGACCAGCATCGTTGAGGTGAAATCTTCTGTGAAGTGTTTTCTGAGGGCATAGAGAAGCTGTGTTCCAGAGGCAGCCATGGTTGTACCTCGTGTTGGCAGCAGGACTTGGTAATATGGTATGTGTCACCCAGGTGGTATTGGTTTTGAAGTCATGGAGAAGTCCTAGAGAGCAGCTGAGGCTTGGCACTGTGAGAGGCCAGGAGAGGCCATTGGTGAAAGTGAAGCCTCATTGGCAGTTGAAGGCCCAGGACTTAGAGGTCCTGCAAAGAAGTTGAGGATTGGCCCCATTAGGAGAGTCTATGAGAGGCTATTGGTGAAAGTGCAGCCCAGTTGCAGCAGAAGACCTCAGCATTTTGGAGATTCCAGTACCACAGGATGACCATCAAGAACAGTAGCAGCAGTGGAGTGGAGCCAGCCAGAGCCTAGAACACAAGCTGTGTATGCTGTAGGGGCAGAGCTGGAGAAGTGGCCCAAGCCTTTTGGAGGAGTCCAGAAGATCATGAGTGTATCCCAGATAATTGGACATTGAGTTATTTATACTGTTGCAGTTTGGTTTTGCTTGATTCGGATTGTGATGGTGCCCTGGTTCTTCCCTCTTAAAGAAGGCATAATTTTGGTTTTTAAAGGAGCCCACAAATGAAAGACTTAAACTTTTAAAAGAGATTGGGTATTTTAAAGAGATTGCAATTGTAATGTGTTTGAAGTTGTTAAAAACTGTGAGATTTTTAAAATTATTTATTATTTTAATGTGAGATCTTGAGGATAAATAAGAAAGGAAGGGTTGTGGCTTAATAGTGATGCGTTTGTGTGTCAAGCTGACAAGGGGTCAGGTGTACTGACTGGTTTGTGTGTCAACTTGACAAGTTAGAGTCTTCAGAGAGGAAAGAGCCTTGGTTGACGAAACACCTCCATGAGATCCAGCTATAAGGCATTTTCTCAATTAGTGATCAATGGGAAATGCCTAGCCTGTGGTGCATGGTGACATCCCTGGGCTGGTGGTCCTGGGTTCTATAGGAAAGCAGACTGAGCAAGCCAGAGGAAGCAGGCCTTAGCAGCACCCCTCCATGGCCTCTGCATTACCTGCTGCCTCCAGGATCCTACCCTGGAAGGATTTGTCTTGTCCTGACTTCCTTCAGTGATGAACAGCAATATGGAAGTGTAAGGCTAATAAACACTTTCTTCCACAACTTACTTTTTGGTCATGGTGTTTCATCACAGCAGTAGAAACTATAACTAAGACACCATCTTTCCTCCAATATATATTTTTGACATCTTTGTCAAATATCAGGGGGCAGTTGTTTGGGGCATTCACACTTGATTCTCTATTTTATGTTGTTGTCTACATGTCTGTATTTGTGCCAGTACCATGATTTTTTTTGTATTAATATACCTCTGTAATACAGCTTTAAATCTGGCACAATGATGTTAACAATAATTGGGTTTTTTGGTTGTTATTTTAAGCAGAATGAAGTATCCTTCCTGATCTCTTCAAATTAATTTTAGTTTGAAGTCTGTTTTGATGCATACTAAGATAGGAATGCCTGCTTGTTTCCTGGTATCATTTGGTTGGAATACATTTTTCAGCCTTTCACTCCAAGGTACTTGTAGACAACAAAAATATGGGTATTTTTTCCAGATACATTCTGCTAACCAGTGTCTTTTGATTGATTGGAGAATTGGTGCCATTACTATTTAAAGTTATTATTGAGAGGTGTATGTTGACTTTGGTCATTTTTTTTGATGTTTATGTTTTTAATTCTGTTTTTTGTTTCAGTAATTATAGCTTTATTTGTCTTGCTTCTATAGTCTCCCAAGTTTGCCTTCCTTGCTTCGATCTGAAGTGTTGCTTTGAGTGTTCTCTCTAGTGCTGGTTTGGTGGGTATGAGTTCTTTTAGCCTGTATATATTATGGAAAGTTTTTTTTTCCTCTTTCAACCATGGCAAATACTTTTGTTGGATAAAGTAGTGTGGGTTGTCATCTGTGGTCTTTTAGAACTTGGAATTCATTGTTCTAAGCTCTTCTGGCTTTTAAAGTTTCCACTGAGAAATCAACAGTTAGTCTGATGGGTTTTCTCTTTATGCACATTGTGGTTTTTCTCTTTCAGCCCTCAATACCCTTATTTTGTTCTCTATATTTAGTATTTCAGCTGCCATGTGCATGGGAGTTTCTTCTCTAGTCCTATTTGGTGTTCTGTATGCTTCTTATGTCATATGGGTCTATCTTTCCTCAATTTGGGGGAAGTTTTATTATATGATCTTGTTGAAGATCTGGTCAATGCTATTGTCTTGGGATTCTTCTTGCAAGTACTTCACAGACATTTTCATGGTATTCTGAAATGCTTGAATCTTTCTTTTGTGTACTTAAAAAAGAAGTATCACTTGCTTTCATTGGGTGGCCCAATTCGTCTACCTTTTCCTCATTTCTGGATGTTCTGTCTTCTACTTGATCTACACGTAAGGCTTTTCCCTTTGCCCCAGGTTTCTAATTAGGTTTTTAATTTTTTTCAGTTATTTCTTCATTTCAGCTTTAGTTTTCTTCAATGTTTTTATATTTTTATTGAATTCAGTTTTCAAGTCCTGTATTGTCTTCATTTTTTTCAGCTGTTTGTGGACTTCAGTTTATTTCTGTCTTCCTTAAATTCATTCAGGTATGTGGCTGTTTATTCCTTGTATTCCTTGCCTTCTTGGATCATGTTCATAAGTATTCTTTTCAATTCTGTGTTCTCAGTTCTGTTTAGGTATTTCTCAATGGAGAACATTTCTATAGGACTTGTGGTCCTGGGCCTCGAGGGGGTGTCATGGGTGGGGGGAAGTGGGACACTCACTGAAGAGAGCTCCCAGATTTGGCTCCTGCTTGGGTCTGGGCCTGAGTATCTTTCTTGTTTGTTTTTCACTTTATGTGCTAAAACAGTCTCTCTTGCTCACCCTAGAGCTTGCTTATTTGGTTAGTAGATCTAGCTATCTTGCTCTAGGTTTCTGTCTCTATCTTGCAAGGGCTTGGATTATCAGTAGTCTACTATAGCCACCTGCCTCTGCCTCCTGGGTGCTGGAATTAAGGAGTGTGCCAACCACTTGGCTTGTAATGCCTTTTCTAACTGTGAAAATACTGTGACCTGATACTCTCAATAGCATACTGTGCTTCCCAGACTCCAAGGTACAATGCTAAGAACTCAATGCAAGAAGACACATTCCCTTTTCCCTTTTCTTCTTTTCTTTCCTTTTTTCTTTGGGGGGGGGTGTTGTTGTTGTTTGCTTTGTTTTAAGACAGGGTCTCACCATGTGGCTATGCGCTTCCTGGAACTCACTATTCACACTAGGCTGGCTGGTCTCAAACTCATTGAGATTTACCTGTCTCTGCTTCTGGAGTGCTGGGTTCAAGGCCTGTGTCACCAAGTATGGCTAAGACACATTTACATCACAGAGTGCACGTCTCTGATAAAAAAATTAACGATTGGCAAAAAGTTTACCTTTAAATGTTAGTGTTTAGAACTATACGTGTAAAACTCGCAAAGAATATATTTTCAGATGGATTTAAAATTATCTATTTCTTCTTGTGTTTGTGCATGTGGATCTGTGGATGTGTGCATACACATACACCACACTGTGTATGTACACTGTGAGTTTGTAGTTCAGAGACAAACTCCTTGTGGGTGTTTTTGTCTTCGTGATCAAACTCGGGTCTTTCAGCTTGGTAGCAAGTGCGCTATAGTGCTAACCCATCTTGGCAGCCCCAAAATAGAAACATTAAATGCTAAAATGATTTATATTCTCCCTTAGTAAATTAATATTAAAACCTAATTAATGTGTACATGTTTTCAAGTTGACAGGTGATATGCCATTGTGTATTATGTGTGTGTAGTGAAATGCTGTACTATAATCACATAAATGTGTGATTACTCTATCAATTACAATAAGAATGTATTTTTAAATGCTTTTTGAGGTGCTAAGGAAGTGGCTCCATGAGCACAAACAAGTGCTTGCTGCACAAATATGAGAATCTGAGTTTGGAGCTAAGCCACTAGTTAACCATAGAGGCCAGGCATTGGTGGCACACAACTTTGATCCCAGCTCTTAGCACCTCATGCCTTTAATTCCAGCACTAGGGAGGTGGAGACACAAGTGATATGGTTGGGTTGAGAGAGGACTATAAGGTGGGAGGAGGCAGGAGCTCAGGTCTCTTTTGACTGAGGATTTTGTAGAGTTAAGAACTAGTGGCTAGCTGTTCTGCTTCTCTGATCTTTCAGCTTTCACACTGATGTCTGACTCTGGGTTTTTATTAATAAGACCAACTAGAATTTACGCTGCAGCTTTTGGTAAGATAGCTATTTTTATTGAGTTGATCCTACTGATTCATGAGCATGAGAGATCTTTCCATCTTCTGATATCTTCTTCAATTTCCTTCTTCAAAGGCATGAAGTTTCTATCACACAGGTCTTTCACCTGCTCAGAGTTAACCCAAGATATTTTATATTGTTTGCGGCTGTTGTGAAGGGTGTTATTTCCCTGATTTCTTTCTCATCTCCTTCATCATTTGTATATAAGAAGAGGGCTCGTGATTTTTTTTTTTTTGAGTTAATGTTCTATTCAGCTACTTTGCTGAAAGGGTTTATCAGCTGTAGGAGTTCCCTAGTAAAATTTTGGGGGTTGCTTATGTATACTACCATTTTGTCTGCTAATAGCAATACTTTTATTTTTTTTCATTTCCAATTTGAATCCTATTGATCTCCTTTAGTTGTCTTATTGCTCTAGCTAGAACTTCAAGTACTTTATTGAAAAGATGAGAGACAGTGGATAACCCAATCTTGTTCCTGATTTTAGTGGAATTGCTTTGAGTTTCTCTGCATTTAATTTGATATTGGCTATAGGTTTGCTGTAAATTGCCTTTATTATACTTAGGTATGTCCCTTGTATCCCAGATTTCACCAAGACTTTTATCATGAAGGGATGTTGGATTTTGTCAAAAGCTTTCCAGTATCTAATGAGATGATCATGTGATTTTCTTCTTTCAGTTTGTTATATGGTGAATTACATTGATAGATTTTAGTATGTTAAACTATCCCTGCATCTCTGGGATGAAGCCTACTTGATCATGTATTTGTCTGTAATTCTCTTTCTTTGTTGAATGATTGTGTGGTTTGGGTATGAGGGTGACTATAAACTCATAAGATTAATTTGGTAATGTTCCTTCTTTTTCTATTTTGTGAAATAATTTGACTAGTATTGGCATTAGCTCTTCTTTGAAAGTCTGGTAGAATTCTGTATTAAAACCATCTGATCCTGGGCTTTTTTTTGGGGGGGGGCGAGATTGGGAGACTTTTAATGACTGCTTCTATTCTCTTTGGTAGGTAGTATCTATCAAGAAATTTGTCCATTTCTTTTAGATTTTCCAGTTTTGTGGAGTATAGGTTTTTGAAGTATGACCTAATAATTCTTTGTATTTCTTGGGTGTCTGTTGTTGTATCCCCTTTTTGTTTCTGATTTTGTTAATTTTGAAATTTTCTCTCTGTCTTTTAGTAAGTTTGGATAAGTGTTTGTGTATCTTGCTAATTTTCTCAAAGAACAAACTGTTTGTTTCATTGATTTTTTTTGTATTGTTCTCTTTGTTTCTATTTTATTGATTGCTACCCTCAGTTTAATTATTTCCTGACATCCACTCCTTTTAGGTATATTTGCTTCATTGCTTCATTTTGTTCTAGAACTTTCAGATGTGCTGTTAAGTATGAGATTTCTCCATTTTTTTTCTGAGACAGGGTTTCAGAAAAAACCTTTGTAGACCAGGCTGGCCTCGAACTCACAGAGATCCGCCCGCCTCTGCCTCTCGAGTGCTGGGATTAAAGGTGTCTGCCACCACCACCTGGCTCCAGTTTCTTTATGAAGGCACTTAATGTTCTGAACTTTCCTCTTATCACCACTTTCATTGTGTCCTATAAGTTTGGGTGTGTTGTGCATTCATTTTCATTGAATTCTATAAGTCTTTAATTTCTTTCTGTTTATGCCTTGACTTAATAGTCATTTAGTATACAGTTGTTCAGTTTCCATGAATTTGTAGGCTTTCCATTGTTTCTGTTGTTGTTAAAATTCAGCTTTAATCCATTGTGGTCTGAGAGTATTCAGGGGGTTATTTCAATTTTCTTGTACCTGTTGAGACTTGCTTTATGATCAAGTATGTGGGCAATTATGCAGAATGTTCTGTGAGGTGATAAAAAAAGGTATATTCTTTTGTGTTTGGGTTAAGTGTCCTGTAGATATGTGTTAGATCCATTTGGTTCATAATGTCTGTTAGCTCATTATTTCTTGATTCAGTTTTAGTTTGGATGACCTGTTCATTGGCGAGATGGGGTGTTGAATTCTCCCGCTATCAATGTGTGAGGGTCAATGTGTGATTTATGCTTTAGCAATGTTTCTTTTACAAATGTGGGTGCCCTTGCATTTATGGCATAGATGTTGAGAATTGAATGTGATCTTTGTGGACTTTTCCTTTGATGAGTATAAAGTGTCCTTCCCCATCTCTTTTGATTAATTTTGGTTTGAAATCTATTTCCTTATATATCAAAATAGCTACACTAGCTTGCTTCTTGGGGACATTTTCTTAGAAAACCTTTTTCCAATCTTTTACTCTGAGGTAATGTCTATCTCTGAAATTGAGGTGTGTTTGTTTTATGCAGCAGACAGATGGATCCTGTTTTCACATCCATTCTGTTAGTCTCTGCCTTTTTATTGGGGAATTGAGTTCACTGATACCAAGAGATCTTAATGACCAATAATTGTTATTTCTTGTCATTTTGTTGTAGTTGTTGGTGTGTGTGTGCGTGTGTGTGTGTGTGTGTGTGTGTGTGTGTGTGTGTGTGTGTGTGTGTGTGTATGTGTTTGCCTTTGGTATATGCTGGTGTGAGATTATCTGCTGCTTGTGTTTTCATGAGTGCAGCTAACTTCCTTGGGTGGGGAGTTTTGCTTTTAGTACCTTCTTTAGGGCAGGATTTGTGGAAAGATATAGTTTAAATTTGACTTTGTCATGGAATATCTTGTTTTCTCCACCTATGGTGACTGAGAATTTTGCTGGTTATAGTAGTCTAGACTGACATCTGTCATTCCTTAGAGTCTGCAAAATGTCTTTCCAGGCCCTTCTGGTTTTTAGAGTTTCCATTGAGAAGTTGGGTATAATTTTGATAGGTCTGCTTTTATGTGTTACTTGGCTTTTTTCCCTTGTAGTTTTTAATATTCTTCCTTTGTTCTGTGTGTTTAGTGCTTTGATTATTATGTGGTAAGGGGATTATCTTTTCTGGTTCAATCTATTTGGTGTTCTGTGAGCTTCTTCTACATTTATAGGCATGTCTTCCTTTAGGTTAGGAAAATTTTCATCTAGGAATTTATTAAAAATATTTTCTGGTGGACGGGTGGTGGTGATGCATGCCTTTAATCCCAGCACTTGGAAGGCGGAGGCAGGCAGATCTCTGTGATTTTGAGGCCAGCCTGGTCTACAGAGTGAGTTCCAGGAAAGGCGCAAAGCTACATAGAGAAACCTGTCTCAAAAAACAAACAGCAACAACAACAAAACAAAAACAAAAACAACAACAAAAAATATTTTCTGGACTATTGAGATTGGAATCTTCTCCTTCTTTTATTCCTATTATTTTTATGCTTGGTCATTTCATAGTGTCTCAGGTTTCCTGGATGTTTTGTGTCAGGAAGTTTTTTAGATTAACATTTGCTTTGGCTGATGTATCTATTTCTTCTATCTTCAATTCCTGAGATTCTCTCTTCTATCTCTTGTATTCTGCTGGTGATGCTTATGTCTGTAGTTCCTGTTTACTTCCCTAGATTTTCTACTTTCAGAATTCCCTCATTTTGTGTTTTCTTTATTGCTTCTAATTTCATTTTCAGCTTTTATTTATTTCCTTCAACTATTTGTTTGTTTATTCTTGGCTTTCTTGTCATATTTAAGGGATTTATTTATTTTATCCAATTTTTTTATTGTCTTTTTCTCAGTTTCTTTAAAGGATTTTTCCATTTCCTCTTAAGGGCCCCTACCAACTTCATAAATTTGTTTTTTAAGGTTGTTTTCTTATGCCTCTGCTGTTGGAATACCCAAGGCTGGCTGTAGTGACATGACCAGGTTCTGGTGGTGACATATTGTCCTAGCTGTTATTTGACTGTGTTTGCACTGGCATGTAGGTATCTGGATTTGGAGTGACTATAGGTCTAGGTGCTGATTTCTGGGTTTATCTTTGTTGGATGAAGAAATACATTTTTAAAATTACAAAAATAATAAGAGTAGTGGTTCTCAACCTGTAGGTTGGGACCATTTTGGGGGTCAAATTACCCTTTCACAGGGGTCACCTAAAACCATCAGGAAAATACAGATATTTACATTACTTATAGCAGTAGCAAAGTTACAGTTATGAAGTAGCAACTAAATCATTTTATGCTTGGGGGTCACCACAACATGAGGAATTTTATTAAAGTGTCTCAGCAATAGGAATGTTGAGAACCACTGGTTTAAAGCCTTTTCTCAGGTGACTGCACACATTTTATAGCTAGTTCATGGATCTTTAGGGGAAAAAGTTTACTCGTGACCATAATTTTATTAGTGACATTTGATAACAGGTCTACAAAACTTTTAGAATAGAATGTAAAACTAAAGCAAAGGTCGAGCAACTGCATATGACTTGTAAACACAGCTATTTCAGTGTTCACTGAAGATGGTTGTCCCACAATGATAGCATGTAAATTTAAGAAGTCTTGACTGGTTGACAGTGAAAACCATGACAAAAAATTGAACAGGAAAGGAGGCAAACCAAGGGAAATGTCCAAAAGAAGGGTTCCTGGAGAATCAATCAGATAGGAAGTAAAGTATCAGAGCTGTGTCCTGAATGGTTTGTCAGCCTCAAGATTCAGAGCTACAGCTGAGAACATTAAAAGCCTTAGATTCAAGTTGTGGCTCAATAAAAACACATTAAAAAGATCATCTATCTGAAGGAAAGCACAGGCACAGTAGAAATGCCTCCCAGGACTGGTTGCATAGCAACCAAATAGGGATGCAGTGGCAGGGAAGGTCCGAACTGACAAGGAAGCAGATCAGAGGCAGCAGGATTGTAAAGACATATAAATGATGACAGAATAACAGCAATATTTCTGAGGTAAATACCTCAAAGAAAAACCTTTGGGACTCAATGGGGAAGGCAATTGTCTCTATCGGATTTTGTGGGGTGATTTTTGATACAGAACTTCACTGGTTGAAAAGCCCCAATAGCATTGGAACTGGAGAAAGCCCTGGTTATGACACAGCGTAGTAGATGATGTCACATGAAAGAAACAGGTAACAAATGAGTAAGAGAGAAAACAGACTGCAGACTGCAGGTTTGGGGGGATCACTCTGTCATAACACACTCTAGTGGGAACCACTTGTGTCCTTTAGGGATGACATTAATCCCATCCAAATGTGATGCCTCTATACTGTAATGACCTTTTGAATGCCCCACCATTTTCAAACCATTATGTTGGGGGACACAGCTCCCAATACATGAGTATTTGAAACACATCCAGGTATATTTAATCATATAAACTGATAAATAATCACATGCTGATCAAAAGAGACTAGCTGTTGAAAATTTTTCAGTTCTTTAGAATTTCTGTTTCTTGGAAGAGGAGTGAAGTGGATTGTGGGAAAAAGTGAGCAAAGATTTTTGTCCTTTTCAGAATTCAAGTATTTTTAAATATTACAATAACAAATTATTTATGAATAGACACAGCAAGACACGTTTGGTTCTAAACTGAAATTAATCTCTTACCTCGTATCTAAAATATTAAAAGATGAGGAATGGAAATGAACTCTGTGGAGGAGTATTTACTTAGCATAGATGAGGTTCTGGGCTTATCCTTAGCATTGTAAAAACCCACTGAAGTTAAAAAATGAGAAGAAAAAGGATTATTTCATAGTGAAAATAATGCACACAGCAGGATTTGCTTCTTTAGCAATCTGTTCATAAATATTTAATGCTTTCCTACTTAAGTACAATAGAAGTCGTACAAAGAACTATGTGTCTTTTCCCTCAGCATAATTGTAACATAATCAGGAAAATAAGTCTCAACTAGGTGAGAGACTTGAATAAATTATAAGGGAAAGAACACTATACAAACACACATCCCTGACCCTATGTACTATACTGATAGTTTCTCATGTCTATTTTTTCTTTGATATTGATGACAATTCTTTATATTAAAGTTTATTAATTCTATTTTGAACTATGACATCCTTTAAGAATCTGATGTTCTCTTTAGGAAAGGAGAGAGTAAGTACATCTGCATAACTTATATAATAGGACATCTAATGATCTGTAGGTTTCATTCATGAATTTCAAGATAAACAATACTTTTGTTGGACTAATAAAGCATTGCTCTTATTTAATTAAGAATGAAACATGAAACAGCATTAGAGATGTATCTGTTTAAGTTACTCCACACAATCATGTATCAAATAAATAATGAATTTCAAGTTCAAGCCCCTTCTTTATAAAAAGAATTTTCTTTAGTTAGCATGTTAATAAGTAAAGCACATTATTCATAAAAAATAAAAACCAAACAAACAAAAAACTCAAATCTTGTAGTAAGGGTGATAGACTTAGCAAGAAGACCTAGACTACTGTAGGATGCTGTTCCTGTCTCCATGACAGATTGCCTCTTTTTGTTAGTGCTTTCCTCTATTAAATATTGATGAAAGCTTTCTGGAAATTTTAATTAGAAGTTCCTTGAGGTCAGAGGATATAGACACCCTTTTCATTCCAAGTAAAATGAATCCATTCACACCAGCTGAAGTAAGTAGTCCAATCAGCTGATGAAAGAGCCATGGCAACAATGAGGATGGATTCTTATGGAAATGTAGCAGCCCTGAAAACAATGGAAAACCATTGAGGAGACCTAGGCAGGGGCTTCCCTTTCTCTCCTGATTCCCGGAACTCCCTGACTCTTATGCTTACATCCTTTTGCCTTTTATCACATATTGGACAATAACCAAACACAGCTCCTAAATTATCTTGTTCTAGCTTCCAGGAACTACTACCACCAGCCTGCCTCTTCAATCACTGCAGTTCCAAATTTGGCTCTACTTTTCTTACAGAGTTGGCTTAGTCATTCTGGGTCAATTTACAACTCCTTTAATCACTTACTGTTGGGGGTAAAACAGGAATCAGCTACAAAGACAGGCTATGAGAGACCATCTCAAGGAAGACTTGTTAGGAAATGGAGTCATTCATCCCAAAAGGGGCCTATGAAGAAATGTTTTGGCTTGTGTATCCTAGAGTATTAGCTACAATTCTCAATTTTTCTTATAGCAAAAAAATCAGACATACTCAATATGGTAAACAAACAAGAACATCTGTGTTTCTATAAAACGTCTTTGTCAACACCAGGAGTAAGCTTCATAAGACTTCACAGACCAGGACGTATTAGTCTACTTTTGCTTTTGTTTTCTCCAACTCGTCAACATTTGAAATCATTCTGAGTTTGCAGAGAATACACAGGAAGACTACAAGTCAGAACTGGCCCACCTGCACTTGTGCGCCACGTCTGGTTTGGGGAGTGAAGAACTTACTTCCTTGCAAAGCAGTTTAAGTGTTTTCTCCACCCAATGACCTGGACACCCAAGACTTCTTCATCTTTCAATAGCCCCATTACAGTTTGCAGCTCCCAGCTCCACTATAACAAGGGGAAAGGAGGCTGGAGATGCACATGTGTTCTTAAAACCTTGACCTAGAAATAGTGTACTTTATACATTACTGTCATGAGCCCACTGGACAGAAATGGCCACGTTATCCTAATCTGATTACTCAAGAAGTATAGAATACAGGGGTACCTAAGATACTGGAAATAACATCTATGCAACACAAATAGACAAAGAATAGACAATAGTTTATTTTTATGGCTATCAGTCAAATATATTTCAGTATTTGCATTTCTCTTGATTTATGCTGAACTACACTGTTGGATGCACAAAATCTCAGAAAATTTCCCTGCAAGTAATGTTACTATACAAATGAAAGAACATAGATGTAGCATAGTAAATTTAATGAAGGTATAAGATAGTAGCCTATTTTCACTATTTCAAATATTTGACAGTATGAGCTGGGTTTCTTTTTATTACTATATTATTAAATTATAAAAATCTGGGTTTTTTCACCATAAAAACTCTTCACATTTGTAGCTCATTGAGATTATTAGAAGACATCTTCAAGTATCTAGTAATCTGTACCATTCCCAATGTCCAGACAAATTAATGTGCAGCTTTAGTACACAGCACTTTTTTCATTTTCAATTTTCATGTTAGTTTATTTTCAACTGTCTTAAATGCAAAAATGTTAATATTTCAGATTATCAAACTGTTCCATCCATTGAGCTCATCTCACTAATTATCTGAGTATACAATCTTCAAATCACATACATAGATCATTTTTAACCCTTCTTGCTCAGTTTTTTTTTAAATTGTAACTTTGCTTGGAAGATGTCTTAGCAGTTGAGAACACTGGCTGCTCTTTCAGAGAACCCTGGTTCAATTCCCAGCACCCATATGCTGGCTCATAAATCTCTGTAACTCAATTTCCAGTGGCTCTGACACCCTCTTTCTGACACTGTAGGCACTGTACACACATGGTGCACATAAATATATAGACAAGATACACACCACACACACACACACACACACACACACACACACACACACACACACACACACACAAATAAATCTTATTGCTATGTTCCTTTGACAGAATAATACTATTAAGTTTTTCCTAGCCCCATGACCTATCTAGTCTCAGGTTCTTGACCAGTGTAAGGAAATTGTCTTCTAGACACAACAGGACTGAGTTACATATGAACTTACAGAGACTGTGATAGCATTGATAAGACCTGTAAGAGGTTCGAGCCAGATGGGGTCCTATCCCTGAGAGGGAGAAGTCGATATGGGGTCCCACCTCTAACTAAGAAGCTGTTTGCCACTGATACCCACTGGTTTTCTCCTGTGAAGTGTTGCTGAATGTATCAACCACACTCCAGGGCAAGGCTTCATGACCAAAATAAAATGAGCTCCATGTCTTTTTTGTGAATTTTTTGATGTTTTTTTAAAATAGATTTTTTGTTTTGCCTTTTTTTGGTCTTGTTGGTCATTTTCTTGTTTGTTTTCATTTTCATTTTTGATTTTTTTAAGGATCTCTCTATATCTATATATAATACATATACATATGAGAGAGAGAGAGAGAGAGAGAGAGAGAGAGAGAGAGAGAGAGAGAGAGAGAGAACACAGTTGGGTGAGTAGTGAGGTAGAGAAGATCTGGGAGGAGTTGGGAGAGTGAAAATATCAAAATCTGCTGTCTAAAATTTTTAAATAAATAAAATGGAAAGAAATTATAAATTTCTAAAAACTAAATCAATTCCTTAGTTTTACTGTGTACACATGCTCCGCACATGTACAGAGTCAGACACCTGTATGGAGCCAGTTTTCTTCTACCTTGATGCAGGCTCTAGGGACTGAGCTCTGGTCCTCAGGCATGCCTAGCCAGCTTCTTTATAGCTGAGCCACCTCACCATCCCTATTTCTGGACATCTTCCTCTATCTGAAATTATGTCATACCATTGTAATATGGTCATATTGTAATATTGTTATTCGACATAATTCGACTGCATTCAAATAAAATTTATATTTCTGTATTCTCTGAAGTTTTGCAACCTCACTTGTCCTTATGCAATCTTTTCTTGATATGAATTTCCTGACACTGCTGTGGCTCCAATTCATACAACCAACCCCTTACTGATATAGCAACATACATTTTATATGATTTAATAACATTTTATTTTCCCGTTAAGTTTTAGTTTTCTTTATGACTATTCAACACAAAATGAATTACAAAAAAATATGAATTTCTCTTCTATCTGAAAGTTTTTGATCAGATTTCGGGGGGAACAGAAAGATAATAAATATTTTAGCGTTTATAATAGAAACAAAACATTAAATGTTATACATATTGCTCCTTTTAAGAGGAATTTTTATGGGTCAGTTGTTAAAAACAAAGCAGTCATCTACGATCATTACATTATGAACATATTCCGAAAATGATTTACTCCTGAGAATGAGCTCAAGCCTGTGCATGTATCGCTGTATGGGAAACACTGTGTATCACTGCTCAGTATCAGGCATGGAGAAGACATATACTTACGAAATCAGAGTTCTTGTGATGGTTAGACACCTTTCTCCATGGATTAGTTTCACTTTTTTAGGATATAATGTTGTGATAAAAATTAGGCACTTTTCTACACAAAGATCAGAGTTTCAATAAAGGGCATCCAGATGATAGCTTTTGTGGAAAAGAAATTGTGCAAAATGGAAGTATAGATCACAGTGTAAGGAGGATGCCTTAGTAGCTAAGCAACATGCTGCAGAATCGGGAGCTGTAAATCGTAATTACAACATCATATACCAGTTAGAACTCCTCCAGCTGAGAACTCCGAGTACATGCGGGCTAGCAACTGGGTCCCAAACTGAGCTTCAGTCAGCTGAAAAATGAATAATGACATGCTCACAATTATACAGATTGCTTCAGCACAGAAGAGGAATGAAAAGGAATTAATTCAGGATGTGAGCAAGTCTGATGACTCAATAGCAAAATGAAAGAAACAAGGAAAAATATAGGAGATACTAAAAAAAAAGTCTCAATTCTCTGATTTCTAAAAATTCTCTCAAATTGCTTCAGAATCTCATTTGAATGACTTCTAATGATGCAATTTTGGAAATGGGTGACTTTCAGACATCTTAGTCCTATAGAAAGCAGTCTCAAGTTTCATGAGAAATCACATGAAGAATTCTCTTTGGAAGCTAAATTGAACCATTTTAGACTTTACTTGGAAGGTAGCCTGCATATAGAGAAATATACCAGAAAAAAATTTTAAATATAAAAATAAATGCCTTCCATTTTGTTACATGTGTGCTAAAGTCAAATGAACAGTACTGAATTTAGGTCAAACATAAACTAAGAAGCCATGTTAAAACGCTGCACTGACTCTCCACACTTCAGCTTTCTTGTTTATTTCATAATTATAAGCAGCGCTGAACATCTTTATGTGGACCCTTGCCTTTGTAGTATTTAGATTTGGTTCCTGCCAGATTTTGAGATATTCCTGTTCTGTGGTTGGAAGATGCCTTGGTTCTCTCCATCACTCTAAGAAGGATGCTGCAAAAGAAGACAGGTGACATTCAGAGTTGACTTCAGTCCTTTTACTCTTTCAGTGCTGCCAACAGTACTGTACTGTTCTATGTAGGGGACTTTCCTTTGGGCCACCAGCTCCCAAATAATGAGATGGAGACTTATTAATTATGAAAACTTGGCCTTAGGTTAGGCTTGTCCCACTAGCTCTTATAACTTAAATTGACCCATTTTTTTTTATTAATCTACATTTAGCCTTGTGGCTTTTTACCTTTGATACTGTGTGTCCAATCACCCCAACCCCCATGTCTTGTTGGCATCTCCTCTCCTCCTTAATTATGTCCTCCTACTTCCTCCCTCTCCCTGGAAATCCCACCTATACCTTCTGCCCATCTATTGGCTGTTTAGCTTTTTTTCTTAACAACAATCACAGCAGAACATTTTCACACAGTGTACAAATAAGCCTACATTTCCTCTTTTTTGTCTAAATAAAAGGAAAGGTTTTAAATCTAGTGCAGTAAAATTATATACAATAAGAACAATTATCAAGTAAGAATCACATCCACAATGTCCAGTCTACTTGGAGAAATTACTCTATTATCTATCTTATCTTGATGAGTTCAAAGATTTATACCTAAACCATTTTCTATCATAACTTGTATTGTCATTCTAAAAATATCCTTTTAGACCTTAAAACATCTTATTAGATAAACAACTTAAGATTTTATATTTCTCAATCTTATAAACTTTACAACTTTTATGTTAGTTTCTTTTTTTAATTTAGTAAAAAGGAAAACTGAAAAATTGTAACTATCTAGTCTTTAACCCCAACAAAGACTCACCCAAGAAGGATATATTATTACTTGACTAAACAAGAAGTATAGAACAAGCAACTTTGGAGACTATAGAAATGACAGAGACAGCTGGCTGCCTAGACAGCCACCCAAGGTTCCCCTGCAACATTGGGGCATCCATCTTTGACCTATAGGCCTAGAATATTTGACACACATTTCTGTGAAGCAGGAATTTTGAAGGACTCTCCTACCTTGTCTTGGCAAAGTTCAGCAGTCCCTTTCTTTTGTGTCCTACTTGTCCAATTTGGACATCATACAGTTAGCAGTCAAGGGGAGGACAGTTTTTTGCCCAGTAGCTAACTTTGTCACAGTGAAAGTAGACTCCTTATGGAGTTTCCTCAATGCCCATCATCCCCCACCCCTTTTTTTTTAAGTAGAATGATGCTGCCAGGAGCAGATGTATCTTGCTGTCATGAAAAGCCTTATGTTATTAAAACATCTTAAATGACACATTCTGTAGTTCTCTGAAGTGTTTGAAGACCATCTATGTATCTAAACTCTATGTCTGTATGACCTTGACAATAAACCTAATATGACTATAAGTTTGTTATAGATGACTAACTACTAGCCTGCATTTCTCAATTATCCTAAATGGTTATAATAGTAGCTTTTAAGAACTGGAAGTTTACATTACATTTTTAAATGAGCTGCATAGGTACAATACTTTAAACAAGAGTAGAAGCATATATACAATATGTTGTATCAAAAATAACCTTAAATTTGGATCAATATACAAAAATCCATACCAATGTAAAATGTTTGAGACTAGTGGTTGCTTTTTAGTCTAAATGTAGATTCAATGATCTACTCTTTTATCCTATCATCTCCATATCCTCACATTTTCCCTTCAGAAAGAGATTCCTGAATCTAATCTCCTTTGTTCAGCTTTTTTTCCTGATCATGACCAATAGCAACTTGTAATCAATCCCCCTAAATGCTGATAAATATCCATAGTCCATTGAATGACCAAAAACCACCCACCCAACCTCTTGGTAATGTGAGTGTCATGTTCTCTAGACTGTTTCCTGCTCTCCCAAGACTTGATCATTATCTCAATTTTTTCAGGGGCCCCTAAAGATGCCATCAACCTCAGACAATAGGAAGCAGTCTCTATGTGATGGGAAAGTGTAGAGCTCCTGAAGTCCTGGCTAGATAATCTGTGAGGCTGTACCATCTCAACTAGCAACTTTGAAGTTGTTCTGGATACAGAATTTTGAAGAAACTGCAACGGAGGCATTCTGAGAGGCTGAATCACATGGGCTACTCATCTTCATTGGTTCTTGGTCCTTTTTCTTTCTGAAAACACACAGACTTTTAAAGGTAACATATACATCTGTATTAACACAAGTATGGAATGTGCACTGTGCACAAGGCAGTTAAAGTTTTTTTTTTTTTTGTTTTATGTTTGAGCAGATAAAAGGCATCTGTTAACTTTTTAAGTTTTCTTGGACTGTATAACCAAACTTCTGTCTATGTCATGAAAGAATGACATGAAATAATGTCATGAGAACTCTGTAGCCAACAAGATTTATCATGTCTCTTCCAGTCTCAGAGCTGTTCCCATGTAGAGGGGTCAGCATATATGTCACCTGTCCTGTAGTCTTCTTGGCTTCTTTTTTTTAATGTCTATAGCCAAGATTTTCAGGAGGTCTTCCCCAATCAAATGTGATCTTCATTAATTTTAAAGAGAAACATAATTTTTTTTGTTTCCTGTGGAAATAGAGGCATAAGCTTTCCCCCAACAAATATATTTTTTATTTCCATTTTAAAGTTAAGATATTCTTAAAATATATAGGTTGGTTTAATTTATCAGTCTTCATAATCTAATGTCTCTCAGTAGCTATTGTTTTTGTACATTAGCATTTAAAAATTTTAAGTCAACAAAGACCATACAGGATCCAGACACTGTATTTCCCATCTTTGCAAATCTTATTTTTTATATTACTTTACTCTCTCTTTAAAGACTTTATTATTTTTAAACTATTTATTTTTTTCTATGACTGTCTATATTCATTTTTTACTATATCTGTTCCAAGGTTATCTTTGTCTGGACTGATTTACTGAATGCCTGCAGCCTTCTCTGACTGCAAGACAAATCTTAAATGGCCAGTCACTGTGTGGCTCTGGGTCTGGCTCCACCCCCTCGTTCCCCGAGAGCCTAGCCTCATACAGGTGCGTTTACTGTCCCAGCTCTGGGAAGCTGCTGTGTCCATGATGTGGCAGGCATTTCTATCTATCATGAAGGCTGATCAAGTGCTCTGCTATGTAGCAGGGCCTTTTAAAAGTACCATGCCTCTGTTCCATCCTGAGCCTACCCAAGAGACTACATTCTCAGGACCTATGTGGGTTTACTAGCCAACATATTGGGCACCATATGTAATGATTCTTTCTCTGTCCTGCAAACCAGCTGGCAAATAATGACACAGAGACTTAATAATTACAAAATCTTGGTTTATAGCTTAGGCTTATTCCTAACTATCTCTTATAACTTAAATTAACCCATATTTTTATTAATCTGTGTTCTACACATGACTTTTACCTCTATCTCATGTGTGTCTCTTAATCATTCCATATCTGGCCCGCTTCCCTGCCTCTCTACTTCCCAGAGTCCTCTTTGTCTAGAAGTCCTGCCTATATCCCCTGCTTAGTTATTTGCCATCTAGCTTGCTATTAAACCATTCAGAAGGCTCCCTGGCAAAGACACATCTTCACACTGTACAAAAAGACTATTCCCCAACAGTTCTATTACTGGGCTTTGGCACCCACTGCAAAAGAAAGACTATACACATTCATTTATTTTGGACTCCAAAATTGGAATAGGGTTTTCATAAGAACAGCCAGAGGAAGAGCCAGAGTTTGTCTACTTATGCACTTACACATCCCTGTAAATCCTGCCCCTCTTTGCAGCAATCCTGCAAGGCCCTCTGATCTATTGCTGCAGTTCAACACAGCACTGTGAACTCCATCTGTGAGAAAATCCACTAATACTAATTCATTTAAACTTTTAAGGACTAGTCTCCTTTACATAAATCTAGAACATAGAATCATATTTTAAAGAAATGTTGGTGATTTCTAGAAAGCCAAATGTTCTTCTACAGGTTTGCATTCAGTTATATTCTCCCTTTTAGAAGTATGCAGAGACTCTTCAATGGAGTCAAAGCTACTTTGAATACAATATTCATCCGTCAGCTGCTACTTCACTGAGAAATACTCACCTGATCACCATTTAATAAAGCAATACATCATTCTTGCATCTCCTCATTCCTATTTTCTGTAGTTTTCATACTGCTAATTGTCATCTGAAATGATATATTTGTTCATCTCTGTCTTTATAGAACAGATGTAAACTCAAGAATAAGAATTAGTCCATTATTATTCAGAATAAATTTTAAAATGGGCCTTCACTTTTAGTGGGGTTCTTTTCCAATTTTGGAGTTGGAGTCTGAGTCCTTAAACATGCTAGGCAAGTGTTACCTCTGAGTTACCTTCCCAGGTGGAGAAGATTCTTAATCCTCACTAAATGAATGGTTGGATGGCTGTGTGGCAAAATTTGATAGACATTGAATACAGAAGGAAACTCACATTCTCCATGGGAACTCTTGTATATGGACAAGAATGAGTGATAAAATGTCATGGTATTCAAAAGTTAGCTTTGACAGGCTGGCTTTGTGGCTAGTTAAAGATGGGAAAAACAGCATTTCCAAATAGAGAAAATAATTTGCATATAGGCCCAAAGTAGAGACATGCTAATATGCATACTTAATGTGCAAAGACAAGTAGTTATTAAGGTATGAGTATTAGGTAAATAGGTTCAGCTGGGTCTAAAAGACCTCAGATGCTAGATTAAGTAAGGTATTTTGTATTTTTTCATTCCAAGAATGGGAATTCATTGACAGTTAATAAGTCGAGGAAAATAATATCAAATGTAAGTACAGAATACAAATGCAGTAAGACATGACTAGAAATACACAGGGTAGTTCAGCTGTAGACTGAAGAGATGGAGAGCAATTAGGAACTATTTTAATGAGAAATGCTCAAAGAGTAGAGAGAAGTTCTTTTAAAAAGGAAGATATGTGCAACACATATTATGCAAGAAGAATTAGACAAATTAATACAATGTCTTTCAGAACCCTTAGGATAATAAAGAAACCTATTTTCCATAATCCTCCAAACACATTTAATTTCTTGACTGTAGTCATTGTGCTATACATAAGAGTCATACAGGAGTAATTATAAAAATGAAATTGACAGAGAATGAAACTACTTTCCTAGCTTTCTTCACTTATTTTAAAATATTGATTATAGTTTTCATATTTTGTTTGATCAAAATAAAAAGAAACAGAAGCAGATGATTGCATGGTGATGTAATACGTGGTACCTTATGGCTGGTGACTTGGCAGATTGTCCTACAGGAAACCCAGGCTCTCAACATGATGTGGCTGTTTTTGAGTGATGGATAGCATGAAACTTTAGAATCTCCTAGGACTTGTAAACCTGTGAACTTTAAAGAAAACATCTCCAATAATAAGGAAAACAGGACACCTTATTTCTAAGAAATAAAATAAGAAAAACATCTTATTTTTAAGAAAAATTATGTTTTTTTAAATCACATTTCTGTTTCTAATCCAAGTAAACGAGGAAGATAAAAAATGTATGGTGTAAAGTGTTTAAAATGGTATGGGACATGGGCATGCCAGCCCATGTTAGTTGAGGCCACCAGCCATTTTTAGTGTGACACTGAGGCTGACTGCATCTTTTACAGCCCCTTTAGTATTCTACACAGTGGTGAATATGTCTTCTCACTTGTCACAATAATAAACACTAATCTAAAGACAAACTGAAGTATGAATTTTGATGACTTCACCTATGTCTTCTGCATGTGTCTACTTACTATAGTCATGAGTTCTGGTGTCAAGGGGCAGCACATTTCTTCCACAGATATCACACAGTTGATCATTATTATGCTAAGTGGAACTGAAGCATCCCTTTCCTGCACTGTCGTAAGAAAGCACTAATTTACGTGGTAAAATTATACTGATAATTAGTATCTAAACTACATCTTGATACATCTGGCATTTTGCCAATCTTTTACATTTTTATTGCTTTTCAAAATCAGATAAGACATCATAGCATCTTTATCAACTTTGTCAACTTGGAGAATTCTTAGAATATCCAATGTAAGAGCCAGAAGAGAAAAAAATGATAAATTGAATTGCAGTCAAGTAGGAAAGTCAAGTAATAAGACTTTAGAGGCTAAGGGTAGGGACAGCCTGGTTGCATAGGAAATAGAAAACAAAAGAATAATAAAAAACAATCTACTGGGTGAGAGTAGATACTTATAACACAGATATTTAACAAACAAAAGTAAAGTGAAGAAATCCCCAAAGTTCAATAGAAAAATGAGAAAAAGACTTTGACAGATATTCATAAATAAAGGATATTAAAAGGACCTTAAATACAAAGACTGATGTTAACAAGTGTTAGCTAAAATATAGAATATCTTTATCTGTATGTCTCTCATCTATATCTGTATCATCATTAGAAGACAGGGATTCATGAAGCCATTTTTGAAAAGTTTGACATCTTCTCATGAAAATTCTCTCAGCCAGTGTCTTGCCTTCTAGGTGAACACATAACAAATGTGCAATTTATGTCCAGTCATCAAAAGACACGCAATAGTGTCCTTTATTGTACCTTATCTATAACTCCCAAAGGAATTTTGCCAATGAAATCAGCAGGGGATAGGATGCTGATATGATCATAAGAGGTCAGAGCCTGAAAAATGTAAACTGCAATAAATAAGGAGTCAAAGCAGGGCTGTGCCAAGGGGACAGATACAAAACATGAGGATATAATTTCTTTTATATAAATTAACAGAATGGGCAAAAAAAATGGTGTTAGTTAAGAGATGCAAGGATAGTAATACCTTTTCAGATGCAAGGGGCTGTTTTTGTTTGAGAGAAAACATAAAAAAAATCTCTGCGGATACTTCAGAGGTTGTCACTAGGTGCAATGGATAAACTACGACTGTGAGTGACTTTCTGTGTTTTACTACTTAAGAATGAGCTCAACTTTCACATCCTTGACATTACCATGGCCAAAGGCTAGTTAATTCATGCTGGAATGTCCTGGATTTGTGAGCAGGATAAGCATCTTTTCAGTTATTTCATTACATCTCTATTTAGAAATTTGTTTTTTCATCTAGTTTTGCCATTTTTCTATTGGATGACTTTTTATTTTCTCTATTATTATTTTCCCGTTGATCATGTTCACCAAGCTTTAATGCATCGTTTATTTTCCTGTAATTACAAAACGTTTCTGTATCAATCTTTCAACTTCTGTGTTTAATAGTTTAGAAAACTTGTGTTATAGGAATGTTCCTTAACAGTTTGTATTCATTCATTTATTTTTTCATATGTTTAATGTATATTTATTTACTTTGAGCATGGTGTGATATAAAAGCTTGACATTTCTGTCTCAGGCAGATGGCTGAAGGTGCCAATATGATGTGTTAAATACTCTGTGTGTCATTTCACTGATTATCTGCCATCTAAGTACTGTCTGTCTGTCTGTCTACCTGTCTCTGTATAGCCCAGGCTGCCCTAAAATTGTCTGTGTTCCTTCCTCTTCTTGTTAAGTGTTAGTATTATAAATGTGCAGAACCATGCTCAATTGTATTACTCATTCACTCATTCATCCATTCACTATTTATTCATTCATCAGTACTGGGTCTCATGGGTGCTATAATCATGCTTGACTGACCTATACTCCAATCCTCACTAAGTGGTTATAAAGCCTACCTTTATTATAAAGCATAATTTGTGCACACATTTCTGTTTGTACCTAATGGTTCCATGATGAAATGTGTGAATTCCTGACCAATGCCATCCTTTTTGAAATTATTCTTGTTTTACAATGTGGCTTGACAACTAGTATGATAACAATATCCAGCAATTGTTTTTCCTATCAATTTGTTAATGCTACGGAGTCCTTTTGGTGGTGATGCCCATGGATACCATCATGTCTTTGTAAAATGGCAATTATTGTCCCTGTGATGTCTGATTCTTTCACTGTAGGGCATCTCTCTTCACCGTCTTTCATAAATATGTACAGATTTCTGCAGTTCTCTAACTTTTGCTGTTTTCTAGTCAGAAATTCATGTGGGAATTTTACATAATTTTCTTATTATGAATTTTCACTTTATATAACATTTTCATCTTCTTTGTTATTAATGGTTTATAGATACATTATTTAGCCATCAAAGTGGTCAACATCAACCTCGTATTTCTATACTATCTGATATGAGTGATTTTGGGCCTGTCACACTTACCTAACTAAAGCCAATACTAAAGCCAAGTCCCAGCTCTGTCACCCTGTCACTCTGTCCTCCTGTCCACCCTGTCACAATGCCACCCTGTCCACCCTGTCCCCCTGTCTGTCCCTCTGTCACCCTGTCCACCCTGTTCACCCTGTCCACCCTGTCATCCTCTCCACCCTGTCACCCAGTTCCACACACACTTCTTAGATTCTTTCAGCCTGTGTTTCCCATATTGAAATAAAAGCTCCTTTCAACAAGAAACATTTCTGCGTGTTTAAAATATTACAAATATAATACAAATATAAATAAGGAAGAAATAGTTTTCTGAGATTTCTTGGGAATAAATAAGGAATAGGACCTGGAAGCAGATCCTGCTAAAACATGCTGTCTCTGGAATCCCCCCCCCCCCCACCACGCCTTCACACTCACCTGCCATTACACCACTTTAGCTAGTGACTTTAAAACCACGTTTCACAGCTATATCAGTGTCATAAAATCCATGTCATTTTCAGTGGAAAACAAAGGAACACTGCCAGAAGAAAGAAAAAGTAACTGGAGAGTTACAGACCAGTGGATAAGGTACTTCCAGTAGCTGTGGTGATCATCCACTCAAGGCAGGTTACCAGATGTAAATTAAGCTGTAGAGAAGTTCCTCCAGACACCAAGGCTTCCCCTGATTTATTTGCCTTCCATTCACTTCAGGCTGCTCTCCCTACCCTCTCCTTAAATGTTTATGTGCTTATGTGACATACATGTACCTGTGTGGAGGCAGGAAGGCAACCCCGAGTGTCATCCTCTTGAAGTCCATCCACTGCCTGGGAAAAAGGGTCTCTCATTGGTCTAGAAATTCACCAATTAAGCTTGGCTGGCTGGCCCAGGGATCTTCCTATCTCTGCAACTATGGAGCTGGGATTACAACCTCCCTCATGCCATCAAGCTTGGCTTGTTTACCTGTGTTCTAGCAATTGAACTTGGGTCCCCCTGCTTGTAAATAGGGCTTTATTTACTCAGCCATCCTTATAGCCCTTTCCTCTAGCCTTCTAGGGAGAAAGTTTACAGTACTTTCCTGAGAGGATTTTGTTTAAAACATGGGGACTTGCACACTCAAACAAAAAAATATGCAAAATGATAGTGCATGAGAGCTGGTGGATTTTATGTGCTTTCTTTTAATTTGCTCTTATGATAGAATTCTGATTGTTTAGAATGCAATAGACATTGATCTCATTAACAGGGTATGATAACTTTGAACCTCATTTATGAGCTCAAGAACTGATTTCCTTGTTCAGGTAAGATAAGTAGACATTGATATCTGAACTCCAATGAAACATACTTATATCCTGGATTGGTTTTGACAGCAACAGAATCCACCATTTTTCTCTGCTCCTATCAATCTGGCATTTCTCTCCCAATAAAGATTAAAGCCTTTCCTCAGGCTCTAACTCTTCAGAAGACTCTAGCTAATATGATGATCTTTAGCTCTTAAATTTCCATAGTTTTCAGTTTGCTTGACTTTAAAATGAAAGACATCAGGCTGGTGAGAGGGCTCAGCAGGTAAAGGAGTTTGCTATCAGTATCTGGGTTAGATCCTGAGGACCTACATGTTATAAGGAGAGAACCTACTCTCACACCTTGTCCTCTGATCTCTACTGCATACACACACACATGCACACTCACATGAATACACACATGGAGGAATAAATAAATAATGTGATCAAAATTTTAAAACTATGCTAAAATAAATTGATCTAAATTAATTCCATAATTATGTTATTATTTAACATGAAAATATTATAATGTAACCATGGCATATTTTTGAATGAGGAAACTGTAGTAGAAACTGTAGTGCCCAGTCAGGATTATTGGATGAATAAGGAAAATAAGTTAAATCAATCTGTAGAGAGCAGAAACCTGCAAAATGTGCTGCTCTGGGCTGATAACCACTGCAGAGCAGATGACACATTGTGGATCTCAAAAAAGTTGCTGAAATCTAATTATTGTAAGCATTACCATAAAAATAAAGATTAAATGAACACTCACAGGAAATGGGTGACCCTGCTGACTACATAGCAGAAGCAGAAAGAGCTTCATGCATCCATTAATTCATGCTTCTGACCAGGGAGTTGCAGAAGATTGGCACTCCTGATTACTTCAGAAGAGAAAATAGCATTTGTTTTCATCTTAAAGAATTCCTTTCCAGTCCAATACTTCTAAGATTCAGTTCTTTAGGATGCTGATTTTGGTTCTTAGCATATGCCATCTAAGGCCCTGGCCATGAGGGCTCAATTTGGGATGAGAAAGAGGACATCCTGGGACATCTCCCATCATAAAAACTTCCAGTGGCAGCCACTAAGTGTAACATAAGATTGTTGACAGTAGCTTTGCATATCTACATGAGGTATGGCCCTCCATTTCAAGTATGTGATGGTGGTAATGTAATCCAAACACTCAGAGAAGGCAAAGGTCTTAAGTAGAACCTAACTTAGGCCACATTAGTTCAGTTTGTATTCCTATAACAAAACAGCCGAGTCTGAGTAAGTTATAAAGAAAAAATGATTTTCTTGGCTTACTGTTTAATAGGTTCAAGTACGTTGTACCAGTGCCAGCATGGCACTTACAAGAGACTCTTTATAGATGCCATTACAATGGTGGAGCACATGCAGAAGACACTATACAAGACAGGAAATTAGAGACTGGAGAGGAATGAAGATTGTGCTAATTATAACAACCCAATGTTCCAAAAACTAATCTAGTGCTAAAATGCCTTCATTAATCATTTCCAAGAGTGATGCCACCATGAGCCAATTATTTTACCTAGACCCTATCTCTTAATTGTCCCACTACCTCAATACATGATGTCAACCGAGCTTCCAGAGTATGAACCTTTAATGGCACATTCAAGCTGTATCCAAAGTTACAGCAAACCTCTTTACCTAACTAGTGGAGAAATGGAAGACCAGAGAGGTGAAACAGCTTACCAAGGTTATACAACTGGAAAATGAAGGGCCCTTGAAAAAATACTATGCAGAACATTTGTTTTTTCTCCACAGCTTACAAATGTATCTAAATTAGAATGATTCTCAGCAAGAAAGGAAAAAAGATACACACCTTTCAGTGTCATTTTACTTTGCGATGAATAGCTTGTTATTGGCTGAGTAGACTGAATTTTATAGATAATTTAAATTATAAATGGAGGCGGGTAAGGCTGAAAGCACTGAACCACACATTAAGCAAACAAAGAGCTGTGACATGTAGAGAGCACTCTGGCCAGAGGAAACATGACCCATAAGCTCCAAACCCCAAAATGATGACATGCGGCCTAGAGCCAACAAGAAACACCACAGCAGCTAGGAGTAGACCTACACCCACATATATAAACCTCAGCCCTTTGTTTAATAAATGAGCTTGCTTGCAACTCCCAGAGTCTGTGTCATTGATTCTGCATCTTATTACCCCCTGTCCCCAAGTGTACCTGGGCCAGTAGAGCCAGAACAGCAACAATAAACACTATACTTTTCTTGCCCCTCTATTACTTGGAATATGGTCAGTAAAGTATCTTTAATTTTTTCATTTATTTATTTGTATATGTGAGTGTCTATTAGGAAAGATCTGAGGTTAACTTGCAGGAGTTGGTTCTTTCCTTCCACCATGTAAGTCCCTGGGATCAATCTCACATCCTCAGGCATGATAGCAGTCCTCTTAAACACGCTGAAGTCATCTTTGCAGCCAAGAGTCCTTAATATTTGCAATGTAACAAATCAGAATCCATCAAGTTTGTGTTTATTGTAGTGGACCACAATGGAACAGGAAAGCCACACTGTTTCTCAGTCAGGAAAGTGGCTGACATTCACAAGGACTATATCCCACAAAACCTGCTCGGTGAAGCAGATCAGCAGGAACCATCCTTATGAGATCAAATTAAAGGGAAACCATCAAGTTTGGATAGTGCACATATTGGCATGGAACTGTGATTTGTTCTGAGGTATGGGTGTTATCCAATGAGGACATTTTATTTGGTTTATAAATAATTGTAGCATATTGATATGAACATGATATGAAATATTATTAGAGGATAATCTGAAAATTCTTTTTTTCTTAAAAAAATGCCTATGCTAGATAAATCATAGGGTACCCTACATTTCTATCCTTGATTGGGATACTGATCCATTTATCATTTTAGTTGTTTATTCAGTAATCTCTTTGCCTTGTAGGAAGCCACAGTAAAATGAGGAGTTGGTAATATAGGATCAAACAAATAGGTAAAATATTTGCAGAAATTAGTATGTAGAAAATATTTCATATGCCAGGCACAGGCAGAGATGAATTATGGAAACAGTTCAGTCCTAAGCTAAAACTCAAATTCAGCAAACAGCCTAGGAAAGGAAATTAAAGTCAGAAATGGAAGCTGTGGTTAATTATTAAGAGTACTAAATACCAACAAAAGAAATATGAGCATGCAATTAATATGATTAAAACTTTCTAAAAATAAAATAGATTGTCAAGTATAGGATGTAAACAAAACTCTAATGGAGATATGTCAGTGAGAAACAGACCAGATGTGTGCTACTTCAGGCTAGTTTAGAGGGAAAACATGCCAGAATGAAGTTAGGGATGGGGCAGGGTATTATGAAGAGTGTAGGCAAGTGATAACCTGGCATGTTCTTTGGAGATTTCCTTTCAGAAGCTATTGAAAGAAGAGCATCTAGGAGCAGATAGAGCAAAGAAAAATTATAGGCCTTGTAATCCAAAGACAAAGGAAGGCCAGAAGAAAAGTCAAAGGCAAGAGAAAGGTCAACCAAGGTAGGCCAAAATCAAGATAGGCCAAAATAAACATTGTAAATAAGAGAGACTTAGTCACTTCTAATAGCAAATGGTGAATGTTGGTGCTTAGAGTAGTTGGATGGCACAGGGTGTGAACATGCTTCCCAGAGGTCTGGCCCTGAACAGCCAAGTAGATATATGATGAATGATATCTTTCAGAGGGAAATGTGGCCTTAACCTTAAACAGGGCTTGTACTTTGAGGTGCTGATTTCAGTTTCAGATGAGTTACATAAATCTCTGAGTCAGGACGGTAATTATAGCAAAAAAGTAGAAGTCAAGATAATAATCAAGGAGTACCTTATTTGTGGTATGTTCATAAAACATAATATAATCTGAAATATAAATAAGTATTGATTTTCAGAATGGAACAAAAATTATAAACAAAAATACAGTATATAAAATTATAGCAGAAATCTCAATATGCCCAATAAAAATTTATCTTTCAGCCAGTAGTGGTTTCTTCCCTCCTTCCTTCTTTTCTTCCTTCCTTCCTCCATTTCTTCCTCCCTTCCTTCCTCCCTCCCTCCCTTCCTTCCTTCCCCTTTTCCCCTTTGCTTTTTTCCAAAGGGCCAAATAGCTTTATGTACAACACTTATTTATGATCAACTTTATTGAGCAGACCAATGCAAACCAATGAACATAGCTGTGTTTGGATAAAGCTTTATTGACACAAACAGATGGCAAGCTGCTTTTGTCACTGAAGTATGTTCTTTGATGATTCATTTATTTGAAGATATATGTTACAAATTAGTACACTCTAACAGTATTAGAATTATTTTAAATAATGTCCCTAATGGCAGGTTTTAAAGTGACCATCTCCACTTTTGTGAAGTATAACACAACCCGCCCCTTATGTATTTGTGTGATTGTGTGTATGACTGTGTGTGTGTTCAGTTGTGGACTTTATTTTTTTCCTTGGGATAAATCAGTATTTTCATGTATTCTGCAATGACTGCCTAATATTTCTTTTTGTAATTATGAATTCTTCTGTATGTGAAATGTTGTAGTGAAAGAAGTCTGATGAGGTAAAACATCTAGATGGTGTATTAAAACGAAGTTCCTGATTTGAAACTCAGTAAACCTTTATGAGGAATTAGAAAGACATACTAATGAATAAATTCTCAATGTGGCATCAAGATGGTGTTAGCTCTGACCCTTGAAAAAATCTTCCATTGTAGCATAACTAACCAGCACTTGCTAAGAGACGCAAGGTCAAGTGTGAACAAATTAAAACCATGACTACCTTAGTGCTGGCATTGGCTCTTAGGGTTTCTGCTGCTGTGATTAAAAAGTGACCATAAGCAACATGGGTAGGAAAGGGTTTATTTCACTTACCCTTCTACAACACAGCCCATCATCAAAGGAAATTAGGGCAGGTACTCAAGGCAAGAACCTGGAAGCAGGAACTGAAGCAAAAGCCATGGAGAGGTGCTGCTACTGGCTTGCTCCTGGTAGCATGCTCAGCATGCTTTCTTATAGCACCCTGGACCAACTGCCCAGGGTGGTACCACCCAGAATGGACCGAGACCTTCAACATCAGTCACTAATGGAGAAAATGCCCTCTCAACTTGTTTACAGGCCAGACTCATGGTCATATTTTCTCAGTTGACAGTTCCTCTTCCCGAATGATTCTGGCTTGTGTCAAGTTGACATAAAACCACCTAGCACAGCTCTTCCTAGCCATATTTGCCACTTTGTCCCTCCTTCTGTCACCTCATGACTTCAGCAACTTTTTCTGTTTCTCACTCATTCCATGTTCCTTCTCTACCTGACCATTTTTAAATCTTTGCGTTTTTTTCCTCTACATGGAATGGGAATTTACCTCCTTCCTTTCTCTTAACAGGACAGTTATTATTTGTTATAAAAAGATTAATATAATAATATTTTGTATTTAAAGCATACTAATATGATAGATATTCATAAGACCAATAACTAGATTATAACTAATAGAAATTTATGCCATGTTTTACTACCTCATTTCAAAATTAATTACTGGTTTAATTATATACTTTTTGCATTTTCAGTTATAATTTTATCACATGTTCATATTCATGAAAGTGAGAAATTGTTCAATTCTGCCTTTATTAATCTCCAAGATTTATATTTTTAACTGTGTATAGATTATAATTGTATATTTTATGACCATATATTGTTCTTGAGCACTTTCCTGCATTCCTCTAGACTACTGCTCTCCTGTAGGAATATTGGGTTGAGGGTACTTATTTTACACTTTCATAATCCTGGAATTAATATATTCTATTTTCTGTTTCTTTTGAGCCTGCTATGGAAACTGTATTTCTCTAGAAATTGTTTCATTTTCAGATTTCCAACTTGACTTCCCATGGCTTCCCACAGTTCTTCTTGTTATGTTTAATCTCTGTCTTTGTGTCTCTCTAGTTTTTACAATTTTATTGAAACCTAAATGACTAACATTAAGCCACATGTATTCAAAGAGTCTAATTCACTGAAGAAGGTAGCCATGGATGTGTGCTTCTTGTTCTCAGGGTAAGAGGGGCAGAGACTAATACTAACCAACACACAGTTTTGTCTTTTTTAAAAAGTAGTTGAGTAGTTTCTACTCAACTGACTTTGAAGTGGTGATTTTGAAATATTTCCTCCTCTGTGTATTAATAAACTCTCTCTTAATTCTTTTGGGTCACTATTTCTAACCTACAGCATTTTGACTATGTATGTTTATCTAAATTTAGTTATTTCTCTCCATTTGTTTGAACTAGATGGTTGAAATACATCTATTTGGATCTTTAGATACATTGTGGACTTTGTAGTTTCAGTAGCTACACTCAAAATTTTGTTATGTGTATTTTATTTAAAAATCTGAATAAGCCTAAATAATAGCTAATCCTTTCAAATGAGAAAATATCTAAAGAGCATTTTGACCTGCATAGTTACCCTCCCACTTCCATATTATTAAATTATTTAATCTCTCTTCTCTGGATATACAAATCAAGCTTTGTTGTATTTTCTATGCTTAGACTGACAGCTCGATTAGAATTACCTTCCTTAGCCCCTCCTCTCAGAGTTCAGGTAGAACTCTATGTGGAAGTAGAAGCAGAAGGATTATAAGAATCAGAGGATGATACCAAGGAAACTTCCAGACACACAGGACTGATGCATATATGATCTCATAGGGCTGTGGTAGCATGGAATAGTGTCTGTACAAGTTCAAGCCAGATGGGGTCCCAGCACTGAGAAGGGTAAGTAGGCATGGGCTCCCACCCTTTTCTAAGAAGCTATTAGCATCTACTTTCAAAGGAAAATTAGTTTTTTCTAATGGAATCTCATTTGGATATATCAACCACACTTAAGGGCAGGCCCCACACCAGCAATAGATGGCCAACAAAAAAATGGTTTTCTTTTTGTAGATGTTTTGTCTCATATTGATTTGTTTGGGCATTCTTTTTCTTACTTATCTTTGATTTTTATCTGTATATTTTTGGCTTTCTAATTTTTTGTATTTAAGGTTTTGTGTGTGTATGTTTGTTTGTATTTATTGTATTTTTAAATTTTATTCTAGTTTGTTTGTTTGCCTGTTTGTTTTCTAAAGAGAGAGAAAGAAAGGGCATGGAGTTGGGGGTGGGGTGGGGAGGCTGGGAGGATCTGGGAGGAGATGAAAGAGTGATCAGAATATATTGTATGAAAAGATAGTAAAATAAAATGAAACAAACAAAGATGATGTGAGCCCTCAACTTTGTTCTTTGCATCTCATTCTTGCCACCAGTTACCTCCATTCCATCATCATGGACTCTGACCCTCTGTAAGCATAAGCAACCCCAAAACTCTTTCTTCTATGTATAAAACAAAAAAACAGAAAAACAAAATAAATACCTCACTTATCATGTATTATTGTCTTCTTGGTGTTCTCTGTTAATTACTGTTGTTTGCAGTTCTTCCGAAATTGCCTTTTGAGTTTTCTTTGTGCTGAGTGCCCACATTTTCTTTGTCTTTAAGTCTTTGACTCTTCTTAAAAGATACTTTAGTGGGGTGCTCAAGTATTAATTGACCCTGCTGTCATTTAGTTTCCATGGATACCATCTAGGGATTCATTCTCAACTTCTTTGTAAATGACCAATCCATTCCCTTCCTACTGAGGAATTCTTTTTGCCTCTGATATTAAGTGGTTTCACTATGACAAATCTTGCCTTGGGTTTTCATTATTTGTAGAAGTAACCATCTTATTCAATAAGAAACACAGAACCAATGCAAAGAAGAAAGCCAAGAGTTCAGAGCAATAGCTAAGAGCTAAAAACCTTACCCTTCCTCTTGCGGTGGTCCTACCTCTCCAAAAGAGAGCTACTTCCTGTGTGTTTGTCTTTATAAAGACTTTCTGTTCTGCCTTCTCATTGGTTGTAAACCCAACCACATGACCGCCTCGTCACTGCCTGTCTGTACAGACCTCCAGGTCTTCTATAGTTGGTATTGAGATTAAAGGCATGTGTCTCCAATGCTGGCTGTATCCTTGAACACACAGAGATCTACCTAGCTCTGCCTACCAAGTGCTGGGATTAAAGGCATGCACCACCACCGCCCAGCTTCTGCGATGGCTTGCTATTAGCTCTGACCCCCGGACAACTTTATTTATTAACATACAAATCACATTTTAGTACAAATAAAATATCACCATATTTCCCCTTTTCTATTTTAATAAAAAGAAAAAAGGAAAAAAAGTTGTAACTAACATAAGAAAAACTATATACAAAAGTACAATAACTATATACCATATATACAAGTAATAAATATCTAACCAGCTAGCTCGGTCAGTAGAGCATGGGACTCTTAATCCCAGGGTCATCAGTTCGAGCCCCACATTGGGCACCAAATGTAGAAGTAACCATCTTATTCAATAAGAAACACAGAACCAATACAAAGAAGAAAGTCAAGAGGTCAGAGCAATAGCTAAGAGCTAAAAACCTTACCCTTCCTCTCGCGTTGGTCCTACCTCTCCAAAAGAGAGCTACTTCCTGTGTGTAAATAAATAAAATATCACCATAATTATTACTGTTGTCATTTTAATGCATGTTGTATTTTCCAGATTGCAGATTCTTTTGTCTGTCTGTCTAAGCTTTGACAAGTCATCATAAAAGTTACATCTCTGCTCTTTAGAATCTTTCATTTGGAATATCATGTCACATGCCTTTCATATTATGCTTTTCATATTTATTAAAGTCTCTCTTATTTTTAAGCTCCTGAGTTTTCTGTTAGACTCTAGTTTTTTTAATGTATAAAATAGTTCTCTCTTCATCTATGGCTCATCTGTTGTTAAGTTAATAGATTTATGTATCACTTCAGCAATTTTACTTTTCTCTAAATATTTTCCCTCAATTCTGCACATTCAGTCATAACTTTTCCCACTATGTTGAGTTTTTAACTTGGTACTGGGTCTCTCTTACATAGAGATCTTTTTTCCTGTCCAAAAAAATAGTGAAATACTTCACATCACCACCCAGCTCCAAGATGCCTTCTACAAATTGCTGATAACCAGATGTGGCAAGGTATAGATTTATAGAAATGGATTAATTTAAGCTGTAAGAACAGTTAGCAAGAAGCCTGCCATGGCCATACAGTTTGTAACCAATATAAGTCTCTGTGTTTACTTGGTCAGGTCTGAGCGGCTGTGGGACTGGCATGTGAGAGAGATTTGTCCTGACTGTGGGCCAGGCAGGAAAACTCTAGCTACAAATGTCTGTCTCTCCCAGCCAACTGTGAGCATGAGGAAGTAATTAACCATAACTTTGTTCTCTACCATGGTGAACTAGTGCCTACTGCTCAACGCCTGGTAACTATCTCACAAGTGTATGTTGAGTGAGCAGATGTGTACACCCATGAGCTCCTTCCTCATTATCAACTTTCAGTACTATCAGCAATATTGGCACCCTCTGACTACCATAATGTGTCAACTGTGGGCATTTTGCCTCACCAGATAGCCTGATATTCTGTGAGTTAGTTCTTCAAACCGTAAACATACCTAGATACTGGGGCAACCCTTTACCTCTCAAACGTCCAAGCAGCCCAATGTAAACTTGAAAATTGGTTTATTAATTATGGTCACTGTATCTTTTCTGATTGCATGAACACCAGACACACTATAAAACAGAAATATCAGCTAAGAACTTTCCAAGAATCTCTGCTCAAACTTCTTGTGAAGGAATGAGAGTTACCCCACAAATAAGTGATAATGATATTATAAATAATTAATTTAGTTCACACAAGAAATGGTATTCAAATTTTATCATAACAAAACAAAATAGGAGAATGGATTATGGTCAGAATATAAGCCTAGTAATTTAATAAAAATATTAATGGTTTTCATAGAAATAGTTTTTATTGTTCCAACACTAAAATATTACCTAAAAATTTTCTGCAACTTACTACTCATTTGACAACTTTTTCTGTAAGGCTAAGTACTTCTTTTTAGTGTTCATGACTCTCAGCAAGGGTTTATGGCTCTAGTTTTAGTTCTTTGAAATGGAGAAAGGATATTAACCCTTGAAGAGTTATCTGAATACAGAATCCTATATTTTCAATAAAATTTGACTTTAATTGTCTAGAATGTTTTTACCTACACCTGAATTTTCAATAACATCTCATCATACACAATTTATCTAGTTATTAAAGACCATTACATGTATTTGTTTTAGAAATAATAAATATCTTCTGCACTGACATTTTATGTGTATCAATACCACTGCATTAAATTCTATAATCACAGAGACAGTCCATCTAACAAAACAGATTTTGGGGAATGCAGTACTGAAACCTGGTTTGTATACAAGTCTGCTAGAGCATGCAGGAAGGCATGGGCATGCTGGAGATTATATGCTGACCTTCAGCATGGCTTCACATTAGGAAGAACGTTCTGCAGAAAGGATGAGAAGTAAGTTAGAAAAGGGTTTAGGAACTAGAGTGTAGTGCATGGTATGGCAAAGTCAATGTTGTGGAATTTCTTTAAAAGAGAAATCTCTAGCTGAAAAAAAAGAAAAGAAAAGAAAGAAGTGTTTTCATTTTTAACACAAATGACACCAAACTGTAGCATCAGCAACTAATCGCTCAAATTTATGACTATATTGTAAAATCCAAGTCTCTACAAAGACTAGTTGGGCTGGTAGAAAGTACTTTTCAATATAATTTAAATTTATCTTGTACCTTATTCTTAGATAAGTTATGATGGTTGACTTTCTTATTCTAAGCATGTTGTCATGCTCCTTAGACTATGAAGAATACAGCATACTTATTTGTTTTATGAAACAAATTGCCCTTAGCATAGAAATAGAGAAAGCACATAATTTATATTTTACATGCTTTCACAAGGTAGAGTTTCAGGTTTATAATATTTAAAAAAATCACAATTTATGTAATCATTCCTTGATCCACTAATGAAAGGAATATCTATGCTCTGCATAAATCCATCTAGCCCTTAACTAACTCTCATCTGAGGTTTCACTGCTAGGTCATACTTATGAGGAAATTGTGATTCAAGATGCAAGAGATTCAAAGTCCAAGACCTTTGAAAGTTATTGCTGCCTATACAGTTTGCAGGGCAATGATGTTTAACTTTGATGCCATCAAATTTAGTAGGTTCATTTTATAAAAGTAAAGGTATTCTAGTTTTCATACTAGAGTTCCATATTAATTAACAATTCTCTGTGCTATGCATTAAAACATAATTCACAGTGGATTATCACATAAATCCTAGAAAACAATTAGTATTAATTCAGGTCAATTGGGGTGCACAAAGGCCCTCCATCTAAATCTGGGTCTGTAAATACAAAGCTGGTGATGAGTTCATTCTACTCTCATTTATGAAAAACAATTGATTGCCTTAGTTCACTAGCATATGTGAGCAAATACGTCCTCCTGTAATCAACAACCATGGGACTGAGCCATCACCTGTTCATCCAGAAATTTGTATTCCTTACCATGACCTTCACCTCTCAGTCAACTGAAAAGCCAAAATGGCTCCACAGCACTCTGTTTTCACAGTCACCACTGGCTTTTGGCTAGCTGATCTCAAGAGATGTGATACCAACACATCCCTCCCTCTTTCTTGAGGAGATTATCACTACATGAATGTTGCTACAATTCAGGGCCTGGTCAGGTAACAGGGATTCCTCTAGACAGTGAAACTTACAGCTCTGAGAGCCCCACGCACTATGGAGGAGGTAAGCAGTACCTGCATATTTCAGGTGTTCTACCTTGTTTTGTCAAAGTTTGGCAGTCACCTTTATTGTGGCCTGTTGGTCCAGTTTGGACAGTATAATGTCAGCAACTGAGGCAAAGGCAGTTTCTTACTCTAATGCCAAGCTTATGCCACAAAGAAATCAAACTCCATATGGAGTTTTTTTGATGCCCATCATCTTCTCTGAAGTAGATTGGTGCTGACATGTCTCACAGTCATGAAAAGCCTTATATTATTAAACATATTAAATGCCATATTCTGTAGGTCTTTGAAGTGTTTGAAAACCATCTCTCTACCTAAATATATCTGTATATGACCTTGAAATAATACTTAATATGACTATAAGTTTGACTATTATAGATGACTATTAATCTTTATTTCTTTTTGGAGGGGGTTATAGATGTTTATTATCATTTGGGGGGATTGGTTACAAGTTGTTATTGGTAATAGTAAAAAAAACTGAAGTTCAAAGATCTCTTTCTAAAGGAAAAAATGGGGATATAATATACAAGAGATAGGATAAGAAGGTAGATTATTGAATCAACTTTAATCCAAAAAACAACTATTAATCTTAAATATTTCATTGGTATGGATTTTGGTTTATGAATACAAATTTAAACTTAATTTTGTTATATTGTATGTCTTAATTATACATTTTTAATGAGCTGCATAAACACAATACCCCAAATAAGAGTATAAATACACATACAGTATAACAAAATTAAGTTTGAATTTGTAACAATAAACCAAAATCCATACTAATATAAAATATTAATAATTTAATTTTTGGATTAAAGTAGATTCAATAATCTACCTTTTTATCCTACCATTTCTATATCCCCCCTTTTCTTTTTATAATGAGATTCCCTAAATCTAATTTCCTTTGGTTAGCATTTTTCTGACCATTACCAATAACAACTTGTAAACAACCCCCCACTAAATGATAACAAATATCCATAATTCATTTTGAGGGGGATGTGCCATAGTTTTCTAGACTACTTCCTGTTGATTGGGAGCTCGGGTAATCTTTGAGGGAAACTTGAGTTAATCAGGATAATTGTTAACTCTTAGTTATAGTATTTTGTGAGGCTGGATCATCTGTCAGCAGCCTAGAAAGCTGTTTTAGATGCTGCATCATCCAGGCCATCATTTTCATTGGTGTCTGGCCCCTTTGTTCTGAAAGTATTTAAACTTTTAAAGGTAACATACATTCTGTATTAGTACAAGTATAGATTGTGCAATGCATGTAAGTAAGTTAAAGATCATTTCTTGTTATAAGTTTGAGCAGGTAAAATATATATCACATGCCTTGTAGGGTTTTTTTTTTATTATTTATGTTTGTAGCAAGGATTTTCAAGGGATCTTCCTCGATCAAACCCGATTTTCCTTAATCTGGAATGAATCCATAGCCCCTCATTTCCTGTGGAAACAAAAGGATAACCTCGCCCCCAAAGCAATCTATCTTTTGACTTAAATTTTGAAGTCAAGATGTTCTTAAAATATATAGGTTGGTTTAATCCAGCAGTTTCCATAATCCAATGTCTCTTAACAGCCAAATAATTCAAAGACAACACAATAACATACATGATCTAAACTCTCTGTGTATTTCCCATCTTTATGTAGCTTATTTCTTTTATATTACTTACTCCCTTTTTAAGGACTTTATTTTATTATTTTAAAACTATATTTTTAAATTTGAGACTGTGTATATTCTTTCTCTTCTCTTTCCCGAGTCTATCTGCATTTTCAAACACACTGTGATTTTTTTAGAGGCTCTCTTTCTCTAAATCTGTCCTTACTGTGTATCTGTAACCTTTTCTGTCTGCATGAGCAAAACCCCAAACGTGCCACACAGCACATTGGCTCAGCTCACTCTGGTGGCTCAAGCATACAGGTGGCAGCTGGGAGATGCCTCTCTGTACTGTGACCTGTATGAGAAGTACAAGACTAGGAAGTTGCTCTTGGCTCTATTTTAGAACCTTTTTAAAAGCTCTCTCAGGTTTTATGTGGATGGAGTTTTCCTACATTGGGTGCCATTGTAGTCAGAGTTTTCCTGTCCCAGGAGTCACTTCCAAATTACCACACAGAGGCTTAATATTATTTACAAATGCTCAGTGTATAGCTCAGGCTTGTTACTAGCTAACTCTTACACTTAAATTAACCCATATTTCTTATCTATCCTTTGTCATGTGGCTCATGGCTTGTTACTTCATTTTCTGTGTGTCCGGCTTCCTCTGCAGCTGGCTGACTTCTTCCTGACTCTGCCCTCTTCCTCCAAGGGTGCTCTGTGTCTGGCTCTCCCACTTATACTTCCTGCCTCACTAATGGCCTGTCAGTTTTTTATTAACCAATGAGAGTAATACATATTCACGGTAACAGAGGATGATTCCATAGCAGATCAAGGTGCAAGCAGGGATTGGTTCTGGTTTTTGTGTCTCTTCTGGGCTACAGACTATTGACTACTTGTGTGTCCAAAAATGACAAAAGGAGAGTGAGAAATCTCTCTGACCTCCCTGCTTTGTGTTTTTTTTTTCCTTATTGTTTTTGTTTTTTGGATTTTTGTTTTGTTTTGTTTTAGAACACTGTACTTTTTTTGTTTTTGAAAGTTTTAAGATCTTTTTTCTTAATTATATTTTGTACCCCACAAGAGGGTTCTTCAATAGAAGATTCTTTCAGCACCCTACTTTTCTTACCCTTACCTGTCCTTATTGCACAGACACATGTCAGTTATCTCTAGGGCCCAGCCTTTACAGAGTACATCACTCCTACCAAGACTCTCGAACATTCATAGAAATAAGTGGCTATAGACGGTTGTCCAGCATCGGACCCTTACTTGCTATATAGCTACTTGCCTGGCTCTAACCAAGTTGTGCATGGTTTCCTACTTACAAGCAACTCTTAAGGAGACATTTCCAGCAGTTAATATTTTTTTTCAAAAACATTATAAATTGGGAAGATACACAACGAAGCATAATAGAGAAGCAAGTCAGTCCTACTGGGCTCAACCAAGCAATCATGCACTGAGCCAGAATTATGCTCCAGGCTAACCTGACTCTGCAGTGACCTGCAGAACCTTTGTGTTTACATTTTTTCCCCCAAGCAGCTAAAGTTCTTTGACCTACTTGAGACTTGAGATTAATCCAGTTGTTGATAGTTTCCAAGTCCTTAGATTATTAAAATAATCATTCTCCCTCCTTGGTTCTTAGGCTTGGTAGATCTCAAATCTTCATAATAGAGAACTCCTGAGTTCTTCATAGTGAGAATCTTGCCTTGAATTTTTCTAGCTGCACCCTGGCATCTCTTCTTCTCTGGCATATGTACTAACTGTCTAATATGTCTTGTTACTAGTTGTCAAACACCATGTGTACAACCTGCTTGCCTGGACATGAGTTGGAAAATGTCTCTTCTTTTGGCAGAGGCAACCAGCTCTGTTAGGTGTGGACACCCTCCTGCTGACCACTTGCCAGTGCTAGGCTGTGGTCCAAGGCCTGCAACCCATACCTACCTTTCTACTTCCCTCTGCCAATTTTGCTATTTTCATGTACTTTTGTTAGAAAAATATCAATGAACTTGACTTCTCAGATTCTGGTCCCATCTATACTAACCTGCTCCCTGTACTCAATCTCTTAACGGGAAATACTGTCTAAAAAGAAATCTAATCTTCCAGTTCTGTACCCAAAGCATCAAAACACATGACTTATGATACCCATTATCTTAAGGCAAATATTTTACATATGTGAGACTTTTTTGTAATTATGTGCACTGATTAATTTTCTAATTGAAATTATGATGTGGCTAAAGAGATGGATCAGCAGTTATGAGGACTTGCTGCTCTTGCAGAGGACTCAAATTCAGTCCCCAGCATCCACATCAGGCTGTTTTCAACTGTCTGAATTCTGATTGCAAGGGTCTTGACACCCTCCTATGGCCACTGCGGGCACCTTCACCCATGTGACATACATTCATACAAACACACACATACACACATACATACACATAAATACACAGACATACATAAAATCACATCTTTTAAAAATTAAATTAAATAAAAATAAATTATGAGCTCCCTAGAGGCAGACGTGTCCCCAGAATGGTACCTGAAAGGAAATAGTTGCTTAGAGAGATAACAGTAAATTGAATTTCACCAGCTCAGAAATTGGCATCAGTAGGTGTATTATGCACAGTAACTTTTCACTCTTAACTGTCTGCTTCACTCTTTTCTCAGGTATTTACTGAGAGCCCACCATGTGCTGAGTTACTTTGCAAAGTAAATAGAATAGATTCTTTTGCAAATGGTATAGTACTTCTAAATGATAGCAAAGTCAAAGGAAGTGTAAACACCAACACTGTGGGTGGGAAGTCAGTGTAGTGAAAGGTGGGGGAAATGAATAGAGAAAGACCAAATGGCGTCTGTGTGAAGTGGAGGCTTGCGTTTTTTTCCGCCCCTTTTAAAGAATAAGCTCCAGCAGGTCTCCATTTGATTTGCGTTTTTCTTTTGTATTTTTTTTTTTTTTTTTGGTTTTTCGAGACAGGGTTTCTCTGTGTAGCTTTGCGCCTTTCCTGGTACTCGCTTTGGAGACCAGGCTGGCCTCGAACTCACAGAGATCCACCTGGCTCTGCCTCCCGAGTGCTGGGATTAAAGGCGTGCGCCACCACCGCCCGGCTTCTTTTGTATTTTTAACAGGCTACGCTAGGTTTTAATTATTAGAACCTCCGAGTGTTTGTAAAGAGAGAAAAAAAAAAACCCACTCCTGTGTTGTTCCCTTCACAATTTAAATGTGGGCTTTAAAAAGAAACCCACAAAACAAATGCATTTCAATAATCACGGTGTTGGTGCAAACTGGTTTCCTGTCTGAAGGCCGCCTGCCTTTGAACATGGAACGTTGACAGCACACCTTCTTAATCTCCAACCCTTTTCTTCTCCACAGCATAGTCTGGACGACATTAGCAAACTATTGTTTACTTAGCATCTCTCCATAGACAATGTTGCTGCGGCTTAACCAGGTGACATCCTTAAAAACCTCTTTGTGGCAGCCCCTGGAAGACACGGCAGGGAGGCCCTGTGGAGTTTGCTAGCCTTCTAACCTGAGCAGGCACTAGGACCGCCCAGACACTGTCTGCAGGCGCGCTTCTCGCCCTGTCAGAAGGACTGAGCCGGTTTAGCTGTTACACAAGAAGAGAGCAGCGGGCACCGGGGCTCAGACTGCCTCCCTTTTGCAGACGAGAAGGTATAGAGAAGGTATAGATGAGCTATTTATCCCTCAGCTTTTGTACGATGTCCGCGTGCCTTTAAGTGTTCACGTAATCTGATGCTCTGCAGAGCTGCCCAGCTCTAACGGGTTACTCTATTATTTTATGCTAATTCCCACAGCCGATGGAAGCAACAGTGCTGTAAAGAAATGGGCTAGCTATTCCCCGAGGCTGTGATCTGGAAGCATTTGGAGGTGTAAGTACCCGGTGTCAGATCTCTAACGCACTGGCTGCGCTGTGTGTCCCTTGACCCCTTTTCCTCCGCACTGGAGGAGCCGATGTGCGGTGGCATCTGCATGTTTCATTCATGAAGAGCAACAGAGGGTGACAGAAACCGCAAGTGATGGGCCTGAAACTCCACTTTGGAGTGACTGTGTTCCTTCCCGAAGGCTGCAGTTTGCTACAGAGGCTGGGTTCGCGCACAGTTCAGATAGGAGAGTGATTTAGCTCAGGGCTGCAGACTGCTGGCTTGGTTTCTGCTTCTGTTTTCAAAGCTTGCAGCACTGTTTTCTAATCACTGTCTCTGGTGCAGTGTAGGGGTCTCTTCCCGTTTCCTTTGTCTACAGCTCCAAACTCTTACCATAGGGTGGACTTTCAGAAAGCTGAGGAGACATTCATCCCCCAGAGCAAAGCCTCAGAAGAGAAACCCATGTTCTCTATTGTGACACATAAGTGTGAGACTGCACATAGAAGCATATGAAAAATGAGCAGCCTAAGATTCTCTTCTATGCAGCAACATGTGAACATGTGTGGTGAGGGAATTGTTTACTACTAGAAAATCCAAAGGAACACAGTTTTATGAGGAAAAGTGGGATTTTCTTCTTCAAATAATTTACAAGTCCATTGAAGATGCCTTCCAAGGCCTCAGTACTAATTCCAGGCATTGAAAACTTTTAGGCATGGTGAGTTCCTCAGTAACCCATTTAGACGTGTGTGTCTGCTGCCAATTGTAGTAAGTATATCCATTCGGAGATGTTTATAATATCGAGTTTATTAATAGTTCATGGTTGTAAGATAAACCCATGGAAAGAAAATAATCAAGATGCAATGCAAGACATCAGTGTCCTGAGATCATTGAAAGCAATTATTGAGGAACTTATAAAATCCTTTGAGTGGATCAGGAAGTTTTGTATTTAGATGGCAAATATCTGCTACGTTGAAATGCCCCAAATGAGAACGTGTTCAGTAACGAACCCTTTGAACGTGTGTCTATGGTTCTCCTAAAACACTGTGTGACAAGGAGAGACAGACTGTAGGGATAGCTGCGTTTTACTGGACTGTTTCATACTTTTTATGTTTTGAATATGGAGCTCTAATATTTATCATATAAAGAGAGTATATATTATTTTAAATGAAATTAAAAGTAGTTGTAATGATTAATTTGCAGTGTCTTTAGTATGCAACGAATATACAAAAAGCAAATATCAATATCCCTACGTAGTATTTCGTAAGCAGAGAAAATCATTTCATTGACAACTTCTGGAGAAAGACATAGTAATCACCTTTCACTGATTTCTGGACCCAGGATAGATTTTAATTTTACTTTTCAGTTGTTGGCATAGCTGTGGTACATAAGCCTGTAAACTTTGTGTGATGTTTCCTACACTTTAAGAAGTTTTTCTGTCTTTCAACTCTAGACAGATGACTCGATTCTTTGAATTAAAGCTTAGGTTGGAAAACTCCTGCCCAGCATATAGTAGTTTGCATGCATGCTTATTCTCCGGTTTTATGTGAAACATATTGTGGTAGTTTAAATGTAATTGATCCCCATAAGCTTATAGGGAGTGGCACTATTAGGAGGTGTGGTCTTGTTGAAGGAAGTGTGTCACTGAGGGGGCGGGCTTTGGGGTCTCTTTTGCTTAAGCTTCTCTCCCGGAAGACATAGGATTCTCAGCTACTTCTCCAGCACCATATCTGCCTGCATGCTGCCATGCTCCTCATATAATGATAATGGACTTAACCTATGAAACTGTAAAAATGTTTTCATTCTAAGAGATGCCATAGTCATGGTGTCTCTTCACAGCAATCAAACACTGACTAAGACATGTATTATTATCTGTGTCTTACCAGAAATCATTTAAATATAAATTGATTGTATGTGGATTTAATGTGTGCAAAGGTATCCCAAGAACATAGATGTTATTCAGCATTGGCTACTCTTCCCAGAAAACAACTCCTTCTGAACTTCAGTCTTTAACTGAGGTCCATCAAGAGAACCTGACTAGCTGCACATGATGGGTGTAAAGCTTGAAGGAAGTCTGGAATTGCTGGCAGACAAATGGAGCTTAAACTGAAGAATGATATACACAGACTAAAACCAACTTGTTACAGTGTAAAACCAACATTCATCTGGTAAATGCCTCTGAGACCTCGAGAGGCCTACTGTCTGAGATTTAGGTGAAACAATATTATCTAGATTCCAAGGATAATGATCATGTGGACATTTCTGACTCACTTTTTATTTAAAAGAGGTTCATCAAATAGTGAACTTGATTCCCCACTAAAAGAACATTTCCCCAGTATGCATTTTTATGTAGTTTTTACATCATTAAATCCCTGGTAGTGGAGGGGACCATCTTTAAACTACTCAGCTATTACAACTGACTTAGCATCTGTCCTTTGCTTAGAAACAGTGGATCCCAGGATTAGCCACACAAAAACGAAGTCCAACAGGATAAACTTCTAAAGGGAATCTGGGGATGGGAGGAGGCAGTGTTCACTGAATGGATAAAGAAGGAGATTTTAAGAAGTGAGAAACCGCCCTTCTGGATTCATGCAGAAAGAAAATCACAACTCACACATGAATTTTTAAGGAGCGGTTGCCCTACATAAACCACGACAGGCTAAAATTTCGTGTAACTTGAGATTTCTCTTTTGCAAGCCAATTATACTTTCTCTTATTAAATAAAACACTGAAAGGGAAGCCACTGGGAACTCGGTGGCGGTTTCGTGTTCACACAGGCATGAGCCGGGAAGGACAGTATTACTCATTCTGTTGCCGTATAACAAAAGGAGAAAGTTATTATTTATCTAGCTTTGAGAACCAAGGTATTGTCATTTCCAGAACGGACTATTTCCTATAAAGAAAGAGTTTGAGCAGTGCCTAGTGGCCCACTCCTGCGATCCTAATACTCGGGAGGCTGAAGCAGGAGGATTACAGGCTCAAGTCTAGCCTGGGCTACACAGGGAGTTGTAGGCCAATGGGAGCTGCATAAGAAAACACTGCTTCACAAACACGAGAAACAAAAAGAAGGAGATAATAAAGATGATGAAGAAGAAGATAACGGAGGAAGAAGAGGAAAAGAGGAACTGTACACATTGCAGAAAGCTTTTGAAATATGTGAAATCCAGCCATTGAGAATAAAATCAACAAAAGGATAAAATGTGTGCTATGCATTTGTTTATAAGCAGGCCAATTCAGAATATTGCTTTGATTTCCTCTTCTTACTTCACGTAACTACGTGGACATGGCTGTCACTATTACATTCTCACTCGGGCTGAGGTCTTAGACTAACCAGAAAGAAGAAAGAGAACCTGAGTGTCAACATTCACCTCTCTCTGACCCTGATTGTGGATAGAGTGTGACCAGCTGCCTCATGCTACTGCTGCTGGGGCTTCCCTGCCAGGATGGGCTGTCTCTTCAAACTGTGAACTAAGACTTAACCCAAGGAGCAACTGACACACAACTCCTGCACTTAAGGCTCAGAAAACACTGAGGAAGAGGGGTGGAAAGACTGTAAGGGGCAACGGAATAGGGACCTGCTGTGAGTTGATGTCTCTCAGGAATAACAGAAGCCACACTCACAAAGTGTCACTGACATGACTGAACATGAGCTGAACAGGGACAACAATAGATGGGGAGAGCTGATGAGGTCTCAACCCTACACAAAGAACTCCAGACAGCTAAGGAATGCTGAGACATACCAGTTGATTACCTAACACCAAATGGTCATCCCCTAAACACACACATACATACACACACACACACACACACACACACACACACACACACACACACGCACACACACACACACACATGCACACACACCATTATACAGATTGAGTGGGGTGTATTTATGTATATAGAAATACACAAATATTCATACACATGTGTGTGTATGTGTATGTATGTGTGTTTGTGTACAATTAATAGAAAAGGAGGCCATGATTTGAAAGAGAACAAGGAAGGGTACATGGGAGTATTTAGAGGGAGGAAAGGGAAGGATGAAATTATATAGTTACATTATAATCTCAAACATTTAAAAAGGTTGCATTGACATGGATTTTTCTGGTCTTCTTTAAAACCATAAACACTGTAGTTGACCAGTGTTAATTATGATGCTATTTTTCCAGGGAACAGTGCTCTGAGATGAATATACCCAGTCGATTAGACTCATAGCCTATGGCTAAACTGAATATCCATACTTGGCTCTGCCCATCAAACACAATTCAAGAAATTCAATACGGCTAAGTCTGGCACGTCACAATGTCCAGCACAGAGCTCAGATTCAAGTTGCTGATGCAAGTTCATGGTGAAGAAGTTCATTGAGTACTGGAGCTATTCACATCTAAATACTTGGGATTTTGTTATCTCGCTGTGCACTTAAGATATTCACATGTTCACAAATAGCCACATTTATATACCAAACCAACTGCTTGAGTTAATTTAAATTTTTTTCATACAATATATTTTGGTCATATTATTTCTCCTCCTAACTTGTCCCAGATTCCACCTTTCTCTATCTACCCCAATTTACATTCTTCTAGAGTTAGTTTTTAAGTGGGAAATTAGGGTGTCATGATTTAAACTTTTCTCCCCATCACTTCTAAATGATACAGTTAGGCACAGCAGCAAATATTTCAGAAATGTCATCTCATTGAAAGTCAAACTGGGATGGAATATGCTAGATGCAGACAAAGCTATTTTTTTTAAATTAAAATGTAAATTTAATTTTTTTGAGTTGAAAAGGTTAGCATAAAAAGAGGAATGGTATAGGTGTGTGTGTGTGTTGTGTGTGTGTGTGTGTGTGTGTGTGTGTGTGTGTGTGTGTGTATATGTCCTCATGCATGCATGACTCTGATGGGTCTAGATTTAATTATGAAACTCTTCAAAGTGACAGCCACCGATAAATTAATCAATTTGGATTAAAACCTTGTACAGAACTATGAAAGGGCTGCATCCTGTGGGGGTGTAGGGTGTGGTACAGCAAGGTGTTCTGAGCAACAATTTAACTAATGAGAGAACCAGAACAGGAATTTAATTTAAATTCCTAAGACATTTCCCAGCTTCATTTAAGACCCACCTGCAGTTCCAGTGTGTAGAGACTTGTGTGTTCCAGAAGTGTGACTTCAGTCACACTTCTGTCTTCTCCTTTTTTTTTCTTTCTTTATTTTTTGTAACATTACCTATTGGGATTGAATTTTATGATAATCAGCAATTACCACTTGTTTGCATATTTATGTTATTCAACTACTATTTTTAAGATAACCATGGAATTTATGCTTATTTCAAATACAAACGTAAGAAGTATGGGAAGAAGAGTGGGCTCTGGAAGCCCAGTATTTTCATATATAATATAATCCAGAAAACAGCAGCTGTTGCTGAATATTTTAAAAGTTAAATAAGAACTGGAGAGATGACTCGTAAGTTAGAGCTCTTCCTGCTCTTCCACAGGACCCAAGTTCTCTTCCCAGCATCCACTTCTGGTGATTTACAATTCCCTGTAACTCCTACTCCAGGGAATCTGACTCCCTCTTTCTTGCCTGTGCAGGCACCTACATTCACACACACAAATCTACCTGTATCCCCCCCCACAACACACAATAAATAAATAAATAAAATCTTAAAGATATTGCTAAGTATTGAATAATAAAAGTATGATATTAAGAAAGTGCTTAAATCTTGAGGTAAATAATTGACAGACATTTGATAGATAGGCATCCAATGGATAGAATTCTTAATTCCCTATCACTTTTCATGCCACCTTCAGTGGCATGCATCTATTAGGGTAAGTAATTCTTTTTTCCCTATATTTTAGATCACATTCAATTCCATCTATTTGAAATACCAAAAATTACAACTTTAAAACAACCATGTCATAATAATTAGAATTTCTTTCAGCATAACCAAAACTTTAGTTTTCTTGTAACTGTTGAATGTCATAACCAATAAAGTCAGTTATAAAATATTACTGGATTTGCTCATATAAATATTTTGACATGAAGATAAAGGTGGAAAACAGAAGAAGGTGGCTGCCAGTAGACTTCTAATACAACCGTGAAAACATGTGCTCTTTAGTAGACATGCTTTAAAAATTTTTAATTTGATTTTCAAACTATGGTTTTACTACTGAGATATATTAAAATGGGGGGTTGTTTCTTAGTCAGGAATGGGATGTCAGAAATCAATAAGCATGATAAAAACAATACTGATTAAGACAACATATAGATTTTTAGATGCTTATGGATGAATATCCAAAGTGTCAGGCCGGTTGAAAAGATATGACTTAGCAACAGCGTATATGAAACCACACCATAGTTTGAAGCATCAGGAAAGTCAGGACAAATGGCCAATACAAGGTGGCTGCTGAACAGCTAGTGTGTGCTTAGGTGAGGGAGCGAGGGGTCCAGGACACAGGTGCTGTTAATTTCCCACCTGCCCGGTATACGACCCACCACGATTCTCTGCTAGTGCTAGGCCCTGCGTGCTCTAAGGACTCCAGGTCACTCAAAATCACATCAAAGTTAAAAGCATAGAGTTACTGCAGACTTACAAAGATGAGCAGAGCATTGTGGGATACAGAAAGAGAATAGTTAAGAGTGATATATTGGCTCTTATTTTTAACTGTCTTTGTTAAAATTTGTTAGAGAAATGAGACAGATTTAGGGCACAATGCAAGAGTCTCTCTCAGCCAGTGGTGGAACCCCAAGGAATATAGGGCTCAGTGGTCTCCTTAGGAAAAGAGAATCCTTGGGCAGAATGATGTGTTTAAGACACAGGATCATGATAAGAATTCTGGACATGGTTTAGAAGCAGATCTGGCATCAGACAAAAATGACATTTGTCAGTCATATCTCTGACTTATACAGATATATGAATAAGATATATGTAAGGCATTTGCTACAATGTATTGTAAGTGTTACAGCTCTGAAGGGAAGGGTTTCCACAATGGAAGTGATGCATCTCTGAGGGGAATCGTGCCCTCAATGCACGTATTACAGCTCTGAAGGGAAAGGTATTCAGGCTAAGGAATACCACAAAATCACACCACACAACACACGTCACACAGGAGATTTACTGGGAAAGACACAAGAGAGTGACCGCCTCTGCTCGGCAAAAGAACTGAGCAGGAGGCGGGCTTCAGAGAAAGGTTTCCTGGGATTTCGAGCTCAGGGATTGGTGGGTTTTCAAAACCTGGAAATGGGCTCAGAACTTTTACCTTATGTGTTTATTCACAAATAACCATTTTTCCTTTTCTCCTTGTGTCTCAGCACTGATTACCTTTATGTGAATGGATGTTTTAGAGAAAGTAAGGATTCAAGTTTCCCAAAGGAAAACTTACTGGAGGAAGCCCTTCTCATGGAAAGGAGGTGATAACAAGGGAAACCTAGTCATGAAGCAAGAAAACCAACAGCTTCTATACATTTGGAATATCTTTAGTGTTAGTTATCTATCACAGCATTTCTTCCTCTATCTTTCCCTCCCGTTGTCCTCTCCATTCATCCCTTCCCCTTCCACCATTCTCCCTTAACCCTCTATACCACTGTGTTCTATCTCTCCCCCCTTGAACGTACCCCCAGGTGGTTCCTTACTAATTTCCTAACTTCAGTGACCATTCCAAATGGGACAATCATATCCAAAGATTCAAAGCTAACATCAACAAATGTTACTTCACTCAGTGTTTCTAGCTTCACCCTTTCGTCTCCAAATACTGTAATTTCAGCTTTCTTAACAACTTAACATACTTCAGTGTGTAAATGTATAACATTACCATTATCCATTCATCAGTTGACAGACATCTAGCTGTTTCCATTATCTGTCTATTGCAAACAGAGCACCAATGTACATGAAGGAGCAGTTATCTCTATAGTAGGAAATAGAGTCCTTTGGGTATATGCTCAAGAGTTGTAGAGCTGGATGGCACTGATTGCTCTTCCAAAGGACTGAGGTTAAATTCCCACCACCCACATGGCAGCTCACAACTGTCTGTAACTTCAGTTCCAGGGGACCTGACACCCTCACACAGGTACATGTAGGCAAAACACTAATGTTCATAAAATAAAAATAAATAAAATTAAAAAAAAGAATTCCAGGAGGACATAGTAGAGAGGAATATAGAGAAGTCAAATTTTGGGGGCAAAAGGTCTATAGTTTCTTGGTTCAAAGACTCCTCCTTAAAACTGATGAGCATACATACCCCTAACCAAGGTAGGGAGGAAGGAGGCCACAGCCTAAACACACTAGAACTAGACAGTGGTACAACATGAAGACAGAGTACTGGTATTACTGTATAAGCAAGGTGGAAGTAAATACTGGAATCTGATAAGATGGGGAAGTGAGGGACGAATCCGACTTAGAGCATTGTTAGAGAAACAGGTAACTCCATTAGTCCTTTCAGATTTCAGTTCAAGTGCAAATGGTATAAGTTTTGTCTCTATAAAAGTGAAAGAAGGTTCCAGAGAGATGTCACAGTGGTTAAGGGCATTTAACTGTTCTTTCCAAGCACCAGATTTGGATTCCCCAGCACACACATCACGCAGCTCACAACTGCCGTAACTCCAATTCCTGTGTGCATGTTGTGTGCCTAAACTCATCCAGCTACACACATCTATACATACAAAAACAAACAAATTATTCAGTAAACAATAGAAAGGAAATTTTTTAAAAAGATGAGTAACCCATGCCCAGCAGGCAAGTAGCAAAAACAAACAAACCGGTAGAAATTTCATAAGTGGAAGTAAAAAATTCACCATATCAGTGAGTGTAATACTATACATGGATTACTCATCTTGTATTTAAAAGAGAATCCCCGGCTGGAGAGATGGCAATGACGAAGAATATATGCGGCTCCTGCAGAGGATGGGAGTTCAAGTCCCAGTGCCCATATCTGAAGACTCACAACTGACCGTAATGCAGTTGCAAGGCATCTGACCCCTTGGTCTTCAACAGCGCTGTATTTACATACACACACCTACTAAGAAATTTTCAAAAGATATTCCTCTTATACACTTCTTTGAAAGAAATACCCTTAAGCACAGTGGCATAAAAAAATCTGTGAGATTGAGCTTGCCTACATAACAACTGCCTAGTTCATGCTGTTTGCTGTTGTAGCCCATAGAGGGGTGACAGGAATTTACAGGAGACTTTGACATCCTCATTGGAATAATTCAAGAAACAAATAAGCAAGAAGGAATATTTTGTATTTACCTTTATGCAAAGCTAATAAGCTTATGAGAAATGAAATTTTCTGCTTGGAGAATCTCTTATAAAGACAAATTTCTAGGAGTGAAAGTTCAAATTCTACGCAGAATATGTAGCCAATGCTGTGTAGTAAATGGAAGGGGGACATGAACCTTTAGTGACTTTCCTGCTTATTGTTTGCATCACTATTTTCCATAGGTTTAGGTGATCTTGTGTATTTAGTTCCTTTTTTTGCCTAAAAGATAGTATCTGGGATTACTACTTCATCTCCAAGGATATTTTGAATAAAAGGAAAAGACATGAATTCCCAAAGCTGAAATACAAGTGCGGACTAAGACCGTGCCTAACAAACGCACAGTCCTCCATCACCGACTTTTGGGTATTCAGCATTCCTCATTAGCAGACACAGTAAGTTCCTCTCATGTTCTACTTTATTTGTACACTCTATTTAGTCCTTGCTTTCTTTTTGTTGCTATAAAGCTTTGTTTTCATAGTTAAGTTGATGTGCTTTTCTCTGAAAATTGTTTTAAAATCTTGGGTTTGGTATAAAATACATCATTCTTGCTATTAAAATAATTTCCATTTTTATTTTGTACTTTGAGATATTTCATTTGTCAATGAGGATTTTAGAAAAAAATTAACATCATTAAATAAGGGATTGTTAATATATTTAATATCTACCAGGCACTTCTATATGAATAATGCAGCAAGAATATTTGTAACAAGTGAATTTCATGGCAGACAATAGAATTAAGATTTAAAAGTTTATCAAATAATGATAAAAGGTACCATTCATCAGTAAAATCTACCCATCTGGAGTTTACAAGTATTCAGAATATACCCTAAAACGCATAAAGGAGTACATAAAACAAGAATAAAGGACAAATCTGAAATATTAATGAAAATTTTGAGCACAAACCCTTCCCATTTGGGGGCAAGAATTAATGACATTTACGTTTTGAACAATGTCAGTTAAGTCTTAAATGTGTGTGAGGCCCACAGCCAACAAAACGTTCTTCTGGGCATGGGCAAGTATTCTGCATAAACAATCAGAAAAGAGGAGGTTACAGCATAAAACAAGTCCCAACAGATGAGAAGATCAATGTATGCAATTAAAACCATTTAATCACAACAAGAACATGCCTTTTTGTCCTCTAAGCATGAGTCATGCAGAGTTCTACCAGATGTCACAGTCCAAACTGAGCAGTCTTTAATAGCAGGCACAAAATGGCTACCAAACCCCATCTGACCACAATAAAGCCCCACAGGAATCCACGTGTCTCATTGGGGTCATTTCTAAAGCACATTTTTTTTCTCCTACCCCAGTGTACTGTTTAGAGGTTCAGAATGAAAACTAGATTCCTGCAGGGACAACTCAAAATTTCCTCACTTAGGATTCTGATGTAATGACAAATGTCTCCTGGATCTACTGTGGTGACTATAACAGCTCGTAAGCAAATCCTCATTTTCAAGGTTAAATATAACCCATAGTTGGATTTTAAGATGAAGAAGAAAAGGCCAAAAGAAGGTGTTGGGTTCCCTGGAACTGGAATCAAAGGTTTCTGGAAGGCTGTTGGGTGCTGGGAATTGAACTCAGGTCCTCTGCAAAAGTGCACATGCTCTAACAACTAAGCTGTCTTTTTTCCACCTTTCTGTAATTTTAAGTGACACATTATTGGGCATGTTTACGGAGTACAATGTGATAGTTTGATGTATGTATAGAGGGTGCAGTGAGAAATCAAGTAATCAGCACATCTGGTTCTTTAACCAACTATCATTTCTTTTTTGTTGGGAACATTTGAAACTCTCTCCACGCTTTTTACAAGAGGCACAGCAGTGCCTTGGTGTAGCTCAGTGATAAAGTCCTTGCCTAGGATGTGTGAGAACCTAGATTCCATCCCTAGAACTGCTAGTGTGTGTGTGTGTGTGTGTGTGTGTGTGTGTGTGTGTGTGTGTATGTGTGTGTGTGTGTGTATGTGTGTGTGTGTGAATTGTTATATATTGCACTCATGCTACTGTGTTATACAACACTAAAACTTAATCGCCCTATACTTTTTTCTTGATAAAGAAAATCTTCCAATAATATGAACACCAGTCAAATCTATTACTGAAAGAATCTCAGAGTGTCTGGCATCATGAGTATTTTAAATTTGTGCTTGTACCTATGTTACTTCCATTATTGTCTTGCCTCTAACTTCTTATATAAACTGTCCAAAATAAGCTTAGAATACAGAACTTCTTATGTCTCTAAGACCACTCCAATGGTCATCTTTGAAAATGTTTACTTATTTAGGACTTGCCATTGTATGTAAGTCCAAACTTAATTGACATTCTTTGTAGCTCTGTGGCACTTTGTCAGTCCAAGAAGAATGGGGAGATTTCTCATCTGAGTGTTGAATATGCTGCTGGATAAAGAATGACCCAATGGTATGTCTTAACAAGAAGAAAATGCTAGAAAAGACATGAATCTTGTATCTTTCTATGTGGATGTCAGCAGCCATCTATCTGAAGTACAAATGGCTCAATTAAACAGCAATTGCTTTCGGCAGAGTAATCACTTCTGTGGTACTTTGTGAGTTCGACCAGATCAAATGCTGCATGGAAAGACCGTGTGTTTTGGACCATGAAGGTTTATTTCTTTCAATAACATTCTACCTATGCCAATGTAATCAACTTTTCAGTTTTAAAATACTTAAATTGATGTTTGAAAGGGAGTTTTGAAAACCCCAACATTTCCAGTTTAGAGTCCCAAGTTTTCTCTCTCTCTCTCTCTCTCTCTCTCTCTCTCTCTCTCTCTATATATATATATATATATATATATAGATAGATAGATAAATAGATAGATAGATAGATAGATAGATATAGATATCTTCCAGATTTGGAAAGAAAAGCCATGTCTTGTGACTCCTAAACTGCTGTTATACTAGCATATAATTTTATTGAAATACAATTTCTAAAATAAAACTCGTAACTTTCAGAGAAATATAAGATGAATGAATGTAAAAGATTCTCCTTAACTCATTTGTTAAAAAATAACAGAAGATGTTTAGAAACCACTTGAAAAACTAGTTTATGCTAACATTTGTAAACACAAGTATTACGGTATGTCTTAACAGGAAGTGTCATTTGGGGCTATCTGTTCCCAAAGGTAAAACTTACTTTTATTTCTATGAGACAAAAACTCTGTAAGTTAACTGCAAATTAACAGGTAACATCATTAAATTTGGAACTTTTAATAAGTAATAAATAATGAGATGAAGTAAACCATTCCCTTGAACAATCTTGAGTGAGTGACCTTTGTCTGCATATTTTATTGAACATTATTTCTGCTCATCATCTTGTTTCATGGCTTGAGGAGGGGATGATCAACTAAGCTTGTGTGCTAACCAACTGCCTGTTTCATGAGCGGTGTCTTATTGGAAGGTAGATTAAATCTCATTACTTTTATAGATGCATCAAAAGCACTTGTTAATTATGTGGTTCTCTTTGGCTTTTCCATTCTAGGGTTTTAAAGAACCTAGGAACCACTGAGGCCATGAAACTCACTTCTAGCTGAATGTTTTCATGAGAAATGCTGACTTAGACTTCTAATTCCGCTATTCCTCTATTCTAAGACTAGACAGCCAATCCTAAAACATTTCTCTCTTCTATGTTTCATTTGTATCATCTTTACATTTTGATGAACTCTTCTTTATAAGATGTCCTAAATTTGCTAAAGTACTGAGCATACCTGATGTCACCTCTTTACTTGGTCCTGTGTTTGGGAAATAAGTACTCAGCCAGTTGTTTCCTGGGAAACTTCGACAGTTCTGTACACGTTCTTAAATCATGAACTGCCATACTTGATTAGATAGGAATTATTCTCAAGGGGCTGGAGAGATTGCTTATTGGGTAAGACTACTTGCTCCACAAGCATGGAGACCTAAGTTCAGTTCTCTACCACACATACAAAAACCCCAGGCATGGCTGATCAATGCCTATAACCCAAGTACTGGGTAAGGATGTGAGAATTGGGGAAGGGGGCTTGCCGGATACAAGCTTAACTCCAGGTTCAGGGGAATAGGGTAGAGAGTGACAGAGTAGGACGTCTAATGTCCCCCTCTGGCCTGCATGTGTGGACAGGAGTGCACACCCCACACACAGATGTACATAACACTCACACACACACACACACACACACACACACACACACACACACACACAGTTCTAATAAATGACATTCCAAGTTTAGACTCAGTTAATATGTTAATATATTGTTTATTCAGTTATGTCCTGCTATAAATGGGCTCAAAGTCTTACTTACCCTAAGCAGATAACTTATTACCATGGGAAATAAGTAGACTGAAAATATTTGATTCAAAATGAAAAAGGGAGTCGGTGGGACTTACACACCATTTAGAATACTTTTGTTAACTTCTGTTTACAAAACTGCAGTCTACTAGGAAAAGAATTAAACATAATGTAAGAAGAAATTGTACCTGGTTTCTGAAGCACAGAAAGTGAAATGTTTGCCCACACTGTTCTAGACAAGAAACTACATTGCAGTTTTCCTTGTGGGTTCATTCAAGACTTGTTAGTTCATGGTCATTGGTGTGGATCTAGGGTCAGCAGTCTGCTTTCATGTAGTATGGTTACAAGGAGACTAGCAGCCCACAGAACCGTGAGTATTCTGATGGTCCACCAGCATATTGCCCAGGCCATGCCAGTTTGGAAGCCTGTCCCACTGCTAATACTTGGAGAAGACTTGGTACTGTATTTTCTGGGTATTCATGTCTGTTTTTGTTTTGTTTTTTAACCGAAAATACCAGTTTGGCTCACAACAGAACCTTGAGGTATGAACAAAGAAATAAATAATGGCTTGAAATTCTGTTTGGTCGTGACTAATGTATTACCACAGCCAAGACCATCAGAACAGAAGAGAGCATCATTCTTTAGCAGGTTTTCCAAGAATCAACTGGCCAATATTTTCTCAAGAGCGATAATGCATTATAGAAGGTCTTGAGAAACTCTCACAGCCTTCTGAGAGGCCTTCTCAGAGAGAATCTAATTCTTAAGTGTTTGTATTAGTGTTTACTTTGTGGACAGCTTAAGGAAAAGTGAGCATCTATTTAACAAGCATTCCTTGGCAGTTCTTGTAACAATGTTGAAAATACTTGTAAATGTGAAATCATATGCATGCACACACACATGCTTCCACTACATGTATGCATGTACCCACACTAATTATTTCCAAGATTTTTCTGTTTTCTCAAGTTAAAGAAGAATTTTTTGTCATTTCTCAGTTTATTTCAATAATAATTTTATGGGTGAAATTTAGGTGCTCTGCAGACTAGCCTCCAGAACTTCTTAAATATTTGCAAAAATGACTACCAGCAAAATATAAATCTACACATCTATAAATAATTCTATACACCTTAATTAACAAAGGAATCAGACATGATTTGTTAAGAAAAATTTGAGGAAGCATATTAACGTTGACAATTTAATAAAGGTGTGATTGAATAAAATTACTGTTAGGTTTTAAAACTGGCTAATGTCTACCAGGTCATAAATTATTGAGGCTGTTTCACTAGGCAAGATATTATTTGCTTCTGTGCTAGTAAGTTTTTGTCAACTTGACACAAACTGAGTTGCCTGGGAAGAAGGAACCTCAACGGAGGAATTTCCTCCATCAGATTGGCCTATGCAACATTTTCTGGATTGCCTACTGTGGGCAGTACCATCCCTAGGCAAGCGAGCCTGGGCTGTTTAAGAAATGTAGCAGCTAATCGTACGTGAAAGCAAGCCAGTAAGCAGTCTCCTCCATTTTCTTTGCTTCAGTACCTGCCTCTAGGTTCCTGCCCTGGCTTCTCCTGATAACAGAATATATAACCTGTAAGCTGAAACAAACCCTTACCTCCCCAGATTGCTTTAGTTCATAGTGTTTATTGCAGCAACAGGAAGCAAACTCGAATAGATCTAAATTACAAAATTCTACAAATTTATATATTTTCTAGACCTTTAATTAATTAAAAAGTAAGTTAAATTAAGTGTATTTATACCTAGACCTACAATGTCCAATAAGGTCATTACTATTTATTTGTTCCTATTTAACTGTAAAATTATAAAGTTAAATTAATAAAAATTGAATGCAATATAAAAATTCCTTCAGTTAAACTTTCTGGTTATTTTGTTTGTTTGCTTGTAAGATGTTATTTGGCTATGTAGCCCAAGCTAACTTGAAATTTGTGACTCCCTTGCCTCAGTTTCCCAAGCTGTAGGGTTACAGGCATGCAACACCACACCTACTGTACTCTGTTTTTCCTGAAAGAGCTGTATACTCATCTGCAGAAACTTAATCAACAGGAATAAAAAACTTTATTGAATTGAAAACACTGTTTTTCAAAGATTATTAAAGGTTCTTTCTGGCAAAAAGAGAGAAAATATTGACAGGGGTTATATTCTTGCATTGAGATCAAGGAAATAAATAGATATAGTCTAAATAATGGGTAGCTTCTCACTCATAATTGCCCAAATGTTTCCATTTGTGTGAGAAAGATGCTAAGCTAGTCACTTTGACTTTCCTCTAAGGTCATCTTCTAATGATCTCATAGTTTCATTGTCCTTCGCTGACCCTGGGGGCTGGCTTATGCAAGGCAATTTCTGTGCTGTCAATAAGGAACGTGTCTTGGATTGATTTATTGATGTGAGTGAAGCTATGGGTACCTAGGTATACAGTCGGAGAAAGTGGGTTTCTACCCTTGCCTGAGAAAATAGTAACAACTTTATTGACCAAATAGCTCAACCTTTATTGGCAGCATCAGTTATAGGATATCTATGTTCAGATGTTCAAATGATATTGGATTTGAGAAGTTAATGAAAGTAGCGAGAAGAATGACCATAGTTTTAGTTTCTTTACTCTTTTGGTATATTATCTTGGGATTGTTCAACATACTTTTTGTGATATGTTTATCCATGTGCTATGAATATCCATGGCTATTTTTTTTTGCCAATTTGAAGATTTTTTTCTAGAATGTAACACATAATAATCTGTATTTTCACAATTTAACACAGTATCTGGCAAGGATAGATGGTCAATATATGTTTATTGGGGTGTTACAAATGGGTAGTTGGGGTTCTTTAGCTCTATCTAGATAGAAATCACAGATAAACGAGTAACAGCTCCTGTAGTGTTGACAGCCCCAGAGGCTCACACACTGAGCATCCAAACCCAGAAGCATTAAGAACTAAGCCTTGAGAATTAGCGGCTTATGACTCTTAAGTTTTCAATGCCAGAGGCTAATTGCTGTAAGTGCTCAGGTGCTTATTGCCCTGGGCTTAGGGTGACAACACTTAGTGACTAGAGCCCTGCTTCTAAGTGCTGAGGATGGAATCGGAGACTCTACCCTTGCTGGTTCTCCCATGACTCTTCTGCTGCCTGGGGCTTGCAGTGTTTGTCACAGCTGCTCCCACTCTTGGCTCTGTATGGGGTTTTATCTTCTCTACCATCTCTCACCTTCTTAATGCTTCTACCTTCTTTCCAGTCTAAGGTTCTGCCCCTCAGTCATTCTCTGAGACTCTTCAGCCATCTCCTAGTGTTTTATGTTGGAGTTTCGGTTTGCGGGAGTGGGAATACATGTTTTCTTGCCGGTCTGAAATTCTTAACAGCATTTGGGTGTTGCAATGCTAAACTTTGAGTATTGGGTCCCCAGTTCCTGGTGACTCTGCTTATTCTTGAGCTGATGCCTCATTGCCACTGTCATTGCAGTTGGAAGCCCTGGACTTTGTCTTCTCTTTGTACAATCAGCTTAGCCTGCTCTATCTGTTACAAAGATCATAGATTTAAAAAAAAAATCTGGTGAAAATCTTTATTGGGGCCTTTGTTGCAATACCAAGAGGTAGTTACAAGAGAACTACTAAACTAACAGAAGTCGCAGCTAAGAACCTGTTTATACTGCCAGAAGAGGGTGGTCCATGCCTTTGTGTGGACGGTAATTCCACAAATCACAGCTCTGAGTATGTACAGCTTCCAGCTGACCACAAGGCTTTCATAAAAAACCAATCACAAGTTTCACATGGGTACAACCTCATTTCTATTCATCACAAACCATGACAGATGGTGGTTTTCTTCCTCCCTGACATTGTTAAGGACTGTGACAAGGTCCGGAGTAACTACAAGCAAAGTTATTTGTAGTACCTGCAGGTAGGGTCTTGTTGAAATCGTGACTGAAGTGACGATTTCTGGTGTTGATCCAGGCTGCAGCAGTTTTGACTGGAGCAAGCCCCCTGAAGCAAAAGTCTGTGACTTCAGCAGCATCTGCCCTTGCTGTGTTCCTTGTAGTCAGAGTACAGTTTCCTCAAGGTCTTTGTGATGTGTTCCCAGCAGCTGGGTGCTATGAGGACAGCGTAGCAAGTCGCCGAAGTGGGCTATTTGGTTGACAGGTCTCCATTCAAGGCAGCCAGACACAGGGAAATCTCTGTCAGCTGTCAATCAAGAGTTTAAAAGGCCACACCAGACAGTTTTGTTCCTTTATTGGAGGAGTACTAACAAAAAAGAAGCATGAAATGAACATTGAAGACTATCATTATAATTATGAACAATATGTTCAGGTCTTATTGAACTTGGCTGTATATAAACCTCTACACAAAAATCTTCAAAAATCTTTCCTATTCAATATTAATCAAATAATCTAATCACATTGGTTTAAAATTAAAAAGTTCACTTATCTAAGAAAATCAATCAATGATTTTTTTTCTTAATATGTTCGTACATCTACACCCATTCATTTATTCACTTGTTGAGTCTCTAAGACTAGAGGGACCCAACTCTGGTTAAGGGCATCTACCTAAGGCTTAAGCATCATTAAGCACTGTTGACAAAGATGAAAAATGAAAATGTGTTCTTAAAACTGTAATGACCAGTATATGAAATGCATGCCAAATACCAAATCATTCAATAAAAAAGAGATACCAGATTTTGGTAGACAATACCAATAGACCACAAGAGAAGAAACAGCATACACACTGTGCCAGACTCCTTTGATAGTACTTGGATGATTAACCACTGACTCAAGCTTGTTCTTTAGCTCCAATTACTTGATATTTATTTTATAGGCATCTGCCTTTAAGGGTACTGCCAATACTTTATAGATAAGAAGAACTAGAACGGAAAAGATGTAATTAATATTTATTGATCACCTACCACACCCCAGGTATTGAAAACACTTTACACCATGCACTTTGAGTCCTCTTTCATTCACAAGGATCTTCATTCAGTTGGCACCTTTTGCAAGCTCTGAAGTAGACCTTGATCTGAATGAGAACACTTTAGCAAGGTAATTTTGCTGTGGCATAGATCATATAAAATAAGTCATCTACTTTAAGCGTACAACCCAGTGAGTGTTGAAGAATGCATATTTGAGTGTAACCACAGCTCCGGTCAAGACCAAATAGTATCAATCTTCTATAACATTCCTTTCCAGTTAACCCTGGCCTTAGTCTGCCGCTGATATGCTGTTGGTCACTGTAACACAATTTGCCCCATTCTAGAATTCCATACACATATGTATTATGGAATACATACTTGTCATTTTTATGTTTGGCTACTTTCACTCAGTAGCTGAATGAAATGTTTTTGAGATCCGCTTAAATCCTTGCACATATCGACTGTGCAAGTTTTGCTTTGGTTTCTTTCAACTTCCTAACAGTATTCCACCACATAAATAAACAAACTTTTTCATCCATTGTCCTGTTGATGTGTGTATAGAAAGTTTGTTGCTGTTTTCTTTAGGTTGATATGAAAAAGTTGCTATAATGTTTTATTCTCCAGTCTTTGTATAGACGTGTTAGTATTTCTCTTGGTGAATGCCCCAAAACAGAATGAGGAAGCTACAGGGTAAGAGTGCGATCATCTTTGTATGATGCAAATGCTGCAGGTTTTCCATAGTCCCTTCTGTGTCTCACTTTCCCTAACAGACACACACACAAAGACTCTAGTTCCTTGGTGCCTTGATGTGACTGATGCTTCTGAATTCAGATTTGCTCGTGAGCACATCGTGACTTCCACTTTCATTCCTCAGACAAACAACTACTGCTGGCCTTATTTATGGGGACACATCTGTCATGTTTACGTCTTCTTTCAAGCGATGCTTATTTAAATAATTTTGCCCACATAGATGTCTAAGCATTCTCTCCATATTATATATATGAAACATTTGTAAAAATGTAAGATAAATGTATTGGCAATATATTTTCCTATTCTGAAATTTGACTTTTCTTTTTCGTACAGGTCCTTTTCTCATAGTAAAATGTTTTAAATTGCTAAAAAAAAAAAAAAGGTTAATTTATCCCACAGCTGCTCCTAGAAAGTTGTAATTACTCAAGTGACTCTTCACAAGGCAGTAAGAATTGTCCTCTAACAGGTGACTCCAGCTAGTGTAGTGATACATTGTGTACCCTAATAAAAGCTTGCCTGAGGATCAGAGGACAGAGCCAGCCACTAGATTAGACATAGAGGTCAGGCAGTGGTGGCACATACCTTTAATACTATCACTTGAGAAACAGAGATCCCTTGTCTGGATCTCTGTGAGGCCATACTGGGGTACATGAGATTGATCCAGTACAGGAGAGAAACAGAGCCAGGGAGTTGTGGCACACACCTTTAATCCCAGCACTTGAGATCTCATGCCTTTGCTTGGGAAGCACACACACCTTTAATCCCAGGAAGTAATATGGCAGGGCAGAGAAAGGTATATAAGGTGCGAGGAAACAGGAACTCACTCTCTTTAGGCTGAGAACTTCTAGAGGTAAGAACTAGTGGCTGGCTGTTCTGCTTCTCTGATCTTTCAGCTTTCACCCTGATATCTGGTTCTGGGTTTTTTATTAAAAGACCATCTACGATTCGAACAACAAGCTAGGCTCTTTATCATCTAGTCCCTGGAAAATGAAACATCTCCAAACTCTGACATCTAAATAGGAAGAATTCTAGGACCTCAGAGTTGGTGAGGAAATGACATGGTGTTCTTTCCATCTCTACATCGGATACACATTTTGCAGTTAGGTCATTTTTTCTAACCCACACTTTTCATTACAGGCAGCCACATGACATAATTCATGTGGATGTTAGAACAGGAGAGGAAATGAGGAACATCTCACCAATTTTTCATTCACAGGACACCTGCCTGAGTTGCACAGCTTGATGGCTGAACATCTCCAGTCAGCACATCACAGTCTCTCAAATGCAGTCAGGTCTCCAGAGTAGCTAAATTGGCCCCATGGGGCCAGAATGTGATCTTTGTAATCAGGCAGAATTAGGCATGCATACTGGATTGGAAATTTGGGCAAGTCACTTAAGTGTCCTGGACCACGGTCTCTCTCAACTATAAAACTCGAAGCCTGGGCTACAGGTTTTATATTGTAAGCATTTGCTAAATGACAATCACTTTTTTCTTACTGATTGGCAATATGAAGAGTGAAATGGAGGAAGAGATTCTCTTTTCTCTGCTTCAGTTTTATTAATGGGGGAAGAGGGACCAAGAAACTGATTCTTCTGATGAAGAATGAAGAGAAGATTAAAAATTGGTCTTTGTTTTAATAAATCTTACCTATCCTTTTGGGTAATAGCAACTATCTAACTATGGTCTACTTTATAAGTAAAAGCTTATTTTGTAGGTTGTGGATATGGGATAAAGGACCTTGGCATATTAAACCTAAGAACCATGTGGTGTCAAAATCACTTTCAAAGGTAAGACAAACACTTACTAAAGGACGTAATACCATACTCTGGGACTATTAAAAATTCTGAATGGGCGATTCCAAAATTAACACATAAAAGGCCAAGAAATCTTACCTATTTCCCTCTGCCAATCTGCCAGCCCCGCCCTCTCCACCTCACTTCCCCTCACTAGTCCTGAAGCCTCACAGTTCTTTTCCTTACTGTTTCTTCATGTCGATGTAGGCAAAGAGTCATCTATACTTTCCCCCTTTTTGTGACACAAAAGTTAGTATGGTATGGATACTGCTAAGCACAGACTAGCTTTAAATATGCACATATACAAAGGAGCATGTGAGCCACAGCATTCCCAGAACAAGATTCTAAGAACTTTTCCATTGGTGTGCAATATGCTGCTTGACAGAGATGTGCACGAGGTGGTGTAGAGGAACAGTGGCCTCCCTCCTGCCTTCATGGCTAGGTTCTTGAACCTACAGGCAGAAGGTGACAGTAGATTAAAACTCCACGTGCAGTTTTCAAAGACTTATTCTAGAGTTTAACTACTTGTGCAAACAAGCTCGGAGAATTCTGACATTCTTCCTTCTGGCAAGATCAGTCTTGAGGGGTTGGTGCTAGCCTGAAGTCTGCTGCTGCAAAACGAAAGTGCACACCCATATCAAAGTAAGTGCAGATTTCCACTGGCGAGTGAGCACTTGAATATGCAAAGCTTGAAAGGAAAAAAAGAACCCAAGGCAGTCTTTTTGTTTGTTCCAGCTTTTTTATTTTATTTTATTTTTGACAAATGATCAGGAGAAAATACTTCCAAGGAGATTACTTGTAAAGATGAACTAGAGGAAGAGTGTAACTAAAGGAAGATGGGGGTCTCTTGGAGCATTGTTTCCCAGGACACTTACATGAGAGGCCTTTCTGTAAACCTTAATGGTGATGAACAGTGTTGTGGCTACTATCATAAATGCAGCCTGTCTCTTTGCTAAAGTATCTGGACGTGATTTCATCCTCTGGCTTGATGAAAGTCCAAAAGTATATGTAACTATAATTACTTAAGTCTATAAGTTAAAAAAAAAAAGAGGAAAGTGGGATCTGTGATATAAATACTAAGTATAAGGTCACTTGAATAGTTCATGTTTTCAGTAAGAATTCATGTGCTGTTCATACAACAGATTTACTCCATTTGTATATATATATATTGCTTCTGCTGCTAAATTTATTTGCATCTTCTGAGTACAAAGCAAGGAATCTGATGAACAGGTGTCCTGGAGACAGCTAAATGGTGGGTGTAAAGCAGTTTGGCTCCCACATTTTTCTGTGTTGCTAAAGGGTGACAGAGAACACAGCAAAGCCCAAGAACCCAACCACAAGGAGAAGGCTGCCAGCTCGAATATTGAGACCAAAGAGTTTCCGGTTGTGTAACATTCGCATTCCTCTGTAGACGTTGGCTGTGTCCCAGGACACCAGTGATAGGTCTGTCTCCTTGAAAGTATGCTCTGCAGCCCTTTAAAATCTACATCTGTGTCAGCATGTAGAGCCTGGGGCAGCTTTAGAGAGGGTGATCAGACCATGGTCTACTTTGGGAAGACTAGGGAACTGCCTTGTCCTCAAAAATGTGCTTTACAGCTAGGATTGGGAAATTCAGAAGAGGATAGCCCCTTTCTGGTCCCGTAGTCTTGAGGAAGCAAGGACTTAAAGCTTATTGTTTATGACACTGATTGTAGACCGGACCCTTAATTCACATCACCATGTACTGGATTGTTGAGTGCCTATGATTTCAATTACTTTCCCTTTCTGCATCTAAAGCTTCGCCTCCCCTGTATTTGAGACATTACAAAATATACCTGGCTTTTGGAGACAATGCTAGTTATTAGACTGTGAAATCAGAATTTCCAGTTTGAGCATTTTATATTGTTTTTACTGAAGCTTTCTCTGAGACTGTTCTAATCCCATTTAAAGTTATAATATTGTTTTGTATCCATAGAATCAGCTGAATCTTCCTAAGGATTAACATATTTCTTGAAGGATTATGTCATTAAAAAATATAAACGCAGAGAGGTTATCTTCTAGAGTCTTCTAAGGAAAGTCTAAAGGACGAATGAGTGAATTCAGTGAGCTGCATTTCCCTTGCAATCCTTGTTTCTGAACTGTAGCACACTTTGGGGTTCGCTGTAGCAAATGTCACAGGTAACATCTTATTAACAAAATGCAAAAGTTTCTAAATGAACTGCTTAAGTTTAAGTAGATTTAGGCCCTCTCTAAAAGAATATGATCCTTGGTGTGCAGGAAAAAGCAGCAATTGCAGGTATTTTACATGGGGCTTAAAATAGAAGGCCTCGGACTGTGGACTGTGGGAAACTGGAGAGAGGTGGAGTTGTTGACTAGAGTTTCTGAGACTGTAGCTCTGGGCTAAGACACATATGTACCTGCCTGCTTCTCTCTCTCTCTCTCTCTCTCTCTCTCTCTGTCTTTCCCTTCCTCCCCCTCTCCTTCCTCTCTCTCCCTTCCTTCCTTCCTTTTCTTTTTTTCTTTCAATGTGTGTGAAAGGGCTGGAAAGATGGCTCAGTTAAAGCAATGAGTGCCTTCCAGAGGACCTGGGTTCAATCCCAGCACCTACATGGCAGCTCACAACCATCTGCAACTTCAGTACTAGGGGATCAGACATACTTCTGGACCCCAGGGGCACAGCATACATGTGCTGCACAGACATACAGAGGCAAAACACCCATCACATAGAATAAGAGTGAAATGATATTTAAAATATATGTGTGTGCAGATGCACATTGACATGTACATGTATGCACAGGAATATGGAGACGAGAAGACAGCCTTGGGTGTCATCGTCAGTAACAACATTTACCTCCTTTAGGACAGGGTCTCTCACTGTCTGGAGCTCACCAATTAGCCTAGACCCTAGACTCCCTGGCTAGATGGCCCCAGATATCTTGTCTGTCTCTCTCCAGTGCTGAGAATACAAGTATGTACCATCAATCCGATTTCTAATGTGGGTTACGGAGTCAAACACAGACTAGATCTTCTTGGTTGCAAGAACGTGTTTTAGGGACTGAACTATCCCCTCCTGCCACAGAAAGTGCATTTTTAACAAGCCCCCTAAGCAATTCTGACCCAAGTGGGCAGAGTTCATAGTCTTGGACACAGCAGCTCAACTTTACCCAAAGCATCCAGTCCCAAACAGAGCTCATGAGTTCCTCCCAGCTTGTGTTCCTATTCTTCCTTATGACCTCAAAGACTTGCTGGAGTGTGGCCAACCAGAGGGGCTTTGGCTCCCATACCCTAACTCCTTGTGATAGGTACTGCCAGCCGCCCGTTCAGAATTACAAGTCACCCACCCCCTGAGACACACCATCAGAGTCAAGAGAGAAGGCCACTAAATCATGGTTTCCCCATCGCCAAATAACAGCAAAGAACTAAAAAGCATGCTTTATTTCTAAAAGGAACATGTTCCACGAAAAATAGAAAGTGGCTGGGCGGTGGTGGTACACATCTTTAATTCCATTCCAGCACTCAGGAGACAGACACGGGATCTCTGTGAGTTCAAGGCCAGCCTGGTCTACAGAGTGAGTTCCAAGACAGCCAAGCTACACAGAGAAACTCTGTCTTGAAAAACAAACAAAAAAAACAAACAAAAAAAAAGAAAAGAAAGAAAGAAAAAATAGAAAGTAACCACCTAGAGAGTAAGAGCAAGAGGGTGCAGAGACAGTTAAAATTCTTATGATTTACTTGTGTGTAAGAAGTAATGATACAGAAGAAAATAAGTGTTTTTCTGAATATCCATAATGCTATGCAGAAGTACTATAAAATATCCACTTTTCTCCACTTGAAGCTTTCATAAATCTATCTGTGCCTTAGAACTAATTAATACTCCTTATTAATTTTACTCTCATTGTTTTGGGCTTTAAAATATATCAATTTTTAAAATGTAGACCTACACATTTTTAAAGATATGATTCTCAAATCCCTGGTCATTTCATTTTGAGATTTTGTCTAAAGGTCTATGCTGCTTGTAGTACCTCTTCAACTCGTCTTGTGTCCTATGCCTTTGACCCTGTTGTTTGGCTATTTCCTACCCATTACCCATGAGCCATTTCTGTTACATCTTCTTCCAAGGAATTGTGTCTGTTCTCTCTCCCTTTCCGGGATCTTTCTTGCTTTCAGAATATCCTGTGCAGCTCTCTATTACTTTGTTTATTATGCTGTATTGTAATGACTCCTCACCTCATTTTAGAATGTGAGCCCCTTGAATTCAGTGAGCATACTTGTATCCTCAGTAGCTAGACAGAGCCTGGCCCTCAATGAGACATTATTGAATTATAAACGAATTCCTCCACTGTACTCAGCATGCCTTGCCTCCACCGTACTTATTATTTTCCATTGTATTTGCTGTATCCTTCCTCTGTCTCTCCAATTATGCTATTAAATCCAGAGAGCTGTCAAAGAGTATGTTTTATGTGTTTTTGCTTTTTCACTGTTAACCATGTGCCCTGCCTGTGACTAGGTGCTCTGTCAATGACAGTTAAAAGGAAAGGAGGGAATGAACAAGGAAGGCCGCACGCAGTCCAATTTAAACATCCAGTACAATATGAACACTTTAAACATGAAAAATTCAAGTACACTTAGCATGCTCTCCTTCAGTCCCAACTCAAACAAATCAAACAATGGCAGGGTCCTACAGTTAGAAGAGGAAGTTGTGCTGTAACAAAGTAGAAAGTAAATAGGATGGGCCGGGCAGTGGTGGCGCACGCCTTTAATCCCAGCACCCGGAAGGCAGAGGCAGGCGGATCTCTGTGAGTTCGAGGCCAGCCTAGCGTACAGAGTGAGTTCCAGGACAGGCTCCAAAGCTACACAGAAAAACCCTGTCTCAAAAAAGCAGAAAAGGAAAACAAAAAAGATTCTAAAAGGGATCTTCATTTCATTAACTAAAAATTGAAGGAAATATTTCCCTTTAGGTAGGTGAATGGACAGTCATGCTAGACCAGCCCATTGAAGAAAGGCTGACCTTTCATTATGTGTAAATGTAACCTGAGACATCTGCTTTTTTTAAACTCAGACATGGTTACATGGAGAACTGAGCCCCTGTCACAGGGTGGGGACAGTTATGAGTGGAAAAGGAGATCATGAATGAGCAGGAGCATAATAGAGACAGAGCTCTAGGCAATCAGACAATTTTTTTATTTTATTTTATTTATTTATTTATCTATTTATTTATTTATTATTTATTTATTTATTTATTTATTTATTTTGTGTGTGTGTGTGTGTGTGTGTGTGTGTGTGTGTGTGTGTGTGTGTGTATGCCCGGGCACATGTGCATGCTCTGGCTGGTGTACAATCTTGCTTTGTGAAATACCCTTCTAGAAACTTAGACACAATAACAATTGTCTGAAGAGAGAGGTAGGAGAGGAAGATAAAAGAGGGGGAAAATCAGTGATAAGGAAAGAAAATGCAGGGAGAAGCCAGAGCCCTAGTTTAGATCATTAGAGTAGCAGGTGATACTGGTAACTGAGAATGTGGCATGAGGGATGAATGAAGTGACCAGTTTGTCTTAGACTCATTGACTTTGAGGTGACTATGTCACTCTTAGGCGGGGACTCATCACAGACAGTTAGATACTTGGACATGCAAAGTGGTTCGGGAAAGTGATTGGAGATTTGAGTCTCAAGACTTTAGAGAACATGAAAAAATAGAGTTCAGTTTGAAGTCTGATGAGTTCAAGAGTCATCAGAATATGGGAAAGTTAACCATAGACCCGAGACAAGGCCAAATAAGGTGTGTGGTGGGAGACCAGAAATCTATATGTGGACAGCATTTCTCTCCGATTATATAATTTATCCCTGACATGCTTAAACCTACCTAGCTGCTAGAGACACATGAGAAAGGAAACAAGACACAGGAGGAAGATTAAGAGGGCACTGAACACACCTTTATTAGGCTGTGAGGAAGCAGCCGAGGAAACGACAAAGAGAAAATGCTAGCGAATATGAGCTAGGGACATGGCTCCCGAAATGGATGTGTATCTGATTATTACTTTTCTGGGGCTGCAAAGCAACAGTTTGCACTGGTTGAGGGGTCCTCGGTGGCTCATGTTCTTGGATCCAATTTGTGAAGTTAGAAGGACAAGGTTCTTTCAGCCACAGATGTTATTTTGGTTGCAACAATTCCATTGCCGCTCCACAACATACCGGGGAGACTTGCTCGTCCTAACTTCACATGTAAATTGAAGCAGTGGGAAACCTACCAAGAGGCTGGACAGGAGATGAGATTTATTCAGACTTCTGGAGCTCAAACCTGAGCTGTGGCAGCTCACTAGAATCCTCCCCTCTGGGAGCCTCTAGAAGAGTGAATGAGGGAGGCCCGCCCCCGAGAGATTACAACTTAATTGCTGTGCTTGGGGCCCAGGCTTGTCTACATTTTAATAGTCCCTGGGGTACTTCTTATTGTGCAGACAAAATTGAGGTCCTGGCCGTAAAATAAGGAAATGTCCATTTTGCCCAAGTTGAGTCATGCCAAGGAAATTAAATCGAAGACAAACATGTGTAGCTACCTGATCACGTGGTGAGTGGGCAATGTGGATGAAAGTCCTAGGAAAGCAGCAGGAAAAAAAAAGGGTTTTTTCTTTGGAGATTATAACATAATTACAACATTTCTTTCTTCTCATTCCTCCCTCTAGACCCTCCGTTATATCCTTCTCACTCTCTTTCAAATTCATTGTCTCTTTTTAAATCAATTGTTATATTGCATGCATATATGTTTATGTGTGTGAATATATATGCATATATACATACATGCATGTGTACGTGCATATATACATATATTCCTAAATATAACCTGTTCAGTCTGTATAATGTTATTTGTATGTATGTTTTCAGGGCTGACTGTTTGGCACTGGACAGCAACCAATTGGTATGCTCTTCCCTGGGGAATAACACCTCCTGCTCTCTCAGCTTTCCTCCGTTGCTTAGTTCTTTGCATAGGATTGTGGCCTAGTGGTCTTCAACTTTGGAATTTCCACTGGTGTCATCCTTGTTCAGCTCATATTAGGAAGTCATGTTAATGAGACTTTACGATGAGATTCCCTGATTCTCTGGCTGTTATAGACTTTTTGTCCCCTCTTCCAAAATGCTCCAAGTCTTAAATGTGGGATTGTTTTGTTGATGCATCTGTTGGACCTGGGCTCCACAGCAATGTGTTTTGATTGGTTGTGGTTTTCTGGAGTGGTCTCTATCTTTTGCAAAGAGATAGTGGTCTCTATCTTTACCCTTGATGAGGGGGAAGACTACCCTTATCTATGGGTATTGTACTGGCTGGTTTTGTGTGTCAACTTGACACAAGTTAGAGTCTTCAGAGAGGAAGGATCCTCAGTTGAGGAAATGCCTCCATGAGATCCAGCTGTAAGGCATTTTCTCATTTAGTGATCAGTGCGGGAGAGCCCAGCCCATGGTGGGTGATGCCATCCCTGGGCTGGTGGTCCTGGGTTCTATAAGAAAGCATTAAGCAAGCCATGTGAAGCAAGCCAGTTAGCAGCACCCCTCCATGGCCTCTACATCAGCTCCTGCTTCCAAGACCCTACCCTGTTTGAGTTCCTGTCTTGACTTCCTTCAGTGATGAACAGCAATGTGAAAGTGTAAGCCAAACAAACCCTTTCCTCTCCAGCTTGCTCTTTGGTCATGGAGTTTTGTCTCAGCAATAGAAAATCTAACTAAGACAGGTATAGAACAAATGTTTATAGATTTTTTTGTTAGGAATTATGCTGGTTTAGTAAATTAGTGGTTGTAGATTCTCTTCTAACAACCATGATTTCACTGAGTAGTTAATCAGGTTGCAAGCACCAGGCATGGTTTCCCTCTTGCTGAGTGGTTCTTAAGTCCAATTACAGAAATGATGGTTACCAGCAAGATAGGAATGCCACTACCGCACCCTCAGAGCTATCCTGCTCTGCCAGCTGTTGATGTAATTCATAGGCGTCGGAGCTGGGTAGGACTGTTGGTTGCTTCCTTCCTCTCGAAGCTTGCGTGGTGCCTTCTGGTGCCGTGAAAGCTAGTCCATAGGGAGAGGGCCTTCAGGTCAGTTCCAGCTCAGGTGTTTCAATGCCCTGTATTTGTTCATTGTTTTTAATCTTATAAGAAGCCAGTGGCAGGATAGGCAATTGGCTCAAAGAATAGGCCGACCAGAAGTTTCTGTCAACCTCCAGGCAGCTAGGAAGACTGGGAAAGTACTGGGCACCAAGCAGAGGCCGCCGAAGCTGCATCAAGCAATCTGGAGTGGCCACCCCATCCACCCAGGGATGAACCCTGGGGTTTCTGTCTCTTCTGTTTTGTGTCCCTAGTTGGCTTTTATCTTTTTGTATAGTCTTACGACTCAAATTCTAACTTGCAAGCTCTTATCCTTACTAAATGATTCACTTTGGGCATGTTATTAAAATTCCTCTGGTCTTCTTCCTCATCTGTGGGTATGTTTGTAGTGAGACGTAAATCAAGTAGTGTACCCATGGTATTTATCCCAGTGCTAAAAGATCCTTGGAAAATGGTTATTATGTTCGAGGGCACTAGGAATCGAACCCTTGTACATGTTGGGCAAGTGTTCTACCACTGACTATAGTATTCCCAGATTCAATTAATTATTTATAATAAATTTCATTAATTATTTAGCATTTATTTTACATAGGTTTGTACCTGACAAAAATATTCCTGTTAAGCTGTCACAATGAATTCAGTGTAATGAGCAGTAAAAAAAAAAGACATAAGATAGTGTATCAGTTAAGCCAGTTCTTTGTAACTTATATATAAGATTTATTTCAATGCACATTTATTTCACTTAGTCATATCCACCAGTTTTACTATTTTGTAAAGTAATTCTTAAGTAATTATTTTATAAATTAATTCTGATTTACATATAAACACACTCATACATTTGGCGTTTAGAAATATTTATACCAGCAGATCTGACTGCCATTATAGACTTTTCTATTGTCACTTGAAAAATTAGACCAAGCAAAGGGTGCCCTGTTTAGGAGTGATGATCTTTGGATATGTCTTCTTGGTTTTTAAAAATCCATAAACTGTGTTAGCGCTATGAATATAATAGCATCGTTACCATTTTCTCTGTGAAGTATTGACTATGCTGTGAGAGAAAAGGCTGAAAACAGGACACCTTCCACACAGAATAAATTGCTCTGCCAGCCCTTTGGAAGTGATATTTACATTCATTTAAATATGTGCTTTAGGAATGGGTGTGTGTGTGACTCAGTTGGTAGAGTGTTCGTCTTCATGCATAAAGTCTTGAGTTTGGACCTTAGCACCGTGCTCTGTAAACCTGGATTATTGGTGCAGGCACAGCTGTACTCCACCTCCTCCGAGGTGATGCAGAATGGTCAGAAGTTCAATGCCATCCTCAAGTCCACAGCAAGTTTAAGACCAGCTGGCATACATGTGACTTTATCTCAAAATAAAAATCCAAACATCTTTCAAAGCCAGTGGTGGTGTTTCACACCTGTAATCCTAACACTTGGGGGACTGTGGCAGGAGAATCGCTGGGAGTTCAAGGCTACATAGTGAGTTTCAGACCAACCGAGGCTAATGTGTGAAACTGTTTTCAACTGAAAACAAATGAGCAAATCACTTGAAACTTTCACTCTCTAAAGGAGAGCTTTCATCTCCAGAAACAGTTTCTCTGGTGTCCACTGTGGTTGGTTTGTAAGTCTCTAGAATGCCTCCCTTCACAGCAATGGAGTCGACACAGTGGTAAACCATCTTGAGAGAGATGTGGTCATTCAGGCTCTTTGGCAATTAACCTTCTCTGAGCTAAGGAGAGTACTACTAACAGAGATCTGAGTGGACTGTCAGACCATCCTGTACATGTCTTACTACTCAAATATATACTTGGGACACGGGATTCATTCTACCTTCAGTTTGAATTTCTGGAAAAGCCAGTAACAGTAAACAGCCTAGTTCAGTCAAAGCCGTCAGAGCTCCATCAGTCATACAATGTGGAGGAGGAATGTTGACTGAAATCTCTTTTTCCATTTGCAAGTAACAAAGAAAACCAGAAAAAAAAAAAAAAAAAAAGGAAGGAGCCAAGAGATTCTGCAGCGAATTGAACGATTGTCCTCAATTCTGTCTCCTTTGGCAAACAACTTCTTCTAAGATCTTTCTAAAATAATGGCACTGGACAGTGATCCTATTGTGTACAAAGTCGATCCTAAGGTGTTCAAGGCCAAGGAACAAAGGCCCTAGCAGCAAGCAGGAGGCTGGATGTCTTGTTACTTAGTGGCCACTCACTGACTTTGTGTTTCATGTCTGGCTCAGGTCTTGGTGCCTCATCCACACAAGGTGAAGGCATCATAAAACTTCAAAGACACTTATATAGCTTTGAAATAATATAATTAATCATAGCCTTAGCACCAATTTCTGACATCTTGTTTTTAAGAGAGATAAAACAACAAAAAAAATGTTTCTTTCCTATTTTAAGCATGGGTGTCCTCCCTGTGAGAATTGCTGGTGTTTATACACAGCAGTTGGTCCGTAAGCCTGTTCTGAGTCACAGTAGTGATGATTCACTTACAAACTACAGATTCCTTGCTCATCCTAAGGTGTGACACAGTGTTCTGCAACATGTCTAGTTAGAGGGAAGTAAATAGAAGGATAACTCGAAATGCTGGGTAAAATGTATATCAAAGTCATAGGAGAGAAAATGAGTGTTATTTTATTCATTAAAGGAAGATTTAATTACCTACTACTCTTTACAGGCTGGCCTCCCAGACACTGGGGGATAATTACTGCTGATTCAGTTATGGCCCTTTATCTACACACAGTTGATTTGGCCAACCACTCAAGTGTGTATTTCAGGATGATATGTGTTATGAAAAAACACATAATATGGTGTTACAAAGACGAAGAAACATGGTATGTGATCTAGGCTGGTGGAAGAGCATTTATGAAGATCTGAGATGTGAGCTAAGATGTGAAGGCTAAAGGATGTGAAACTAGGAAAAATTACTCAAGACCAAGGTAGGTGAGCAGCATAGGCACTAGAGAGTCAGAGGGGAAGGAATGGCTTCTGTTGAGGATAGAGGTGGGGCATTAGGTGGTAGAATGAACCTCAAGTTTCAGTATGAGATGGAAAGCCACAGGAAGAGTTTGTGTAAGGAATAATATTATTTAGCATATACTTTGAGAGTAAAAGTTTGGTTCCTATATAGAGAATATAGTGCAGAGTTCGAATATATAACAAGGGAGACCAGTTAGGAGGCTCTCTGTCTTTTCAGGCAAAAATGACTAGAACTTAGACATGGCAGTGCTAGAAACAAAGGAAGGGGAGACATATTATGGATCACCAAGTAACAATGTATAGGAAGTAAAATTTAAACTGAAACTAAAAGGAGACTATGGCCAGGCACAAGAGCAGGGATGACAATGTCCTTCATGTCTGAAGGAATCCTTTGAAGCTTTAACTGAAAGGCTTCATTCATCCTACAAGGAAGAGGAAGTATGAAACTGATGAGAGCAATTGAATAGCAACCCTATAAAAAGGAAGGGTAGTTTTTAGACAATATATAACAAGACCTGCCTTGAATGGGCAGGAAATGTCCAGGAAGTTGCCATTTCCAGTGAGATGCATTCTTTCTCTTTATTATACATTGACTATTAAGAAAATGTGCTTGTGGATCTAACATCATAATGGGGATAATTTGTAGTCTTTTATTTCCTTCTTTCTCCCTGCAAGTTATATCTCCCGGAGATTCTAACTTGGGAAGTAAATAAGGATTTCTGCTCCAACTGTTACCAAAGCAGTCAGAAGCTCATTTTGCACCTAGTTACTTTTTTTTTCCAGCTGAGCTTGACACCTAAGGCTGTTTAAGATTCAGGCCTTTGTTTTCTTCTTAGAGAAGTGAGATCAATTTTGTTCTCTAAAGATAAATATTTTCACTCAAATAGATGCCGTGAATTTGAAATTGCTGTTTTGCTCCTAGAGTTTGTGTGAGAAATCCTACACTTTTATCTGCTCTTGTTATACAAATACATTTCTAGCATCAGAACACTTTCTTGTCCTTAAATTTTGTTCTATTTGAACTACAACAAAAATTTTATTAATTCACAGACTTTTTTTTTCAAAAGAAAAAGCTTTTAAGAATCTTGATGCTTTCCTTGGCGATGGATCCATGCTTCATCTTCTCCCTAATCACTTATTTTTAAACTGCATAGCTTCCTCCTTCCTACCCCAGCACCCCCACCATCCGGCTTCACAAGTAAACTATTCTCTTTAGGGCTTATCACTCTCCCATAAGAATTTTACTCTTTTACTACATTTGTGAGTCTCCTTTTCTCAATTTTGCATGGTGTGTGGATAGAGATTTTTACTGTTCTGTTCATACTATCATTCACTGTTTGTACAGGTATGGATGAATAAATGTGGGAACTAAAGAACACTCTTTTACTTCAAATGCTTGTTTTTTTAATTCATTTTTTGATTGTGTGTGTGTGTGTGTGTGTGTGTGTGTGTGCGCGCGCGCGCGCGCGCGCGCGTGCACGCGCACGTGTGCATGTGACTGTAAGCCTGCATATGTAGGAGTGCAAGTGCCCTAGGAGTTCATGAAGAAGGAAGTCAACAGATACTCTGGAACTAGAGGTGCTGGCTTTTCAGAGCTACTTGATGTGGGTGCTGGGAAACAAGCTTGGGTTCTTTGCTAAAGTAATTAAGTGCTCTTAACTGCTAAACCATCATCTCTCCAGCTCCTAAATGTATATTTTCTGACTAATGCATTCATCCACTTATGAAATATTCACTAAGTGTCTAACCTCAGTGTTTTGTTGACTATTATGCAATTGAAAACTTGGTCCTTACTTTCAGGGACCTTAAAAGGCTAAATGATATAGTCAAAAAAAGAGTAAGTGAGAGTAATAGAGAGGAATCAGAAGAGAGAATCCCATTTGTCTCATGCTGTGTGATGTTTAAACTATGATAATGTATATTAATAATTTGAATTTTTACCAATATTGACAATCTCCTTACAAAACCAAGAACTTCTAGAATCCAGGAAAAGAGAGGTCATTTGAGGGTAAAAGTGTTCAGGGCAGGCCAACTTAAGGAGATGCTATTAGATACCTTTTAGAGGAAGCTTCTGCCTTCTTGGCCATGCTCCTACAGGAGGTGATAGCTGAGCAAAGCTTAGTGGGGGGGTGGTTGAGGCTGCTGGAAATTATCAACACATGTTTCAAGTCAGCAAATAACATCACTGACCAGGATTAATATGCTTTGTCCAGCCTTAGAGGACAACAAAAGTATCATGGCCTTGACTCTATGCTTAGGAAATTTAAGGGAGAAATAGGGCTAGCATCTCTGTCATTCGAATATATCTGATGTATGGCTGTACACTTTTTTCCTCTAAATTTCAATACACTGTTTCTTAACCATGTCGCCACTTTTCGCACAAAGCTTGACACTCAGTTTTGGACTCCAGCAAGGATCTCATCCCAGAAGGTATATACAGACAGGCTGGACGAATGAAAAGAATAATTGAGACTAGTTTTCATTTTGGGTTTGCATCAAGGTGAGACATACAGTTAGCCTTCTCTCTTGAGTTATGTACCCATGGAATCAATCAAGCAGGGCTTGAAAATATAAAAACAATCACATTGGCACTGAACGTGTACAGATTTTCTTCTTTCTCACCACAAATCCATAAGCAACACAGGATAAAACTATTTAAACAACATTTGCATTTTGCTAGATGATTTAAAACATACAGGGAGATGTATGTAAGTTTTTATGTGACTAACACTTGGTAGGACTGACTTGGGTGTTCTTGGAGTTTGGGGATCCTACAACTAATTTATCCTAGATACTGAGGGACAGCTGGACTGAGTAGGGAAGACTTACATGTTCTCATTTCCTGGCTCTTTCTGGTATTTATTATCTCTAATTAGACACTTGTCTAATTAGCACACCTTCTCCTTACATGTACACTTCCTGTCTATCACCCCTTCCCTGTCTTGTGCTGAGTAGGTGTCCATAGAGCAGTAGATAAGGATTTATTTTGGGTGTAGCTTGATTACTGAATCCTCTGTCTTCCATTTCCCTGGCTGTCAGTTCTTGACTTCCTGCTTTTCCTTCCTTGATGCTTCGTTGGATTGTGGACCCTAGGAAAGGTCAGGCACACAGTCAGTACTCGAGCACTGAGTGTGAAATCAGCATGAAGCTTTAAATCTTCAATATGCTCTGATCTCTCTCTGTCTCTCTGTCTCTGTCTCTGTCTGTGTGTGTGTGTGTATGTGTGTGGTATTTGTGTGCATGTGCCCATCATGTGTGTTTTTGTGTGTATTTATACATGTATGCTTGTTATGTGTACTCATGCATGCTTGTGTGTATGCCTGTTATATATGTGTGTTCATTTGTGTGTGTATGTGAATGTGTGTGTGTGTGTGTGTGTGTGTGTGTGTATTAAAAGCAAACATCTGATATTTTTGCTACTCACTTTTCTCCTCTGTCAAATGAGGGTGATATTTGCCATATCCACATCTCATTTGGAAAATGCTCTGAGATGGCTAAGGAGGATTTAAAACTATCCCTGCTTTCCCTGTGCCACCCCCCTGGGGGACAGACTATCCCTACTTGGAATCTGCCATCACACCTCGACACCGAGTCTCACTGCAAAGCTCGTGACCTCTCCGAACCTCTCTTATTAATGGTGCTTTGATTCGGTTGAAACTCAGTCAGTATCTTCTACTCTCCCGTTTTCGTTGTTTTCCCCAGTCAGTCATGCCCAGGCTTCTTGACTGCTCCTTCAAAACACATCTCATATTTGTCTCCTTCAGAGGGAGGGCTTGTTTAAACTCTACCCTTTGTCTAAGTGATGTGTGCTGTCTGGGTCCTTTACAAGCCCAAGGTGTCACCAAGCAGGTGAGAAACAATCCTCAATTTGTTCTCCCCTGTGCTTCTTGTAGACATGACCATTCATTCGATTCTGTAATTAGACATTTTGAAATACCTGTCTCCTGCTTAGGTTGTGTACAATGTTAGGAGTGAGAGGCAGATCCAAGGGAGCTCTGGGGCTGCCACAGGAGTTCTATGTTCTGTGTGTATCGTGCACGGCAAGGCTTCTTTCTTGCACCCTGCATCGTAATATCACGCTCAGTCCTGCTGGAGTTCTGTCTTCCGTGAACAGCATATTGCTTTCATTTTGCCTTCAAGCTATTATTGCTTATGCTTTTCCCCAGCCAAGGGTGTCCTTCATCTGCTAAACAAACATACTGATCATCTTGTGCAGGGCATATTCCATCACATCCTTCATTGTCTAATTACCAACATACCTTGCTCCAGTTGAGCTCTCTACAGCCCTAATGCCTTCTGGTTGTCCATGTGGGAACACCGGGGCCTGAGTTACTCAGTGCCTTGTGGCTTTGGTTATTTGTCTATCTTACAACAGGACTGTAAGCTCAAGAAGTTAAGCGGCATTGCCATTGTCTATCTCCAGGAAACACTTTGTGCATTCTTTTTAATAAAGTGGATTATTGGAAGACCAGATACTGGCCCAAAGCCCTTGCTCACTATGATAAGGAAACTTACTGATGCTTCGTTTGCCAAAATCTAGTTCTGTCAGAAACATGTGTTAGTCCTCCCTACAAAGAATTTTCAGATAAAAACATATTAGGAAAATCATAAAATAAATTGAACCAATTTAGGTGCAGAATAATTTCTTAGTTCCCTAATATTTACTATACTAAAAACATGTGTTTTTTTTTCTAAAGGGAACAATGATTTCCTGAAACTATTTGCTTAACTTCGAAACCTAACATTTTTCTCATGGCACTTTCTACAAAGTGGCACTCAATAGTCACACTTCTGTAACTACGAACTGAACCTCAGTAAGTCTAAGGCTGCTTGGAGTTCAGTTTCTGATTTGCTGTATACTTGCAGTCTAATATATGGCTTTGTTCCATTTCACTCCTTTGCTATTTTTGTGGCAGACTCTTTGGGCATTATCAAGAGCAAAACCAACAGAAAGACAATGCAAAATAACATAAGACATTATAAGTAAGTTTACTGCTAACATGTAATGGAGAATGCTGGCCACATATGTTTAAGCTGTGGAAGCTGTCTAGAAGATTAGGTAAAAAGCAAGCAGGTTAAGCAAAGCCCACCAGCAGAGGATTTAGAACTGAGTTCCATTCCTAGGTTTTCCCTCAACTGCCCTAAGATTTGAAAATGGAAATTAAAGTGTTTGCACTGTTGGGATAGTCCCTACCCATATATAAAGAAAATAAGTGCTAGAATACCTCTCAGGGCTGATGTCTATAATATAGATTCTTTGCATTTTAGTTGTGGACAGATTTTGGGCTGCCAGCTCACAAAAAATGACACAGAGACTTGTTATTAATTATAAAAGCTCGGCCTATGGCTTAGGCTTGTCCCACTAGCTCTTATAACTTAAATTAACCCATTTCTATTGATCTTCATGTTGCCACCTGACTCGTGGCTTTTACCTCTCCTTCTGCATGCTTTGCTCCCTCTGTATCCAGCTTGGCAACTCTGCCTTTCTTCTTCCCAGAGCTCTCTGTCCCCAGAAGTCTTTCTTAACCTCTTCCTGCCTAGCTAACGGATATTCAGCTCTTTATTAAACCAATCACAGTGAGACAATTTCACACAGCATAAAGGAATATTCCACAACATTTAGTTGTGCTTCACCTGTGTTTATACATCCATGAAATACACTGAAAGATGTGTAAGCACAGTGAGTGGAGTGTTAGAAATCAACAGTAAGAAGTCTGTAACTAGCTGGTTCATGTTGTGTGACTCCTCTAGTAGTTTGTGTGCCACTTCCCCAGAGATAACAAGCTCAGCCTGTTAGTTTTAAATGTCATTTCAGTTACTCATTCTGAAATGAAGAAGCAAGGACTGCTTAGGGAGTTTTTAATATAAAACATGGAAGTAGATCATCACTAATGTGCCATAATGTGACTTTCCTAATGACTTCTTCTGAGGGAGTTTGTGCCTGGTTCATTTTTGGCCTTTCCTGTAATTGTGCCAAATCTCAAGAATAAACGCATTTTGTCACGGCCAACTAGGAAATTTGGAATAAAATCTAATTCACTTAATTTGTGAATTAACACAAACTTGAACTCTCCAATACAGAAAATTGGAAAAAATTTAGTCTATTACAAAGATTTTTTTTTTTAACAGGCCAAGGAACCAGAGACTTCCTCCTGTTCCGGCTTGAATTTGTAACATGCTGCTTACAGGAGACAGACCATAGGCTATGTTCTACCTTTACTCTCTGGTATGTTTGCTTTAATACTCCCCAAGCAGGTTTCTTCTTAGGTAAATAACCTGGAAGGTCAAATAACTCTACATCGCCAAGGTTTACCCACACTGGCTTATGCCCACATGTGGAGGTCATATTGATTTTTCAGGAGTGACCCAGCTATTCCAGCTGAAATGATTGTAAGTCCTGGTAAAGTTTTCCGATAAGGGAGTGACTATAAGTGCATTTCAATTGCTATAATTCAACTCTCTGTATTTTGTGAAGAACCATCAATAGACTGTAACTGTTTAGTGACTCTTAGAAACAGCATACAACTAAAATACTACAGCAAGAGATTTCTTAATCAACATATTCATAAACAAAACTCAACTATAGCTGTATAATTTAGGTGATGACTCATAATAATACACAGTCCATGAAGCTTGTTGATCAACATTTTTAACCTTAGTTAATAATCATTCATTTTTGTATTTAATATTATTTCTCCTGATCTGTCTGTAATGGGTGAAAACAGAGAGTGCTTCTTTTTCTTGTTCCTCAGCTCAACCAAGACCATACAGAGAGTCATCTCCTCCTGGGATTTGGCTATTATTGTATGTAACTTTGTGAGGCTACCAGGAGATCAGCTTTATCTCCGAGAAGTAGTCAGACTGCAAAGGAGTCTTTACTCTACAGAAGTTACCTGAAGTTAGTTCAGGTAACACATGTGGGAGTTGGGAGCTGGTGGAAACAACATATAACGATAAGGGATGTTACGACAAAAGAGATAGTCTTCTTTTCAAGAATCTCAAGCTAGTAGAATTTTGAAGAAAAAAGACACAGCAAGTAAGAGAGCCGCATGGAGTAGAGAGTGAGACTGGAGGAGGTATGGAAGGAGATCAAACAAAAACTCACACTAGGGGGATGAGTAGAAATTGATGAGGTAGTTAAAGAGGAAACCCAGGGGATATCCAGGAAAAATACAGTCAGATAATGGAGAATGTTACAGAAGTAGAAACCTGTTTTCTATGAGTGTTTGTAAAACCGTAGCAATTTGAAACCGGAGTAACAGGCCACAGAGTGAAGAGCCTGTCCTTGCCTGTGCCAGTGTCTTGAAGTTTTTCTTTTTTTAACCTATGTTTTTAATCTAGCTGTTTCCAATTTTACATTAAGGTCTTTGATCCATTTTAAACTAATTCTTGCAGAGAGTAAGGGATATGGGTCTGTCTTCATTCTTCTACAAGGGGACATCCAGTTTCCCTGAAGTCATTTGTTGGAAGGCTGTGTGTTTCCAATGTAGTTTTGATAACCTTTGTAAAAAACAGAGGTGTGAGCTTCTGTTTGATCATGCTTTACATGCTAGAGTTAAGCCTCTAATTGATGTGGCATTTATTTGGTTATAATATAAGTCAGATTCAATTTCATTTTCTTCTTGGTAAATAGTTTCTTACACAACATTATTGGTTTAATAACCCACTTTTCACTGAACTGAATACACCTTATTCATGGGCTGTGTTCTGTATTCCAGGATTAATTTGTGGATTCTCAGCTATGTTTCATGGATCAGTGTTTCCTTTCCTGTTGCATCTTGTTTTATTGGTGGCCTTCCATTAGCTGATAGGTCAGGCTCCTCCCTTTACAATCTTTATCAACTTTTCTCCACCTCTTATTTCATATGAATGTCATCATCACTTGACCCAAAATAAAAGTTTTTTACTGGGTTCTAATGACAATTGGGTTACTTATTATATAAAGTAATTTTGGGAACAAGGCCACCTTCTCGGGTCCTTTATGTTGTTGACACGAATGACCTTTATGTGTGGCTGGACAGAGGATCAGAAGACTTTGATAGTTCAGTGAATGCTGGCTGCAGGGTGATAAAGCATGAATTAGAGAGGACATACAACTCAATGAGAAAGACCAGTACATGGCTACTGTTATTCTCCAGAAAGTGGGCATTCCAGGAAATGGCTTTAACAGTCAGATCAGCTAAAACTTGTAGATAAAGATCAACATGATGAAATTTTTAACAGTTTTGCTGAAGTACAATGGCTATACAAAACAACCCTATACATTTAACTATAAAAACCTCTGAATTTGGGACAGTGTGGGTTTTAATGAAATGTGTTCAAAAGTCGAGGGAGACATGCAGGAGCACATAACCACTTATGTGTAGGCTAGATACATGCCTGGATTTGTGTCTGTGATATTCATAGAGAAGTTGAGCACAGTAGACATGTTCAAATGCAAGAGATGAAGAGCCCAGGATTGGCTACATTTCATTCTGAAGTACCTAACAACTGATCTAAATTGGGAGCTTGCAAGAGACATCTGCAATAAGCCCAATATACAAGAGATGTTAGTAGAGGAGTGTGTGTTTGTGTGTGTGTGTGTGTGTGTGTGTGTGTGTGTGTGTGTGTGTGTGTGTGTGTGTGTAAGATAGAGGGATGAACAGAGATAAGGGAGAAAGGGAAGTAGGGAGAGGAAGGAGAGGTTGACTTCTCCAACAAGACCTTATAAGATAAAAGATAAAAGTTCATCAAAGCAACTGTCTTTCTCTTAAAACATCACATTTGATGTTCAACAAAGAGAAGGAATATTTTTACTAGAAAGAAAGAAGCTGAGTGGAAAATAAATCTTTAGCAAAATAGCTAGAAAAAATAGAACTCAGGTAACCCTGTGCACTCTTCTACACAAGGCTGGCAAGAATAAATACTTGTTTTATTCATGGTGTTGAGAAAGACTCATCTCTAGGTTTGGCAGTTAAGAGGAAATACAACCTGTCTCTATTGCTTGATGGAGAAAAGATTTTCTGCAGCGTGCACACTCATTCACGCGCACACAAACCCACACAGACAATTTAAAAAGCCTCCCTTTGATTTCTTCATGTTGTTTATGCTCTCTGGTGGGCTGCCATGTTTATTTCTAATGATGAGTTTCCTTGGGGAATGTGTCTCCTCACCTCCAGTGATAATATTATCAGTACAGTCACATAGAGGTCCTGGATGGGGACCACTTTGTTAAATGACATTTGGCAACTGAGTGGTAAGGTTTAGCCAACTGCCATGCCAGATATTTAGTGACATAATGTATCGTGGATTAGATGCCAATGGTTCTTGGACCATTTCCTCTCTCTGCTTACGTGTGATGGACCCAGGGGGTGACTAACAAAGTGGCACACTCTATTCATCTGTGAATAACAGCATGTGCAAATGAAGCCTGGGAATTAAAGCTCTCCTCCTCTGCTGGAGAACAGAGAATGTTCTGGTGGCTCAGCCTTTAATTCTGCATTGGCTTCTAGGCTTATCCATATTGATGACCCCCACATTTCCATACAGCTATTTGAATCAAAATGTGAAATCTTTTATTTTAATAGTCGCAGGCATCCAAATTTCAAACAACCCAGTATGAGCATAAGAAATCAGTTGCTTTGAATTAATTACACTGAATTGAGAAAATTAAAATCCTTACTCCAAATCCAGTCATTTAAAAAAATTATTACAAAATAATATAAAACAATTATTTTATTTTATTCTCAATATATTACATAGTTCATTCTATATGGCATACTTCTTATTCCTAAATTCACCTAAAAAGGCTTTATCGAGGGTGTGACTTGTGTATTAACATGGTAAGTATTGCCTGTGCTATCTGCCTTATTTACCCTTAATGCTTTCATTTGTCAACTTTGTTCTTCTTACAACTTCTCCTTTACTGTCTGGAAGAACAATATCATTTTTTCTTTAAAATTTCACTCACTGTTCTTTTCATGCACAATTTCAAATCAGTGTTGTCTTAGCGTTTTAAGGAAGTTTAATATATATTGTTATCCTTATATCACCTTTTAAATTCATCTTTACCAATACCCTTTGGCTTTGGAGTCTGACAAAGACCATATCATTCTTCTTTCCTAAACTTAACTGAATCAAGCAGATAAGGGCTCTGAAACTTCATTTTGTAAAATCAGTGTTTCAATGAGTCAGGTAAACAGAGGGATCAGATTTTTCCTCTTATTCATGTCCATTCTCTCCAAGGATGCTTTTGGATCAAACTGTGAAACCAAAGCTCAGCTTCACGAATGGCATGATACATTCCTGACGGGGCTGTGGACACAGAAAAGGTAGCTGGATGAAGGTTAGAAGTAACTTTAGTCTGACTTTCCCAAAATGAATCAGCTGACTGAAACTTAATGGTGGCATAGGAAGGGCCTTTGCTATGGTCCTGAGACCAGTCCCATCCGGTGATACAAGATAACAAATGTTGTTCCTATGGCTTTGTCTTATGTGTAGTTTCTCATTCAGGCAACTTGCATCCCTGCAATCTTATCTTCCAAACATTTAACCCTTACCGTCTTTATCTTAGATGTTAATAAAACACATAAATAAGGAAACTTCTTTGTCATAACAAATCATATTCTATCAGAAGCCAATCAAGACAACATACATTCCACTTCTCAGAGATAGACAGTGTTCATGAATTTAAATTCTAAATCATAGAAAAATATAATGTACAGTTTTTTCTTCTGTTATTGCTTTTACATAATAACCAGAGATAACTTTAAGAATCTGGATGAGAGTGAATAGCTACAATAAACAAGACATTCCTGCCCATTTGTAGTCTCATCCATCATTCTGCTCTGTCTCCTCCCCAAGCTAATACTACAGGGAAAAAGACAAAGCAATGCTTCTACTTAGAAATAATCATGATCTCTAAAAGCTTCACTTTTATGATGAGAAACTTTTTTGAAAACCGATTAAAATAGATTAAAAAATAAATACATTAGTATCAATTCAGTGTGTCAGAAATTGAAAGAGACCCTAAGGATATATTATCTCACTCATTCTGCTAACAGTTTGACATGGAAATAACAGTATTGTTCCCTTTTTCAGGTAAGGAAATAGAGCCAGAAACATTAACAAACTCTGATCATAGGAAGCAGAACCAGTGTAGAATCAGAACCCAAACACAGGAAGCTTGGGAGAGTGTAAAGCTGGCTCTCCTAGCTATTCTTCAGTATGGCAAACACTCAATTATCCTCACCTTATTAAAGATGTAGGTGAAAACATAAGATGTTGACTATGACTATTCTTGCATTTCAGAGAATCGACTAGGTCTCATAGTTAACAACTGAAGAGAGAGAATATTCATGTCTGGCTTTTCTACAAGGAAGAAGCAACATTCAGTTCCTTAAGACACCAAACAGCATGGCTGTCTTCCTTATCCTTCCCTGTTCTCTTGTCTTTATTTCTCCTCACGGAACTTTGCTCCATCTGGAGGAGTTGATACTGATCTGCAATTGTCAACCTCCCATTTTGTCAGTCTCCTACTCTGCTCTGCGCCCCATCCACGGAGTCCAGAACCGCACCTCTGAAATGTGGGGCACGTATAACAACTACCTGTTCTATGAGTGACTGAGGGAGCACAAAGGCAACATGGAGCTTTCGTGAGCTTCCAGTCACTGCCCTTGTATCTTGGAAGGACAATTGCCTCGGCCTTTTCCATTGCTTCTTTAAACAGCTTGAGCTTGGAGCAAGCCATTCTGTTTTGCACCCAAATACACCTTGGGACAATTTCTGCCTCTTCCTTTTTGCCTGAGCACTACCTAGAAGAGGCAGCGATCTCAGTACAAAAATAAGGTAGCTCTGAAATCCTGTCTGTAAAGTCCTCCTCACCCTCTCTCCCATTAGCTGAGTGACAGAATGGAGTCCTTGCCTTTGAGACTTGTATCTTGAATCTGGAATTGATGCCAAGTTAACAATATTCCATTCATTTCCTTTCTAGGACACAGGTTGAGTTTCTTGGCTTAATTTTCATCCCTAGCATCTTATTGCCAATGAAAATTTGTCCAGGGATTTTTTTCAATAGCTTAACTGCCACCAGGCAATGGTTTTGTCCTTTCATTACCCCACAGCTCTCCCTACTACTGTCATTGCCAAATTCTGAATCCTGGCCTTCAGGCTACCACTAAGCTAGCTATGTGTACCATGTTGATTTTGACTCCACAAATATTTGTTGTGATAAATTGAATTTGATGTGCAACATTTCCTGAAATTTAATCCTTAAGTGTTTCTTCACCTTCATCTGTATAGCCCTAGTGGAACTACCTGCAATTCCTCCATACTGTCTATCCCACCACAGCTCCCAGATCTTATGGTGTTTCCCCTTCTGGAAATACTCACGATGCCTCTCCTGGACACCTAGTCAATTTCTAAGGTTCCTCATCCTCTTCCTTGATGCTCTTGGGGCTCATCTCCAATACATGGTTCATTTGTAGGACACCTTGTACCTGCAGTTTATCAACAATGTGCTTACAGTGACCAGATATGGAGGGGCATTATAATGCGTATTCTGACATCTCTGTAAATGAGCTTTCGTGGAAAAAATGCTAGAGCTAATGTTTTCACTTAAGTAAATTACTCAAAGATTTATGAACGGCTTAATTAGAAAACAGGCCATATGTCACACAAAAAGAACATGCAATATCTGTAAATTCCTTGGTAAAAGTCCTATTTGTTTACACATTGCATCTGCTTGACTGCAGTTTTTTTGAGGAACAGAAAGAGCAGCCACAACTGTCCATTCAGTATTTTCATGACAGAAGGCAGTTGCTGATTATGTCGCCCACCAGGGAAGAAAGCCTAGCGACCTAGCCCTCCCTATTATACCCCACCACCACGGTAGAGAAATAGTCTGCACAGACTGCAAGTTCTGGCCAAAAGCAGAGACATGTCCTTTCTTACACACACTTGCATATTCCACCCCAAAGAAGTGAGTTGCATGTACTCTGAGGCCTCAAGAACCCTTGTGCCACAACTACAGATAAAAGGAGAGGCCTGAGCCATGGATGACTATCATCATAGTCTGAGTTTTGGTATCAACAGAGGCCAGTAACCCCTCCCTGAGTGGTTTCTTACCTTGTTTCCTAAAAATTCCATCCATTGTTGTTGAATGAATCACAATGGGAACAATCCAGAAGAAAGGAGTCATGGATGTTTGGGGAAGAATACAAAACCAACAATGAACAAATTTCTTTATCAGCATGGATGATAATCTGGCGAGTGTTGCCATGGTACCACGTACAGATATTTTATGGGTCACTTAAGATTTGTTCTGTGACTGTCAAATTATGTCTCTGTTTCTTGGACTATTGCCATCTTTGGAGGTTTATTCATCTTCCTATCCACAATACAAGGATTTCTCTTTGCTTCTAATTTAGTCACACAAAGGCAACATGCAGCCTAAACTCATCTAATCATAATAATATAAGGGTGTTCATAGAAATGGGGTGCATGGATATGTCCTTTATTTTTATGTATTTGGAGGAAAATGAAAGAAGTCTTCTATTTACCATGATTTTACAAAGTGAATTAATTTATTACCGCACTGAACAATTTACACTTTGTTAAGTAAGGCAAGAATGGTACGTGATGAATTGTGAGAAAGGAAAAGAGGATCAAAAACAAGCAGGATGCTGGTCACTTGGGTACCAGGATGCAGCAGGTAATGAATGAGACAGGAAAACTGGTTCTTTCAGAATAAAGAACAATGGCGGTGCCTCTGCAGCCCAGCATACCTGAATGCTGTGAGCCTGTGCCGACTGTAGTTGAATTCAGTGGAAGGTTTGCAAATGAAATCTGGAAGGATTTGGAGAGATGTATGAAGCAGTGTGGAAATAAGTTATCATTGCTAGAAGTAAATGGATAAAAGAAACAAGCAAGCGTGCAGTTTGTACACTCAGGCAGTCTACTGTCTGTGCTCTTGACTGAAGTGAAGGCTCACTACATTTAACATTAGATATTAACTTCTGTTTGTTTGCTCTTAATTTAATTTCTTAACCTTCTGAAACATAGGTTAAAATTGCCAAGTGTGTTTCCTTAATTCTTTCATAATATAATCAAAACCTAGCTCCTTCACGAATTTCATTAAGAAACATTTGGGTTTTTAGTAGTTTTTGGATGTGATGGCATAGCATCCTCCTGCTCCAGTCTCTCTTTTTTTGGTACTCAGTGTAGCTCTTACTGTTGTTTGTTAACTCTAGTTAAAAAAACAAACAACCAACCCATAAATACATATCAATGCTATCAGACAAGGAAAATGTCTGTAAAGACAACTTTCCACAGAAGTCATTGTGATATGTGAAGTTCTCAGAGCTGCCCATGTGCTATAATATTTTCAGAATTACTGGTCTATATATTGTTTTTGTCTTAGAAACCAATTTAAGGTTGATGAGGTTTCGTTGATTTGGTAAGCATTCTTCTTTCTATTTCCTCCTAGGCTTAGCATTTGGGCATCATCCTGCCATCAACAATTCCCATTCTGACCTTCCTCCTTAACATCCTTATAGCCACTTGTATCACTTTTCTGCAAAGCGAACCATCTTACTTGTGATGGTTAGCTTTGGTTGTTGTTCTGACACAATGCAGAATTGCCTGGGAAGAGCATCTCAATGCAGGCTCCTCCAAACCAGACTGGCCTAAGAACATGCCCCTAAGGGCGTTTTTTTTCCGTTTGGTGAATTGAGTCAGGAAGACCCCACCATTAGTGTGGGAAGCACCATTTCACAGACAAGCCATGGTCTGAATGACAAGAAGAAATAACCTGATGGCCGGCTGGCACGGATTCATTCGTTTCTCTCTGCTCTTGACTGTGGATGTAATATGACTGGCAGCTTCAAGTCCCCGCTGCCCTGCCTCCCCTGCTGTGATGGACTATAGCCCGGAAGGATGAGCCAAATAAACACTTTCTCCCTTAAGTTGCTTTTCTCAGGGAATTTTATTATAAAAACTGGAAAGGAAATTAAGACAAGGTAGGATCTAGATTCAAATGGAGTTCAAATTTTCTATCCCGGTCACTCTCCTCCCCTTACTTTCTGAAACAAAAATAATAACTGAGGAGCCTGTATTCTCAATGCTTTCTAAACTAGAATTTCAAACCAAATAAACACTTTTCTCCCTTGAGTTTCCTTTGTTGGGGTATTGTAGCTAGAGTTTTCCTGGTGGTGCCTGGCCCACGGTCAGGACAAATCTCTCTCACCCGCCAGTCCCCCAGTCTCTCTGACCCAACTGAGGAAACACACAGAGACTTATATTGTTTACAAACTGTATGGCTGCAGCAGGCTTCTTGTTATCTAGTTCTTATATCTTAAATTAACCCATTTCTATTAATCTATAGGTTGCCATGTGGCTCGTGGCTTACCGGTATCTTAACATCTTCTCATGGTGGCGGCTGGCAGCGTCTCTCTGGCTCAGTCTTTCACATCCCAGCATTTTCCTCTCTGCTTGTCCCACCTATACTTCCTGCCTGGCTTCTGGCCAATCAGCATTTTATTTATACAGAGCAATATCCACAGCAGGGTATTGTATCACAGTAATAGGAAATGAAATTAAGACACAGATCTATATGCATAAGTAGGGTTACCACTGTGATAAACCTGACCATGGGCTTCTAGGCCTTTGAAACTGTTTTATAGAAGAAATATGGGGGAGTTTGTAACTGAGCTAGAAAAGCTATTGGATGATGTAAGCAGAGCACAGTGGGATACTCCAGTGATACCTTAGAATACCTCAGCAGCATTCTTTTAGTCAAGAATTCTGAGAGGAATGTGGCAGACAGATGTAGATGTAACCAACCTTGTTATTAAATAAGAAACACAGAACCAATGCAAAGAAGAAAGCCAAGAGGTCAGAGTAAGAGCTAAAACCTTACCCTTCCTCCTGCGGTGGTCCTACCTCTCCGAACCATAACTACCCCTGTGTTAAAGTCTTTATATAGAGTTCCTGTTCTGCCTTCTCATTGGTTGTAAACCCAACCACATGACTGCCTCCTCACGGCCTGTCTGTATAGGCCTCCAGGTTTTCCATGATTGGTATTGAGATTAAAGGCATGTGTATCCAATACTGGCTGTATCCCTGAACACACAGAGACTTACCTAGCTCTGCCTACCAAGTGCTGGGATTACAAGCGTACGCCACCACTGCCCAGCTTTTCCTATTGCTAATAGCTCTGACCCCTGGGCAACTTTATTTATTAACATACAAACAACATTTTAATACAAATAAAATATCACCATAGACAGAGGACTAGATCATAAGGTTTCAGAAGAAAACAAAGAACTGTTTTACCAGCAATTGGAATAAGGGCCCTTTCTATGATACATTGGTCAAGAATTTGGCTGCATTCTCCCTGTGTCCTGGGAACTTGAGTAAAATTTAATTTAAAAATAATGAACCGATTTGTTTGTTGTGGGGAAGGTGTATGTGCAAGCTCAAAATTTTGGACAAAGAAAGTACAAACAACAAAACATCTGTAATAAGATTATTACTATTTAGAAAGTTGGTACTCATACTGGGGCAATAGTGAAGTATTTCTTCAGGGTCAGCACACAGAAGTTGATACATTCGTGGTTCCAAGGGACCTGGACCAGCGCCTGACAGAACTTGACAGTGGTATCCATGTTTTGAAGGAAAAAAAGATGCAAAGTTAAGAGGGTCAAGAGAGAGTCATTGTGGTAGGCTGGAGTACCTGCGGGGAGGGAACTGAGAGGTCGCTATGTGAAGCATTGAAGGTGAATCCCAGCTGCGTTAGAGATCCCATAATAGTAGAGATGTCAGGACCATGGATCTCCCACCAAAGAGGGTGACAGGCAAGGAGAGAGATGGTCTAAGCCTATGAGAGAAGTTGTCTATGCTGCAAGTGGCAGATCTGGAGGAGTGGACCTGCCGAAGTCCTTTAGAGCCCATCTGATCTCACTATGAGTCCCAGATGTTGGCCATGGATCTGCACGACTTGATGTTTTTACCAATGAACTTGGAGTTTCAGTTAGCTCACCTCTTGCTATGCCTGAGTCTTCCATTTTGATACTAGTATATAACTCAGTTTTTAAATTTTATATTTATAGGAACTTACCATTAAAAGACTTGGGACTTTTAAAGTGTTGAAATTGTAAAATCTGTGAGGACTTTTAAACTGGAATGTATTTTACATTATGAGGTACACACGAGACTGGCGATAAGGCTCAAGGGGTTAAGGGTTAAAGTGATACGTTTGTGTCAAGATGACTAGAGGTGGAGTTGATGGCTACTTTTGATAGTTGCTGTGACACAATGTAAAATTACCTGAGAAGGGAGTCTCCGTGGGGCATCCTCTGCATCAGGTTGTCTTCTGTACACACCTGTGAGCGATTTTTCTTAATTAGGTTAATGACTCACCCTGAATATAGGTGCCAACATTCCATGGGCGGGGCTGGGGAATGAAGAAAAAGGAGACAAGAAGCTGAACACTAGCCTGCATTAATTCATTGCTCTCTGTTTTTCACTGAGCATAGTATTTGACATCTGCTTCCAATTCCTGCTAGCTAGACTGTCCTGTAATGATAGACTGTAACCTGGAATTGTCAGCCAAATAGAACCTTTCTCCATTAAGATTTTTTTTGCTAGGATATTTTATCATGCACCAGGAAATAAGGCTAAGACATTGGCCAACCTCCAATTTTTCTTTCCGATATCCCTCATGGTTCCTTAACTTTCTAAGAACATATAAACTTAACACTTTTCTAGGAAGAGCATGGTGGCATGGAGAAAGGCAGTTAGTCTTTGCATCTTGGAGTTCTAGATTCAGATTTGACTCTGATATTCAGGCATTTTAATTAACTCTGTGAACCTCTAAAGAAGACAGTGCTGGTAGAAGCCAACTGGGTAGCATGGAGCTTTGCATTGCTTCACTCTATTTTCATTGAGCTGCTTTGTACTGGGCAACATGCTTAGTCCTGTATAGTTTTTAGTACATGAACAAGTTGAAGCTACAAATAATTATGATCTTTTATACCAGGCTGTCTCATTCCCATCTAGCACAGGTCCTATGGCCCTCAGTTCTTTTCCTTTGGTTCCTTGTCTTTCCAATAAAAATGGTCTTCACAAGGTCCCTATGTGCTCACACACATTCCCACCTCTCTACTTTGTTCACCACGATGCTGCTATTATTCTAGGAAATCTTTCTATTTTCTTTCTCTACATGTAAATCCTTTGTCAAGAGTCAGCTGGCCCCCTTGAAGTCAGTATCCATTATTTTAGACAATTCTTTTTCCTCTGAAATTTGTCCTTCTAGTCATCCCTACAGAGGAAGGTAAAAACCATCTAGAGGTTTTGTTTACATAGTATCACGGACCTCATTCCACATACTAAGCTACACTCTCTACCAGTGGTTCTCAACCTTCCTGATGCTGTGACCCTTTAATGCAGTTCCTCAAGTTGTGGTGACCCCCAACCATAAAATCATTTTGTTGCTACTCCAAAACTGTGAATTTGCTAATTTTGCTGAATTGTAATGCAGATATCCGATATGTAAGCTATCTGATATGCAACCTCTGTGAAAGTCATTTGACCCCCAAAGGGGTTGCAGCCAATAGATTGAGAACCACTGCTCTATGCTGCATAACCTTGAAATCAGAAGTGCAGAGTTTGGAAGAATGCTATGTGTTCTGCAAAGCACTGAACCTTAGGTGCCTCTAGAAACTGTTTAGAAAATGGGAGTTGTATATTTATTGTCTGCATGATAGCAGGGACACAACCTAATATCCCTATACATGGTTACATTATACTGTGACTTGCAAGGTTGGGAGACAATTTCCAAGTCACTGGAGTCATGCTGGGCATCCATGAGGTGGAATTCTTCCACCCAAAGGGTGAGTAGATGCTGGCTGCACCTTCACTGCCTGTCAATTACCTCTGACCTCTAAGGTCCAGCAAAGGGCCAAGTTGTGCGACACCTGCCACTCCTGTATACTTATCAAACAGGAAGTGGAAATACTGCAGCAACTAGTCCCAGCTGGCTGCCTGTCTGAAAATTTTACAATGCAGTCTTTGTATCTGGTGTTAGCATCTATGGCCAAAACACCTCCCAGGTGGCCTTTGCTTGAGTTCTAAGTGTCAGTTTTCCTTGATAAGTAGGTGAGGACAGAAGGTCTGGAAGGACAAAATGAAGTCTATCCATGTCTTTCGTCCTGGGCTCAGCCAGCCTTTATTCTTGACAAAACTCTGAACTGGACTATTCTCTATCCTTTGTGACTCGGGATTCAGAGTCTAGTGATCATAACACTGTAAGCACGTCACACCAATCTTTCCATGATGCTCTCTCTTGTCCCACCATTAGGACCCTAATTACCTAGTATTTGAAGAATCAGCTTGGACTAGTTTGTGAGCCTTTGCTTAGGATGACCAATTTGGACATTGCCCTTTCCCAGCGTTGATCCATTTGGGATCTGTCTCCTCCCATGGACCTTTCCCTGTGGGAGGGGCCACACTGAACACAGAACTGCAAAGCACATAGTAACTGGTAAACTTACTTCCTCATTGTGAGCAGTTGCTCTCCAGCCAACTGTCATTATCAGGCCACTGGGATATATATTTGTTTATTCAGGAATAAAAAGAAATTACTGGGAGGACGGACCGCCCTGTAATATTTTATCTTTCTGAGAAATTTCTGTTATCACACAAAAAATTAAATGCTTCAATCATGAAAAGAACCCAAACAGATACTAATTCTTTAAAACTATGTGCCAACTAAGATTTAAAAAAAAATTTAATGAATTAAAAAGTGATGAGTTTAAAATGTAAAACGCTAAGAATTTATTAATTATAGTGACATTTCGTTCTCAAGTATAAGAGGTAGGTTTCAGAAAGTTAATGAGAAAAATTACTTGCTCTTGACTAACACACATATCAAAATTTACCATTCCATTATGCCAATTTACCATCCATTATGTAAATTTGTTACTGTTGGAATATTCATTATTCTAAAAATAGTAATGCCCAAGGTATAGTTATTATTCGATGTACAGAAAGATTATGAGAATATAATCATTATGAAGCCAACCAGGCATGCCATTTTCATGTTTCGTTTGCCAACGCAGATTGAAACTTGACTTAGAGAAGATATTTAACATGTTATTACACAGATGGGAAGGTTTATTAGTGTAGCCATAAAACAGAAAACTGGAAGAGGGGGTTCCTCAGTCTCCACAAGAGGCTTAAATGAGTAGACATTTCAAATTAGTCATTATCCAAAGAAGATACCCTTTTGGAACAATTTAGTGTGGTGTAAATTCTTAGAGCCTTCTCCTCCTCTGTTGTTTCTTTAGTTCTCTTGTAGTATAAAACAACACAGGTGTGGCTTCATTGTATCCTGATACATATTTGTTATTGATTGATGTAAAATATAATCAAAATCCTGTAAGGACCTCTCTAATAATTTTCAAAATTGTTATTAAAATTGAAATTCTTTTTTAAACGTGATTGTCAAACATTGGCTGTGCCTACAATATCCTGAATACTTGAATGCAAACAATGCTGACTCTTGCATAGCTTCAGAAATACGTGAGAGCAAATAGTGATTCAACATTTTAAATAGGGAAAATATGGAGTGTTCACCTCGGTTCCATGAGTAGAGTAAACACTGACAGTAGAGCCTATGAGAACTGAGTGACAATTGACACAATGGCAGCCATTTTGAATTTCTTAGGATAGCGTCTATAGACTCCCATAACTTTTTAAATGCTTTGGGGACACATGGAACCTAGCCCATAATTACCATTATCTCAATTCTTTCAGAGTATGAAGTATGCGTTTTTATCACCTCCCTGCTGTGATTTTTGTAGTTTTCGTAGCCATTTCTTTAAAAAATTTTTTTTTGAAAGTGGTGAGCAAATTAGTAAATATTTTCATTTCAACTTTAAAATGCCAATCATGCATATAGTCTGTGGATTCATGTAACTCTTTGTGTAGTACCATGAACAGTGATTATTTTACTTTTGGATCCCTGGTTGTCATGCCAAGCATTTACTTTAGAGAGCATTTGGTTGTTTTCAATTCTTACTAACTTCAGCTTATGGAAAACAAAATGCAATTGATTTTAACAGTACTAACGTGTCTAGTGGAAATCAAGGGAGCTAGGTCAGGGAAATGCCATGGAAGCAAGTCTGACTGCTCTCTCCTCTCTTTTCTTTGTTCCCCTCTGTGTATAGACTAGATTTTGCCACGTCACATGTCACATTCTATAGAAGAGTACAGGTGCCAAAACATGTCCCAAGTTGACATTCTCATGCCTCAAGATACTAGATGGACTCTGGACTCACAGTTACAAACACAACTGGGTAGGTGCCCACAGAGCCGGCTTATATTACGCCTCACCTTGAATCAATTGCTTATGACAAGTAGAAGAGCCGAGAGTATCCAAATCTGTTTGTACCTATTTGAAAATAAAGGAAAGAGAGGAGAAAGGGCAGGTTCCAATGACAAGGAGTGAGGGAAGCTTACCCCTGGGGAGTCGATCACAGTATGCCAATTTCATCTGATTTCAGAGATAAAATTTCTGCAGCTGGAACTCATGATTAATTGTGGCAAACAGCACAGACTCTGGAGTGTGGTGGAGACTGAGTTATAGAGACCTATTTTATTTCAGCTGTGTAACGGAGCCAAGAAACCAGAGCTTCCAAATTTCAGATTTTATCAAATTCCTATCATAATTGAATTTTGCCTCCTTTTGTTTTTCACATTCTCAATAAAATGTCAATGTCATCTTAAAACATGTGTCATGTCATACGACATCATGCTACTCCACGGAAACCATCAGATGGCATCTCCGAGTCCTAAAGGCATTCTTTCCCCTCTCTCTTGGCCCATTCCTCCAGACACAGTGGATTCCAATGTGGCCTCAGGGCCATTGTACTTGCTCTTCTGACCAGAATGATCTTTGCTGTCTCAGATCTTTTTTTAATGCAACTTTAATGGCAAGGGCTTGCTTAACCACCCTAACATTCTTTATTTCTCTAGGGCTGGGGATGTAGCTCAAAGGTAGAATGTTTGCCTAGCATGTCTAAGTTGCCAGGGTTGATGCTCAGCACTACAGATGAAAAGGACACCCCCAAATGACTGCCCCCTCCCTTTTAAATTCCCCTTGGTAATCCTCCCTTACACATAGATTATCTGCGGCATATAATTTTGCTTATGACTCTTGTCTGCCATCAGACTATAGCTTCGTAAAGACTTGGGGCTTAGGTACTTCGTTTTCTGCTTGACACTCAGAGCCTACGGCAGTGCCAGGAACAGGGAAAGTCTTCAAAAAACACAAGGTGTTTCAACACATGGAATGTGTTATTGTATATGCTACTTAATGGGGTGGGAAAATGGAATAGGTGCTTGTGCACAGTTACGGGCAAGCTACTGAAGTTCAAACTTAAAATGAACTACACCTGGCATCTAAGATCGAGCCTCTGGATAAGAGATCTTTTATAACTGCCAGTTGCAAATATGGAGGCCACAAAGAGAAGTAGCTCTCAATGAGGCTGGACAAAATCCACTATAAGTAATCAAGCCCCAACTTCCATTTCTGCCTAATGCTGGAACATTCAATTTGCACTAGATAAGACCTTCCAATACTTCGTTATATCTAACTCTATATACATATCTCACATCCACACCACATGTAGTAGAAGTAAATAAGAATAGACTTTAAATAGTCACATTAATTCTCCTTAAATTATTACAGGAAATTTATTACATCAAAATTTTGAAACATTTTAAAGTTATTGTAAGATCTATTTTCTCAGTTAACTGTTTATTTTTCCTATAATCTCTGAAACATATTCAGCCACAAATGAGGTAATCAAGGTTTATTAAACACAAATGGAGGAAGTGTGCTCATAAGTAAATTAAATTAAACAAGCTATTGGCCTGTAATAAAGTGGCCTTAGAGTTTATCACAAAGTATTTTTATCCTAAATGACACTGTTTAAGCACATCTCTATATCAACAGAGATTAACAGTGTTCTGCTCTGCTCAAACACATTTATTAATATGAAGTTGACTAAAATTTACTTTCTTTACTCTATTTATCCTGCACAAGGAAGCTTAACACTTTAAGAGAGAGTAGAAATAACAAACTGTGAAATCCTGGAATTTGGCCTAAATAGTGAAGATGGATTGAAAAGGATGTAAAAGAAATATTTAATATTAAATTGGGCAAAGTGAGCCAAAAGACTTCTCTTGCACCATCTAATAGTGTCTCAGGAACATCTTCCTTTAAATTTTGCATTTTGAATGTAAAAATAAGAACTTCCTTCTTTGGGGGCTGGAGAGATGGTTAAGAGTGCTCGCTGTGCCAGAGGACCCAAGTTCAGTTACCACCACATTCATGTTGGATGGCTCACAACAGCCCATAACTCCAGGTCGAGAGATGCCCTCTTCTGTCTGCTGTGGGTATCACTCCCTACTCCCCACACGCATGCACACACAAATATACACAGAGATACATATGCAAGTGCATATTTCTTTTTTTGCTTTCTCTGGGTGGCATCAAAACTCTGCCTTGGAAGGAAACTGTGTTTAACAAATTCAGGGGGCTGGAGAACTTTAGACCAGAGCTTCTTGCAAAGAGACTATTCATCAGTCACAATACCTCTCTCTCAGTCATGACTCGGCTATCATCAGTTGATCCCAGGGATAATCAGTTTCCTGACTTGCAGTCACAATGTACCCTCCAGTTCTTCCATGTTCATCTCCCCAGAAAGCACAAGATATTCTGGAATTGTGCTTGGTTGCTTGGTTGACATTAAGCTTTTTGCACCAGGTCTTGAGTCCTCAAATTGTAATTTCTTGATTATAATAGCATTATTTTTATTTCCAAAAGGGCCTGGGGGTCTGGTTAAATAATAACCAGGGACAACTACTTTATGGTCCCATGAGAATATCTAAGCTGTACTTGAACAAGAAGAGGTGGGGAGGGTCATAATGCTTCCTATTCAGGGAGAAGGCCTTATTTCTTGTTTCGCAGACATGCATTTTGACTTAGAGTTTACATATATGACAGGGTAAGTAAAACCCAAGCAGTAGCAACATAGATATCAAACTTCAGGGAACATAATAAAACATAGAGAAAGTCTATAAAGAGCTGAATAAGACATCACAAGAAAACATTAACTGGCTAAAAATGTCCCAACAATTTGTCAGGCTCTGGTAAGATAGTTATAATTAGGTTTGTATCTAACTGATGGCCTGAAGTGTTAATAATTCATGCTACATGACATGTTGACATTGTTTTTCTTTTCCAAAACAGCTTAAATTTGTTTAAAGTTCCTGTAAAAGAGCTCATTAAAGCAATGTTGGTCCAGAATTATCTGAAGCTACCCAGTCCCCTACTGTTAACCAGAAGTGTCTAGTCCAGGATCTAAGAAAAGACAAATTTTTTGAGAGTTTGGCCAGTACTCCTAGAGTATATGAGCATCTATATTTTGGAAATAACTTTTCCTGTGATATTCTTTGCTTTGTTTTCCCAGAGAGTCCAGGAAAATGATCCAATGCCAAGAATCATGCTGAACTAAATTTTAAAGGGCACATTTAACAAGGTCAAAGTAGAGAAATTGCATTGGAGGACGTACAAGCTTAGAGAGGTCTGAAGACTCCAGGAAGTTAGTATTAGCCTGAGAATTTACACATGGTGCTGAAGTGTGGTGATGCAGTTGATATTTAAGAGCACAGAGATTCTGACGTGTTGGATGTCTTCTGATTTTACCTTTGACCTTCTTCCTCAACAGTCAAATAAAATTAGGGGCAGGGAACAAAAAAAGAAAGAACAGCTCATTAATCTTCTGGCCTCTCATCATCACCCCATTGTTCCTAACAACACTGGGGCTGTCTACAACATCTTCTTCTTTCAGGTCTGACCTTTAATCTTTCATAAATGCAAAATACTAACCTAATCAGTTCTTAAAATTTCCTTATAATGAAAAGGTGAGGAGGAAATAAAAGAAATAGACTTTGTAAGAGATCTTACATTTGTGAATGTCATAACTCAGTGATTCTCCCAATGGTGTCATCGGAGAAGGAGCTGTCCTTTATTGTTCAGGTTTGAATTTTGAGACAGGGTCTCACTGTGTAACCCAGGCTGGCCTCAAACTTGCAGTGATCCTCTGGCTTCATTCTCCTGAGTATTGGGTTTAGAGGAACCAGTCACAGAACCTAGTTAAGGAGGTTTAGTCTCTTCTTGAGATTAGGCTTAGAAAGTTATAGCATAGAATAAACAGTGTGCCCCCGGCTCCAAGCTTGCATATCATGGAACTGGGAACTAAAGGCAGAGTGTCCTGGGTAAATGGTGTACATTGTTTCAACAGTGCATTAAGACAGGACACTTAAACTGTGAATTAGGAAATTCATAGATTCTGTCTAATTCATGGTTCTAATCAAGTGTGATTCCTTTTACCTATACCTAATCAATATTTTTCTCAATTTTATTTCTGATGATCGTCCCAATAAGGAAGATTTTAACCATTTGGAAGAAAAAATTATTTTATTCCAATATTGCATTTTAAAAACTGTAAAGAAATTGAGTCAGGACTATGAAAATTTTCAATTAAAATATTTATTCTTATTGTACAGGTATGGGTGTTTTGCCTGCATGTTATGTCTATGCCCCATGCACATGCATTGCCTAGAGAAATAGAAGAGGGTACCAGATCCCCAGGCACTGTAGTTGCACATGGTTGTGGGCTGCTGTTGGGTGCTGAGAATGGTGCTCGGGTCCCCTGAAGAGCATCACCAAATTTTCCCATTCTCGTGTATGAGGTATCACCATACCTATCATGATCTAGGCAGGGCCTTTTATTCTGATATTCTTTTTTCTTGATGATGATGATGATGATGATGATGATGATGATGATGATTTTGATGATGAAACACTAACCACAGATCCCCACTCCTCCTTCCCCCATCCCCAGTCCTCCCCTCAACCCACCCCCCATCATTCTTATATTCTTAACAGTGGCTTTATTTTACGCTGTTAACTCTTTTTTACCCAATCATAAAATTAGTCAAACAATTATTGGCTTTCAAAATGATCAATATTTTCTAAATTATTATGTGGATTGCATAAGTAACAATGACTTCATTTCAAATTATAAGTAAGCAAATTATTGTAAAGTTGTTTAGGCATTATTATTACTCCAATCATTGATTTATATGTGACATAAAAATACTAAAAATGTCTTCAGTCAGTTATGTATGTAGATATGTGTCTGAACACAGTCTTTCTCAGACACTAGTTTCAGATGTATTTATTCAAATTCTTTTTTTTCTTATTTTCCAACAAAAATTTCTATATCTGATTTTAACTTACTAAGATGCTATGGGGAATGAGAGAGGATTGTGGGCAAGTCATGGAGAAAGAGGTCCTCAGGCATTGTGCTGGTCAGCAGGGAGTGCAGCGTTCTATTTCTCACTAAATTTTTTCTCAAGTTATCACATCTAGAAGGTCTGTCCCTTCGAGTTTGCACATCTTAGGATTTGGTGAAATATTTTAAATGACATCAGAAAGTGTCGTGAAGAAACAAGGTCTTCCTTGTATCATACTTTGAACTAAAAATACTCCCAGAGATTTGTGATGGATTCAGAAGACAACACAAGTCAATGACTTTATAAGCTGTCATGGCTGTGTAAAAGGAACGCAAGGCTTATAGTCCAAAATCCCATTGTAATCGCTGTAGTTCACATAACAATGTGCAGTCATGGGACCAGGACGCAGACTCACGTTTCAGTGTAAAGGCCAATTGGCAGAGGAAGGACGGAGATTGGACGCTGCAGTCAGCCTTCCTGGGTTAGAACCCAGGCTTTGTTGCTTACTATCTGTGTGAGAAGTGAGACTGGTTTCTCTGCTTCAGTTCTTCTATCTGTACAGAGATGAAAAAATGAATAGTTGCTTCAGTTGGCAATGAAAACTAACCTAATTAACATGTGCAAAGTGGTTATTACAGGCTTGACATCCAGAGAATATTGTATACATGTTAGTTACCATTGCACACACAGTCTCCTTAAGAGTATCCTACAAACTTTCAGCCCCAAATGAACACATTTGCATATATTTTCTGAGTGTCATTATCAATGACATTTCTGTAAGATTGTGTTTTCATTAAATAAAAAGTTGAGAATAATCAAAATGAGCTCCAGTAACTGTATTAAAAGGCATGACTTTTACCCATAATTAAATAGGCACAGTGAAATGCCAGCCACTTTCATACAAGCTATTACATAGTAAAAATTCTTTAGGATCCAAAAAGAAAAAAAAAATGCAATTTGAGCCTTACATATAGGAAAGCTATCAATCTGAAGGTAGAATGGTCATTAATAGAGGTCTTGTCTTGGATCCACATAGTACTGGAAAAGCTGTCTTTTGGAGTAGCTGTCTCTATTATCTCTAATGAGAGTTCACATAAAAAATCTTCCTTTCTAGCTTCTTTGGAAAGGAGGAAATCTCTCAAACTATTTCTCATGGCAATGAGAAGCTCAGGTTAGGCCCCTTTGCCAACCATCCCCTGAGGTACCATCAACCACCGGAGCCACATGACCCATTGCACCGATTGGGAAGAGGAGCCCCAGAGTCTGGGGAGCAGCTTCCTCCCTAGCCCCCTTGAGAAGCTCAGGTTAGAAAATGCCCCCGCTTCAGAGTACAAAGAGTGATAGCCAGAATGTCACAGTCCCCAAATGTATTTGTGAAGGACTCCTTTTTTGTCTCATGCAATAATGAAAACTGTAAGGAGAAACAAGTGTGCCTGTTACATGATACACAAATGATGTTAACTTCTGAATTACATGGTCAGCTTCTATTTTTTTTTTTCAGAGCTGAGGACTGAACCCAGGGCCTTGCACTTGCTAGGCAAGCGCTCTACCACTGAGCTAAATCCCCAACTCCCTCCCCCCCCTTTTTTTCTGGTTTTTTTTTTTTTTTTTTTTTTCAAGACAGGGTTTCTCTGTAGCTTTGGAGCCTGTCCTGGACTAGCTCTGTAGACCAGGCTGACCTCGAACTCACAGAGATCCGCCTGCCTCTGCCTCCCAAGTGCTGGGATTAAAGGCGTGTGCCACCATCGCCCGGCCCAGCTTCTATTCATACGTGTTGCTGTTTGGACTGCTTTGGTCTATCACAGGAAGTACAAACATTAGTTTCCAACACGAGACTTTTTATTCCTCATATCAGTGCATCAGCCTGGTTTTCTCCCTGCCATCAGCTTCCCAAACTTCCTGTCTTAACAGCAGAGTGGAAGTCAGCTTTAGAGTGATCTGAAGAAAAGACGACATTGTCATGTGATACCTATAATACCAGCTATGACAAGAAATAGTCAATTCTGTACCAGGGTGGAAAAAAGGATGATTCTCCAAGAGGTCAGAAAGCAAGAGTAATCATTGTATTCTTTATCTCGATTCAGATTCTGAGATGTAGACATCTTACCCACTCTATTGACTTACAATGTAACTAAGGCCTCTAATTTTTTCAACATTGAGAATAGGCATTCTCAGCTTTATTAAAGCATATGCAAATGAGTTGTATACAAAAAAAGTCAAGCAGGCACTTCACTGTCCATTTATATGTGCAGACTTTTAAAAGTTTGAAATTGTTCATAGGGATCCATAGCTTTATTAAAATGTAAAAACATTGCATTATATGAATTATTTCTCCAGAATAGCTGCATCAGAGTTCAGCTTTTTCTTATTTATGGAGACAGACTAAATAAATAATTCTCTAAACAAATTTACCAATGACCTATGTCTGCAATCTAATAAGGACCAGATATTAAAGTATTGCACAGTGATTTCCAGCCCAGTGATTTCAAAGTCTGGCTTTCCAGTAGATTCAGTGAAGGAGTAGTTTTGGTTTCTTTGCAAGCCAAGGGTAGTTAACATTGCTAATTTTTATAGATTTCGAAAGCATCTTATTTACATAATGATATTTCTGAATTGATTAGGTCCTTAATATCCTCAAATGTCTCTCACTGCCATCTTGTCTTGGGGATCTCAATGTTGGCTGCACAATGGGAATACCTAGGAGATTTTTTGTTTTTCTTCTTATTTACTTGGTGTCAAGCCTACTCTGTGAAACTCTAACTCAGTTGACTGGGATGAAGTTGAGCACTGATAATAAGCACCTTGGTGGTACTGGCCTATTTTGCAGTCTAACAACAGGCTGTGATTTGTGTCTCTACTTCCTCTCAATGTTACCCAGTGAGCTCATTTGCCTCCCCTCTGTTTTGTGCTTATTTCCTATTTCCTGAGAACTTCAGACATAGAAAATAATCTTTAATCTCAGACATACCTAAACACAGGAGCCACCCTCCTGAAAGCCTGCGAGATTCTATGAGAAAACCTTCCTGGACTAGGGTTAAAGTGTGCCCCTGTATCTTGCTATGAAATTGCAGGGACTTGAGTCTTAAAGGACTTTAGTTTCTGTGTTGTTCAGCTTTTCTGTTTTCCCCATGATAAAATGAAAGTGTGAAGATGTAGGGGACAAGACTTAGTCATGCCTGGCAGAGCTCAGATGAGAACCCAGGTGTAGCACAAATCTTAAAAGGTCTTATTAATAAAAACAAACCCGGAGCCAAATATTGGGTGATTGCGGAAAGATCAGAGAAACAGAACACGCCATATCCTCACCTTGCCAGTTCCTCAGCTGATCTTGTTTCCTCAAACTGAAAACCTCTTGTGTCCTTATCCGAATGGATCTCAGCTGAACTGCTGCTCAAAAGCCTAAAAGCTTAACATCCTCTAGTTCCTGGTCTTCATGCCTTATATACCTTTCTGCTTCCTGCCATCACTTCCTGCGATTAAAGGAGTGTGTCATCAGGCCTAGCTGTTTCTAGTGTGGCTTTGAACTCACAGATCCAGATATTAAAGGAGTGTGTGCCACCATTTTCTGGCCCCTATGTCTGTCTAGTGGTTGTTCTGTTCTCTGACCCCAGATAAGTTTATTAAGGTTCAAATATATTGGAGGACACAGTATTACCACACCCAAGTTTTCCCAGGGTTTCACTATCTGCCACCATCAGAGAACATGAGTCTCTTCTATTAGGAGTCCAGATAGAGAAAATACATTTAACTCAGTATAGGTGGTTCAGCCTCCACACATGACCTTCAAACACAATAGGTTTGTCTTGGTTAGTTCCAACTATCAACTTGACTCAATCTAATTACCAGGGAAGAGAAAGACCTCAACTGAAAAATGGCCTGTGTCAGATTGGCCTATGTCCCTGTCTAAGAGGAAGTGATTTGATGGTGATTGATGTGGGAGAGTCCTGCCCACTGTGATTGGCACTATCCCGAGGCATGTGGGCCTGGGCTGTATAAGAAAGCTGGCAAAGAAAAAGCCAGGAAATAGCATTCCTTCATGGTTTCTGCTTCAAGTTCCTACCCTGCTTAAGTTCCTGCCTAGATTTCCACCATCAGCTTCCATGCATGGCCTTCAAACACAATATGACTGTGCCTCAGAAGTATAAACAAAATAAACTCCTTTCTCTAAGATGCCTTTTAGTCCTGGTGTTTATCACAGCAACAGGAAGTGAACCAGATCAAAGACGAACAGCAGCAGCAGCAGCAGCACAATAATCCAAACTACTGCTTTTTGACAATGTGAAAACACAGCTCTCACCCCAAAGAAAGTAAGAAATCATCTAACAAATGGCAGTTCCCATGGCCTAGGAACAGAGATTCTTGTTACCCCCAGTTCCATGTTCCAGGCTAATATGGTTTGACCAGCCAAGACCCCTGAAAGATCTCCAATGACACCATGGCCCAGATCATCCAACATCTAAAATCAGCTTCAAGGCAACTGGCTCAGAGAATTCAGCCTCACAGACTACTCCAGTCAGGATTTGACCATATCCTAAAATTTTCTTTGTGTTCCCATAAGATTACCAGCGCCCTCTATCAGCAGGAAGTAGCCACTTGGCATTAATATAGTTTATCCCTAAGCCTTTCTGTATTAGTTAGGGTTTCTGTTGCTGTGAAGAGACATCATGACCATAGCAACTCTTATAAAGGAAAGCATTTAATTTTAACTGGCTTACAGTTCCATTATCATCATGGTGGGAAGCATGGCAGTGTGTAGACAGACACGGTACAGGAGAGGCAGCTGAGAGTTCTACATCAGGATCAGCAGGCAGCAGGAAGAGACAGTGAGACATTTGACCTGGTTTGAGCATCTGAATCCTCAAAGTCCACCCCCAGTGACACACTTCCTTCAACAAGGCCATACCTACTCTAACAAGTTCATACCTCCTAATAGTGCCATTCCCCGTGAGCCTCTGGGGACCATTTTCATCCAAACCACCACATTCACCAATCCAAAAAAGTTAAATATGTATTTATTGAACTTATTATTAATTTTAAGAGATTATAAAGATACTGAAATCATCAGCAAGGTAGAGACGAAGGCAAAGGTCAATTCATTTTTCAGTGTTTTATTTTAATCACACTTGGATCATTTCTTAGAAGAATACTTATTATTGCATCTTTTAGGCATTTTAACTTATAAGTAAGAGAAAATTGCCACTATTATGCAGTTTTTACCTGATGAAATTTCTCATTTTGGAAGATGAACAGATCTAGTAATCAAAAGAAACTTTGTAGGGATTGGAGCTACAGATCAGAGGTTAAGAGTGTTAGCTGTACTGTCATGATCCCAGCAACTGTGTGACAAGCTGTGCACTATATTCTTAGATTAAGTGTTTTTGAAGGTTTTTATTATAATTTATTCATATTTGTGTGTCTGTGTGAATGAGTGAGCATGTGCATGGACGTGTGTGTGTGTGTGTGTGTGTGTGTGTGTGTGTGTGTGTGTGTGTGTGCAGGGAGGGGAATGGATCAGAGGAAAACTTGTAGGGGTCAGTTGCCTCCTTTTCCACCATGTGGACCCCAGAGACTGAACTAAGGTTTTCATACTTAAAAGTCTTACCGTCTAAGCCATCTCACCAGCCCCAGACTGAGGACTACTTAAAGATAAAATTATGATTCATTCACTTCTGAGCGTGTGTCACCTGATAATGGTAGCCCCTTTGGGAAAAATTAAGTTCAAGTATAGGGTTTAGGATGACATAGTTTATCTATCATCAAAGACAGAAAATGTCTTCTTTTCTAACTTAATGGGTCATTTTTCTCCCTCTGATAGAGACATAAATAAATCAACTAGGGCTTTCTTTATTCTTAAGAGATCCATTAAAATCTAGTGTGTTAACTTCACAGATCATAAAGTGCAATTTCATATAAAATACCACATATAATCCCCCAGAGTATAATATGTAGATATATTATCATTAAATATATATTGTTATCTTGAATTTATGCATGAAAGTAACTTTTATCATTACATGCAGCTATTATTACTTGTTTTCTTCTAAGTAAATAATATGTTCTTGTAATATAAACAGGGAAAATTGTAGAATATTATTTTTGAGTATATTAACTACTATCCCAGTAGTAAAAGATAACCTTGCTTCGTTTTTTGAGGTGTTGGAGATAAAACCCAGGCTCTCGTGTATGCTAATTCCACTCTCTGCCACTGAATTATATTCCTAGTTCTTGGATTTTTATTGTATACAAGAAAATGTCGTAACCTAGCTTCCCCTCAATAGTATATTCTCTCACTGTCTTTGGCAGTTGTATAACACTGTGTTATGACTGGTAGTACAATCTGTTGAAACTTTTGTGAATGAGCTTTGGGTTTTTCCCCAATGATCTGCCATTAGAAGTCATATGATATTGAACAAAATCATATGTATTCCATATCCACTTATTCAATCATTTCCTCAAGATACTTCTAGTTGTAAATACTAGTTGTAGAATCATACATGAGAGACTGTATATGCTTAAAATTTGATAGGTTTTGAGATGACAAAGTTTGTTTTCTAAGAAAGCATTGGAATGCTCCATGACTGTCTTTTAACTCATCCATGCTGCATATTTATCTTATTAATAAAGATTTCCCATTTTAATTACTATCAAGTTAATTTGTCACAATAATTGTGCATTACAACTACTCATGTCTTTCTGTTTACAATTCTTCTGAAATTTGTCTATTTTTACTTTTGTCCACCCTTCTGTTTAAATGTTCTATGCATTAGGCATTTGAAATGATGCCATAGATTATAGGATGCTGTTTAAATTCAGTTCTTGCTTATACAGACCCTTTCTGGTTATGGTCATTTTCTCTGATTGTTGCTCAGCATACTGTTCACTTTTACTGCCTCCTATCCTCATAGCTGCTCAGAGTTAATTATGTTGTTATTTCACCTCATACATAATAGATAAAGTACCAAGCCTGCAATGTCAAGCTAGCAATCCTTGGGTCATATCTAGACCACTAACTTTTAAAAAAATTAAATGTTTTTCTCATGGAGTAGTTTTATTTTTTAAATTTGTGCTATACTTTATTTTGGTTTGGTTTTCAAAATAATAAAATTGATTTTCAACACTTTCAAAAATCAATTATAAAACTAATTTACAGAAATAATTACCACTGAAAATATAGTCTGCCCTTCTCTTGAATATATGCTTGGTTACCACCTTACCTGTGGTGCCTACACACATAATAGCTAGTCTCACTACTGTATCTGAGCCCATTGACCTTGAAGCAGGAGTTCTTAGCCCAAAAGACTGACATTTTTGAGTCATATAATTCTTTGGGTGGTTGGAAGCCTGACCAGTTTATTTTGTAGTTCTTAGCTCCACCATCTTTATTCACTAGACATCACTAGCACAACTTCTACCACCCAGTTGTGGCAACCAACCAAGGCTCAAGCCATCACCAAGCCCTCTGTAGAAGAACTCACATTTGTTTCTTTGTAGATTACCTCCTTAGAATTCGGAGTCTCTGATGGTGGTCCAACCCTGTAGAAGATTCAAGCTCAGTCTCCAGTAACAAAGGTCATGTTTTGCTCTCCCTGCTTCAAATCATCCTCCCAGCTGTCTTTTGTGTGAAAGTGAGAATGATCTCTGAACTGGGCCTTGGAAGCTAAAGTAAAAGGAACAATTGATGGCCTCTTCTCAGACTACAAGGGTCAGGTGTATGAAGGATAAGATGTCCCAAGGCTCCCATTGAGGAAGATACGTGACTACGAGATTCTGTAAGCTGCAAAAGCTCCACTTCCCTCGATAGACTGATCACAGGTATAAAGCCAAGGGTCAAAGATATTCAAGAGTCAAGGAAGACAAGAGCTCTCTATGCTCTCAGAATCTTCTCTGTTGTTCCTGGATAATCATTACAGGAAATGTATTTCTTCTCCAGCAATAACTAAGGTGAGCAAGACAATACCCATCTGGATAAGCTGGAACTTGTCTTGTTCCTTTGCTTTGGAAGACTGGGTCTGTGGACACTGGGATGTTGTTCCCCTCTTACTGTTGGGCTTTTCTTTTTGGCTCAGGCTTTGCTGTTTTATCTTTTATGTAGTGATTCTTCATTCAGTTTTTTTTTTTTTTTTTTTGTTTTTCTGGGACCAGTTAAAAACTATTGTTATGCCCAAATTGGGTCTTTTTTGTTTTGGCTGAATTTATGTGAACTTTCTTCCCTTTCTGGTCAAATCCATCATCTCTGTACTCTAATGGAAAAAAAAATTCTAGCTGTTTGATGTTCATCCTTCCCTACTTTCCTCAACTGATACAGTATTTTTCTTATTTCTATATTTATATTTTCATTTTTATATCCATAGAATATAAGACAAAAGAGAATTTCAATATATGGACTCAATTTACCAGCTGGAATCCAAGCCAAGCAGAAGGAATTCCTAGGATAGAGAGAGAGGTACTTGCTGGGCTATGATCACTTTCGGAGATTTTTAAGTAGGTTCCTGAGCATAACAAGAGAATAGGTCAAGGACTGTGCACTGCCCAATGTCACCGCATTCATGTTGATGGGACACAAGATGATTTGAAAAAATTGATACGAATGGTTGAAGTATATTGGTGGCAGTGAGGAAAGACAGCCTTATCAATTCCTCATTCTTGGTCTTTTGCTTAACATGTCATTCATTCATGCATGCAGTTAATATTTATTGAATATTTATGTTTTTTCTAACACTGGAGCTAATGAAGCCAAGTAAAACTAAAAGAGTATTCTTTCCCTTATGAGTGTATATGTTTAGGGTGAAAGGTGCAATACAGTAAGCAAATAGGCAGCATGACTTCATATAGCAACGGTGTTTATGAGGAACACAAAGGTATGTGACAGAGGCATATAAGGACTGGAGAAAGTGCTACTTTATTTTTCTTTTATTTACATTTGTATTTAACATATAATTACATCACTTTCCCCCTTTCCCTTTCCTTTTTTCAGCCTTTCCCAAGGTCCCTCCTTCCAACACCCGCCATGTCCTCCAACTCTGAAATTAATAGCCTCTTCTTCTCTGATTATTATTGTTACATATCTATATATGTGTATATACACAAGTATACAATTATAAATTTCTGAGTCAGTTTTTATTTGTGTACATATGGTTTAAGGGCTGACAACTTTTTTTTAAGCAACCGATGAGGGGGCTCATCCCTGGGAAAAGCTAACTTTCCATTTGCCTGTAGTTCCTTATCCAGAGGGATGAAGGAATGACCCAGTGAAATTTCCCCCTTTCCTTGTTAATATGCCTATGGTTACTACAACTTTTCAGATCTTATTAATGCAGCAATTTCTGTAAGAGAGCATTTCACAGCAGATTGCCTAGTATTCTGGATCTCAGAATCTTTGCACCCCCCCCTTCCACAATGTTTTTGGAATCATAGATGCAAGAGATGAGATGTAGATATATCCATTGGGGATGGGACCCCCATGATCCTGGGATTTCTGTATTGTGTCTGGTTGTGGTTTTGTCTAATGGTCTATATTTGCTGTAGAAAGCTTCTTTGATGAGGGGTTATAGTTATGCTTATTGTGGGTAAAAGAGTAAGATTTAGGATATACTTAGGTATTATGCTGATCTAACAAAGTGGTGCTAGTAGACTCTCCTCTAAGTGTTATGATTTCACTGGCCACAGGAAGGTTGGCGAAGTTTTTAATACCAGGAATGGTTTCCATACTATTGAGTGAGCCTTACGTCCTATTACACAGCTGTTGGTTACCACCAACACATGAGTGCCACTTATTGCACCTTTAGATATATCTTACCGTGCTGGTCATTGTTGTGGTTCATAGGTGTCACAGCTAGGTAAAATGATTAATTGCTTCCCTCTTTTGGCAGCTGACATAGTATTCTCTGTTACCATGGAAGCCAGATAGCAGGCAACAGGCTTTAAGGTAAGCTTAAAAGTGCTATTTTAGGTAGGCAATCAAGAGGTCCTCTGGAGAAATGTTTTCGGGGTTCTGAAGAACAGGGAAGGAATGAGCTATGTAAAGATCAGGAGAAAGTCTGTCAAAGAAAGAAGGGGTGTAAATGATGATCAAAGAAAGGAAACCAAGCAGGTCAATGTGATTAGAGTAGAATACAGTAACCAGGAAATCAATAAGTTCGTTAAGTTTGGGCTTTCTGGGGCTAAAATCCATAACTGGAAGAGGTTTGGCTCTTTGGAAGTGATTGTATTCAACAGCCATGAAGGACTGAGGTACTGATGATGATGATGGGGGAGATGGGTATCTTAGCTACCTTTCCTGTTGCTGTGACAGAATGCTCGGACAAAATCAGCTAAAGGGAGAAAGGGGTGTACTTATCTCATAGTTTCAGGTCTTAGTTGATTATGACAAAGAAGTCAGGACAATGGTAGCTGGTGACACTAAATTCTAGTCAGAAATGAGCAATGAGTGCATGGGTGGTAGTGCTCAGTTCACATTATCAACTCTTAGACAGTCTAGGATCCTATACCTAGGAAGAGATACCATCCACAGTAGGTGGGTATCCCCATCTCAATTTATAAAATCAAGACAATCCCCTACAGACATGCTAATAGGCTTCTCTCTCATGCGATTCTAGATCTTGTCAAGCTGACAATCAACACTCCCTGTCACAGCAAGCCATCAGTCCTAATTATATCTCCCTCTTCTTATTTGGTGTCCCATGAGCTGCTCCTATTTTAAATGAGCTCAGCACCGTGGATGGCCTGGGGGCCTGTTAAAAATGGAGACACATGGACCTCACCAGAGTCTAATTGAATCAGAACCTGGGCTTTAACAAGATTTCCCATGACATTCCCACACTAGTTAAAGTAGATGGTGATGAGGCAGTCAGTAAATCGTGAAGAAACATCAGATAGACTCAAACTGGGAGACAACTGACAGAGTGAGAAGGGAAAGTCTACAAAACCATTAAGACTGTAAGAGTCAAAGTGAAGTAAGACATATTAACTAAATTCAACGCTTCATCCTATGTGGAAAGTGAATCTTTTTTGTTTGTTTGTTTTGTTTTTATTTTTTCATTTTTCCAGACAGGGTTTCTCTGTGTAGCTTTGCACCTTTCCTGGAACTCACTCTGTAGCCCAGGCTGGCCTTAAATCCACAGAGATCCACCTGCCTTTGCCTCCCGAGTGCTGGGATTAAAGGCGTGTGCCACCACCATCCAGCTGTGGGAAGTGAATCTTAGCACACATAAATATAGAATTGGGATGGCTAGCCAAACTTGAACGGGTTCCTGGACGAAGGATATATGGGAGATTTCGTGTGTGTGTGTGTGTGTGTGTGTGTGTGTGTGTGTGTGTGTGTGTGTGTGTGTGTGTTTGAAGGGTCATGGGTGAATAGTTTTGTTCTTTATTTGTCCAGTTTTGATTGTTATTGGCTGTGACCAAGCTGAAGGAGAGGGTACCAGGGGAGTCTTCAATCCAAGGGCATGCTGAGCCTCCTTCTTGCAGCTTCAGCTAGCAGCCAGTGGTCCACCCAGGATCGCTAGGCACTCTCCACAAGCCTTCTTCATCTTCTGCTGCAGGTGCTGTCCCAGGCAAGGAAAGGGAGCATCAGATGTCAGAGAGATAACCAGAGAAAACTCATGAGTGGGATTCACAGCAATATTTAGCTGCAGAAAAGCTAGAAACATGGTTGAAACATTTATAGCTCCCAGCTATAAATTTTACAATTCATTTGTTTTGCAATAATCACTGTTTACTATTAGAGATTTTACAGTTGCCTTTTTCTGTGCATAAATAATGTATTCCTTTATGTTCAGAGTTGACACACACAGTGGGCTTAAGAATTTGCTGCATGGACTCTATAGTTTAGAAGCCTGTAGTCTCAGGAGGTTCCAGGATTTGGATTGAAAGTTACCCTGGGATATTGAGTAATTTCAAGGGCAACCAAGGCAACTTAGTGAGCTCCTGATAAACAAAAAGTCTTAGGTATAACTCAGGGGTAGTGGATGAGTTACTTTTCTCACCTCTGTGCCTAAATATTTGGCAAAGACAGTTTAGGAAAGGAAAGGTTTCTATTGGCTCACAGTTTGAGGACACAGTCTATCCTGGCAGGGAAGTTTTGAAATCAGGGGCATCCAGGCAGCTGGTCACGTTGCATCTAAGTTGGAAAGGAGAAGAGAGGTGGTAGCTCTCAGGTTTGCCTGCTCTTTCTTATTTTTATTCAGTCTAGAGCTCTAACCACAGGATGATGTTGTCCACATTCAGTGTGAGTCTTCCCTCCTGGGTTAAACATATCACATCTGAAAACACCCTCACAGACATACCTAGAGGTGTGTTTCCATGGCAATTCTAAATCCTGTTGAGCTGTAAATTAAGATAGAGAGTTTGCCTAGACTGCAGGAGGCTCTAGGTTCAATCATCAATCATCGGTACTGCACAGAAACAAAATGTCACCGTGCTGTGACAGGAGATGATGGTCAATTCTCACTGTCAACTTGACAATACACAGGTATAACTCCAAAGCACAACACAGTGTTCACAGCAATCAATGGCGATAAATCCTGTCATTTACTTAGAGAATCTATGAGCACTGTTGACCTTCCTCAGTGTAGTTCTGTTGCACAAATCCTAAATGGCCTTATAATAAAAGCCCAGAACCAGATATTGGGGTAAATGTTGAAAGATCAGAGGAAACAAAGGAACAAACCACAACCACTTCTCACCTTGCCAACTCCATGAATCCTCTAACTGAATGCCTCTGAGTCCTCAGCCAAAAGACTCCTAGTTCCTGTCTCCTCATGCCTTATATGCCTATCTCCTCCCAGCCATTTCACTTCCTATCTCAACCTTCCTAGTGCTGGGGTTAAAGGTGTGTGTGCTTCCCAAATACTGGGATTAAAGGTGTGTGTCAGCACTGCCTGGCTCTGTTTCTCTCCTAGATTGGATCAATCTCATGTAGCCCAGTGTGGCCTTGAACTCACAGAGATCCACACAGATCTCTGCCTTCTGAGTGCTAAGATTAAAGGGGTGTGTCACCACTGCCTGACCTCTATGTTTAATCTAGTGGCTGGCACTGTCCTCTGATCTTCAGCCAAAGTTTATTAGAGTATGACAAAACATCACCACATAGTTCAAGACCTATCTTTTAAAATATGATGATGATGATGATGATGATGATGATGATAATCTACTCAGTGATATGGACTTGAAAATATTAACATAATAAATTTGTGAGTTTAATTGCATGACATATGCTGAAAATGAAGATGTGTGTGTATGTGTGCAGATATGTGCACATATATGTGCATGTGATTGTGGAGGCAAGCATTTCCTCAGGTATTTCCTTCAATTGGAAGAGTAGATAATTGTTATTAAGTGTTAATAGAGTTTGAGTCTCATCTCAAGGTTAACTTCCCCATTCACCAGATACTTTTAGTTTTAGAAGTAAAAGTTCCTAAACTGAAGATGAGGTTTAGAGAAATTGGATCTCATGTTGTAGAGTAATATTGTTTTGGAGACACATTTGTTTTTACTTCCTTAGAAATTATAATTTAGGACCCTAAATGCATGGATTAAATAGGTAGGAATTGCTCTGTGGAAATGATGTGCTTATATCTCTCAAACTGACCCAGAGACAACTGTGTTCTGAAAGTATTAAATTGAGAAGTCTAGGAACAAAAAATTGTTGTTTCAAATAACTTTTACTATAGAACATTTTTATTTTGCTTTCAAGATTCATTTCTTACTGTGCTTAATTTTAAAAACTACTTTTTAATTTTCCTAGTATTTTTTTTTATTTCAAATGGCCAAAATGAAAGCTGCTAACTTTTTTTTTTTTTTTTTGGGTTTTTTCGAGACAGGGTTTCTCTGTGTAGCTTTGCGCCTTTCCTGGCACTCACTTGGTAGCCCAGGCTGGCCTCGAACTCACAGAGATCCGCCTGGCTCTGCCTCCCGAGTGCTGGGATTAAAGGTGTGTGCCACCACCGCCCGGCCCTGCTAACTTAATTTTATAAGCTCAATCAGGTGTATGAAAAAAATCACTGACAAACACAAAATTTGAAATTTTTTCCTATCAACATTTTCCTATCCTGAGTATGCATGGCAAATAGTAATAATCAAAGACTCATTAGTATCTGATTCAAAATCTCCAAGGAGGACACTTTTTTATTTTTATTTTATGTATGTGAGTATTTGCTAGCATGTATGTATGTGTATCATGTGGGTACCTGGTGCATTAGAGGTCAGGAGGAGTTGGATTCCCTGAAACAGGAGTTACAGACAGTTGTCTGGATTCCCTGAAACGGAAGTTACAGACAGTTGTGAGCCACCATGTAGGTGCTGTGACCCAATTCCATGTCCTGTAGAAAAGCAACCAGTGCTCACAGTAACCAATGGGCAGCTCTCAGCTCCCAGGGATTCTGTTTGGATTAGACATCGCCACTTCTCTCAGAGAGTGAAAGTTTAAAACCAAACTTTCAAACTACTTAAATTTTCCTTTTTCTCCCAAAAGATTTGAAGTCTTTAAATAAAAGGTTAACTTAATATATAAATAATGATTTTGACAGAATGCAGAACAGTCTTAAAAAAACAAAACAGGAAGTCATATTTGTGTTGGTTTGATTATGTGTGTGTGTGTGTAGAGAGAGTGAGATATTTTTAAAGGATTCTTTCTTATTATTTTGATTTTTTAAAGTCTTTAGATAGGTATAGACATATGGGGGAAGTCTATGTAGAAGTCAGTTTCATGCTACTAGAAGTATCCACAGGGGTCTCAAGAACAGAACACATCTCCAATAAGTACAGAGGACTGGGGCATGTGCCACCACGTATTCATTTTGCCAAGCCACTCTGGGGATGAACATCTTATTCAAATGTTTTATCACGACTCATTGTGATGAAAATGAATGTCGTATTCAGTTCACTTGATTTGCTTATGAGCTGTGGGATTTCCTTCAGAGAAGAAAGCACTTCTCGATTTCATTTTTTGTTCTGATGCTCACACTCTATGCTCTTTAGAGAGTGGCAGTTTTTGAAATATGTTGACAGCCAGCACAGATAATGTGCTCAGGGTTGGGTCAAGGACTGTAAACTGGTTGCTGGATACATCACCTGATGGACACAGCTCTTCTATGCTCTTAGTAAGATGATGCCTGGAAGACCTGAACCTCTGTTGTGTAGCCTGTGGTTTGCACTACAGGATAATTTGATGACCAATCTCTTTTTATCTCCCTGTTCTGTTCTTCACCTTGATTTCAAGAATATACAGACATGAATACTAAAGTGAAAAATAAAAAAAAATCCAACATAATTTCCTTCTCATTCACATTTTAAAAGCTTATATTTATGCTTCAAAGGTTATTGTTACAGAAATTATGAGAATGGAAATGATCAGAAGCACTGTGTAGCACTGATGTCAATTTATTTATTTTCATAATCGATCAGTTGAAATGGTTCTAACTTCCAGTATGACTTGGGCATATAGGAGGTGTCAGGATGTGAGGCTGCATTCACCTGGGCCCTGAAAAAAAAAAAAGAATACTTTTGTACCACTCCTGTCAAAGAAGAAAGGAGTTACTAGGGAGTCAACAGTGGCTATTAAAGCTGATTTTTTTTTGTTTTAAATCGCAAACAAAGCAACTTGTGCTGATTCTATTGGACTGTTTTTTTCTTGTTTATTTTCTGTGGTGTGTGTATGGGTGTTTTGGCTACATGTCTGTCTCTACACCACGTGTGCTTGGTGCCCATGGAGGTTGGGAAAGGATGTTGGCTTTTCTGGAACTGAAGTAGCGGACAATTGTGAGCCACCATGTGGATGGTAAGAATCAAATCAGATCTTCTGGAAGAACAGTCAGTGCTTTCTAATCCAGTTCTATTTGATTTTGCAAATAAAAATTCTCTACTCCTATTGCTTCTAAACTTGTCTAGTTAATACTACTAAAAGTTACTGTGGTTCTTATCTTTTAGGAAAAACTTTCTACTAAAACAAAGACTCTTCTTTGTATAAAAGATGTGTGCTTCATTTGGGGCACTTCTGGCTCTGGACCACTGGGAAGCAGTATGAGTCTCCTGGGGTTCTCAGAGAGTAACAGAGAGCTAATACCAAGTCATGACATTTGCTTAAGTTAAGAATTCTACTGCCTCTTTGGGATCTCAAAAGACGTTTCACCTTCATGTGGTGGTACATACTTATAATCCTAGGACTTGGGACATGTAGGCTTGAGGATCAGGAGTTCAAGGTCAGCCTCACTTTCAGGACTCTTGCATCAAAAAGGAGACACACACACACACACACACACACACACACACACACACACACACACCACACACACACACACACACACACACACACACACACACACACACACACACACACACACACACGCAGAGGCACTCACTTGGAAAAGGGTGACTAAATTCCTCTTTTGCAATGCTTACAACAGGAAACAGCACTCATTTAACAGCCCCTCCCCAAATCTGCTTGTTTAGGGGCTGGGCAGTCTCCCTGTGTCACTAACTCTAGGGCAAAAGCGAAGTCTCCAGAAATGGCTCTTACGATCAGTGAGTCAATGGGAAGAAGGTACAATCCCCGCTGCAGTCTACTCTTCCACATTCATACCCATTAAGCATACTATCTGCAGAAAACAAATGTTCCGTTTCCCATACTCATTAATCAAGAGTAGAACTTCTCACTCTTTCATTGCACCAGCCCATCAAGTGGAAACCAGCCTCTAAGGCAGGTTACTGCTCTTCTCCCAACATTTCTCTATAGGACTTTGCAGTTCTCATTACGAGCCTCCACGTATAACCCTTTTCTTACCTCACTTGAAGGACTCTGCACAGCCTGCTGGGTAAGAAAACAAACACAAAACAGCTCTGGTATTAGAGGATGGGTTCAACACAAGGTTTGTTACGAGCTTTGCTTTCAGAGACCAGTAAGTCAAGCCCAGATCTGAAGTTAGGAATGTGGGAGTACTAGAACACACCAAGCAACAGGAGGGAGAGCAGATATGCCACAGTGGAGAGGAAACAACTCTAACAGTGTTTCAGGCCATGTGTTCATGTGGAGAATTTCCATTAAGAATTAGAGCATAAGAAACATGAATTGTAGAAAGTGAAGATACACACCTAATGTTTAAGAAGAAAGAAAATATACTTTGAGAAATGACAGGGCATGGACTAAAAATTATATTTACATAAAAAATTACTGAAAGAAATTCTAGTAGCAAAATGCATATTGTGTTAATCTATTCATTTGATCTTTTTGAAAAGACAAAACTATAGGAACAAGGAGGCGGGGGGGGGGGGTGGCAAGGGAACATACAAGAATCTTGTGGACTGATCAAAATGTTCTTTATCTTGGTGATGGTGGTGAGTAAGTGGCTATATACATTTACCAAAACTTGCAACACCAAAATTAGAAGAGGTAAAGTTGTGGTATTTTAATTCCATTTTTTTTAATGAAAAGAAATTCATACTTGAGGACCTATTTGGAATGAAAATGGGATGAATGCTAAAGGAGCAAATGAAAGGAAAATTCTTAAATCTAGCCTTAGCCTGATTTCTTCATACTGTGGGATCTGGCCACTAGAGTAACCAGGGTCTTAAAGGGGCAAGTCTAAGAGTAAAACCTCCCCAAGCACTTGGAACATTACAGGAGGGACCATAATAACTTGACTCATATCATTAAGACCCCAGCCTTTGAAGGACCGGTTTATTTGTTAACTCTGAGGTAAAATCATTCTACCATCACCTGTGGAAAAAGCCCATTTGTTAGTGCTGATTGTAAATAGGTAATTAAACTTCTATGGAGTTGAAATACCACCTGTAATGTCTCTTTATGATGTTCTATGGCTTTGTTCTTGAACACTCATTGAGGCTGGAGGCCTGGCTCTTTCTGCCCTCAGTGTATCCTTGACTCCAGATGAATTCTGAAAATGAAATAAAGCCATCATGTCTGAGCAAATGAGAAAAAAGAACTCAGAAATAAACTTGTCTTACTGGGATACAATCTATCTCTTAATATAGGAGTGTATGGCACTTGGTTTATTATTTCAGATCTTTATCTTGTCCTCAGTCTGTTTTTATCTAATAAAATGTGAGTTAATTTTATACATATTATGTGCTAGGTCTTGATAAAAGCCAGCCAAAAGCCCAAGAAGTTTCCATTGTAATTAACAGAATTTTAAAGATATAGATATAGATATAGATAAAACTTTAAATATTTAAATTTTGTTCATCATTTTCTGCTTAACAATCTACATTGTCATCACCTAGAGAGACTCAGTCATATTGTGGTAACAAGTGATCCTGTATCTCAGCTGTTTCAGTTCCACTCTGGTAGATCCAGCCACACCCTCAAGGCAGCTGCCACTCACATCCAACCCAACATACCAGGCTGCCAGTTCGTGGTCAAGGTCAGCCCACCCTTCTGCAATCACTGTATACTGTGTCACGGTGCTTGACAGAAGCCATGCAAGGGAGGAAGGGGTTTTTCTGCCTCATGGTTCAAGGTGCACTGACTCAGCTGCCTCTGTTACGGTATCGGCAGCAGGCCATGCGACAGGTGCATATCTCAACAGATCAGGAGACAGAGAAAGAGCTCAACTGTAAGTGGAGTCGGGAACATTCCAGCTCCAATCTTATGCCAGCTAGGCCTCATGCCCAAAGATTCTGCAACCTTCCCAAACAGTGCCACCAGTTGGGGACCAACTGTTCAAACACAGGAGCTGATGAGGGACCTTTTCTACTTTAGTGACAACACCACTGAGATAGAGTGTTGTAGCTAGAGTTTTCCTGCCTGGCCCACAGTCAGGACAAATCTCTGTCTACCACCAGTCCCACAGCCGCTCAGACCCAACCAAGTAAACACAGAGACTTATATTGGTTACAAACTGTATGGCCATGGCAGGCTTCTTGCTAACTTTTCTTACAGCTTAAATTAATTAATTAATTAATTAAATTAATCCATTTCTATAAATCTATAAGTTGCCACGTGGCTCGTGGCTTACCGGCATCTTCACATGCTGTTGGTCATGGTGGTGGCTGGCAGTGACTCTGACTTAGCCTTCCACTTCCCAGCTTTATTTTCCTCCTTGTCCCGCCTACACTTCCTGCCTGGCCACTGGCCAATCAGTGTTTTATTTATTGACCAATCAGCAACACACTTGACATACAGACCATCCCACAGCAGAGTGTGTACCTCCCAGTGAATGAAGTTTTCTCATGAAAGCACTTTACATTATCTTGGTCACAAGTTACTAGCCAAACTGATCCCTCTGTCAAGCAATATTTAAGAGATCAAGAAGGTATCAGTTTTCATTTATACAGGAGTAAAGATGTTAGAGAATGTAGTAATGTTTGCAACTCACAGTTAAAATCATGCAATGTACTCATGCATTCAAATATATGCATACTAATGGATAGGTTTAAAATTCCTTGGTGGTTGCCGGGCGGTGGTGGCGCACGCCTTTAATCCCAGCACTCGGGAGGCAGAGCCAGGCGGATCTCTGTGAGTTCGAGGCCAGCCTGGGCTACCAAGTGAGTCCCAGGAAAGGCGCAAAGCTGCACAGAGAAACCCTGTCTCGAAAAACCAAAAAAAAAAAAAAAAAAATTCCTTGGTGGTGGATCATGTCATTGTTTTTATTGACCAAACCAAATCAATTGACTTTCCTAACATTGAAAATAGAAAATGACTATTGTGACTATAACACACATAAGACTTACAAACCTTCTGGTTTAAGATGATGCACACATTTAAATATCTCCACTTCACTAAAATAGCAGAAACAATACCAATTGCGGCAACCGAAAATCATCATAATCAATAAGTATCTATCTGTGAACTCAATTATTTAACAGAAGGAAATCAAGCATACAGCTACAGCACATGATAGATTCTTTGGGGCAAACATTTCCCAACTAAAAAGCAGCTTCATAGAATTAGCATTATTAACTCACTTTCTGTGTGTTTTGCTCTCCAACTTCTGGAAAACATGATAATATTTTATACAGTAATTTAGGAAGCGTTTAGTTTCTTCTTATACTTCCTGTGATATCTTTGTTATTGACGAGTCACAGGACCTGCTTTGACCAGTGCTTTGACCAATGCTTTGACCTGCTTTGACCAATAGATGAACAAGTTACCATATAATACCGAGCATTAGCCTCAAGAGCCGATGTCTGTTTAGTCAGTTTATCTGCTGCCTCTCGAATCCACCAATAGAAATTGTACAAAAAAGCTCTTGATCCTGTAGCTTATGTCCCAGTAATAAGAGCTGTGGAACAGATCACATGCCTGAGAGAGTATCTGGCCTCAGGAGAATGAAAGACCGATGGAACTAACTCAACTTGAACCCTGAGCACAGACCACAGCCCGAGCCAATGACTGCTGAACAAGAGAGTACATACTGTGTTAAGCCTTGGAATCTGGGGGTGACTTATTATAGAGCAATATTTCAGGAAAAGCTTAGCTGATGTATTAGTCAAAGACAAGCATTTGGGAGCAAGTCTGGTTGAAACTACTTAATACATACAAGTGACTGTAAATTAATTATTAACTTCATCACTTAAAAATTGAGCAAAGTTTTATTAGATAAATGACATGTCGAGATTAATTTCTTGGAAAATGAGCTGTCTTTAATTAATTGCTTATTGAGGAACATACCCATTCTTGTATGTATTCTAATATTCTCAATTGTGCTGATTTTATTAAGTGTAGGAAGATATTTTGGCTAATCAATTAATTAAACAATCATAAATTTATTCTTCTGTCGAGCTCTTTGGCATTGAAATAAGGTGAAGGTTCGAGAACAATTGATTTAAAACCTTACTGAAAATGTGCCATGGAGAACAGTTCCCACAGTGCAGATCCCACGGAGAATGCTGAGGAGGAGAGGAGCTGAGTTAAAAGATGATGATGTCTTCACAAGGCTGATAAGTGCTTATATTCCTCTGCTGACAGTCATATTGAAGTACGAGTAGTGTGTAGTAGGCCACACATTATTACAGTGCACAATGGGATAGGCTTTGATGTGAGTATGTACTACTGAAGCCATCATCAGAATCAGGACAGTGAACATGCCTGTCATCCCTAAAGGTATGTCTTGATGGTTTACAATCCCTTATGCATCTCCTCCTCATTGTCGGTAAAGTTAATTTTCAGGCTCCACTGTGGGCTTGATATTTATTATGCTCCTGGTGTATTTGACCAAAATTAATCTCAGGGAATGCTGTGTTTCTTGAGTATTTAACGAAACCACCTATTAATGTGTATTTGAGGCATGTAAACTTACATGTGTTACTATTATACCTTTGATGTAAAAGGGGAAACAGTGGAAAATAATCTGACCTAACATATTTCTGAAAGTCAGGCCAAGGACGTCATGAAGTTTGTTCCACAAGTAATTAAGAAATGAAAAATAGGAATAAACTTCTTAAGGACAGAAATCACAGCTTTTATGTGAATGGTGCCATTATATAATCTTTGTATTGCTGGTATATGTTTATTTCTCATTATTTTATGTAGTTGGTGTGAAATAAATGCTACGAATAAATGTTTCATATGTAAAGAATTTGTACAGTCAAATGACTATGGATGAGATAGGCTAATTGGGATGAAGAGGTTTAGAGACTAGTGTTTTAGTGCCCATTGTGAATTTTAAGTGCAATAGCAGATGTAGCATTTCACAAAGTGGTGTTTCCGTGGAACTCTTTCTGCTCATGCAATTGTCAACACTTCTCATGTGTGATATTCCTTGGAAGGGAAAGAAAAGAGAGAGGGAGGAGAGAGAGGGGAGAGATAGATAGATAGATAGATAGATAGATAGATAGATAGATAGATAGATAGATAGATAGACACACACACACACACAGAGACAAAGAGAGAGAGACAGAGAGAATGTGATGTGCACACTGATGTATCTTATTTTCTTTATATAAAGAGCTAAAGCCTTCTCCACTTCACTCTTAAACCATAAGAAATAAGAACATCACCAGCAAAACTCATTTATTAAGGCCACTTTAACCCTTTGCAGATATATTTAATGTCTGATATGTAATATGTGATCTGGAATTAATATTAGTAATTAATATTGGAATAGATTCCCCAATGCCCATATAAAAACGCCAGCATGGAGACATGTATCTGAAACCCCAGGACTGAGAGGCTAGAAGCAGGCTGCTCCTGAGTGAGTTCTCAGGATCACTGAGAAAACTTGTCTCAAAAAATAGGACTTAAAAAGATGGAAGAAGATATCCAACATTGACCTCTGGCCTCTACATGTGTGCACACACATATTTATGTGCACATGCATTGCACAAGTTCATAAAAACCACATACACACCCCCCACGGTGTACATAAGACCTCAAAGTAATGGTGATTAAAACTACTGATTTAAACAATATGTATTCAGAATCCTCCAGATAGGAGTGAGTACCAAAAAAGAACCTTCTGCCATCCTAGCCTGTGCAGTGGTACTCCTAGGTTGGCAAAATTCAGAGAGGAGACCAGATGTCACAGCAAGGAAATCACTACTTGCTTGTCCTCACATTGCTCTGGGTTGTGCTTCTTTCTTGGGGCTCCAGAGCACTTGTGTGTCACTGAGCATAGAGCATGCCCAATACTGAGGAAGTTTGCTTCACTTCATTGAGGAATAAAGAATGAGAGGGGACTTTCTGCACTGCCTCCTGTTACCTAGTACAGGCAGCCGTAAAAAGACAACAATGTGGCATGCCTTGCTAAGTACTGAACATCAAAATTCAACCTTCAAGTGCCTGGTTTCACAATGAAATAGCCGTCAGTGATGAGTATTGCTGCATTCACTCTCCTCAAGTCAGTGTTTGGTAGGGAAAGAGAGAAAGAGAGAGAGAGAGAGAGAGAGAGAGAGAGAGAGAGAGAGAGAGAGAGAGAGAGAGAGAGAGAGAGAGAGATCTGTCAAACAAAAGTTAAGAAAATGAGGTAAGGAGCCAGAGTCAGGCCTGTTTCTGAACAATGGAGCATGGTGGAGTCAGACATGGAATTAGACCTGTTGCATTCTGACAGCTGAGATCCTCACCTCTGAAAATCTAGCACAGTGCTGTGTGTAGAGGGATCTATTTGACAGAAAGTGACTCTGACTGTGCATGCTGCTTTAACTACATGCTTTATAGGCATCACAAGTATATTTTCATTTAAAATATTCTATTATAATCACATCTCAATGCATGTGGTCTATGCCAAATGAGTGAAAAATTACTTGTTGAACCAAATCCTCTATTATTAGAACAATAGTGTACAGAGGGCCATATGGTATGTGTTTTAGGTCCATGGGTTATGCAGCAACTATTCTGTTAGAACTACACTCAACTCTTTCACTGTAGCAAGAATGAGTCATGCTCCAGATTTATAAATGGTATTTCTTTAATTAAAGTATTCTTTAAAATACTTCTTTATTACTTAATACATGTTTGAACATTAAGATTATAATTTTTAAAATTTATTTAATTCAGGGGACAAAAAGATAAGCCAAGAAGTAAGATTTCTGAGGGTTTTTCTTTGTGTGTGTGTGTGTGTGTGTGTGTGTGTGTGTGTGTGTGTGTGTGTGTGTGTGTGTTGCATTCTTCTATTACTTAGAACATGAAAACATTATTCTAAAATTACTAAATTCCAACAGTGACTATATCTTATTTCACTAACTCAGTAGCCTAGAGTAGATTTGCCTACTCATTTTTTCTTTCTTTTCTTTTTACTAAAAAAAATTATGGGCTGGAGAGATGGCTCAGTTGGTAGAGGGTAGAGTGTTTGTCATGCAGGCATGAGCACCTGAGTTGGATAACTAACACTGAGGTAAAAAACTAGGCCTGGTGCACACACATATTCATACACATGCACAGGCATGCATATGTGCACACACATAGGAACATATACATGCTGGACGTAGTGGCACATGCCTTTAGTCCCAGCCTTCAGAGGCAGAAGTAGGTGAATCTCTGTGAGTTCAAGGCCAGCATGGTCTCCATAGTGAACTACAGGCCAGCCAGGGATATGTGGAGAGAGTTTTTCTCAAACAAACAAAAGAGAACACACACGTGCATGTGCGCACACACATACACACACACACACATACACACATACACATGCACACACACAAACATGTGTGCACAAATATTTTTAAACAACTGACTATATATGCTTATTTGGTATTATACATTCCCTCACTAAATATATTGAAAAGGCAAGACTTTTTAAGTATATAATGAACTATAACTTCCCAACATAGAAGTAGCATTAACAACAATCAAAAGACAACATTAGTATTGAAAAATGAGTCCATCTTTTTAATATGCATAGTAACACTTAACTGGAATAACCCCTCTTAGACCTGTGACTATATCCTTCAAATAGTTCATATTGGACAATAGTGAAGTTTATTAAGTTTGAATGTTTAAATGTGTGTGAACATTTTCCTGAGTTAAGATTTATTTTAATTATTATTATTATTATGTGTGTGTGTGTGTGTGTGTGTGTGTGTGTGTGTGTGTTTAAACATAAGCCAAGTGTGTGCAGTTGCCCTCAGAGGTCAGAAAAAGGCCTCAGATCCCTTGGAGCTGGAGGTGCAGGTGACTGGGGTGGGACATGAATGGGACCTGAACTTGGGTCCTCTGGAAGAGCAGGACTTGCTCGTAAACACTGAGCCATTGCTCCAGTCTCAAGTTTTTCTTCAATCAGCTCTATCTCACCTCTCCCATCCCACATAAAGCCTCTGCAGATATTAGTTTCCAAATGACATTTCCATATTACAGGTTTTACTATCTAGTTCTTTGTATACTATTTGTTTTCCATGGAAGCAAGATAAGATCATTGTACAGAAAATAAATTTTGCCCCCAGGAGCAATATTACTCAGTTAAATATGTATGGGTTATACCCACTTCAGTTTTTCTCTTGGGGACTATGTTAATGCAAGAGAAATTTAGTGTCCTTTGTGGAGGAAACAATCTAAATCTCTTTGTGGAGAATAATACAGAAGTTTAAACTTGAGCAGAAATAAGGAGTTTCATAAAGATGGAGACATGCAGAAATAAGGAGTTCCATAAAGATGGAGACATGCATCAGACTTCTCCACTCTCTCAGCCATCATCTTACCTCCACTGGCTTCCTTTAACAAAGAACACATTCTGGCCACTCCACAAGCAATCTTGGGGTGATGTATTTTGAAGTCCTCTTACCTCACAACATAACCATGGAAGTTCCTTACTCTGACATCAATTTCTTGATAAAATCTAAGTTCATGAGCATCAGTTTGCCAAATGCTTGTTTCTCATTGAACTACTTGCTTACTTTTCCTCCATAATTTATTAATGTGATCTTTCTGAGCCGATGGCAGTTGGAGAAACAGCCCCAAGCACTCCCTATAAGTATTTACTATACGGATGTTCCTCAAGTCATAGCTCAGGACTAGCACAAAACCTCATTCCAAGCATGAAAGAAATTTCCCTTCAGTCTTAATCCTTTGAATGGACTAAGGCTTCTCTTGAGCAACACATTTGCTTGACTCACCCCAGACAGGGTGACTGAACCATCTGTTCTGTGTGTGAAGTGTGACTGTTAGAGCAGGCATTCTCTCTATTAGCCCAACTTCCACTTCATCTTGTCCTTCATGCCTTTCCACCTCCATCTCATTTGAATCTTATTTTGTTGTTAGCTTGCATTTTAAGACAATTTTCATTAAAGGGACAAAAAAATGCACAAGTGTATACAAACCATAAGGCTGGATGAAAGGCACGCAAGAAATACACACACATAACTAGCATATGAATGAGGAAAGGAAGCATTATTAGAAACTTCTGTGACGCTTCTCAGTCACAGTCTCCATCCCCACAGGATAACCACTGTCTTTACTTGTAATGTTATGGATTAGATATGCCTGACTTTAACATTTTTATGTATGAAATCCTACAGAATATATTTATTGTGCCTGAATTGAGTTATTCAGAATCATGCCAATGCAATTCACTAATGTTGTTGCACTCAGGGTTCATTCTTGCTGCTGAGTAATATTCTGTTTCATGAATATACATTATTCTTAATTATATTCTTAATGGACATGAGGATAATTTTTAAATTTGCGGTTAAGAGGCAGATGTTATAAATGATGTTTGGCAAACTTATTGCAAAGTTCTAGCTACTGTGCATTTAAGATAGGGTGTATCTAGTTGGTTACAGTTTTCTAAAATAGTCAAACCAGCCTACTATTTCTACTAGTAGATGAATATTTCACTTGTTCTGTGTCCTCATCAATGCTTGATCTCCTTGGACACCGCCTATAACCACACTTAGTTCTTTTAATTTTCATTTTCTGATGACTGTTAATAGTGACCACTGTTCCCTGGTGGCTGGGTATTTGTTTTTTCTCTTCTGTAAACAGCCCACTTTACTTTATTATTCTATGGAATTATCCAGCTTGACATGCCTAGTATTTTACTGTTGAAAAATAATGTTTTTCTGTAACAACTCAGAGAATAATGACAAAAAGAAAGGAAAATTAAAAGTAAAAGTAGATGACAAACTCCAAGATTATCATAAGGCAAACCCTTTGGGTCAAGGACTTGAGCATTTACTGCTAATAAGCTATAGTTGAGACTCAGAGAGCCAAGCTTTAGTTTAGTGCTTTTAGTCACACTATTTTCATGCAGGAATGCGGCACCATGTCTGTCCTGAGCCCAATATTAATGTAAATTCTCAGAGATCAGTTGTGCTGAACAAGCTTTAAATAGTCATTGAAGAATTTCAGGAGGCTGCTTATAAATTAACTCAAAACCGTTGAAAACAAAAAACCTTGTATGAAAAATACAAGAAGGAGCAGTCTGCCTGTGTCCAGTGCACCACAAAACAGGACACTTCAGACAGAGAATTTTACTAAGAGTATTAAACAACATAGTATTTACTAAAACAAAATTCACCAGGAGTAATGGTGCACACCCATAATCCCAGCATTTGCGAGGGGAAAGCAGGAATATCAGCCCTGAGCAAGCCTGGGTTGTAGGACACCATCTCCAGAAAATGATTTCCCACTCAAGAGAAATGTTACTATCATAGAAATACTCATCTAACCTTAATTCAGTTCTTAAAATTCTATATAGATGAAAATACATTATAATGAGCTACTCAAAAAGTTCAAGTAAGAAGACTCTTACTTTGCAGATGAATAAGATTATAATCTTAGGCAATGAGATAAGAATGTACATTTTAATTTTCACGAATTAGATATTTAAGTGTATAGCCTCTGTGATATCATCAGTATTAATTCACCAGCTAAATCAAGTTATCTATACAATTTTTTAAAATTTGTTTAAATGTTCATGTTTATTAGATTGGAGAATCTGTCTGTGATCTTCAGCTGGTTTGTTGAATATGGTTTAGTTGTGTGTAAGATGGTAAAGCATTTGTGAATGTCAACATTTTCTATGTTTATGTAGTGTGACATTGACATTGATACAGCTTCTCTGAAGTGACAGTGAGGGTGGGGCAGTGACTGGTCCAGCTGGGTCAGCAAGAGCACTGGAGGTCATCAAGAGGCTGGACATGCCTTCTGGACCCCAGGACCAAGCTGAGAGTAAGGAGCCTGCCTCAAATCACCAAAGCCACAGAATCATGGGGCTAGAGGCTAACTGAACTATTTCTGATAGTTCAAAAGCTTTTGTTGTAACATTTTAAACTCATGTTTGTATCAAAATAAATGAAGGATTGGCTTAAATTGAGTTATAATTTAAATGTTAGAAGCTTACTAGTGGTTATTGAAAAACAGAATAGACTTAGCAAACATTTCATTTTTTATTTCTAACTCTAAAACAGAGAAGTTTTAAGGAAAATTTTATCTTGACATTGGCAATCTCAAGGAAAGGTTAAAAAAATCGATATGCATATATATGTGTGTGTATATTATATAATATATAATACATATTACATCGTGAACATGCCACCATGGCTGGTTATACTAAAACATCCACAGTTAGTTATAGAAAGTTGATTCCAAGTGGTGATGGCAATGATATTGAGCCTTCTGCACAGTATTTTCCTTTAACATAGGAAAAAAGGAATTCAACATAAATTACAGTAAGCTCCAAATTAAGTTTCCTCATTTCACATTCTAAGAAGGTGAGGTAAAATGAGATTAGACTTTACTGTAAGGTCAGAGCTCATGGATGGTCTAGATACAGTTGTAACTGTGTGCCCAGTGTGGAAAACATGTCTAAAATAGTTTCTTATGCTTGCACATATCCTAAAGTTACATCCTTGTCAGTAGGTAAGACAACTCGCATGGCCTGGGAGTCCAGTCTTGTGACTGGTTAGTCATGCTCTGGAGTTTCCTCCAACTGGGGGAGGAGCTGATTTTTATTTGTGATTAGGAAGACTCCACATGAACTAGCAATCAGAAGAAGATGGAGGCACACCCTTCTGCCTGCCCAGGAACACACATCTTTGCTGTCGTTCATTGCAGGATTGAAGTTATCTGGAAACCTTGAAGTTCCACAGTGTGGAGTCAAAGCAGGAGAAATTGTGAAGAGAATATGGAAGACTCAAAGTCAGTATCGTGACCATAAAACCTGTAGCTCATTCCACAAAAGACAAAAGAGAAGAAATCAAACACATTTGTTGTTTAAATCTATCATCTATCTGTCTGTCTGTCTGTCTATCATCTATCTATCTATCTGTCTGTCTATCTATCTCTTCTTGAGCTAAGCATTGTATTACACATGCATGATCCCCTCATCAGGGAGGTGGCGGTAGGAGGATTAGGATTCCAAGTTGTATTTTATTAAGGTAATATAAAACAAGAAGATATAAAAATGAGATCAGGACTTGGGGGATGAGAGCAAGAAGAGGGGAAATGGGGGCAGAGGGAAAAGCATGGCCAGAAAGAATTACATATTTATATGACATTGACAAAAAATAAATTCATTAAAAAATTAATCAAGTAAAGACAAATCTTTAAGGGGGCTGGAGAGCAGATTCAGCAGTTAAGAGTACTTCCTGCTCATCCAGAGAACAAGGTTGTGATTCCCCCTTTGATTCCACTTAGTAACTTAGCTCACAACAACCGGTAACTCAAGCTCCAGGGGGCTCTGATGCCTTCTTCTGACCTCTGATGGCACTTGTGTGTATACACACACACACACACACACACACACACACACACACACACACACCAAGAGAGAAGAGAGAGAGAGAGAGAGAGAGAGAGAGAGAGAGAGAGAGAGAGAGAGAGAGAGAGAGAGAGAGATCTTTGAAAATAATGAAATAGAAAAGAAAGAAATTGGTGTTAAAGAAGCTGCAGATCTTCCCTTAAGTCCTGAGCTCAATGCTGTGGTAAATGTCATGTTTTCTGGTTGCTCTTTTATACTTCTAAATGGTTTGTCAGCCCAGTAATTATTATTCAGCCACCTTACACAATACTCATTAACTTTATGTGGTCATAATTGAGGACGCAGTTAGCTTTCTTACACATACACATTCCCAGTCTCTCCCTCTCCTCACCTTCCGTGTATAGTTTTATCGCAATTTGGGTAATTTGTGAATATTATCATATGGATTATATTCAAACCAGAATGAAGCAGTATTCTATCATGCATTTCCTTTCTTGTACAACTGTTTGCTTTTCCTGGAGTTTGTCAGATACTTTTAAATGTTATGTACTTTCCAATATTAGTATGATACTTTGTACACATACTAAATTACTCAAAATTGCCTTCAAATGTTCTTTGAAATTGTGATAGTCAGAGCAGTTGAATTGCTGTAACAGCCTCAAAATCTTAATGTCATTATACAAATTTACTTTTTGTTCATGTCATAGTTCAGGAGTTCCAGCTGGGATTTCTTTGGCTACTATGTTTTGGGGTCATAACTTTCTTCCTTTAGAAGCTTTATTATTGCTGGGCAGTGGTGCTGCATGCCTTTAGTCCTAGCACTTGGGAGGCAGAACAGGCAGATCTCTGAATTTGAGGCCAACCTGCTCTACAAAGTGAGTTCTAGGACAGCCAAGGTAACACAGAGAAACCCTGTCTCAAAAAAAGGAAAGAATCTTTACTATCTTGTAGGATTTCAGAGCGCTCCTTTCACTGCATCTGAATGCTATAAAAAAAATAAATAAAAGAATAGGTATAGAAAGGAAGGGAGGCTGTCAGAAGCCATGCTGTGGATGTCATCTAACAGTGACGTCTATCATTTTTGCCACATACCCTTGACTAAAACTCAATTGAATGCTCCCTGACATGCAGGGAGCTCAGAAAGAATTCTAGAGGGATGCTCTGGAGAACAGAAGGGTCCTGACAAGCACAGTGGATAATTTCCCGATGTGCAGACACCAATGCTACCACCTTCTCTGTTTTGATTGGAGATAGACCTTCTTCAAGCCTTCCTCCTTCCCTGGCCTACTTCATGAGAACTCCTTTGAGGAACTCTAATTTCTCTATTATATTGGACTTGAGTTTTCTGGGTTTCGCTCTTCCTCTTCCTGATTTATTGGCTTGCTTCTGGAAAGCTGTTTTTCAAATGGTATGTGGAAGAATGAGTTATTTTGAGTGCTCAAAAACATGAAAATGTCATCATTTACATGGCTAACAGTTAATTTGGTCATGCAATTCTAGATTCAAAACAAACTCATTTTCAAGTTGTGAAGGCATTAAAAGAGATATCTACTTTGCTGTTATTCTTAGGAAATTCAGCACAGATTTTTTTCCCAATGTGAATGATTTGCCTTATGGCTCTGGAAGACATTTTTAAATGTTTGTGGGTTACTATTATCTCAGAATGATGTGTATTTAATTAATGAGTAAATGTAAAGGGAACCTTTGATCCCACAAGTTCATAGTCTTTATTTGTGGAATTCTTAAAGCATTATTTCCTTTTATTCATTTTTCCATCCCTTTCTGCACAGGAAAAAAGCCATCTTCTAGAACTCGCTGGGATCGGCTTTGGTCACTGTTTTGCTCCCTCCAATGTAGCTTTTTGTTCTATTTTGCTGAGGATTAATTTATTTATTGTTCGCTCTCTCTAGAAGCAGAGTCAAAGGGCCTGTGTTCAGCTCGTGTTAAGCCACCCATGACTCTTATTTCTGTTCTCTGGAAGACTGCAGGCTGGAAGAAGCAGATGAAGGAACTTGGTTGATTATATTGCGGTGGGGAGGGAACTTCAGGTCCAGGCATTCTATGTTCGTGTCTCTAATCAAGCCCCATACTCCACCACTTGTCGCCAGTCTGTGCCAGTATTCCTGCCTTAGAAAGTTTCAGTCTGCTGGGGTTTGCGGGGAGAAGAGCTGATAACCCCATGTCCTTAGCTCCGCCCATAGACAGGCACTGTGTAAACTGCTTCTCAAAGTCGATACCTGCCTCCATCTGGTTGAACGTCTGGAAAAGAATCCATTGCGATTTATTTTATCTGGTGATGTCTCTTGTCTCTTTTATTTCCTTTTATGGCAGAAAGGTAATTTTAGAAGTTCAAAATTGATTTATTTTGTGTGTGTGTGTGTGTTCAAGGAGTTTGAGGAGGATGAAACACAGGTGACAAATTTGTCTAGAAGTTTCCCAATTACAATGATATCTGTATATATATCAGAGCCGCTATGTTGAATGCCACAGAAATTTTATCAGTTTAATTTGTGCCACATAAACCCCAGGGACAAAAGAGCCTTTAAAATTATTACCTTCACACGTTGTTGTTTTTTTTGTTAGAAGAGCCAAAACAGTTTTTATGAGTCAAATGATATTGGAGCTTGAGAAGATGGCTCGGTTTTTTTAAGAGCACCTGTCACTCTTTCTGAGGACCTGAGCAGGCTTTGGATCTCAGCACCCTCCTGGTGCCTCACAACCATCCATGACTCCACTTCTAGGGGAGCTGATGTCCTCTTCTAACCCTCGAGAGCACCAGACATGCACATGATGCACAGGCATGCATGCAGGCACAACACTAATATACATAAAATACGTAAACATTTTAAAAGGTTTTTCAAATTAGTATTTGGGGAGGATGGGACAGATTAAGTGTTACTAAAATAGTGAGTGTAGCCAACAGTTCTATAAAATAAAGTGCCGGGTATTGTTCTGGACTGCTGACTCACATTGACTCTACAAATCCCACCCACCCATCCACGCCCCGCCCCCCATTTTTCTCTTTCTTTTTGAGACAGGTTTCACGTGCAGCCCAAGCTGACTAGGAATTATTCTGTAGCCCTGACTAGCCCTATTATTTTTGTCTTCAAGGAAGGCAGATCTTTAAACTCGGAAGCGTAGACTCAGGAATGAGTTAAACATTTAAAACCTAAGTCATTGTCTTCCTAACTCTAACGTGAACACATGCAACAGGTTTGGAACTATTTTCTTTGCGAAGGAATATGTCAAATGCTGTTATATGTGTTTAATCTTGTATCCTTACCTTGACCATGAATCTGTAACTCTAGGGATGCCAGAATATGTCCAAAACGTAATGCCCAAAGGCTACACAGGATCTTCACTAAATGGGAAAACCCAAAGTGTTTATTTAGTACAGGATATGCCACAAACTATGAACTTAACAAATACTAGTGCAGTGGCTGTGTTTATTATTTTAGTTAGCAGTGACCCATTAGTCCCCGAGTGGCTTTAGGAAGTAAGGATTTTGGTGGCGTAGACTGATTGTACACTTATGTCTGTGCCCTAACTTCAGAAATGCAGTTTCTGTGCCTGCCGTTCCCAGTCTAGTGGGATGCTTTCCTCAGCCCTCTACCTCGAAGCCCTTGCTCTAAGAAGCTGCACGATCCCCTGGGGTGGAGGCCAGCTGTGTATGAAAGCTGGTCTCCCCACACTACCCCCAGGCACCTTGAAAGAGGTGTCAGGGCAAAGCCAGAAAAAATAAGTCCGTGAAAACGAGCTTGCCTCTAGGACATGCACCCCCACAGCGTGGAGAACCCACCAACAGCCAAGTGTGTTTCTTATTGCAGCGGTTGAGTCATCAGCAAGACTGGCCCGAGGTGAGCCAGGCACATCCGCGTTAGGACTCAGAGACACGCCTTCTTCTCACACAAACCTTCCTGATCCCAGCCGCCTAGGCGGACTCCCGGGTGGTGCTACCAGCCCTGCCACTCATAGTCCGGACAGGCAGAGGTTGGGGACCGCCTGGCGTTGCACCGATCGGGATCCACAGGTTGCAGACGCAGGGAGCCGTGCCCATGACAGTGACGCTGTGAGGCTGCGGGCGTGCGGTAGCTGCTGGTGGGTCCTGGAGCTCGGGAAGACCGGAGGGGCCCTGAAACCTGACACCAGTGCCCTCGCTGTGGCTGTCCCCCGGGCTGGTGAGTTGGGGAAGGGCGGCTGTCGGCTGGAGTTTGGTCCCACCCACTCTGGGTGCCCTCCGCCGCCAGGCTTCAGGGAAGGGGGACCCGGGAGGAGGGCGCAGGCCTGGCGCCTGCAGCCTTCCATCTGTTCCCTGCAGAAAGCCTAGGGAGCCAGACTTAGGGGCTGCTCTTGCTCAGATGGCCCCCCAGCAAACTCGATCTACCCCCTTTGCTTTGGTGTGTGCCTATCCTACAGTTGATTAGAACAAAAACCAAACCCAAACTAAACACTGGACAGAGGCAGGTCCATTTGTATTTTTTTTTAAGGCGATTATTATCAGCAAAAAGAAGAATGGCATGCTGAAAGGACTGAGGGTGGCCAGGCAAGGGACAGGACTTGTCTTAGCACTTCCTTAAGATGAATCAGCCACCGAAAGTAAAGAGTGCTTTCTGTGATCCAGTGTTTGCCCCATTACTTTTGAATTCAGGTCAAAGTTTTGCATGTAGGGAGTGAGTGTGGGAAGTGAGTGTTGTTGCCAGTGGTCTCAATACACCCACTTCCAAGATTTCCCCCACTGCAACATTATCTTACTAAGTCTCTGGAAACCATTGACTCAGGTGATAGGTAAGCAGTAATGGCCTTCCTAGGAAAAAGCTACCTCTGGTTAAAGCCTGCACACCTGTAACGTGTTTGCCAGCTTTTTACCACATGACCTAAAACCAAGGCTGTGGGACTCCAGTTTGAATGGACTGCATGTAGTTTCGGGGTTACCGGTAAAGACCTGGGTTTTGATTTGAGTCTGCTTAATACCCACAGTTCTCAATATTTAGTCATCGTCATACTTACTTGCATATGCATACAATGTACTGGGTTAATGGTAGTAACTTTTGAAAAGTAGTGAAGATGGACATTGGCATTATCACAAGTAGATAAGTACAGTGGATTTTTAAGCTACTGTAAAGTTCAGTTTGTAGTTATAAAATGAAAGAAGTGCTTTTCCAATGCCACCCTGCCCTGCTGCCATAGCAAGTTTTCATGGTTTCCAAAGGGAATTCCTTGCCCACATGAGACCACTATTCTTACCAGCAGGAATCTCTATGGATCCTCCACAAGGCGTACACTTGCCAGATACTCCAACATAAGGAGACTTCTCTGATGAAGGTCTGACTATGAACTCCCATGCTGTTACTATCATTGCTCTTGAGTGGAAAACAAAACATTTCTGATGAAACTGGATAAGCCTGTTCTCATCTTTGCCAAGTGGCAATAAAAAGAATCTGTCAAATGCAAGCAAACCACAGCTCTCTCTCCTCATAGGTCATTTCTAGAACAGGCATGTTTGACCTGATAAGGAAGGTAACCCTGGAAAAGTGATCCTCTTAACTCATGGTGTACCACATTGTACTACCGCTGTCTTCCCGTTTCAGGTTGGGCATTCATTTATGTAACTATTCCTTTAGAAACATGGATGTCAAAGTCCCGAGTGGTTCAGAGATGGCATCTGCTGATTTCCCTCATTCTTAGAAAGTTGGAGTTTTGGCTTTCAGCCTAATGCTGCGACCCTTAAATACAGTTCCTCATGTTGTGGTGACCCCCAACCATAAAATTATTTTTGTTGCTACTTCATAACTGTAATTTTGCTGCTTTTGTGAATCATAATGCAAATATCTGTGTTTTCCAATGGTCTTAGGTGACTCCTTTGAGAGGAAAAGGTTGTTCATCCCCAAGGGGGATCATGATCCACAGGTTGAAAAATGCTGGCCTAGTAGAGCATGGAAGGCACACTGACTAGTCACATAAAGCTCATCTCACAATGAATCCAGTTTCTTGTGCTGATTCATCAAGGCTGGTTAACCAATAGTTCAGCTCTGAAGCAATTACTTGTAATGCTGAGATTCAGGAGAACAATTCCAATAAAAAGAGACAGGGCAAACCAGATGTTTGCCATGAATTATTTGTAGAGATGCCTACCAAAGGATTGGCTTTCTTCACGGTTAGGTGTATGAGGTATGGAGTGGCTGGTCTGTAGATGCAGAAAGTGGCAACATCACTAGATGAACCTGTTCTTAGCACTATATACTTGGCTGATTCCAGGCTCTTTTCAGTCACTATTGCTGCCCCTCAAGTGTTGAGCTTCTCTCCTCAGTCCTCCTTAAATAAACAAAGGACTGGTGTGCAATGGCTTTCTGTTTAATAAATGATTAAAAGAATTCTTTCATAAATTCAGTATTTTAACTCATTCAGTGTCTTGAGAAAGTAATATGTTCAGTTGCTTGTTCATTTATCCAACAAATATTTCTAAATAGCATCAAGCACTATTATTGGCTCTGTAGACAGACATGGACGAAACAGGCAGACATCCCTAACCCTGTGGGTCTTACTACTTACCTGGGGACAAAGAACTGACAAGATGAACAGGTTACCTCTATGATAGGTGACTCCCAGGTGCTAAAGAGAAATAGAGTATAGGGCAGGAGAGAGTTATCCCATAAGTTTCGGTAGTGTGGGGGTGGGGGTGGGAGTGCCAGGCAGCAGGCTAACCAGGGCGAGTCCTACTGAGAAGCTATTTCACTGTCTATCTGGAGCAGCTGAGGGAGTGAACCTCTGGAGATGAGTCCAGACTGAACGCCCAGGGAGCTGGGATTTGCCAGTCACATTCCCTGGGTGAGGCACTAACAGGGCCAGGTCAGAGAGGGTTTTGAAGGTACTAATAAATAGTTGGCTTTGGGTTCTCACTCTGGATAGAATGAGAAAAAGCTATACTAAATAGCCTATGAAACATTCTCCAACAGATCCTTCCCTAGCTCATTATAAACATTAATGTTCTTCTAAACACCATGGATAAGAGATGCTAAAAGGACAGAAGGACTCTGCTATGCACTCATTACATCCTAGGGTGGGGAGAGAGACGTGAACAAATTAATAACCCTACAGGGTTTAATATTATTAAAGAAAGCATGGTAATAGGTAAAAATAATGACACTGGTCAGGAGAAGTCTTGGATAAAGAAGTATTTTATTGTAATATAATAGCTATGCATATATACATATACATATATATGTAGAGTGTGATAGTTTAATATATGCTTACAGTTGTCTCTCTTTGTGAGTGAATTCTATATCTATGTGTTCAGCCATCTTTGGGTAAAAATATTTGAAGCCAAATTGTGTCTGTACAGAGCATTTACATGACCTTTCTCATCATAATTTCCTGAGCAATCTACTGTAACAGCTATTTGCACATCCTTCAAACTACATTGGTTATGACTGTTCCAGAGATGGTTTAAGGTATAGATTTAAAATATGTAATGCTTATGCAGATTGTGTGCAAACACTATGTAATTGTATATAAAAGCTGATGCTTCTATGTTAGAGGCATTTAAATTAGTCCCCTGTAGAAGCAGGGGAGCACTATGCATTGTGAACTGATAAAATTGGAATATTTCCCGTGCTCATCTCTTCAAAAACTTATTGTGTGTTTGTTAAGAAAGCACTGTATAGCTAATAAGGTAACTTTTTTAAAGCCATCTCTCTGGCTTCCTTGAAGACAGTGATCGTAATTTGACCACAGTAGAAGAAAGGATGGAGGAAAGGCTACTCTAATTGACCAGTGATGGCAGCAATGTAGATGAGCATTGGAATGGCAGTCTCTGACAAAAGCAGATTCATTCAGAAAAGTATTTAAAAGCAGAGCTGATTGGACTTAATAATAAGTCAAGTAAATGGTAAGGATGATAGAAAGAAAGATTGAAAATGGTCATTAGAGTGCATAAAGAACAACTTGGGTAGATGATAACATTGTTTCTTGAAACTGGTAGAGATGGGTAAGGAAAATATTTAAGAGGGAGGTAAAGACTTGGTTACCAACTGAAGTATTTTTTGGGCTTCTGGGTGGAAACAGCCAGTTAGGCTTTTTTTTTAAATCTAGGAGTAATAAGCCAACACAAACACACAGCCAGATGCAAGGTCTTCAAGACATCAACTGGAGAGAGCTAGAGTAAGACTGAGATCTAGGTTGTAGAACTGATCTATGGCTTGATTTGACACTGAAGGATCTTATAAAGGAAGCATCAGAACACCGGTCAAGTGATAGGACAGTTATCAGGTGACACTGTCATCATGAACACAAGACAGGAGTTTTTTGCAGAATGGTCAGTGCTGTCAGATGTTGTTAAGATAAAGACTGAGATGAGAAGTGTGTGATCATGCATGGCAATGTGAACACACGGGAAACTTAACAACAAATGGACTTCTCCAAATAACATATTCAGAAAAACTAATATAAAATTTTGAAAGTAGTTTTTCACCTAATCCTAAAAGAAATAGAAATTAGAGAGCACCAGAAAAACTTAGGAGCTATATGCAGACTCTAATAAAATAAATTTTAAAATGTGCTTGTAGAACAAAGAAATACTTACAAAGGTGTTGTGTGAGTTCTCAATGTACTTTGAGGAAGAGTGAGCTTGGGTAAATGCTAAAGAGCTATCAATTCATTAATTTTTTTTCCAGAACAAAGCAGTGAATGAGGGAGTGTTTTATACCATTGAATCAACGAGAGAGAAAATGAGAAAGTGGAATTAATCTCTCTGTCCTCCCCTTCCCAGTCTGCTGCTGGAGACTGATCTCGCAGCCTCCAGCAGGCTTGATCTAATACTGAGTTCCATCCCTGGCCTCCTTTTACATCTCCATGTTGCCCACACTGACCTCCCATTCTGTGCACCAAAGTGTCCTATGTAGGTTTTGCATTCTTATCTCTGAAAAAAAGACCATAGTATTCCAAATGGAAGCATTGGGCATAAAAAGGAAAAGAAGAACTGCTAACACTCATCATGAGCACAAGGAATTTCTTTGAATGGGAAAAAGTCATACTGGGAGTGGAGGAGGTTTCTGTGCAGACACAGAAAGTCAGTTGAAGCCTGAAGGATATCGGGTGCTAGTCAGGGACAGAACTGAAGAAGAACCAACTAGGCAGAGCCAGACACTTAGGGGATTTCTAGCCTGGAATGAGCATGATGCATTCCAGAACCTGAGAGAAGAGAGTGGAGAGTAGAAAGCAGGAGGCAGAAAGGAGCACGGGTGAGCATGGGCATGGGCCTTGGGAAATCATTGCTGGGACTGAAGAAGACCAAGAAGGCATTGGTAGGGAGTATAGATAAAAACTTGAGAAGAGATCATGAAAAATTTAATTGTGAGAAATAAAACCGATCAAAGAAAATTAGGTTGGCCCTGTCTTTTTTTGGGGGGGGGGCGGTTTCGAGACAGGATTTCTCTTTGTAGTTTTGGTGCCTTTCCTGGATCTCACTCTGTAGACCAGGCTGGCCTTGAACTCACAAAGATCCGCCTGCCTCTGCCTCCCGAGTGCTAGGATTAAAGGCATGCACCACCGCCGCCTGGCTAGTTGGCCCTGTCTTATACAATTGTTTAATGTTCAAATGTGCAAAACTACTTTCGGTAGGTAAAGCTGTTTCATTGGAGGCAGATACAGGCGCATGCTTGGGTGATTTCCAGCAAACAGTTAAGTTTACTCAGTCATTAAGCAAACTTTGCCAGCACTGGACACTGTGTGTTGCTAAAAGACATGGCAGTCCATCTCCACACCATGACTTTCTCCTGTTGATGCTCTTGATTGTTCAAATGCTCTGCTCTACAGCTCTGGACCTGAGGAGTCTACACATCTTGCTTCGTGTTTATTTCCTTCTCTCTTTTCCTTTCCTTTTCCAGTTCCATTTCTATTTCTACCTATTTAAGATATAGAGAATGGGTAAGGTAAAAAGAATGTGGGAAGATTGTGAGGAGTGGAGACAGAGGAACTCTATAAAGAAAAATCATTTGGGTAGGTTAACTACAAGTCTTTGTTTTAGCCTGCCTCTGTAACACATACATTCATTTCCAGTTACAGTGACTCAGGGCCAACACAATCTTCTGCTGCTTCAACTTGCTCAGAGAAGTGAAGCTATTGAAATTGGATAGATGGACACATCAGAAAAAGAAAAGTGGATTCATATCCTATGTCTCCACTCTAACTTAGGCAAGGTAATCAGGGCCCAGGAAGCTTATTATAATAATGATTCAGTACTTAGTCATTACTTAGAGTATATTATTTTCATCAATAAGACATGCTGTAGATAAATATTTATAGCCATGTCCAAATACATAAAATGTAGAATGAAATTAGACTTTTTCTTTTCACAGAGGAAATGAAAAACTGGGTCTTTCACTTTCCTTGACAGCCTCTTGGTCTGCATTCACCTAGGCTGGCCTTGAACTCTTAATCCTTCTGATTAAGCCTCTGGGTACTGGGATTACAGGCCTGTGCCACCATGCCCCTGTAACGGGTCTTTCTTGTTGGACTTTCTTTGGACCACCAGCCCCCAAATAATGACATGGAGACTTATTATTAATTGTGAAAGTTTAGCCTGTAGCTTATGCTTGTTCCCAACTAGCTCTTGTAACTTAAATTAACTTGTATCTATTAATCTGCTTTCTACCTTATGCCTCTTTACCTTTCCTCCATTCTGTACATCTGACTTGCTCCGTGTCTCACTGGGGAAATCCGCCATATACCAGATTATAAACGAGAGTTCCTATATTTGCACGGAAGCCCTACCTATCCTCTCCTGCTTAGCTATTAGCTGTTCAGTTCGTTATTAACCCAGTCAGGTACCTTAGGTAAGGGAAGTAAAACAGAGACACATCTTTACACAGTTTGCTCAAATATCTATCCTGCAACATGTCCCACTAAAATGAGCATCTCTTAGTGCTTAGAAAGAATAGAACCATTTCTAATATCTAGACTAGCTATTTCTTGACTTAGGTGTTTCCTTGGACTGATCTAGACTTTTTGTTGGGGGGGGGGGGTTCAAGACAGGGTTTCTCTGTGTAGCTTTGCACCTTTCCTAGAACTCACTCTGTAGCCCAGGCTGGCCTCAAACTCGCAGAGATCCACCTACCTCTGCCTCCTGAGTGCTGGGATTAAAGACATTTGGGGTGATCTAGACTTCTAATTTTCTGAAGTTTTCCTCTAAAGGCTACAAATGCAGGAATGACACCACCCTATTGCTAATTTTGTAAAACTTTGACTAGACTACAATTCACTAAATGGAAATTTGTCCCCAGTCCCAAGTCCTGGGTCTCTCTACTCAATGATTGATCTTAAACTTCCTAGGGATAATAAAATATAGTATAATCTGGAATGCTGCTGGTCAGTGTTGTGATGTTAGAGCTCCATTGGGGACAGCACAGAAAAAAATCCATGTAAATATTCACACACATGCATGAGAGAGAGAGACAGACAGACAGACAGAGAGAGCATGATGAAACAAGAAGATATATAGTGAGTCATAGAAACAAGACCACTTTTTAATCTTCAGTTGGAAAATAGTGCTAGCTGATAAAGACCACTCCGTAGATATCACATGAGAAAGCCACATACAGATTCACTTTGTCCTGGGATTTCCCCAAAATAATATTGGGTGCTTCTCATTTTGAAGTTAGCCTGTACCATCTTCCCAAATCTCCTTTGTTTGATTTCAGTTTTCCACTTAGCCAATAGGAGAGCCAAGTGGACAAAGGGAGGATGTGTAACTTGGTAGTAACTCTTGTTGTTATCCTTAGTTTAGAGGCTGTCCCTGTCACTGTCAGTGTTGGGAATTGGCAGACTTCGTGAGAATCCATTCTGTTAAGATGACCAAGAGTTCAAGAGTACAGCAAAAGGCTTCTTGTCCAGCATGTTTGGCCCCTCAGTGGGTAGAGTCATAGCAGCCTGGAGATGCGGTCCTCTCTGCAGACTTGAGAAGCCCTGTGCTGCATGGTTCCTGTGTCATTGAATCTGGTGTGGTTTCCCAAAGGCTACAGGATGAGAACTGAGCTGCTGTGAAGGTGACTCTCACACCACTAGCATACTCTCTCTGGTTCCCGACAGTGTTTCTAGTTGAATGTACCTCAAGGCTGCGACTCCTCGCAGCACTCACCCTTGCCAAGTCCTCTTTATCCTCTAAGTCGAGCTGTGTGTGAGATCACGGAAGTAGTTCCCAGAAGGGGCCAGAGTATAGTTGCTTCAGTGAAATGCCATCTTGAGGTAGGGCCTAAGCGGTCTGTAGAACTGAGGTGGATCCTTAAAATCAATCTAGAAGACGTTCAGGATAAAGACTTCCACTTTGAGAACAAGAACTAATTTAAAATGAAAATTCTAGGACCACTCAAATGTTGAGTTCAAATATCCCTGAGCTCAGTTCCCTATATTAATGCCTACTGTTTTGCCCTCCATGACACTGGACATCTCCTTTACCTTAATCATCAAGGCACTTATTTGTAAAATCTTGGTTAGTTGTGAATACCTCAGATATAATACAGCTAGATACTCAATAGGCTAGCTAGCTTGCAACAACCAAACAGATCCTAGTTCTTTCTATTAACGACTTAGAGGACATCTATGGCATATCCATTTATTTCTTTTAAATGTTAATATTCACACAAACTGGGGCAAATAGATAAAGTTTTTTTTTTCCTTACAGGGAATATTCATTCTTCACTATGCTATTTCCAAAAATACAACTTTCTATGATTCAGGAAAGCACGTAATCTTTTATCAAATGTGTGTTATATCTGTTTTTCTCTTTAGCTCTTTAAGGCACTCTGAAGTTGATTCTTACACCTAAAATCTTAACAAGTGATCCAAAAAGTAGCATGGAGAGACCAGTCGGGGAAGGGGACAATTTAGAAGGAAATCTGATACATGTATGAAATGCCACAATGAGTCACATTCCTTTGTTTGCTAATTAACATTAATAGAATAATATAATAGAATAATATAAAATTAATAGAATACATTTAAAAACTCATGAATGTTGGCTATATATCCTTAAAATGTAGCATTTGTGGAACAATATTTTGTAACCAGTAGAAACATTTCTATTATATTATTTTTTCAGAAATTGTGTTTTTAAAAGACATAGAAATTGGAGTGTGAAGGTTAAAAATACCTCAGAGCTGGCTGCTTTCAAATTGATTTTTTTTTCCATAGTAAAGATGTGCTATGCATGGTCACCAGATCCAAAGGACAAACACAACACAAGAAATTGACGAATTATAGGCATTCTTTGGGTTGCACAAGTTCTGACTGTAGTAGCACAGTGCAAATTTTCAGGGAAAGGTCAAGTTAGTTAAAATTAACGATGCTGTTATTACAACAAGAAACTGGCTATCTATTGATTCAGGGGCCTCCTCAGCTGGACTTACACCTCGGATTCCCTGACATTTCCCAACAGGCATCCCCAAATAAAGGAACAACACAAGCAGTTCGGTGATTTCCTAATTCCTGAGCACACTAAAGGTATCTACACAATTCACTACACGGAAACTATTAACTGCCGTCAGAGTGCCTGGCTGCTCCCCTCACCCACCACCGCCACTTCAAGCCCTGGCTTTTCACCACGTGGAGCCTGACAATTGCAATTCAGTCTCCAATGGGACTTCACTACCTCTGAATTTGTTGACTTAAACTACACTTTAAGTGCCTTCTGTGTGGTCAAGACTGTGTGTGCAACTTTCCCTGTAAAGACCAAGTCTCTGCTCTCAAAGAGCCTGGTGATTGGTGCACACCTTGAATCCCAGCACTCCAGAGGCAAAGCAGGGGCATCTCTGTGAGTTCCAGGCCAGCCTGGTCTACAGAGCGAGTTCCAGGAGATCCAGGGCTACATGGAGAAACCCTGTTTTCAAAAACATAAATAAATAAATGAATAAAATAAAGAATGTGGAGCCTGGTAAAGTTCTGTGAGTAGATACCTATAACCCCATAAACTGTGAATTCCTTCTCAGAAGGCAGCATAATAACAAGAAGGAAGGTAAGCCTTAGAGGTCTGAAGTGTAGAGAGGTTGTTGGTTAGGAACACAAATGAAAAGATCTCAATTTGGTGATGCACACCTTTAATCCCAGCTCTCCAGAGGCAGAGGCAGGTGGATCTCTGTGAGTTTGAGACCAGCCTGTTCTACAGAGAGAGTTTCAGGACAGCCAGAGCTACAAAGAGAAACCCTGTCTCGAAAAAAAAATCAAAACAAAACAAAACAAAAACAAAAGCAAAATAACTCTCTACTTACTAAAATTGGGGAAGGAATCACATCAGGAAAACATTAATGAGAGTGGGCCCTGACAAGCTGTGGCGGGAAACAAGGGAAATCTTATACAGATGAAGGTGCTGCCTTGATTTTAAAATAAAGAATTTGGTGGATGAATAATGCATGGTGAACAAAGCTCAAATCCGGGAAAGAGAAAGTGAAACAACCCGGGAAAGGAAAGCAGACATGAATCCATTTGAGGTGCCCATGGCTACTTAATTGGATCTATTCTGGAAAATACCAATCAAGATATAGAGGTCTCTCAGAAGAATTCATAGTGGTAGAAATTAAAAATAATGGCAGGAGATGGCCACTAACATCCTGGAGACCAAGTATCATTTCTCAGGATGGCCTTGAATTGTGGGGAGAATGAGCCACCCTATTGAAGTGATTATTATTATTATTATTATTATTATTATTATTATTATTTTATTGTTGTTGTTAACTATCATTATTTACTTTCTATAAGCAGTGCTCTGTTTTGGTTAATAATGCCATTTAAGCTCTGGTAGACACAGGGAAAATACAATATATATGATTCTATATGCTTATCATCACCGCTAAACTAGAAGAACATATTAAATATACCAGCAGCTCTTAGTTTACAAGTATAGCATCATCCACCCCTTGCCCTCTGACTCACTTCAATGACACTGTCCCCCAGCCACCTTGTGATAGGAGGAGTCATAACTCAGTTGACTGGGACATGCACTACCACATGGGATCCTCAGAGATTTCTAAAGTGATTGAATAAGTCCATTTGGCTTGATTAATAACTGATACCAAGTTGTTGTTCATTTCAGCCCAAATTAGCTTTCTTAATTTTCTTCAGTAGTTTTGTCTTGGCATTGCCATGACTAAAGTTAATACATTTTAAACATAAGATCAGTCTGTCAATGCATAACAAAATACATCTTGATGTTCTGAAAGAACTGAAGAATGGTTTTTAGGTAATAATTATTTTATAGGTTTTAGTAATACATAAAATACTGTTCATTGATTGACGCAGAAAAAACATTAAGTGATTCACTACATTTAGGGAAGTTTCTCTATTTCTTTCTCTCTCTCTCCCTCTATGGCTTTCTCTTCTCGAACCTCTGTTAAGTATCCATCTCTCTCTAGTTCTTTGTTTTCAAAAGCTTAGGAAACGTCTTATATATGACCATCTGGCTGCTGCTCACTGTCCATATGTATTTTTGGTTATTAAACAACAAGTTTGAGAATATACTATGTACCTTCTTATTCTACTTATATGTTCTCTGTGTCCCTTTTGGTTATATGTTCTCTGTGTCCCTTTTGGTGTCCTTCACCCAGGCATGCAAATCTTTCTTTGTTATGAATTTGTTATTTAAAACATAGAATTGTAACCAAGTATGTTTTTATAAAATCCCCCAGCAATTTACCAACAGGCCACATGTTTTGATTATTATATACAAAAAACAAAATGCTAAGAAAATATTGAAATGACTCACATCTGAGTGAGACATGTAATCGATACCTATGAATTTGTATGATTAAAACCATGTTGATTCCTATTTTTCCCTTGGTGCATTGTGTTGCTTAAGTTATTCACTAAGCTGTCATCCAACTCAAATATTCTAAATTTTACCCATCTGTAAATTCATCAATATTTTATATTCTCTTCGGTAAGATCAATGTGATTTTTCCTGATTAGTTTTGAATGTGTGTAAAGCAGTATTACAGGCACCAATCCCTTCTTTGTAAACAATGTCTCTGGGCTTGTTTATAGTATAAAAACGTGAAGAGAAAGGCATAAACACTGTTCCTAGGGAAGGAAACATAAATAAATAAATACTATTACTGTAAATATTCCCATGGAAGGAAATATAAATAAATAAATACTATTACTATTCCTAGGGAAGGAAGAAGCCCTTCTTGGAAAACGTACGAGTATTTTATGAATCACTTTACATTACCGATGTTTGACCTGGCTGTCAAGGGTGAAAGCATGCACCACTGTTACACCATTGTATTACAGACTGACCATCACTTTTGCCTTGGCTTTTTGACTCTTCCCAGGAAGCATAGTTTCTTGTTTATGCGTAGCAAAAATCCCAAGTCAAAAACAGACTTGTGAAAACAGTTTGGGGCAAAAAGAACTTAAAGCTGAGTGGCTTATGTGGATGGTACCAGAGTGACCTGGAGTTTCTAGAACTGCCTTCATTCGGACATCTATTACATCACAGATCTAGGGTTGCACCAGTTAGACTCCATGTTCTGAGCATCTGCTCACCCTTACAGAAAGGGCATTGGCTCTCGTGCCAGTAGAAGCTATTAAGTCGGTCCCTAAAAAAAGGAATTGGCCTTAGATTTTGAGGCTTTTCCACCATCACAGTCTAAAACATGTGACTAGATATCTGAGAATAAGTTCCCAGTGTCCCATGTACTCGTGAGTATTCTGAGCATATGTAAAAATACTCATCAGAGATGCTGCAGTTATACCCTGTAGGCTGAAGTCATAGTAACTGGCCAAGAAGCCCATGCATTCTATCAAGAATGGTGAATGTTTTTCAGAGCCAACCTCAGTCAACTACTGAAACAAAAGTAGGCTGATAGGTGACAGTAGGCTCTCCAAACATGCCCATAGTTGCAAACCAAATGGGCAACCTCAGACACGTGATCGTAAAAAGGCTCTTGGCTGACTGTGCTTTGGAAGTTTCACAGGAATCTGAGAGTGATTTTTAACCTAAGTTTGTTACCCTTTGTTTCCTTTAGAAACAGAAGCCAGTGCACTATTCAATTCAATTTATAGGCTGCCAGCCTAGACAAACAGACGCCTCCCACAGAATGAGGGATTAAAATTGAGGCATTACAAAGAGGTAACAGTTGCCTTTCCTTAATGGCAAAATCATACCTTATTAATTATGGTGAACAAAATGACATCTGGCATTGCTACATGAACATGTTAGACAATGTTGTGAACTATCAAGTAAGATCAAGTGTCTTAGGTATCTAATTAATAGCCCAAAAGCAAACTTAATTGATTCACCATGGGAAACTCTGTTGCTGGTTCTTCTTTCTTCTTAAAATTCATTTGGTCCTGTTTTCCTGCATGCATTTCCTTTATCCTCAGATAAGAATCTTTTTCAAGACAGTGACGTTTGTAAAAACCAACAAAGCAGTATTTGCTTCACTGTTGGTGAGAAAGGATAACCGAAGGGCTGGAGAGATGGCTCAGTGGATAAAAACACTCTCTGAGCATGAGGCTGGAGTTAGGATCCCAACACCAACCTAGCCAGAAACATAGGACTCCAGATTCAATGATGGACACCACCTCAAAGGAATATGGCAGAGAGTGACAAGACACAAGAAGCCTGCTCTGGCCTCTACAAGTAAACAGGTGCCCATACCTGCAAGCACATGTGTACACACACCACAAACACATGTGCATAGCACACGTGAACATGTGAAAAAATGCGGGGCTATCTAAGTAGTTTCTTGTGTTATTGTATCATAATGAAAGCCTGGATCTAATAACTATTAAAATTCTCAGATTTTATGGTATTTTCTATTTAAAACTACTAGGCCAGTCAGCAAAACACACTGATGTAATTTACAGTCTCATTTTATGGCACGCAGTTTAAGACTATTTTTCCAAGAAGGTTTTTGTGAAGGTGTGTGCCTAAAAGAAAATTAAAACAAATAGTCTCAACTAATCATTAGTCATAACCAGTTTGTCAGGACATCTTCAAGTACCTATCACTATGATAGACAGAAATCTTTTTCCTCTGTTTACTGGTAAAAATCAAACACTGACTAAAATATAAGAAACCCATTGCTACCAGGAGTTACCTGTAGTCACTCTCAAGAACCAAAGGCTTATTCAAATAAAGCATTACTCTTGGTTTGAAAGGATGCTGCAACTGATAATCTTGCCCCAGGTTTGCTAGTTTTCAGACAAAAACATTTAAATTCCCACATTCTTCTTTTTTATTTTTTTTTAAAAAAGGAGCAATTACATATTCATTTCCAAAATGGCAGGACTTGTCCTTCAAGTTTATCTGTAGTTGAAACAGGTTATTGTATCAGCAAGAAACACTACCTGACTGGGGATAATAATAAATGTCTCCTTGTAGCTGAAGTTTTCGAAGTTATAGAGATACAGTGGTGCCCTATAGAGCTGATGCTTACTAAAGGTTGTTGGGCATGAAAAACTTACAACTCTAGATTTTCAACCACATGCATTCTTTGTTTTAGTGGCAATCGGCTCCCCACTACTGAGGACACACATATTGACTGCTTCTAACTCATTGTAAGAGTAACTTACCTTGAGGTTCTTTGTAAAGTAGTATCAAGGATGATACTTCACTTTTGCCTTCTGTTTTCTCTTCTTATTCTCTAGAGACTGGGATGGTATTAAACACACTGAACTACTAGCATGGCACCTGGTAATCAATCTAAATAATGGGTGCAGTTAAATCTCCTTGGTGTGGACCTGCCACATATCAGCAGAGTCAGGAGATCAACGTCAAAGTATTATGAAAGAAAACAGTAAACTGGCTTGCTGGGAAACTGGACACAGCTTCATCTTTAGTTCAGTCTGCTTGATTCTAAGACTTTAAAGTACCAGGCAGTCAAAGGAGACTATAGTCTCCTAAAATGTAATGCTAATGCAGAATCTTTTTACAATGCTTCTTTAAGTTTGACTGAATGGAGTTAGTCACTTTTTTCTTCCTTTCAGATTACAAAGTATAGAATATTTTATTTTAAAAAAGCACAAACTTGGACCAGTCACCCCAATAGGCTATCATCAGAATGCTGAACATTCATTTGGATAGGTTTAGGCAAATGTTCTGCACATAAGGCAGGTAGGATAAGAGCCATAGAATGAGAAGGATAGACATTCTCTAAGTGTGCTATGGCTTGTTGTGTTACACTGTTCCTGAGGAAAGACGAGTAAGTGTGCTTTTACCCCAGATAGGAAAGTCATAACAGACCAAAGTAACATTATTACCAAAGTCTGCCTTGGTGAAACAATTAGTTTGGTGAAGTTATTTATAGGAATATGGGCAAGATATTACTTGCAACATGTGCACAACTTGACAGTAGCTGTATCATCAAAAGTCCATCCCAGCATGGCGGATGAATATCTGAATAACTTGTAAGCAGCTCCTTGTATATATTTATTGCTTGTATAACCTTGGGGAAGAACATGGGGCCTTGCATATATGGTAAGTTTCAGGGACTTCCTAAGACTTATGCATTTATCTCCTGAATCTTGTTTCAACTCCAAGGAATTTATGCAGGAGTTCCCTACTAATCAGGGTGGGATCTAAGATTAAAAAGGTTCAACTGTAGGAATCAAGTCAAGTTCATATATAAATCAGGCTATGCAATTATGTTTTATACATGTATATCATCTCTAGGACATAACTTTGTATGGGGGATACTGGATTAGCCATCAGCTATGGCCAGTGACCATGAGTTAAAATACCAGTAGTTTGTGAATGTCAATAATCAAAAAAATTCATTGAAGGAATGATCCATGAAGTTTGGTTAGTGCTGGAGAAAAGTCCAGGATGGAGAAAACCAGTGAATACTCATTCCGTGAGATATTAGTTTTCATTTAGAATTCCTGAGAATCTACATCACTTTATCCTGAAGGAGTGGGCTGATAATACAAACACATTTATCATTCTTTTTGCCCCTTGAACTGCCTTTTATCACTTTTTACCTTTATGTGGCATCAGTGTGAAAAGGGAATTATGGTGGGAGCCAGAGGAAGACTGATACTAGGTTTAATGTCTTTTCATCATCATATTAGAAAAATAATCTCACAATAGAAATTGTTGTATTTATCGTAAGGAATTGGACCAAAACTCATTATAATTTCCCTTAGAAAGCTTACCATCATAATGACTGGTCATATAGCCTGATACATTGTCTACATTTAGGATGGGAGTGTGTTTGGGAAGATAAAATTCCTCCTGGATTTTATCCCAGCAAGAATTGTTATAAAATGCTCACCTAATTAAGAAAAAGGAAATTGTGAAGTAGGTTAATATTGTTTTCCTTTTAGTTTTCTTAGTTATGTTCTGAAGAGTTCTAGATAGAGTTACTCAATGGGGAAACACCCAGAGACCTAGGCCCCTGAGGCTCACTCTGGCTGTTTCCTTGGATCCATATATTTGGTCTATTCTCTGGCAAACCCATAAGGTTTGCAAAATGTACATGTCTCCAGTTTATTCTGATATGTTCTCTTCTATTTGCTAATCTGGCTTTTGAAATGTTGATGGAATCGGTCACTAAAGTGGAAAATGTTAATTTCAGAGACTATACACTGATTAACAATTAATAAGGGATTATTTGAAGTTTTGTCTACTGAAGAAAATGTATCTGTAATACCTAAATCAATATTCAGGATGCCTTTTTTAGACTTTCACAAAGAGAAGAAAAATTTGAATTTTCTAACTTAAAAATTCTCATTTAGGCTAAACAACCTGATGTGATCCAATCTTTCCATTTTCTTTTTTCTTTCTTTCTTTCTTTCTTTCTTTCTTTCTTTCTTTCTTTCTTTCTTTCTTTCTTTCTTTCTTTTTCTCTCTCTCTCCTCTATTTATATATTTATTTATTTGTATGTGTACATAGATTCCTATGTCACAGTACACATGTGGAGGTCAAAGGATAACTTTGTGCAGTCCATTTTCTTCTTTCACATTTCTATGGTTTCCAGGCATCTAAGTCAGTTCCCAAGATAACAGAGCAAGTGCCTTTACCCACTGAGCCATCCTGCCAGCCCTGTTGTGTGTTAGCTCTCCTACCATAAAGACATCTCTTCCAAGGACTATTGAACATAAGTCCAGAATTGGATGTTTTGAGACAATAGCTTTCCTGTTTAAAGTAGCCATCAAGCAGTTATGAAATACTGTCTAATGTTCAAGAAAGCAGTAATGTGTCTTTGAGAGAAAATGAATATGGTGGACAAACCTCATTCAGGATAGGATATAAAGCTGATGACCAGGCCCAATGTGAGTGAATCAATAATATACATTAGACAAGGTATCTGTAAACAGAAACACAGGGTGTAAGTGATTCAGCAGAGGTTCACAGCAACATGTGTGTTGACAGAACCTGACCACCTTGAGGACCAAGACTCAACTGCATTTGCTTCCTCCTGTGAGAGGATGTGCAAACATTTAGAAACAAAAATTCAATCAGCTGCCTAAAAGAAGAAGGAAATCAAGCATGGATGGAATCCACATCATCCAGAAGCAGAGAGTGAAAAATGGTTTCATTGGGGGAAATTTTGATGGTTAGTATGTGTGGGCAAAAACCTGAACTCTTCTGAGTTCTCTGTTAAGACACACACAGTTGGCTAGACTTATCATATTAAACAAAGAATACCAGGATTTTAGCGAGTTTTTTTTTTATTGTATTCCAGGTAATTTTAAGCATACAAAGAGCAAGGCCTCTAATTGTAGTTTTGCAAATGAAATGGAAATGGACTTCCTAGAACTCTTATCAACAGTAAGAGGCTGTGGCATTGACACTGTTTTCTTGTCATGAAAAGGCATTTTTTTTTTGGCAAGGTTCAAAAGCTCTGGAGCACTGACATGGACATATAGTTCTGTCACATAGTATTATTGACAACTTTTTTTCCAGCTACAGTTGTTAAAAGGCCTGAATTAAGAATCATGATACTGCCTTATCTGAAGTGTTGATGTGTAATGGTGAAAAGTTCACAACTTGACTATGGGGTAGTCAAGGTTGCCTCAACCCTACTGTGTTCTCCTTTGGTTCACAGCAGCTAGATAGGGCTGTGACAGGCTGGCCCCCTGTCTAAATATCTGCTCATGATGTGTTGTTACTTGTCAGAATTCTGACAGCCATTGGAGAGCCAATGGACCCCTTCTCGATAAAGTAATGCCTTTGTGTACACTGTTTATAAAATCAGCTTAAAAAATCCTTCAGTATTGGTTTTCAATGGCCATATTTGAGAGGTGATGTTTTCTTTTCACTTCCTACAACTCTCAACTCTGTAGATGAAAACAGACTGTGGGATGTAGAGAATATACACTGTAGAAGACAGACCCTTGGAGTCTAGAGATTATACACTGTAGAAGACAAACCCTCAGAATATGGAGTACAGACAGTAGATTTGAGAGAAATCTTTATAGAACTATTCACAGCAGAAAACTAAGCAACCTCTAACATGTTCCTATTTTTGATAAGCTATGAAAATAATGCTGGTTTGATAAACTATGTGGCATTTTTTCCCTCTGGCAAATATTGACTCATAGTTTTAAAATAATAATTCACTAAGGTAGGCTCAGGGTAGAAGTTTAATCTCAGTCATTAAATCCTCTATAATTTATTAAAATTGCATCATACCACAAAAACTACTAGCCATTTTTGTTTGAAATCCTTTAACTCTGAAGGATGATTAACAAACTTGTAGATTATTTCCTTTTGTGCCATGTCCAAATGAATAAGCCAGGGTCAGTCTCCCTACTGGGAAAATCGGGAGAACTTTCTAAAAGGTGAACTCCCAATCAAATCTGGTCACATTTGCAAAAATGCTGTTCATAAGCAGTTTTCCTGGTGCACGGGCAGTGCACAGTGTATACTTGTGAACTTGCTTAAAAAGGAACAAAGAAGGAAGGCAGGGAAAGAAGGGAGGGAAGGAAGGAGGGAGGGAGGGAGAGAGGGCTAATTTGCTTCCATGTCATGTTCCACAGCAAGGGAAGTGATGCTGGAATGTGAAGCCACTTATTCATCATTTTTCTCTCTTCATTAAACTTCATGCCTAGTATTCTGACATTTAAGGAACATGTATTCTGGAAGGTTGTAGCATGCCGAGTTGTATTTGAAAGGAATAGGCTGGAGACTCTGACAGATCTGGATTCGAATTACAGGCCTGACTTGAGCTGTGTGGTCTTGAAGCAAAACGCTTACCTTTTTGAGTTTCAGTCCTTTAATTTGCAAACCGCCCTTGATTCTTGTGAGAATTAAATGAATTAATATATGTAAAGTGACCAGCATAATAACAATTCAATGAGAGGTGGTTAATATTAATTTTTGCTGCACTCTGGCAACTCAACAAGTGGTTATCAGTACTAATTCTGTTTACATATGACACTGCAAAATCAGGGTACAATAAATTCAAGTATTTAAATCATTCCTGTTAGTTTTTTCTTTTTCCATTTAGCTAAAATAGAATTACAACCTTGTAATTTGATTGGTTGTGGTTTTTCTCTACTGGTCTCCATCTGCTACAGAGATAGACATACTAAGTGGACAGTGGGAAGACCACAAGACCTCAGACTTATACACACACACACACACAAAAAACTACCAGCAACTAAGGAATGCTAAGAGTGAGAGAAATAGTCTTTCCCAGAGAAGAGTATATCAACTGGTTATCTAATACCAAACGGTCAGCCCTGAAAAACATGCATACAAGTACCATTACACAGACTGAAGAGGGTGTATTAGGACTATGTGTGTATGTATACATATATATTACATACATATACACATATGCACATAATAACAATTAATGAAAAAAGAGGCCCCGAATTTGAAAGAAAAGAAGGTGGGGTATATGGGAAGGTTTGAAGAGGGAAGAAGGAAATGATGTAATTATATTGTAAGTTCAAGAATAAGAGAAATTATATATATATATACATGTATATAATAATGTAGTTATATATGTACAGTTACATCATTTCTGCCTCTCTCTCCTACCCTTCTTATGCGACTCCTCCCATACTCATGTCCTCCTCTTCTTTAATTGTTGTTGTTACATATACATATAAACAAATAATATGTGAATACAACCTGTCGAGTCCAGTAGGTGTTGCCTGGATGTATATGTTTCTAGGGATGACAACTTGATATTGGATAACCAATCACAGGGCTCCATCACTGGGGAAAACTAATTGTCCCTCTCTCAGCAGTCCTTAACTGCTTGTAGCATTTCATCTAAGTGTGAGTCTACGAGGTCCCCTATGTTCCATGTTGGGATTGGTATCATGAGTTAGTTTTATCTTCATACATCAAATTTTAGCTTCTGCTAGAAATTACTTAAGTTCACAATAATATTCATTCTAAAATGTCTATTATTTTCTGTGGCTCAGAAGTCAAAATGCAGAATAATTACCCAGCAAGAAGTGGTCGTTCCTGGATGGCACAGATGCTTCTGTCCCTCTTGTTTTGTACAAGAATTAGCAAGCTATCTGGAGCTGTCAAATGAAATATAGGCCATGCAATTCAATTGGGACATATGCGTACTACAAATTAATTGGTGTTTTATCTAATATCCAAATGCAACTGGATTTTCTGAACCTTAATTGCTAAATCTGACGTCCTTAAATTGCTAATCACATTGTTTTATCTTGACTTTTTGTTTTGTCCACTGAGTTAGGTCACCTGGGGTAGTTTACAACTCTTCACACACACCTCAGATGCATTTCATCAGACTCTCTGAAGGCTAGAATTTTGCACAATTCTTTTAAAATCACTGAGGGTCTTTAACTGAGAAGCAATTTACACCTGCGTACACACACTCAACACCGACACATAAACATATCCATTTTATGTTTCTGGTTCAGTGAGTTTTAACAAACAACACATACCTATTTTTACTAATATCTTTTAGCAATCACTCAAAAGTAAGTTTTCTTCCTAGGACGTGAACATTCTGCAAGTATTCCCGAGATGTACACTTGACTAACATGAGAGTTCTTTATTGATCATCCTCATTTAAGTCTAATAAATAAAATGGGAATTATTATTAATGATTATTTGCTGTTATGAAACATACCAATTTTTGTACCAAAAAGTACAAAGACTGAAAAGAAATAGTTGGAGTATTTCATACAAAGAACTCACCTATACCTACTGAAGATCTCACCATCTGCTGGGTCTCACCTCACCAGTGGTGTTTTTCCCTACCCATCCCTTCTTACAAAGGGATCTAAGATCCAGGCTGAAGAAATTGTTCAAGCAGCTGGTAATTAGGCAAGCTATTTATTCAAACCACAATCTGAGCCCAAAGTCTTTACAAAATACTTCTTAATTTGTTGTAACTTTGAAATTCCTCCTTTCTGAACCGAATTCCCAGATTCCAACTTTTTTTTTTTTTTTTTTTTTTTTTTTTTTTTTTTTTTTTTTTTTTTTTTTGGTTTTTCGAGACAGGGTTTCTCTGTGTAGCTTTGCGCCTTTCCTGGATCTCGCGCTGTAGACCAGGCTGGCCTCGAACTCACAGAGATCCGCCTGCCTCTGCCTCCCGAGTGCTGGGATTAAAGGCGTGCGCCACCACCGCCCGGCCAGATTCCAACTTTTAATGCAGGGAGTGAGCACAGTGGTTTCTCTGACTCGGCTGAGGTCTGACCGACAAGATGCCTTCTAGAAAGAATCAGCCATTCAAGCCAAACAAGTCAAATTCTGACTCAAGTGTCTTCTATTTCTGTTTAAGGCTTTACGAGGTGGAACTGGATTTTATGTTTGTTGGTTCACCTGCCCTGGATCACCTGAGCATGAAAAGCTAATGACAAAGAGTTGAAAGGACAGAATTGTTACAAGTTGTGGTTTAGGGGAAAGGAAATTGGTTCTTATGCTAATTAACTTTGCCACGCTCTTCAAACTGTGAATGTCATACCCTTAACATGATGTGAGAGTGAAATAAAGAACTAAATTAAAACACTAGGCGTCAATATCTTGTTCCTGCATTTTCCGAGTATCTTCATTCTCTTCCTTTACGGATGTGTTCTTTTTTTTCCTTTTGACATGTGTGGTGTAGATACAAACCACAAAACCATGGGAGTTTCTGCACAGAGAACACAGTGTGAATATCTGTTTCAGGGTCATTTCCTGACAAGGGTATCTTCCAGTGAACTTGAGTCATAAATTCAGAGAGGAAAGAAGAAACTGACTTAGCTGGGTTCGTTTGTCTCCATATTTACAGCAATTCTGAAATCCTCTTGCAAATAATTGATGTTTAGTAAATGTGTATTCAACTTATTGGACTATTTTGATACAGTCTTTGAAAAGTGAGCCTGTGCTGTGGTCTGGGTCATTTAGGAAAGGGAGTACCATGTTATTGATGGCACAAGTGTTCAGGGACTGTGAAGGCAAAATTCAATCTTGATTTCTTTTGATTTCAACAGTCTTCGTTCACCTGGAAAGCATCTTGAGGAGGTCAACTGAATTTAAAAAAAAAAAAAACTCAACATTCACCAAAATACCAGATGGGTATGCAGTGGAGGCTCCAGGAACATCATCAAACAGAGAAAGTTTTGGATGCCTGGCAATCTGTGGCAAGCCGTGGACTGGCTTTTACCAGAACACATGAAACCACAATTTGAATGATTCTAGTAATTAGGGATTGAGGGTGAGCCCAGAAGCCAAAGAACAATGCTGTGACAGCAACAAAGGAATTGTAAAAACCGTGAGAGCAGAGAATTGCAAAGTAGGTTGACTTCTTGGTGCTTTGAATCTCTAACTTCTGTCTTTTTCAGAAAGTGTGAGGATCGAGTGTGCCTTAACCTCCAGTACGTCCTCATGCTGGTTTTTGTTGCTCCACTTTCTTTTGGTCAAAAGATTAGATCTCACAGACTCTTGGAGGAATATGTATCATTCCCATCAGGACTTTTTAACTGCCCACCCTTTGTCTAGCTCAGACCTTTGAGTATCACCCACCCCCACCCCAAGGCTTTCATTCATTTTCCCCTCTTTCTTCAGCTGGCTTTTGTTTCTTGTAGTTTTTGCTCTGTGGCTTTCTGCCTGTGGCTTCTTTTACATGTGGAACCCAGTAAGGCATGCATTTTCATAAATCCTAGCTGAGTGCTTTGATAACTCCCCTTTGCCCCCCATCATTTCACTGCATCTCATTTTAGACTTGTCTATCAGTAAAAGTGCAGATTGTAATAGATTCAGTTAGATGATTCCAGTGAAGAGAAGATTATTCACAATTCCATTTAGACTCTGAAGAGCTCAACAAAGAGGGTTGAGACCAGCTACCATACAAATAGTTGGAATTTAACATAACGGAGCCCTACAGTCAGCTTAAAACAAAATTATGTGGGAGGAGAGATAGGAGCTTCACTTTGGAAATCCTCTCACAATTTCTTAAGTGGCCTTCCATCTGTCCATCACCCTTATTCTAATTATTGCTAGTTTCTCTTCTACTCTATCGCTGGGGAATTCACTGATGCAAGTTGCCCCATTCCAGTCCTTTCCTGTTTTGCCCTCCCTAGTAAACAGATAGTTTGTGTCTCTTGTTACTAGGAACACTACTGAGTCCTATTGCCTCAAAGGACTTGGGTGATTATGGGAGGCAGTGAGTTTAATGACTTTACCGAATCAACCTATTTCATGAAGACTTCAGGCTGAATGACTGGACAGATGCTAAGGGCCAGGCATGTCTTCCAGTATATTCAAAAACTGTCCACAGAGGCTAATTTAAGAAAGTGCTAAGGGTAGAGAATGTGGTTTAAAAATAAGAGATTTCTTTCAGCCAGCCTTTGTCACATAGTTAACTTCATTTAAAAATACATGATTATTGGTTCATAAATCATGTGAATTAAGAGCCAGACCTGTTGTAAGATCTTTGTAATGTGGGTCACAGCAATTCAACATAGTTGAAATCTGGCCATGAATTCAGTCCCTTAGAGAGAAATCAGTTTATCATCTGTTGAAGGGTCAAGTCCAATGTAAAAACCATGATAACAACTCCTCCATTATATGTAACACGGTTTATGAGGGTTTCATTGAGATTTCTTCAAATGCTTACCATTCTTATACACATGAGGCAAAACTCTTCATTGTGTTTGAAATGTGGATTACTTGCATTATTGGCCATCAAAATTTGATGTCCGACATAAATGGTCGCTTCATCAACAGCTTTCCATACAGATAGAAGAGAGTTTTGGAGGTAGTGTTTCTTTTGAGTGAGACTCTCTAATAACTTTACTCTGAAGCATGCAAACCTCCCAAGCATCCTGCCATTCCACCATCCCCAACACATATTGCTGCTTGGTAAGGTCCTGAAAACTAAGGAAGCAAAACTATAATCTGTGTGCTCACTTGGGGTCATCTACAGTGAAGCCTTGTGGTGGGTTGTTACATTGATTTCTTCTGTAAGTTTAATACATAAGGTCACTTTGAGGGAAAAAGATACTTTTTCTCATGCAGAAATTTCAGTTTTAGTTACTGTATGAGATGAAGCTCTCTAAGACCCATAAATTTATTATACAAATCAGAATTAGCAGGACATATGTTCACCAGACATTAGTTGAGCACCTGTTCTGGTCTAGGCTCCAAAAGCAAACAGGATAAGTGGGGATTTTCTCCTCCCTGAGTTCAAGCTCTACATGCGAAGGGAAGTGATAATAACTAAGGTGAAAGCTGTTGGCTAGGTACTGGGACTATGTACTAACGGAAGCAGAATAAAGCCTTAGCAAGTGAATGTAGAGCTAGCTTCAGATGTAAATGGATGTCCATTAGATCTCTCTGAGGAAGAACTGTTGAAGCTGAGAACTGAATGATAATTAGTAGACAGCTGTGAAAATGCAGAGATGTTAAGCATAATATAGGGTAACCGCGAGCATTAAGACCATGAGACAGGCTAGGACTCATCTTCTTTACAGAACCTAGAAAAGCAGGTGTAGAAAATTAGCAGGAAACTTCTTGAAGTCAGATCACAAGTCAGATCATATTTTGGTTCTGGTCTGTTTTCAGTTTAATAGGAAGAGGACAAATTAAGAGGCTTTTGTTGGTTGCAAGGACCATGCATTTTATCCATGGGGACCCCTCTGAGAATGAAAGTGGACACTGGTAACAGAAGACCTGGACGCAGGGTCTGTGCTGAGTGACCTGTGGCTTGTGAGGTTTTAGCAGCTTTTAGCTGTTGAGGTGGGTGAGGGCAGAGACCAGTGGATGGGAACGTTTAAATCATTTCATTTGGGCCCCAGATACATGACGTGTTCTCTGTACAGTAGGTGTTCAGTGTATGTTTGTGAGGTGAGTGAATCTAGGAGCATATCATCTTTGCTTTATTTATTTATTATTTATTTATTTATTATTTATTTATTTATTTATTTATTTATTTATTTATTTATATTGTGTGTCTATGATGCCCTGCCCCGTGTGTGTATGTATGTGTGTGTGTGTGTGTGTGTGTGTGTGTGTGTGTGTGTGTGTGTAGTGTTCTGCATACATGAAGGTGCCAAGGAGGCCAGAGGAGAGCACTAGAGCCCCTGGAGCTGGAGTTACGGGTGGTTATGAGTCTCATAACAGGAGTCCCGAAAACTCATTTGCAAGGGCAACAAGCGCTTTCAACAGCAGAGCCTTCCGCAGACACCAGGCCCTTGCTTTATGAATGGAGCTGTACTAGAATTGATTGTGAAATCTGGTCCTGATCACATGCCCCACCCATTCTCCCCACCACACACACATACAGGGTTAAATTCATGTTCTTTCTTTTATTTTTTCCCTTTGGTTTTTTGAGACAATATTTCGTAATGCAACCCAGATTGACATGGCTCTTGATCTTTAGCTCAGGCTGGCTTTGAACTGATAGCAATCCTCTTGCCTCAGCTTCCTGATTGCTGAGTTTGCAGGCCCACGCTACCATGCCTACTTTGTCAATATACACCTCATAGTAATTGTTTTTAAATGTTTTAAAATGAACCCCCCTCCCCCACTTTTCTACCTTTTTTTCTTTATTTCTTCTTTTCAGGCTTCAATGTTCTACGCAGAGATTCTATGACTGTTCAATATGCTAGTTTTTATCAAAGGCAGGGACAAGAAAGGACCTTAAGGAAGTGTCACTGGGCAGCTCTTTTATCTTTCCTTTGAAGCATCCACTATCACAGCTGATGCTGAACTCTGGAAGCTCCAAGTGGGCAACCGCATTAGGTTCAGTTCAGCAGGATGGTGGGATGTTTGCCCAACCTGTCACTGCACCTGACACGAACATCTGTCAAGTTTGTCCTCCTCTGTGCATTGATGATACCGCTTTAATTCCAGATAAGGAGACCTAGGAATGACCTGCATCGTACCCCATCAAACAAAAGACAGCGTATCTCAGCTGATCGTAGTGGCATATGCCTGTAATACCATAACACCAGCAACCAGGGAGATAAGGCAGGGGGGTTATAATATTAAGGCTAGTCTGTGCTACATAGGTAGATCATGTCTCAAAAAAAAAATCAACAAGAAAAAGAAGATATTTCACTCTTCTAGTTTGAATCATAGATATAGAAAAAAAATTCCAGTTTATATTGAATAAATTTGAGTTGTTAGTTAAATATATTTCTGAATTATTCCACAAACTTCCCCAACAGAAAATATCAAATAAATAGTAGACTGGGTTTTAGGAATTGCGTCAGAAGCCTGGTAGTGTTTCAGTGTGCTCTGCTGTGTGCACACATGTGCAAGTTCAGGTGTTCATGTATTTGCATGCTTGAACATGTGTGCAATCACATGCATGTGTAGGTGGGCTTGCATCTGCATGCCAAAGGACCATGTTCATCTTTTACAGTCAAGGCCTGCTTATCCCAGTCTGTGCTGTTTGCTTGAAAAACATTTTTTACCTATGTCTTCATCACCAGCCCTCGTAGTTTATTCATTTGTGTTGTTCACGAAAATCTCATATCTACTGTGAGATATAGTATGTTGTTTGCTAACATTTGTGATTTTTTCCTCAAAACAGCTTATTTTCAATCAAATTTATAAAACTAGTTTCTGTTTTAGACACTACAGAACATCATCTCCTTCAGATCGTGTTTGAAGATTTTAAGGTGTTCACTATCGTGCCCCCACTTTTACTTAATGTTAGCCTTTTATTTTTAATATAAATTAGATAGCTAACTGCTGAGGGGCTAATTATCCAAGAAGGGCAGTGGCAAGTTTATTTTAAAATATAAATCTCCATTAGTCACACACGAGGCTATGTGTCCACAGAAACACACAGAGAAATGTGAAACATTTCTGGTCTCCTATTCTATGCACTTGAAATTTATACCTCCGAAATTTAATATGCATGCCTTCAGTCTTCAAAGCCAACACTGTCTCCTTTGGGATAATATCATCTACTGGGACTACTTCTGGCAGCAAGACCATGCTTTTGTCTGGAAGGAACTTCCCACGGACAGTTAAGGTTACTAGAAACTGATGAAGCAGGGTAGGAAAAGGAAGAGGTGTATTTTTCCTCATGAAAACGCAAAGTGCATGGGAAGATTATTCCTGCTGAGAGCCAAGAACTTCTTTGAGATGCAGACCATCAGTCAAATGGACTGTGTCACTGTTGGACGTCCACTCTTGGTGACAATCTATGGCAATTGCTCCCCACCATTAACATTAGCCTTTCAGGGTCTGGCTTAAAGTGCTAAGTTTATCTATTGTTTTCCTTAAAAGTCTCAGAAATTAACACATCAGTCTTTTATGGAAAAGAGAAAGATCAATTCCAGAACGCAGACAAAGCTTCTTTTAAAAAATCACTTTGTTTACATTTATTTATTGACTTGGGCTCCCTCTCTCTCTCTCTCTCTCTCTCTCTCTCTCTCTCTCTCTCTCTCTGTGTGTGTGTGTGTGTGTGTGTGTGTGTGTGTGTGTGTGTGTGTGTGGTCAGAGGACAACTTGAGGGAACCTGTTCTCTCCTTACCCTCAAGGGACCTAGGGATTGAAATCAAGTCATCAGGCTTGGCAACAAGCACTTTTAATCACTTTACTGTCTTGTAGGCCCATAAGAGCTTCTTTTTTTAAATTGAAGATTTAATTGATTTTATGTTGTATTTATGAGTGTTTTGCCTGGATGCATGTAAGTGTACTATGTGCATGCTTGATGCCTTCAGTGGCAAGAAAAAGGATGCAGGTCTCCTGGAATTGCAGTTGTGAGCACCCCTGTGGTGCTGGAAACTGAGCCAAACTCGGGTCCTCTGGAAGAGCATCAAGTGCTCTTAACCACTGAGCCATCTTTCCAGCCCCGACTTCTTTAGGAACTGTTATATAACAGTCTTCCATTTAGCTAAACTTCAGCTCCTGGTTTTGTTCTTTCTGATTTTGGATTCTTCCTCAAGAAGAAGTGTGACATATCTGAGCAGTGAAGAGAATGTATTTCTAACTTAAACACACTTCTTCAGTTTTAGGAAGCATTAAGCAAAAATACAACTCACTATTCCACTGGGAAACTTTTCATAAGTGTAATTTCAGCAGAGTGTTCTTCCCAGACCCACACCCAGCTACTCACCATGTGAAAGCTAATACTCTGGGATTGAGAACTAATGGAAGGAAATTTGGGTTTATTTCAGGCCCGTACCCTGAGAAGATGAGGAGAAACGACTGGGTTCCAAACAAAGACCACCAAAGGGAACTCAGGGACAGGAAATGCTTTTCTTCCGGGGAGGAAATGTCGCTGTGCAGGAGGGCTTGATTGGGAATGAGGTCTTTCTCACCACGCCTCTTTCTTCTCTTTTCCTGGAATATAAAGAACAAAAGATCTCTGTTTTCTGTTGCTAGCCCCTATCATCTGTAGATGAACAGGGTGAATTATTTCCCTGCAAATTAACATTATTCCACATTCAGTTAGGAAGCCTGAGCCATGCAGTCTGAAGACCATCGGATGTTTTTGGTTCTGACGACTGAAGAATAATTCCTGGTGAAGGGGTCTTGGGACCAGTGTTTATCTAGTTCACGTTGTTGCAGGAGTTGATTCCAAGAGTTAGTGTCTTGGTCCTCAGGGGTGGTGGTTGTTTGGAATTTGTGATGCTGGGTAAAGGAGAGGATGAAGCAGAAGCTAAGGGATTTGCAACTAAATCGGAAGTCATAGACACTCACTCCAACATTGGTGTTACAGCTGCACTACATACACCTTAAAACATTTCACAACATCTGCCAGCCAAAACTGTCATTGGCCAACAAACTGTTTACCAGCCCCAAAGTTAAACAATGTGGTAGTGGTCGTGCTGAGAACCATGCTGTCTTGTCAGAACATCAGAACCCTGCCAGGTTCTGAATGAGAAACTATGAAACTACCTTATGCTCTGTTCCAACTAAACTTTAAAATGCACCAAGCATCCCAACAGTCCACCAGAGTTGTGTTTCAGGGCACTAATGACAGTTTAGGCCACCAGGAGCAACTGGGGGCTGAATGGTAACCAAGACTGTGTTACAGATGTTGTATACAGGAAAGTGTTAGGTGGATTTAAGGGATGGTTAGTTGATTGGGTTATTGCTAAGAAGTAAACCATGGTCTTAGTAACATGGTTCTTAGTAATTAGTAGACAATTGTCTCCAGTCAGAGCTCCAGCAGGGCCCTGAATGGCTGAAATCATCTAGTGCTTTCTTAAGCAGAAGTCAAAGCAACTGTTTAAAACACAGCTTATGTCTTTTCTTGGGGATCTCCATATCACCTTTGTTCTGAGATATTTGCTGCCTTTATTTTAGTTTAAAAATATTATCAAATCTGCACCGATTATTGATTTTGTGGGTCTATTATCTTAATTATATTAGGCTCATACTCCAAAATTCTTATGGCTCTCAATTTTTTCGGAGGACAGGAGTGGAAAAAAAATCAGAGTGCTTGAATATTCAGGCAGGTATTTTACATACCCACAACTGCTGATAACTAGCTTTAGAACAAAGGGCTAAGTAATTCACCGTGTGGGTAGAAATGTCTCCAATCATACTTCTAAACCCAGAGATAGACATCCTAATGCCTGCCTCATGCTAAAGCAATCCAGTCAACCCTTAATTCTGGGTAGCCAACTTCAACGACCCCGGCCACCAGAACACTTTGTACATCAAAACCAAGTCTCCCACACTGGGGCCACATCCCACCCCAAAACTCATTCCAACTTGTTTTTCCCCCTTTCCCTTCTCAAACTCCAGCTGTCCTCTCACCTACTTGGGAAAGCATTTATTCTGCCCCACCCCCATCCCCATAGGAGTGTTTCTCTCCTTTGGATTCTGATCAGTCTCAGAGCACTAAATTTTCTGAAGTAGAATATATTCCAAATAGAATCTCTGACACAAGGATTCTCCTCACTCAAGTTAGGATCAAGAGGTGTGTGTAGTAATCTTTGTCACTTTCTCATCACTGTTAGACCGTAGGTGTTGCAAAAATAAAATCCAGACCCCGAAATTTCCTTTAACCTAAGGTCTACAGACTGTATAGGGTCACTGTGAGATAAGCGTTTTCTATGCTGTGACTTGAGTCCCTGTGGATGGACTCTCTCTCCAACCCAGTGCTCACTACTCACAAGATACTTATGAAATATCAGCTAGAACAATAACCAGCAAATATTATCTTCCCAAATAATTCTGGGAATTTTTATCTTTCTTATTCTTAGAATGCCATGGTTACATGAGCTATCTAAAATTATTTTGAATGTGAAAATTTTAATAACATAACATTCATCTTATTTTCATAGCTATCTGCCCATGAATCCAGAGAAGCTATCTCATTAGGCTGTGTCACATTGCAGAGCCAGAGCTTGTGGTAGATATTTTGATTACGATGCCTTTTTGCAGATAATTAAGCAAAGCAGAAACCTATATGACTTCCTCAATGCAGCAGCCTGCTAGCAAATGAGCCTAATTTTCAACATTATTACATTAATATTTGAGGAGTTAGTAAAGGCTCTTAATAAACAGACATGTAGAAGGAGGGGACCGGGAAGATTTTGGTCACAGTATACAATATTTTAAGAAAGAAGCTTAAGAAAACTATTGCTCAACATGGTTTCTATGGTTAATAATGACATATTTTATATATTTTAAGTGTGTGAGTGTTTTGTCTGCATGTATGTCTGTGTACTATGTGCTTGCCTTGTGTGCAAGGAGGTTGGAAAAGGGTATACGATGCCTCGGACTGGAATTACATACAGTTGTGAGCCTCCATGTGGGTGCTAGGAACTAAACCTGGGTTTGCTGGGAAAGCAGCCAGTGATTTTAACCACTGTGCAATCACTCTAGCCCCACAATGTGTTATACCTTTAATGTTGCTAAAAGTGAATTTAAAATATTCTCATTAGAAACATAAAGATAATTACATGAGTCAATGCATATTAATTAACTCCATTTAGCCATTTCACAATGTGCACATATTTCAAAATATGTTGCACATAATAATTTCATGCAATTTTTGTCAATTAAAGCATGTATGACTGATTTTAGGACACCCTGGTGGAACACTTGCTCAGCATTCATGAAGCCAGAGTTGAGTCCTCAGCACCAAGAAATATCTATTTCAAAACAAAAAGATAACATTAATTTGAACCTGTATCTTTTTTTTCGATTAATGATATTCTTAGAGTTTTCACTTTATAATATAAATTTAATATCTTTTCATTTATGATATGACTCAGCAGCAAAGAAAGTTGGATCATCTGGTTCATAGTGGGTGGCATTTCCTTACCAGAATTCAGATCTACATGCACAGTAGGGGGTGAGGGTGGGTGTTATGCCTTAGGCAGGAGGGTTTTCTCAAAGCAGGCAAATCTGTGAGTCACTAAGTTGGGAATCCCATTTTCTGGTATGAGACTGACTTGAGGAGGCTGTGGCTCTGTACATACATCCTATTGCTTCTGCAATGATTAATCCTCTCACCCTACCACTAGCATTTTTCAGTCTTGAAAGAAATATATGGGATAGATCTTTTGTAGATTGCCAAGAGATTTACTCCTTTTTAATTTTTTTTCTTGTCTCTACCAGAAGTCCAAGTTTAAAGAACCCAGGAAAGTTTTTTCTTCCTTAAAATATTCCTTTAGAATAAATGAGTCATGAAGCCCACTAACCAGGCAAGCCAAAAAAGCTTTCCTGGGCCAATATTCTAGATGTTTCAAAAGTCCTGGAGGCTTGCTTTGTTAAATTGAGACATTTATGTGACAGCTGCTGTACATGTACTGTGAATGAGTGGTTCTGTTGTCTCAGGAGCTGTCTCTTGTTTTCCGTGGAAACAAAGCTTAGACTATCTGAGAACAATGCTGCGTCGCAGGTCCCCATGTCAAGGGAATGGCAACAACAGTTCCCATCAGAAGAAGTCATCAGTCATTGCTTGTGTGCCAAGACTGGAAGCTCACAATCAACTAGAGGAAATTGCTTTAGACCATAACAGGATCAAGTTAGATAAACAGACTCCTTTTTTCTTTCCCGTGGTTTTTCGACACTGGCTGGGTGGCTTGAAGGAGTCATGGGTTTTCAACTGCCAGAAGGAATTGTGGAGTTTCAACTTTTTCTGTCACTTCTACACATGACTCAAGGTGAACCACAACTGATAAGGAAAAATGGGTCCATCTTGGCTGTGGCTCCGTCTTGCCTTAGCAGAGTATTAACCTCTGTGTTCCAGAGTCAGCTTACAGAGGTTCTAATCAGCCTAGAGAGGTGTAGATGTTGGAATCTGAACTCCCTGGAGGATACTGATGGTCAGACTCACTAGGAACACACCAGATCGTGTCCATGTTCAGGTTGCCTTCCAGGGTCACTCTACCATGGTGAGACACCAGCCCATCATCTGTCTCAGACTCTCACTCGGTGTCCTGATCTCCTGCATATACTTGCACAGAGGATTGCTTGTGAAGTTCCTGCCAAATAAAAAAATACTATTTTTATGAATAAGAAACCATTCTATTTGTGATAATCATATAGAGAGTGCACATTATGCAGGCCATTTGCATTGGGTTCGGGGTGTGTATTTTTCTTTGAATATGCATGGAAATTACTAGCAAGTTATTGCATTGTAAGCAAAGATCCATAAATTTAGCTAGGTCAAAACTTACTTGAAAAATAAAATAGCATTTACCCTACTGGGCTTCTAATAAATGGTTTTGTTGAGATATATACAACAGAATAAGCCTTTTGAAGCATTCACTTCGATGGTTTTAGTATATTCACGAAGTTATTCCAATGTCCATTTCTAAATCCAAGAAATTTTCCCCGAAGTTCATACCCAATAGCCATCACTCCCAGTTTTTCCTTCCCCTAGTTCCTGATAAACTGCCTCTATGAATTTATCTTTTCAGGAACTTTCACACAAACAGAATTGTAAACTATGTAGCCTTTTTTTTTTGGGGGGGGGTTGGTTTTTTTTTTTTTTTGAGACAGGGTTTCTCTGTGTAGATTTGCGCCTTTCCTGGAACTCACTTGGCAGCCCAGGCTGGCCTCGAACTCACAGAGATCCACCTGCCTCTGCCTCCCGAGTGCTGGGATTAAAAGCGTGCGCCACCACCGCCCGGCCTATGTAGCCTTTTGCTTGTGGCTTCTTTCACCAAAGATTTTCAACTTTTCTGTGTGATAATGGCATGTATACATACCTCATTCCCTTCTTCTGACTAAATAACCTTCCATCATGGACATAGCACATTGCCTGTACACACCCAATGGGGGACCATTTGGTTTGCTTTCAGTTTGGAATTACCAAGAATAATTATTTTATGAACATTTGTGTATGTCCCTACCAAGTTTCCTTTTTATTACTAGATCTGTTCATAGTCCAAAATAAGAAATTACATCAGATAAAAACTACCTAATAATGGCAATTTTCTTTTACTTATAAGTTAAAATGAGTGAAAATGAAATAATATTCTTCTAAAAATGATCCAATTGTGATTAAAATGAAACATTGAGAAATGAACAAATTGATCTTTGCCTTCATCTCTGCCTTACTGATGATTTCAGTATCTTTATAATCTCTTAAATTTAAATAATAAACTCAATAAATACATATTTAATTTTTTTTTGGAATTTATAGTGTGGTGGTTTGGATGAAAATGGCCCCCTGAGGCTCATGGGGAGTGGCAATATTGGGAGGAGTAGCCTTGTTGGAGTAGGTATGGCCTTCTTAGAGGTTTGGCTTTGAGGTTTCAGATGCTTAAGCCAGGCCAAGTGTCCCACTGTCTCTTCCTGCTGCCTGAGGATCCTGATGTAGAACTCTCAGCTGCCTCTCTAGCACCATTCCTGCCTGCACACTGCCATGCTTCCTACCATGATGATAATGGACTAAACCCCTGAACTGTAAGCCAGCCCCAATAAAATGCTTCCCTTTATAAGAGTTGCCGTGGAAATGGTGTCTCTTCATAGCAATAGTAACCCTAACTAAGACAGTAAGCGTATATGATTTCAAAGCATGTCCTTTCTATTGTTTTGATAAACACCATGTCTGAAATCAGCTTGGGAAGGAAAGGGTTTATTTTGTCTTATACTTCCAAGTAACAGCCCATCATGTAGGGAAGTCAGGGCAGGAGATCAAGGCTGGAACCTGGAGGCAGGAACTTATGCAGAGACCATGGAGGAACACTGCTTACTGGTTTGCTCTCCATGGCTTGCTCACCTTGCATCCTCATACCATCTAGGACCATCTGAACAGGGGTAACATCTTCCATAATGGGTTGGGTCATTCAATATTAACCATTAATCTAGAAAGTGCTCCACATATGTGCCCACAGTCTAATAAAGGCAATTCCGTAATCAGTTTTCTCTTCTTGAATGACCCCAGCCCAGTTTGTTTTAAATTGGCACCTAACCAACACAATACTATAAAACTAAACCAAACTAAAGGGGTACTTTAGAAAAAATAATTTATAGAGTAAAAAAAATTGACTTACAAATGAATTTAATATGTACAAATAATAACATGTCAATATAAATGTGTACTTGTAAAGCCTCTCAGTTGGAATTTCTAGCCTTTATTGCAAGCATAAGCCAAGTTTCGAAGCTCAATAAATTATTAGTTTATTAAATTATATATGATCTCAGATAAAAAAATACATCTGTTTACTTTTTTCAAATAGAAAAATTCACTCCTGTTAGAATAAGGCTCATTTAAGTTAACAGAGACATATAGTTTAGTCTGAACCTTTGGTATAAGCTCACATTCATTAATCCTAAGTAATTTTTCATCTGAAATGAAAATGAATTGTGATAAACCTTTCTAGCATTAAAATAATGCTGACGAATCCACTAAATAAAAAGTAGCTTGTAAAAGGAACTTCTCCTTTGAAGCATATTTCTGTTTCATTCATTCATGGGCTAGATGCCAAGTTTTTCAGCCATCCGTAATTTGACTCTGACATTCTGGACACAAAGTAGCTCTGGAAATGAATGCTTCAAGATCAGATAGTTGGAACCCTTCTTTGACTATCATTCAGGAAGTGAAGCATGGTCTAGGAAAGTTTCACAAGCTAATATAGATCTGCTGGAGCCCCACACAGCCAATCAAATATAGATTACTGAAGAAAGTATTTTGAAATGATCTACACTGAGTGTAAATGATATCATGCATGCTTTATTTGCTTACTGTTTTTAAATTTCCAAAGCACCTTGGGAGTATTCAATTGTTCTTGATTAATTGAATAAGTTCAAGTCACAAGGTCATAGCTTGTCAGAGCATTCTTGAGATTGTTATTTGGTGGACTGGCCAGTAAATTTAACCCATATATTACCCCTGATTCTGGTCACTGTAACTCCCTATTCTCAGCACTGTGCAAACAAGAGGTGCCAGTGAGTATGTGCTAAATGATGTGTCCTCAGAACTATGCAGACAAGAGGTACCAGAGAATGTATTTTAGATGAACAAAGAAATACTTCCCTGGAGGATCCCTCTTCTCCAAGCCCCAGCTTGTTTTAGGCCAACTTCATAGGTTCTGTGTGAGTACAAATCTTATCTTTAAAACATGTAGTACTTTGAGAATTTATCTTCCAAGGATCTCAAAATAGTTCTTTTAAGATAAAATATTCAATTGAGGGAAGAATTATCATCAAGGAAGCTTCCTCCTAGAGTGGCTGGGAACAAATACTGAGAGCCACAGCCAGATAATGTGCAAAGAGACCTTAGAACACTCAGTTCTAAATGGGGTGTCTCCATCAAACATCTCCCCTAAGGTCTCAGAAAACCTATAGAAAAAAAGGAGATGAAAAGATTTTTAAGAGCCAAAGGGAATTTTAGACTTTTTTTAAAGTGAAGATTGTATGTGTGTGCGCGCGTGCATGCATGTGCATGCATACACTTGTGTGCATGCACATATGTGTTCCCAGAGGCCAGAAACAGTGACAGGTCTCTTGGGGTTGGAATTACAGGAATTGGTTAGCTTGTTGATGTGGGTGCTGGGATCTAAACTCTGGTCCTCTGGTAGAAGTAGTAAGTGCTCTTTGCCTCTAAGATCCAGCTTCAGGTTTCTTTAACTCTTGCACTTGAGAAGCAAAGGCAGAAGTCTCTAACTGGAAAGTACCACAATGACCATTAATCTAAATGCCTATCTCACAGAGATACAGGAATCCATGTGATAAATTTTAGAAGGAACCCATTTTTATCAATTACTTACAAAATTAGTCATGAAAGTTTTGCTTTAGATTGGAGGAATGCAAATATATTCATTTACTCAACAAATATTCTTGGAGTACTTTTGTTGCACCATTGTCCTGGGCTCTGGATCCAGCAATCAGTGATCCCCTCTAGGGAAGAGTACACCAATTGTCAGTGCCAACAGCCTTGAAAACATATGTTCAAGTTATATGGACTCCATGGGCTATAGTTAGGAATATATGTACATACAAATGCATATATGAATGCAATACAAATTTATGAAAGAGGTTGAAGCCTCGTGGGCTTTCCCAGTCTCATTTGGCATATTCATTGGTGTTATCCACCACACAGTCTCACATCAAACTCCCTAATCCTTGGCTTTTACATTCTTTCTGTCCTCTCCTCTGCAATGTTGCTCCTCTACAATGTTCCCTGAGCCTTAGGAGTCTTTTGTAGATATATCCAACAGGATTGGGCTCCACAACTCTGCATTTCAATTGGTTTGGTTTTCTGTAACGGTCTGTTTGTTGGAAAGATGTTTCCTTGACAAGGGGGGAAGACTATCTTATCTGCCGGTACTCCATTTCTAATTATAGTAAAGGAGGAAAAGTCTTGTCCTTTGGCTCAGCTGGAAATCAGTAGTCTGTCCTGCAAGTCTATCGTCCTCTCTGGTGTCTTTACATCTGAGCACTGAGGTCCAGGTAATTATTTGTTTTTATTGCTGGCTTTCAGACACTGCAGAAGCTGTGGGAGGGATGTATTTGAGATCTTTTTCCTCCTCTTCCTTCCCCTTGTTGTCCCTTGAAGGGCTCTAGGCACAGCACCCCATCGTCTGTCCCTCTCTGTTCCCCTGGCTCTGTGGCATAGCTGTGACACTGTGATAAAGACCAAGAACCAGACTTGAGCTGGAAAACAGTACAGTCTTCTGGCTTTTTGTCCTTTTTAGACCAGTAGAACCAAGAAACGGCAAGATTACCCATTTTCGTACAGAAAAACAATGTTGTTAAAACATGTCAGCTTTTGATCCTTTCCAGATAAATTTCTATCCCAATTCTTGGAAAAGGAGACCTTACCAAGGCTTTATTTTTCTTTGTGCTGCTGTGTTTACCTGATAGGAAAAAAAAAATCTGCATCAATCATTTTAGGACTCAGAAAGTAGGGTGGTAATAAAAAGAGAAGCAAACCAAATGAATTTTAGAGGTACAGATATAAATGTACATATAAATAAATGTGAGAGAGAACAGAATTTTAATATTCTCAAGAGAAACTTAAAAATGAACCTCTAATTCTTATTTTAATAGGTCAAAGAGCACATTGGAAACACTGAGTAAATGTTTTCCACAGTGCCAGGCTTTGTAGTCATTGTATATGGTATTTGTGTCCAGTGCCACAGTATGTCCAACACTCTTCATTTATAGAGCAGAGGCAATGTGGGCCACAGTGAAACTCTTCCCGGGTAGCCGGTACTGCCCACACTGGATTAGATCTTGATTTGGAGGCAGCCCTGGTATTGCCCCAGGCAGGATGTATACAATGAACAAAGAATACACACATTGGCTACCAGTTAGGAACACATGTTACGTCATGTAGTTGGCAAGTGGTTAAGAGCTTCGTAGTATAAATGGGCAGTAAGCTCCCATGCAGTGGTTCCCTGGTTCTCACCTAGTTTGGATCCTTGCTGTGCTGTAAGATTGCATGCTAGTTAATCTTTCTCTAAGATCCACTGAATACCATACTCCACAAAGGCTACTGCTTTGGATGACAAGTACAATGTTGATTCCATTCATTCGTCAATCATGTTCTAGTCTGGAAAGCTATGTTGTAATTTTCTTGTTTGGTTTTTGTGAGATTTTATTTTAAATTCATTTTAGTTTTTAGAGACAGGGTCTTTTATATCCCAGGCTGGCCCCAAATTCACTCCATATCCCAAGATGTTCTTGAACTTGTGATCCTTCCTACTCTATCCTTCCCAGTGCTGGGATTACAAGTGTGTACGATTACAGCCAGTTTTATGCAGGGCTTGAGAGTGAACCCATTCATCTCAGGCAAGCACTGGACCAGTTGAGCTACATCCCCAGATCCCCTTGCATTCATTCTCACCTTTTAAGTGCACCCAAACTCGGCCAGAAGCTCCATTGTGATGTATATCCTTTTAGGTTTCATCTTTATGTTCAATACTCATATGCTGATGGATTTTGTTTGAGATTTAGTCTCTCTTATGACTGTCAACAATAAAGTGAAATAATATAGGAAATGTGAATAAAATTTAGATTATGCTGATACACTCTTTTAACTCCATCCTTTTCATTTTTCCAGGGAGCCATGGCACCTTCTAACTTTACTTTCTATTTAGGTATTCAGTAGCTCTAGTTCTGTCCCTCTATAGCTTAGACCTGGGAAAGATGGTGGCAGTCGTCACCTTTATCTTAGAATAAATTTAAGTCTTCATTTTCCCAGGGGAAAAAAAATGAACAAGCTGTTAATAAAATGATACTTAGAGAGAATATAGAGAGATGATAATGCAGGCCTCCAGTAGGGAGCATCATTCTGTTTGGGCACCAGTGTGGCTCCAAGACTGAGAGCAGCAGCAGATTCAACCACAAAGCTCTGATTTAGAGGCATCAAGTTTAGGAGTTGGTAAGTATATGCAGTCTCCTACAGCAGATATCTCCAACAGGAGTCTGGTATCCTTGGTTGTCTGTGCCCTTTCACTAAGGAAGGCTAGCTGCTGATGGGTGCACATGCTTCCTAAGCCATAATCATACTTTGTCTAGATAGTTTAAAAAGAAAACAAAAGTCTTTACAGTCAGAAGACTCAGCAAGTTCTATTCAGTGATGAAGGCAAATTATGTGAGAGGCATATGTAAGGACAACATGATATGAATGGTACTATCTCAAAAAAAGATTCTTTAATGAAAGAAACACACATTCATAATCAATTCAGTCCTATTTAGCAGAAGCAATGTAGTTCAGATTTAAGGAATTAGCTATATTTAAAAGATGCAATTCTCCAAAGCAATTGAATGATTATTAATTATTTGATAAATAACTCATTATCTTCATCAACTGTTTTACCCAAGAACATAAAATCTTTCATCTTGAACTACTACTTAAAAATAGCAAAATAAAGCATTTTGGATTAAGTTTATGTACACGAAAATCTTGCATATCTACTTCTATTCAGGTGCTTAGTGGTGATTTGAATGGAATCCAGTTTCTCACACATGCATGTACATATGTGACATGTACTAAGGTATGTCCCTATCCCTTTTCATATTTTGTAACACAATCAGGTGAAGTTGCCCAGGAGGAAATTAAAGTTGTGATCCTCCTGCCTCAGTCTCCCAAACAACTGGAGTTACAGACCTACACCACCAGGACATTTTTATATTTTTGAAAAATCACTAGAATGTTTTAGCTCATCTAATAGGCTGTTTTTGAACTGTAATTTTAATCATTGCAGAATAAACTGTTTTAAAGAATAAAATGGCTCCTGGGTTTGTATGAATAGGAATATCTTCTTTTTTTTCTCATAATAGAGCAATGTTTTCCATGTTAGCAAAGTCTTCAAAGGCCTCCCTCTTTATAGTAGGATACAACAAACACATTTCTGTATGCTAGGGGATGTCTTTCTTTACTGTGAGTATACTTTGTTCACATTGGTTAATAAATAAGCTGTTTTGGCCTATGGTAAGGCAGCTTAGAGGCAGGTGGGAAATCCAAGGAAAGTGACAGGAAGAAGAAAGGCAGAGTTTAGAGAGAAGTCAGTACCACCAGGAGAAGCAAGATGTGAAAGTGCCAGTAAGCCATGGCCACGTGGCAATTTATAGATAAATAGAATGGGTTAAGTTATAACAACTAGCTAGCAAGATGCCTGCCATAGGCCATACAATTTGTAAATAATATAAGCCTCTGTGTGTTTACTTGGGTCCCAGTTGCTGCGGGACTGCAGGTGAGAGAGATTTGTCTGGACCGTGGGGGAGGGGGGCAGGACCCAAGAAACCTTCAAACTACACCTGTGACCTATGAATCAGAAAGTTGTAGCAAATCTTAAGTCATGGTAGGAACTTCACAACCATAGAGCAGGATGTCATTCAGACGAGTCACCTTAGAATAACCTCTGGAGATGCATTTGCATTAGCTTAGGGCTGGTCTGCAGTCACAGCCATCATAGCTTCAGGAGAGAAGGGGTCTGTGCACTGGAAGAAAGATGGGTGATGTTTTCACCCAGACAGGAGGCATATTACTGGAATAACCAAAACTATGCCTTGCAATTGCTCTGCTTCTCTTTCGAGGCTTGGAAATCGGTGCTGTACTACTCAACACAGACTGATTCAGAACAGAGGCTTCCTTGTTTGGGGAGGGAAGATTTCTAACAGTTGTTGCTGCAGGATTTCATATCAGTGTTTTCAGGGGCATCAGGCTAGTTGTTAAATTCTTAAGACTAAAAGGGAATATTGTGTATGGATATAATAGACAGCTTCTCCTTTATTATCAGATGCAAACCTTTCCAATTTCTTCATTTCGCATATAGTTGCAATCACTTTCTGCCTTTGCTGCTTCATTTTCCAGTGGGGTTTCCCTTCTTGTGTCTCCTTCCTCTCCCTAGGACCACACTGCTAATACTCAAGAGACTTGTTTTGGAAACAAAAGTCCTTGACTTTTTAAGGTCTATTATTGTGGTGCCAATGTCTATTATACAAATGCTTGATATTATATACCCTGATGTAAAGTGATAAAACAGCAGGCATACCCTCATAATTGAAGCTACTTTGACCAAGTTATTTCAGGATTTCGGCACAATAGAGGCATTTGGTGTTAATGTCATTAATTAAATGTATGTTGCATTCTGATAGCAGACAGAGGAAATCAACTTCAGCTGTATCATATTTGCTCTTCTCCTGTGCAGGCTCGCCAAGACCATCACTATGACTGATGGAGATTATGATTATCTGATTAAACTCCTGGCCCTTGGAGACTCGGGAGTAGGAAAGACAACATTTCTTTACAGATACACAGACAACAAATTCAATCCCAAATTCATCACTACAGTGGGAATAGATTTTCGGGAAAAACGTGTGGTAAGCTTTTGACTATACTCTTAACCTTTCTACTTATTCTCTTGTATCAAATACGAATTGAGAAATTGTGTTTATTGTACTTCAAAGTGTCTGAGTTTTTTTGTCACATGAAACTCAAAACTTCAGAATGTTATTTATTACATTTTCAACTACCAGTAACATTTTGATAGAAAAATATTGAGTGACACTATCTGTCTTCAAAAGCACACTAAAATAAATGAGTTGTTGAATTTGTGGATAATGTGTTTTCTGTGAATTCTTAACTAATCTTTCAAATTTTGACTTATTAAAGTACTAGAAGTATTAATTCATTGGTCCAAGGTAAATTTCTTAGAAAATTGAAGGATTTATTTCCTTACTCCTAACAAAGAGGTTAAAAGTATGATTGGCAAATAGCTGGAACACAAGATTTATAAGTTCTTGCTGCATTTTTATTTCTGTGTAGCCTCAGCCATCAATCACTGGCTTGTTATGAACAGAATGTGAGACCCATCCATGCTATTTTCCATGATAAGGGAGCTTAAGTGAGAATCACAACACCATTTCCTTCTCCCATGCTAGACACTAATGACAGGAAGGAGGATATTGTGACATGTGAGGCATGTAGCATAGGCACATAAGCTTAGCCAGATTTCCTGCCACCCATGGTATTCTTGACTGCCAAGATCAATGTGCCTTCCAGTTGATGTCACAAATCCCAAAGGGAAATGCTTGGTGGAAAGCCACTGTATGAAAGTTGATTCGCTTCCTATACCTTAACTGAGAGCCAATAGAGTGTGGACAGCTCTGCTTCCAGCAACTCCAAGATTCTTCTGACTTCTCCCCTTAGCAATGCCTACCAATCTAGGCAGAAATATTGCAAAAATGTGCCTATAAAACATTTCCACTAAGCCATGAACATTATCTGCAAAGACCCTCTAAAGAAGAGGCTAAAAGACAGAGTCCGAAGTGTCCTAACTCAACCCCCTGAGAAATTCTGTGTTCATTTTCTAACCTAAGTCATCTTGAAAGTCAATTCTCTGCTAAAAGATAGCCAGGTACTTATGAAGCAAGTTTTATTTAAAATGGTTTTCCCATTTGTAATTTCATTTAAGTTTATTACAGCTATAAAATATGAAAGGACTGTGGTCTCAATTTGTCGAAGTTAAAAAAAAAATAGACTCAGTAGTTTAAATGAAAAGTTGATTTTTGAACCTGGGCTTTCATCCTGATCTGGTGTCTGCTGCTTCCATGAGGAAATGACAGAAGGTGTCTAATTTAAGCTTGCAGTATGCTTAAACTGTGTTGAAAATCATACTGTACTTGACATTTCAAAGTGAGATATATGTGATACTTGGGGAGAAAATAAAGCAAATATTTATTCTGCACTATGAACTTTGATTATCGTAATCAACGAAAACACTCTGGGTGAACCCAGAGAACTACAATGTTGACAAAATCCAAGGCGTTATTAACCGGGGAGGATTGTGTTTTTCAGGTTTACAACACACAAGGAGCTGATGGGTCTTCAGGGAAAGCGTTTAAGGTACACCTGCAGCTTTGGGACACTGCTGGACAAGAGCGGTAACGGGAAATTACTTTATTTCTAGCTACCTATAACTTAGAAAACACTGAAGGATGAACATTGTAGATGAACCTCAAAAACATGGTATCCAACTTTTCTACCAGTTTCAAAATAGATAGCTATGCCCAGTGTGGTAGTACATTCCTATAACCCTAGTGCCCAGGAGTCTGAGGCAGGAGGATGGCTTCAAGTCTGGGCTACAAAATGAGAGCAACTTTTTCTCAAACTAAACAAACAAAATAAAACAACTAATGGGCATTTGTATCAGGAAATAAAAGTCTGTGGTTTCTAGTTCGTTATTCACACTAGTACTGTATAGATAGCGCAGATCCGAACAATTGGAGGGGAGTAAATCTACCTTCATACTTCCTAGTGAGGAGAAATTTCTCAGATATACTCCAGTGAAGATTGAGAATTAGCATTGTTGCAAGAGCTGATCACAGACAGAGTTGAAGAGAAGGTGTTTCACCCTCCCTGTCTTTCTGGTCTCTCACCCATATTCTCTGTTATACGCTTGGTAACTGCCTTTTCTCACTCAGTGTTGGCTCGCACCATTACTTGATATCTAGAATATTTTTTTAATTAAGCTCTGTGTATGATGCGCCTGCATTTTCAGACATATTATGTATGATGTACGCATCTACATGTGTGTATACATGGCCATGTGTGTGACTGCGGGCGTGCATGGGCCATGACATGTGTGGGAAGGTCAGAGAACAGCTTTGAGTATAGGAGTGTGTAGGTCTTCTTCATCTTTTCCCATGCTGAGATAGAGGCTCCTGCCTTGTTAGTCACTGATGCACTTGCCAGGTCAGCTGGCCCAGGAGCATCCTGGGATCCTCCTGTCTCTCCTTCTCACCTCATTGTAGGAGCACCTAGATTACAGATGCACACTACTATGTCTGGCTTTGCATGGGTTCTGGGGATCCATAATGATCTGCCTATGCTAGGAGCACATTGCCCACTGAGCGATTGCTTCAGGCCTAGAACCTCTTTCCCACCTTCCTAACCTTCTTTCTCCAGCCTTGGCTCAAATTCCACCTCCCCAGTGAAGCCAGTAACAAATCCCCACTTTCTTTTGAACTCCAGTGACACCTATATTCTGCCACTAAAACGCTACTCCATAGATGCTATGTCACCATTTAATAAGATAACTTTTCCATTATTTTTAAATCTCTCACTGCCCTTTATCGACTCGCTCGTGGCCATCTTTTCCCAACAAAGCTGTGAGCTGCATAAGGGCGGAATTCTTCCTAGTCTTTCCACCTCATTTCTGCTGTCACATGCAAGATAGCAAACAGTATATCGCAGCATGGATTGCTTGGAGCTTGCAGTGATATTCCATTATTCAATGAAAACATGTTTCTTTGGGACCCAATTTCCAAGTGTTAAAGACCCACATCTAATAAAACTGTCTACTATCAGATTGAATAAAAGTGGCGACAGAGTGACAGCAAAGATATGTAGGAGACATCTTGCCCCCAATTCTGCATCATATGTCTTAGAATGCTGATGCTTGTAAACACCCATATTTTTGAAATGCATCCAAAATGTTCTCGCTTTCAGTGAGTGTAAACGCCAGGAGAGGTGGCGGGCCCTCTCTGTTAGCTTTTTTGACTGTGCATTCCATTTACACACACCCTTCAACACTGCTGGTTCTTCTGAAGTCACTCCTCATAAGAGTCTCTTTTCATGTGTCAGTTTTGTTGTCACAAAGATGTATGTTTTATAGACCAATTTAATTCATTTTTGAAGAAGCAATACGGAAAAAAAAATGTGGTTCCCATATGTCCTTGCACACGATATGTCAGCCTTGCATGATGGCCGACTTCTCTCATCTGTCCCCTTAATACAGCTGCATTGTAGGGGAATGGGATGAGTTGTCTTAGTAGCTCTTGGCTTATTCATCCCTTAAGAATTTTGCATGCTGTGGGTATAAGGTGTAGCTAAGCAACAAGATAAACAATACCACAAACCTCAGCCCTATGCCTTGGGGCTTCTGGCAATATAATCCAGGTAAGGGTAGTGGTCATTGATAAAAAGTCAATGATAGGAAAGCAGGAAAATACATAATCCTATGTGAACATAAAGAGTCTAACCCTTGAGCCCCCTCTAGGGATATACAACAATAAGGAGCCTGATTCTGGGGTCTGTTGCTTTTTATGGTCTTAGCTTTTCCCACCTGAGCCACTGACTAGGGTGAGATGGGAAAGGAGTATGTGTAACTGGGTATTAGGTGCATTTCTTCCACGGAGTAACGGAAGGAAGGGTGACAAAGGACGACTGATCCAGGATGTTAGCCAGCTCCACAGCAAGTGTCCTGTCTGTCTGTGCTGCTGTTTAGTGAGGAAAATGTTGCTTCAGTCAGATGACACAATAAACATGCTTTTTAACTACTTCATCATTTGCTGTGGGCAATGAGGAAAATAACACACAGGCTTGTCCTTCACACACATACACACACACACACACACACACACACACACACACACACACACACACACGGATCACTTTTCTCAGCCACATCAGTACAATGATTAAGAAACAGCTTTGTGGGCACAGCTTTTCTGCAGAGGGAACTATTACAGAATGCCTGTGATCTCTAAGAGCTGCCAGGAAGAGGCAGAAACAGACCCACATGGAAACAAAATGAGTAATGCTTTTGGTTTTTATAATCTACACCTTTGCGTTTCAGAAATGCTGTGCAAAAGCAATGATTGATTTATCTCTTCCCTCATGCTTCAAAGAACCGTTCTCTTTTGATGTTGTTTAAAATCTGTAAGAATAGCGAACCTTTTACTGTACTCTATCTTTTTCTTATTTTCTTTAATATCCAAATGCACTTTGTAAGTAAATAGCATGTTCTGGGCAATGAAAACAGGCTGTGTTCTCAATTGGAAACACAGCTCCTTTTCCCTTAGAGCTTACAGATGAGTGTAGACATTGGGCAAGCAATCAATCTCAGCATGGCCCCGGGACAAGTGTCAGGAGACAGAAGGTGGTAAGTGAGCCCTCTAGGAAGAGGCTATTCCCAGAAGGCTCCAGGAGGAAGCAGTGTTTCCTCTGGTGCATTACGTTTGCACTCATACACAATGCATGAGGGAGAGTAATCCAGCTAAAGGACAGGCAGAGGAAGAGGAAAGACTAATGTGAGGCAACCCGCGGAACAACCAGCGTGTGAGGGAGCCCGGGGGGACAGTGAACTTTCTCAGAACCGAGAGAAGATTAGCATGCCCGTGGGTAGTAGGCAAGAGAGGAAGCCTAATGATAGACGGGTGAGGATCCTGCAAAGTCTTGATGGCTGTAGTGCGGTGCTTTGGTGCTATCCTAGGAGCCATGCATCATCATTAAAATGTTGTTAGTGAAAGAATCACAAAATCAACAGGAAGAAATGCGAACTCCCCCAAACTAGACATAGGAAGCTTACTAAGACGGTAATTGGGGGTGAGCCATCATGGGTGTGAAGCTAGTGGAGCAGGAGATCGTGTAATGAGGTGAGCCAGTGAAGGAGCAGGTGTTGATGATGCACAGGCAGTGAGGAGGGAAAAGAGGAAAAGGGCTGTGCCACCGACAGGGTGAGACCGCCCTTGCCAGAAAAAGAAGACAGGAAGGAGAGCAGCTGAGTTTGGGATGGATGCCTGAGTTTTGTCTATGTGGGAAAGTCTCTAAAGCATGAATTCAACAGACAGCAAAAAGCTATCTAGCTATCTTGGGTTGTTCAACATATAGGCTACAATGAAGCCCGGGGAGTAAATGACATCTTCCAGGGTGTGTGCATAAAATGAGAAGGGTCCAGAATAGAGCTCGGAGAAAACCAACATGAAATAGCTACCAAGTAGACTAAAATGAGAGACCAAAAAATTAGGAAACCATGGAGGAGAGCAAATGCCGCACTTCTCGATTTCAAAGCTGGGCGCCTTTCTGACGTTCCATTGTTAACTTCAGCCCTTCCCTGGTCCCTGTGTGCATTCTCCAGTTCTGCCCCGTGCTGACGTCATTGTGGGTCTCAGCCTATCTTTATCTTCACTAAAGAAGTCAGGGCAGGAGCAAGGGAGGGGATCAGTGAGTGTGCGTCTTAGCATTTGTATAATAGCATACTTCCAGAATCCTACACTGTGAATAAATATTCTCACTTTCTTTCCCCATGACCCAAGTTTCTCCTTTGTCCTTCCTTCAGTCCCCCATCATCTTCCTCTTCCTCATGACTCACACACCCACCTGAGGGAGACTCTCACCCCAAAGGGTGCTTTAAAAAGAGTTCATCAGCTCTTCTAGTTCTGAACTGCAGCATGCTTTGCATGCTCACAGAGGTTCTCATTCTCAGGCTGATGATATGCCTGCTTTTCTTCTGGCCACAGACAAGAAAAATTGAAAATTCTAAGGTAAAGTCCACTATCAATGGGCTAAGATTTTAATTGTGGCGCAGAAGAAGCCATAGGCGAGAGAGAGAGAGAGAGAGAGAGAGAGAGAGAGAGAGAGAGAGAGAGAGAGAGAGAGAGAGAGAGATTCCAAGAGGCTGTGGTGGCAAGTTAGTGATTAAATGGAACTCTATTATCAGCACCATGGCACCATAGAGCCTGAGAGTGGTCTTTAAAAAATAATTTGCAAGCAGATCTTCTCTCCCTGCCCTACAGCCGTCTTCTGGCCTAGTCTCACATGTCCACCTAGAAAGACATGTGCATGCTATAGAGACAGCATGTATGTGTGGGCAACATTGTTGTTTGGCCTGTGATTATGAGTTTGTGGACTGAGAAACAGTCACTGTGCTTTGTCGGCAGGTTCCGGAGTCTCACCACCGCCTTTTTCAGAGACGCCATGGGCTTCTTGTTAATGTTTGACCTCACCAGTCAGCAGAGCTTCTTGAATGTCAGGAACTGGATGAGTAAGTGGGCTGAGTAATACATGTGGACAGCTTCTTTGGGACTTGGCAGCTCTGTTTGCTTGTTTGCCTTGTGGAAACGCAGCCACAGATTAACTCTGAAAAGACGTGAGCACAGTGTACCCTGTGTCGTCTTCAGAGTGGTGACTTTTGTATCAATAAGCAACACGGGTTAGAATTCTGTTTTCCTTTGACTCTTCCTAGAGAAGCCTATGAGACTATCTCAGGACTAAGGGTTTTAGCATTCTGGTTAAGCAGCCATTGCTTTCATTTGTCCAATAAGACATGAGGATTTTTGACAAAGTGAAAGATAACGTGTATAGTATTAAATTTGAATAGACAAGACAGAGAACATCCATAGTGTTTCCTGGGGGGTGGGGGTGGGGGGGACACTGGCATCTAGACATGCTTAAGGGTGAAAGGGTTAACTAAACTAGGAACTACTCCAGAGAACAGCCAGCCATGTTGATAAGGCATGGCTCTGGAATCACCCAGCTCACACAAGGTTTTGCTTGAATAAAATGTTGTTAAAGGAGGATGAATAGGATGCTCCATCAGCTGGAATGCTTGCTGTGTAAGCTTGAGGATTTGCGTTCAGTCCCCAGAACCCACACAAAAGTGGCAACAGTGGTAGGCTGCAGTTCTGCTCCCAGCACTAGAGAAGTGGAAACAGGAGATTCCCCGGAGCTTCATGGCCAGCCACTGGATCCACAAGGTCTGAGAGGCATCTCAAGAAACAAGTAGACAAATGATACCTGAAGAATAGAATGGTTGAATTTTGATCTCCAAATGCAGGCATATCCGTGTACATATACATCTATACACACATCTGTGCACATACACAAGAATAAATAAACAAGTTGTTCAAACATGGAGACAATCTAACTATAGGAATCTCCAGCCTCCCTCCCTAGCTCCTTTCTCACCACCCATCAGAGTCTGTGACTTCATACTTAGCTCAGAATAAAAGCCGAAGTCCTTCAGCTACATCCAGGCCCACTGTGAAGCATGACTAGTCCCTCCTTGTGAGTCTCTAATCACTGACGCTCAGCCACACTTCAGAATAGTGAAGCTCTTCTTCCTAACCATCTTTGCCCTTCCTGTCCCCTCTGCCTGGATTTCTCTTCTTCAGTTGACAACCCTGTGCTACTTCCTTCCTTCCTTCCCTCCCAAGATGTTGCCTAGACTTTATTTCTCTTTAGAGAGAGCTCTCCTGATCTGCCACTCCACCTCCTGCAGTGCTTGTCACCCCTCTGTGTCCCCTCAACAATGCATGGTTCATTTGGATGCTGCCACCACGCCCCCGACATGGTTACAGATTTTTTGCTTGTACTTGTGTCTCATACTATTTCTAGCATAGAATACATGCGCTGAGGAAGAGTAGGCTTCACACATTTATTCCAATGCAATATTCTGCACTTGTCCTGGCACTTTGTGTATGTTCAGACTCTTGCTATGTCTATCTAGGTCTCTATTGCTACATTTCTATGTATAAAACACATTACATAAAATTTATAATGCACTAAATATAGCTAGGTAAATTAATGATGGACTAAATATAGCAATAGGTAAAATTTTATATGTATTTTGAATGTTAATTCAGTAACCAGTTGCAGCCAATAGGGAAAATATCAACAAAGCCTGACTTTCTTAATTCCCTCTCCAAATTAATGTTTACCCTAAGATCTGTCTTTATTTCCTTTGAATGTTGTATGTCCTTATCCAAATTCTGGTACTATGATTAGATTCCGTTGAGACAAGGAAATAATAAGATTATTAGATTCTTTCAGAGAATAGTTTGTTTGTTGTTTTTCAAGGCAGATGGTCCTCTCCCTCAAGTCTCCAGGAAGATATTATTGGGATTTAGGATAATTAATTGCCATGTCTAATAACCTCTGGGTTTCTAACACTCAGATCATTGATATTACAGGATAAATCTTTGTGTGCTTCCTCCAGTCTTGGCTACATGACACATAACAGGTCTTAATGAGGTGGAAGGCACAGGTGGAGTGGTCTCTCTTTCCTTTCCTTTCCTTCCCTTGCTTCTTCCTTCTTTCATTCCTTCATTACTTAGTTTATTCTCTCTCTCTCTGTTTCTCTCTGTCTCTGTCTCTCTCTGTCTCTGTCTCTCTCTCTCTCTCTCTCTCTCTCTCTCTCTCTCTCTCTCTCTCACACACACACACACACACACACATTTGCCTAAAGAAACAGAAAAGATTTTATCTTAAGCTTGTTTTTTTGCATGAATTTCCTGTTTTTCAAGCCCTGTCCATTCCGTAAGTCATCACTTTGATGTCAGGAGAGGGGAACACAGCTGCCATCTAATGGAGCAAATGAACATACATGAAAATCATGTTCTATCATCTCCAAGTGAAAGGCTTAGATCAAGCCTGATATTCTTATCTGAGGAACCAATGGCAAGAAGTCACATAGGTCAGAGGGCAAGCTCCCGGGTATAGGTGAGCATGTTTAGGTATCAGTTCAGGTATTTCCTGTGTACCTATCTTTCAGCATTACTATCTGTAATTTGTGAGGCAACATCTCCATTTTATAGATGAAACTGTGAGGAGAGATGACCAGGCTGATCAGCATTAGTAGGCAACAAAGCTGCAGATGAAGAGCTGGGTTAAGAATCTAGAGTATGAGCGGTCCTTTAACATCATTTGCTTGTGACTAACTCACTGCTTCCCTCTGCTTCCTTACCAAGGCCAACTGCAAGCAAATGCTTACTGTGAAAACCCAGACATAGTACTAATCGGCAACAAGGCGGACCTACCAGACCAAAGGGAAGTCAATGAACGGCAAGCTCGGGAGCTGGCTGAAAAGTATGGGTGAGTCACTCTCACTGGGAACCATCTGACCTTGTCCAGAGATGAAGCAGAGCCATGAGGGAGACAGTTGAAGGAATCCCCTTGGATCAGAAACAGCAGTGAATTAAAAAGTCTTTCCAGCTGGGGAGATGGCTCACTGGGTAGAGTGGAGACCTCAGTTTGGATCTCTAGCACCCATGTGCTATGGTAGAATGTGTCTGTAACCCCAGTGTTGGGAGAAGAGATGAGGTTCATTAGCCACCCGGTGTAGCTAAATCAATGAGCTCCAGATCTAGTGACTGACACTCACAAGCAAGCAAGCCTGCACATACATACACATAACACACACACACACACACACACACACACACACACACACACACACACAAACCTCCCTTCCAAAAGCATATTAATAATAGCATCTCACATTTATTGAGTCTTTATCATGCATTGGCCATTGTTGCTAGCCTTCAGCTCATTGAGCTTCTCATAGTCATATGCAGGAGACACTGGAGTCACCCACCTTTTGCATAAGAAGGACTGAGTCACAGAATAATTAAGTGCTTGGTAGAAGGCTAAATAGCTATTAAAGAACCAAGCTTAAATTTAGTTCAAGGAATCTACATCAAGCCTTATATTCATAAACTCGGTACTTTACTGCCTCTCACTTAACAGTTACTTAGGTGAGCAAAGAACAGTATCTGATTTGGCCTGGATAATGCAGCCGTCTTCCTGGGTAGACTTGACTGGCAGCTGAAAACAAACTCAAACAAAATCAGCCCATGTGATTGCAGATTAACCTCCATGGCAGAATTTGTCAGTGACTTTTAAACTTAAAGCAGTTTTATCATCTGCCAGAAAGAGCTCATTTGGATCTTTCCAGTTTAGATCTTCTTGATGCTGTTAATTACAAATACATGTAGCTTACCCTCCCGTGAGGATTATATCCAATGTATGCAGCATTTTGAAAGCAAATTTCTAGGTGATTGGCCAGAGGGAAGTACACTGTTAGTGATGCTGCTGACCATAAAATGTTAGCGGAGCTGCTGACCACTGTTCTAGACATTTCTCCTACTGGTTTGTTTACTCCATTGTGTTAAAGTGGTGGGGATGCCTTGGCTGCAGCTTTCTGACTAACCCCTCTAATGGTTTCCCATACACTGGGGTCATGACAGCATGGAAGAACAACTCATTAATTTTGACTTAGTGAAAAAAACAAAACCAAACCAAGAAACAGAAAACAAGGTTTCCAACTTGCCGGCAAAAACTGACACTAAGATCTCTTTGCCAGCCATGTATTATGTGGCCTTCACTTGTGTTTTGTATCTCTTCTGATCTCTCTCTTCAAACAACATTTCTCATTAAGATTTTGTGTGAGACTGCTTCCTCTTGAGAAGGCCCTGGCAACAACTGCGTGGTTCTCTGGTCCCTAGGTCCCTCTCTTTCTGTTAACCCATGTGCTCAACTTAAATTTATACCAATATCTTTATTCTCAAAGAACAAAAGTTTAAAAATTAAAACATAATTACATCATTTCCCTGTATATAAATGAGACCCACTGAGTTCATTTAGTGTTGCTTGTGTGAATACTGGGGGCAGTGGGATTAACCACTTGGGACTGGGTAACCATTTAGGGTGCTCATCTCTGGGAAAGACTAATTCTTCCTTTCTTGGCAGCCCTTCATCAACTAGGGGTGGGGCCCCATGCAATTTCCCTATCCACACTGGCATTTCAAATAGTGTTGTCACTGCCCAGCTTCTATTTAGGTAGCTATATTATTGAAGTATCGTGGGAGTAATTTCTCTGTCATTTCTAGGAGAGACAGGATCTTATAGCAGACTCCCTGGTCCTTAATTAACCTCAGCTCTTGCACTGGAAAGACGACTTAGTCATTAAGAGCACTTGGCATTATTTTAGAGAACGAGTTTGGTTCCCAGCATCCATGTCAGATGACTTATAAACACTTGTAGCTCCAGCCCCAGGGGACTTGACACCTTCTTCTGGCTTTCTTAGGTGTATATGTGCACACACCAACATGCACACACATATACACAAACTCACATACATACATACACACATACACATGTGCATGTGTATACACACATAAATGAAAATAAAATCTTTTAAAAATAAACCCTAAATCTACCTTAAAATGATTTTGTGTGAGAATGTTATTATCTGCATTATTCAAGAATATAGTAAGTTCAGTGTCACAATCTGGTGACTATATTTATTAATGGTAACATTGCATTCTTGAACAATGAAAGAGTTTGGATAGTAATAAGACATGATAACCTCATGAAGTAATAAATTTGTTAATTAGCTAGAGTTAATCTTTCTATGATGCATATGCACTTCAAAAGAATGTGTTATATATGAGTCATAGATATAATTTTACAGGTCAATTTGAAAAATCTGTTTTTTGTTTTTTTATGTTAGCATACCATACTTTGAAACAAGTGCTGCAACAGGACAGAATGTAGAGAAGTCTGTGGAAACCCTTCTGGACTTAATAATGAAGAGAATGGAACAATGTGTAGAGAAGACACAGGTTCCGGACACTGTCAATGGTGGAAATTCTGGAAAGCTGGATGGGGAAAAGCCAGCAGAAAAGAAATGTGCCTGCTAGAGACACTCCTCCTAAGAACCAGTGATGAAGAGCCCACCCAAATACTACATCCTGAAATAATGCAAACCACAAAGTTGTTGTTGAGTAGATCATGAGCAATGGCATGTCTTTCTCTTCCCTCCCCAATCTATTTTAATAAACCAGGATAGTCAATAGTGTGAAAAGAACTGTACTGTTAACCTGAGTCCCTTCCAAACAAAAAATCAAAGTTCTCCTAAGGTGGTCTCACCGTCATGGATGCTTGGTTGTATTTTTATAAAGAAGTTGTGTATAAGAGAAGAAGTATCTGTGACTTTTAAATGAAAGCACATATTACTATCAGCCTGGAGAAAGGAATAGGCTAACTAAAAAGAATATTAAAAGATTATTTCTGTTCACATCTACTTATGTGAAGTATGAGTCATAGTCTATATTTGCACTGGGGAAAATATATTCCTAAAAATAGACACATAACAAAGAATTCTGTGTGGCTTATTAAGGATGACTACATTTACCCAATAAGCTACACTGATAAGGTTGTGAGTGGGTGAATGTCAGACTTCTTGTAGGAAATTGTATAATAATGCCATTTTTATATTTTTATAAATGGCAGAGAGACAAGAATAGGATCATGGATGAAAAAGTATAAGGTACATTCCCTGGAGGAAAATAAAACATGGGAATATGGCAGTTGAACAGGTAAAATTAAATGGATCTTTGAGATAAGTCTGAGAGAGTCACTTAGCCAAATTTCACTGAAGCAGATTGGAAGCTGGCATTATCAGTAGAGATTGAGAATGCTTTAGAAGCTCCAATTCAAACAATTCAAGCTTTTAGCATTGCTTCTGATAGTGCCCAAGTTCACATTTTATTTTTATTTTTTTTATCAAATTCTTATAAAGAATCACAAGAAAAAATAAATCATATTTATTGAATATACCCTATAAATGTAGTCAAGAAACTTAAGATTTAGTCTTAAAGTTTCCAAATATAAAATTTGTTGATGATAGAAAACAAAGAGTGATGGTTAATTGTGGGTTTTGCTTCATTTTAGAAAAGCACTAGAAATTCTAAGTTGTATTTTCCCTCTATACCATACTTATCTCTGTGTTGAAGTAGTTACAGCAAGGTATGTTCATGGATCAATAACTTCAAAATAATTATGGACCAGTAACTATGGTCACCCTGAATTTTCACACCATCAATAACCAAAAATTGGTGATGCCTCATTCTTTATTATAATATTTTTATTTTGTCAAGAGGAAAAATAACTATAGTTGAGATGTACTTGAGAAAATAACAAGGATGGATCTGTGTTTTATCTCACCAAAACTGTAGCCAGTGGTTTTATTTTCCCTTGAAGCTGACTTTTCTTTCTGGAATTAACCACAGAATTCACGTTGACTTACTCTTATCATTGTGAAAACTCATATTGTATTAGTTTTATTCTCTTAATTTGGCATACATATAACCCAATCTTATCAAAGTGGTATTTAAACTTGTCAGTCAATTTTACCAACAAGAAAACAAATTGCTTTGAGTTTTCTGTTTTCTTTGAGCCTACAGTTGGTGATAGCATACTTTTTCATCCTTTAAAATATTTTCAATCTCAAAGTTTTGCATACCTTGTCTCCTTTAAAAATTACAAACATTGCAAAGTAAAATCCCAGTGCCATTTTAAACCTTTTCCTTCTATCTTCCATCTGGTGTCCAGTCAATTTCAGAAATATACACAGATCTGAGGACATGTCTACATAAAATGTTTTTAAGATAAGTTGAATCCAGAACTGTACCACTAATCAACAAATCAACACAATATGGAAGTTTGTAAGGGATTCGCCCTTAGTATAATTCTCAGTACTAATATCCCAAGACCTCCAACTTCTATGATTGATTCTAGGTTAGAATTCCCACTGTCTGGGATGTTCTTCTTGATCTCAAAGTCTATGCCATGGGTAGAGAAAGCTGTGAGTCAGTGTTTGTAATATGTCTTCTGGACAGAAAGTAGAAAGAAATGATCATAGCTATGGCAAAATCTGGTGAATATCTTGAGGTCAATAAATGTATTTCTGATTTTGATTCAAATTGTGCCAGTATTTCCATAACAGGGAGTGGCTGAGTCATATAATAGTGAAGGAATTTCACCTTTCCATTTTTTTCTCATTGTGTTCTAGTTACATGATTAATTTGCTTATGCCAAGATTTTTCATTGTCAGATGAGAATTTTTCAGGACCTGCTTTAAGAACATCATTGGTAACTGTAGCATGAAGTGAAGGGCAATAATACCTATAAATATGGAAATGTGCCTATAAGAGTAACAAATATTAAGTACTGGATAATAAACTTGGGAGGGTTGACATTTCAAGCTGCCAAAAATGAAAATATTCTACTTATAAACACTTAGTCTAGAAATATTTCTGTCTATAAATTTTGATGTCTGACTTTGAAATCTATTTGACTATTGTTAGAAATTCATTCTCCTATGATTTCCAGATCCTAGTTCCATATTTCATTATATAACTTCAAATTGAACTGGTACCATGAATATTCTGCTTTAAAGAGCTCCATATTTTTTATCCCACTACAACACGTATGTTCAGTTGTTTCCTCTTAATAATTACCTCCCAAATGCTTGTGTTTTTTGAGAGGTATATAATGTACATGATACTTCTTTCTGACACAGAGCCTGAGTCTAGAGTGTTTACACTGGTTGATGTTTACATTGCCCAAACTCAGTGCCTCAAACACCTCTGTGACCAGTTTTGTCTCCAACCACATAACTCATTTTCTCTAATCTTAGGTCTCCAAAAGGTCTCACAGAGACAATACTATAGTGCAAAGCCAGCTGATAGCAGCAAAGGATTCAAGAACATCATTGGTATCTGGAGATTATTGCTACCTTCTCCTAGGCTGTCACAGATTAGACATTTCTTGAGAGTTAACTATAAATTGGTATAATTCGATCTTTAATCTAATACAAGAATTATCTTTTGAAAAATATGCAAAATAGTCAAGAGAACATGCTGTTGATCTTAGTCTGACTATTGAAACAAGTTGCAACTAAGTGGAGAAAATGCTGCCTATTGGGAGATGAACTTGGATCTCTCTGTAATAGTTTCACAATTCATAATTTACTACTTTAGTCAATTTGCTATCAATTTACTGTAAAAAAAAAAAAGACACCAAAACCAGCATTTTCTAAAGTATTTTATCTGTTAATTTTTAACCAGATGAGACATTCTATACATCAGTGGGTGGCTTTGTTCTAATGTACAGTTATTGTTTGCCAACCTGTATAGATGAGGTGAATGGTTAAGAGTTTGAATGTGTTTTGTTGTCCTTTGTGTCAAGAAGAAAGAAAGAAAGAAGGAAAGAAAGAAAGAAAGAGAGAGAGAAAGGAAGAAAGAAAGAGTGAACTTGACTATAAAGCGCTGTAACATGACATTAAAGATATGTAATAACAATCTCATTCCAAAGACATTTAAAGCTTCGGATTGAGTCTATTGGGACTCAACAGATTAGATGAGGCTCGGGTACCTCCTCATTAGTATACTAGGGTACCAGTTAGAGGCAGCTCTGTGTGGTGATGCAGTGTGTGCCTAGACAAGGTGAACACCCCAAAGCGCCTATGAAGGAGACCATTCACTCTTCTGTACCTCTTTTCTCTTAATAAAGGAAAAAAAATCGCCTTCCTTGCTGTATATCACACTTAAAAGTGTGATGATGAATTGTTATCCATGGAGGATTTTAGAGTTATGTTCAATACTCAAACTATAAAGAAGTAACATTCCAAGTCTATGGCTTGCTAAGATATGTAGTAACTCCTTAAAGGTCTGGAGATATACAAGCTCAGATGTAGGACACCTGAGTAGTATGTCTGGGGACTTGGGTTTGGTCTTCAGGCAACAGAAGGGCAGGGAGAAGAAGGGGGAGCGAAGTTTAGCCAAAGTGAAAGAAAACCTGGTTTTCATTTTCTACTACCAAGCTTTACAACACTGAAAGTGACCTATAAGTGTGAATATTTTAAAGAAAGCTTTATAAATTTTCAAGATGCCAAGAAACTCACTATGGTTGCCTAAGAATTCACTCCATTATATTTTCTTCCCAATATTTAACCACAGTGAGGTCGGCTCATTTCTGGCGTGACTGCAGAGATCTGAGACCTGACAATGGGTACTGGGTAGTAACTGAGAGTTATCTCAATGCATGGAGCTGCCTGTCTCATAGTATAGAAATAATAAACACTGCTGGGTATAGAGAAGATTTTATAAAAAAATTATTGTCATTGAATTCTTGAGTGGTGTCCAACCACAATGACGTCATTGATCAAGAACTTGGGAAGAAATAAGAATGACAAGCTAGCTAGGTCAGGTCTTTCAATATAGGAGATCATGAAGAAGGTCATAGATTGACTTAGGTAGAAAAGGAAAAGTTTTAACATTTTTAAACTAGATCTGTGGAAATGTTTCCATGTTATTTTTATCTGCTTTGTGGAGTTTATGCCCTTAGAACCAAACTAAGAAAAACGTATGTGCTTACATGTATGACTACCAAATATTTAGGTTACTTAAAAATATTTTATTTAGGCCAGGTGGTGGTGGCACACACCTTTAATCCCAGCACTTGGGAAGCAGAGCCAGGTGGATCTCTGTGAGTTCAAGGCCAGCCTGGTCTACAGAGTGAGATCCAGGAAAGGCGCAAAGCTACACAGAGAAACCCTGTCTCGAAAAACCAAAAAAAAAAAAAAAATTATTTACTACATATGAGTCTGAAATTCTTAATAATTAATGTTTTCATTTTCAAGCAATAACATTTAAAGATGCTTTATTGCCACTTTCTTTGAACCAACAGTTTATGGCTGAGGTGTTATGTAATTTCATGTGTGAAAAGCCCGTTAACAAAAAAAAAAATAAGAAAGAACTAAGGTAAAACATTAGTACTGAAATGGTGGAACTATTTAAAAGGATGTCACCTTTTTAGGGATCACCTCTGGCTTAAGTTTGCTTTGCTGCCTCCTTTCCTTTCTAAGAGGTCATCTGCACTGTGGCTGGCACCTCTTAGCTAACTTAGTCTTTAGCAAATCCTACAGGAGTCAGCTCATCATGCCTTCATTGAATAGCTCCCCTATTTAACCTGTAACTGTTGTCCACATGTCAAACACTATATAGTAAGGGACTCAGTCGTATATCCTTATCGTTTTGTTCTATGTGATTCTTGTCCCCAGATGCTCTTTGGTGGAGGATCTGTTGTAGAGAGAAAAGCAGTCAGATATGACAACTTCAGGCCTATGTGGCTTCTTTCATACAGAACTTTACAAACATTGAGTAATTCATGAGGTTCAAGTTAGGTTCAAAAGAAATGTACAAAAGAAACTGTTCTCTTTCATAAACAGACACCATTATCATAAACTAAGAAAAATAAATTCACTCCTAACTTGGGCCACTTGTCATGGTAAGATATATAGCAGGACCATCACAGTAACTATAATAGAGTGCTAAATGGATTGGCAGTCACCTTGAGGTCACTGCATTTGATTGAAAATGTGTTATATACTTTACTGTTGGGAAAAAAAAATATGAGCTCTGTTTCAATTAATGTGTCATCTTGTACTTCTTTCAAGGAGACCAGCTGGATTCAATGTAGGATATTACAAGTTGGTTAAAATCCCATGTACAAATTAAATTTTATGTTTAAAAGATTCTTGTATTTGAACTTAAGAAAAATAAATTATCCTGCTTCACTTTACGTGCTAACAGTAGATTTTCTGATGACACTGAAGTGCTTCACGGTAGCTCAACAATTTCCGTTCCAGGAATATCATCCATCTCTTCAACCTGAGCATGTTTGTTTTGTCTGCTTTCTGTATGGATCTCAGTTTTGTCTAATGCTTTCAATGTAACTTAAGACTTTGAGTGTGGCTTATTCAATGTGCTTCCAAGCAGGCAGTGGTTTCTGACAAACACTGTTAGGTCATTATTTGTTATATCAAAGTTCCAGTGGCTTCAGAAATCATAGCACCCTGTGATTTTGTGGTGTCTGGGTTTGAGTAGTATTGTTGAGAACTGTAACTAGTGATTGTTCCTGCACACTTTTAAAATAAAAACATGTTTTTATCAAGTACTCTGTATATTAAAATCAACTTTGTGTGTACACTGATGTTGAATGCGCAAAGAGTGGAGAACTAGATATGGATAAATCAGCATGAAACGTTTGCAACATTAAAAACGGAATCCATTTAGAGTGGGGTAAACATTACTTGAATTCATCCCAGTGACTTTTATTCATCTCTCTAAATGTCCTAATTCATTATTTAAAAGCTGAGCTTTTCAATTGATATTCTCTAATAGTTTTGAATGATACATTCATTGAAATGAGTTCACATGTTGAGGTGTTCCCTAGTCCATAAGCACTTCTGAGTTCTTTATCCATAACAAAATGCTGCACCATAATGGACTCCAGTTTGATAACAGACTTGGTAAAAGGCTGGCAGTTCAAGGCCCATTCTAAACCACACCTTCCCTTTCAATGTTCATTTGGCAAAGTTGCTTTGTTCCCAGAGTCAGTCTCTTTCCATATGCTGCTTAGACAGGCTTTGCCAAGATAATGATGAAGTTTTAATTTAAAGATCAACAAGGCTCCCTGTGTAAGCTAGGAAATCCTTGGCCTCTCCATTTTGACTTTGCTGCCCAGCATTGCAGTAGTGCACAGGCAGAATCTTTTGCTTCTGGCCTCATCCTAGATCAGTCAATTCAAATCTCTAAGGTCTTGCTTTCCAAATGTTTTATAGAACTTTTTAAGGCACAGTATGTGCCATATGAGAGAAAAACCAGAGAATCCTGACATTTGTTTTCTGTAATTATGGGACTACTGTGTTTAAACTGCATTTGTGATATGTTGTATTATTCACAGTTCTCTATTCTAAGGAAAAATTTACTTTCATGTGTTGCTGCTTCTGCAGAAAGAATTAACCAAATGAAGAACATGGGCATTGCTATTCTGTTGGAAATGCACAAAAGCAGCACACACCGAGGTTTAGAGGCCAACACACTGATTATGATTTCACTAAGCCAGTCTGCTTCCTGGAGTGGTTTTGTTATGCTAATCTCATTTTTGCAATCATCTTTGCTTTGGACCATTTTCATAAGTCTCTGAAAGACGAGGGACTCTTTTATACTAAGTGTCTGAAGACAAAACAACCGAACAAAACAAAACAAAAAAAAAGCAGCAACAGCTGTAAAGTTGCAACAGACCTCCTCGGTGTGTTCAATTCACTAGAGAAACTCCACAGTGCATGCACTCATCCTGGGAAGTGACCCAGACAGAGAGATAAAGAGCCCTGTCATTTAACACACTGGACACAGATGCAGACCACCCTACTCCCACCCAGAAACCTAGGCCAATTTTTCTCTTCTTCTGAGTGAAGTGTATCATGAGGCCACTGGAGCCGTATAAAGCAAGAACACTTAAAGGAGCCATTTAGGCATAGTTTACCCCACCCCCACGGCCCCTTCCAGAGAAAACTGAAGAAAGAGGAGAACCATACAGGCTCCTAAGCTTATCCTAAATGAGCTTAATCCTTGGTTTTCCCCAACACACAAATGAGATGGTTTCCATGAAAAAAATATAAAAGACTATAAATGTGGAAGGGGATTTGTGTACAAAGATGATAGAACTAATTGTTTGGTCCCTAGGCCATGGACATACCCAGACTTTTGCTCCTTGGAGACTACTGGGCCTGCCTGAGAATCAGCATGAACCTCTTTCTGGTCCGGTAATAGTGTCTGCTTTCCTCATTTTCTGTTCTTCCTGTTTCTGCTTAAATATACTTGCAAAGAGAAGCATTCTTATTTTAAATGACTGCCTGTTTAAATCACTGATGAATAGTTACTACTATATCACCCCATCTAAAAGGGGTAAAGCCATCCTGGCAACTGCTTGTCCCTGTAGGCAGCTTCATATTTTCTTTGCAATCCATCAGACATCTCTGACTTTATTATCTTCCCTGTCAGTAGAATGTATGTTCTTTACAGTTCTGGGGATGGACCCCAGTGCCTGAAGCATGTCAGGCAAATGCTTTACCACCGAGCCACACCTCCACCCTGTTAGATACTTTAGGAATATAAATAGAGACATTTATATTTTTTTTCTTTCCGACTCTTTCCTTCTTCCCTGTGCCTATTACCACATCCTCTTGTATCTCTGGCATTTAGAACTGGGTCTGACAACCGAGAGACATTCAAGAATATTCCTTGTAAAAATAAATGTGTAAGTCTTTCTTGAGAACACAAGTGGGTGAAATGTAGAATTACCTACAGCTAATTCTTCTTCCTCCTCCTCTTCTCCTTCTCCTTCTTCTTTCTTTCTCTTCCCTCCCTCCCTCCTTCATTCATTCATTCCTCCTTTTCTTCTTGTCTCTTTATCCTTTTCCCCTTTTCCATATGTAATGTCTTATTGGAGTAACTATGTATACAATGTATTGTACATATTTAAGTTGTACATTTGCCTAACTTATTATGGAGGGTACCTGTGAAAATTTGCCGTCATGAAGATACTGACCTCTTGATGTTTCTCTGTCCATTTTCAATTCTTATTCCTCTACAGGCACCAATTTGTTACTAGAAAAACATATGGTATATTTTTATTTTACTCTGGCTTCCTTTTACTTAGCATAATAATTTGAGATTTTATTAGGGGTATGTAATTGATTGTTGGTGGCTTGGATCTTTCACAGGTGACAGCCCAGCATATAGGTATGCCACATTTTATTTACTCATCTGCCAGTGGGCATTGTTTGTTTTGATTTTAGCTTTTGGCTCCTATAAAGATGTGATTAAAAATAACATAAAAACCTTACTGTGTACAAAGAGCTTCAGTGTCCCTTCAGCAAAAACTAAGCAATTGAATGGCTAGATTGTGTGACAAACGTATGCTTAAGAAATTGTCAGTTTTCTAATGTGGTTTCACCACTTTTCTGGTCCTGTCAGGAGTGAATGGATCAGTTCAGTTGTTCCAAATCTTCAGTACTGGCAGTCTCTCTAATTTCCACTATTCTAGAGTATTAGCCAAATTTTGTCCATCTTTGGGTATTCCCATGATACCCAGTAAGTTGGAAATGCTTCCTAACAACTTTTGAAAATCATTAAGAGTCTTCAATCGATCTCTCCTTAGTTGTACCTTTTGGGGTCTAATTTTTTGTAGCTCTATCTTATATCCTAAGTAATTAATAGAATCTCCTCTTTGTATTTTTTCAGGAGCAATTTGCAGTCCCCAGTGAGGCAAAACTTTTTTTTTATTCTTTTAAATATGCTTTCTAATGTGTCTAACTTTGGATCAGCTAATAGGATATCATCCATATAGTGATAAATTATGGATTGTGGAAACTTTATATGAATTATCTCCAATGGTTTTTGTACAAAGTATTGGCACAAGGTAGGGCTGTTTAACATTCCCTGTGGGAGGACCTTCCATTGATATCTCTTGACTGGCTGGGAATTGTTATAATTAGGTACTGTGAAGGCAAATTTTTTTCTATCATTTTCTTGTAAGGGTATGGTAAAGAAACAGTCTTTTAAGTTGATAACTATTATAGGCCATTCTTTGGGTAGTAGAGAGGGCAAGGGCATCCCAGTCTGTGGGGAGCCCATCAGCTGAATTACTTTATTAATAGCCCTCAGATCTGTCAGCATTTTTTAATTACCAAATTTTTTTTTTAATAACAATACAGAAGAATTCCAAGGGCTGGTAGATTCTTTAATGTGTTAAGCATTTGACTGCTCTTGAACTAGCTGTTCTAAAGCTTGTAGCTTCTCTTTTGTCAAAGGTCATTGTTCAACCCAGACAGTTAGCCATTTTAAAAGTAAGGCAGTTGGTACTTCTGAGAGTTCAACAGCAGTTGTGCTCTGTTTGTGTACAGCCTGAATGGTTGGTGACTGTTTTTTATAGCATGCTATGATATTATTCCTAGAAACATGCATTGGTCTGTATTTTTTTTTCTGAGAGTGTAGGATTTTTAATCTGGGTATTCTACTGCTGTAACAGATCTTGGCCCCAAAGATTTACTGCTACATTTGTTACATATGGCTTCAGCCTTCCTCTCTGTCCTTCTGGCCCTATGCATTCAACCTATCTCGAACTCTTTTATCTGAGATAGGGTTCCAATCCCTAGAAGGTGGACACCTACCTCTTGAAGAGGCCAATTCGGATGCCTTGATTTTGGTGTAGTTATAGTCACATCCACACCTGTGTCTACCAGGCCCTCCAGAACCAGGCCATTAATTTGAATTTTAAGTTTTGGTCTTTATTTATGGAAGTCTGTCAAAATATTTGTTTTATTGTATTCTTTGGAAATTGTGATTCATCTATCAGAGCTGTTTTATCATCCATTGTAGTATTGGTTTTTACATTAGGCATTGGTTTATTCAGTTGTCCTGGAGAGGAATTTCTTCCACAGTGGATGGAAATGTTTGTATCACATTTGATTTGGGAGCCTGCAAGAGGCCCCCTGGGGTGTTTCCCACCAGTAAAGGGTTGCCTCGTATATCTATTTTTGATATGTACTTGCTGGTCCAATGTTGGCCTTTGCCACCTCTTCTACATAATCCTGGAGGTTGAGGTCTCCTGTTTGGACTAATTTTAGAAGTAGTATTACCTCTAGGAGCACCCCATGTACAGTTTTTACTTATATGACCTGGTGTACCACATTAAAACGTTTGGTACCACGGGGCCTTCTTCACCTCTGGGATTTGTCTCTCCTATCCAAGCCTCATTAATGTAGTTAAGAGACTCAACACCATTAGTATACTGAATCCATTCTTCCAAAGGAGCTGATCTGACCTTTAATGGTGTAAGTATTTTTTTTACATTCTGTATTAGCATTGTCAAATGCCAAGGACTCAGTTAATACTTTTCTTAATTCTTTATCTGACACAGCTTTTGTTATAGCTGTGTTCAGCCTTTGTAAAAAATCAGTGAAGGGTTCATGCAGTCCCTGAAATATCTTTGTATATACCTTAGTTGGTTTTCCAGGTTCTGGAATTTTTTCTCAAGCATTTAGAGCTGCTGTATGGCATAGGGATATTGTATGCCCCTCATAATTGGCATGTACATTCCTGTCAGCAAAACATTCCTCACCAAGTATTTGATCTTGGGAGATCACAAAACCTCTGAGTTTACCTTGTTGTCCTAAATTTCTTGCCTCTTCTCTCAACCAGTTTTTCCACTGTAACTGCTGGTTATATTCTAAAACAGCTGAAATTAACTGATGCCAGTCATATGGAATGATTCTATGTGAGGTAGACCATGAATTTAACATCTGTCTTACATATGTGGAGTGTATCCCATATATAACTACTGCTTCCTTTATATTTTTAAAGTCCCTTGTTGAAATTGGTTGTAATGTATATGTCATATATGGCTCAGAGTGTGTATCATCTGCTGGCTTCTCATGGATGATAACAGGATAAGCCATTGTATGAGAGCCATTTGGAGATGTTACAACCTGTATAGTCTTGCCCTTCTGCTTATTAGGTACCTTGTCATGTTTACTGAGAGTTTCTTCCAGGGCTTGCAAACGAGCACCTAGGGTCTGTTCTAGGGAGTGAACCTCTTCTCTTGCAAGGGATTCCCGATTTCTCATGGAATCATGGAAGTTTTCATGTTCTTTAGAGACACATGATTCCATGGACCTTATCTTATCAATTAATGATAATCTTTCTTCCTTATATAGTGTCTGAGTAGCCACAACTTCACTCTGGAGAGTTAGTGTTCTATCCATTAAATATTCATATTTATTATCAATAAAATCAATTTTGAGTACAAGCCTGTTTTGTAAATCCTGATTACCAGATTCCAGAGAAAGAATCTTTTTCCTAAAAGCCTTCATTGCTATCTTTGAAAGCCTGTATCAGTCCCAATAATGATTCATCTTTGTTCTTATTATTAAACCAGTGTTTGAACACTGTGTGAATTATTATGAAGAATGCCAAAATGGTACAGGCCAGATATGCCTTAGGGAGGTCATATATTTCCAGGAAAACATCATTCATCATACAGGCAAAAAGGTTTTTAAATTCTTGTGAGGTAATGTTGTTAGCCATATTACAAGAATCACTCAAAATTTGTTAGTCAGTTTTAAGGTGTGAAATTATCAAGTACTTTTACTTGAAATAAGACGTCGGTTAGTCTATCTTACTTTTCTGTGGTTTTGGGGGGTGTAGTAGCACTTTTCAGCCAGCAGGAGGTGTTTATATAGCTCCAAAGCAGGTTCTGTTAAATGCCTTGGCTGGTGGCAGAGTGAGCACAGGCAGTAGGCAATTCTTCTGGTGACTCCCTGGAGCTTCAGGACGTGGAGAGTTCCAGGCCACTCTAAGCCCCTCTCTGCCTCTGCAGACAGGAGGTCTGCCAGCAGGCACAGCTCCAAGCCCTCTCTGTGCCTAAGTAGGGTGCCACTGGGGGGACAGTGCCGTAATTATTTTAACTAGGTGAAACTGTGGAAACCTCGGGCTAGAATGGGGAGCCAGCACTCAGGGAGAAGGGGAAATGCCTCACTCACAGCAGTTTCGCTGGTCTGGGGGCGAAACTTACCGTGGAACTGAGACTGGATTTTCCTGGTTTTACAGAGCTCTACAGGCAGTACCCTGCAGCTTCAAGTGCCCGCCAGCCTGGAGGAAGCTGAGGGTGGGAGTCACCCAGGCCTTCAGAATTTGCCCCACATTGGGCAAAAGATATTGGTGAAATTATTAAGGCCACTCCACATAGTTAAAAGGGAGGTTTATTTTGTGAGGTAACTTACAAGTGAAAGGATAGTTTACAGTGTCTGGGAAAGGTGTAGCACAGTCCGGCGGTGTTCTCTGGAGAACTCTGCTCGGTCTATCTCCAGTGTCCAGGGTCCAGGAACCAAGAGAGCCAGTGCATCCAGATCTCAGGTCTTCAGGGTCCTTTCTTCACCCTGCCTTTTAGGCATGACAGTTACCGAAGCCTCAATGGAGGTTGGGACTTCCAGATCAAAGCTGGAATGGCTACCCACTACAGTTGAGTGGTTAGCTCCTAGTGATTTTAATTTGTCATTTTCTAACAGCTAATGTATTAAGCATCTTTTGTGTTTACTTGTCTTTAATATATCTCATTTCATAAAGTAACTGTTGAATAATTTTTGCCTATTTCTATCGTATTTTTATCCTATATTTTAGTAAGTATATAGTCCAGACTTTAAAAAAAAATCTATGCATACTGTGGAGGAGGGCTTCTCGAATTCCACAGCTATGGTGGTTTAAATGAGAAATGACCCAGCCTGCCACCAGAGTCTCAGGCATTTGAACACTTGCTCTCTGGTTGGTGGCACTATTTGGGAAGGTTGCATTAATACAGCCTTCCTGGAGGAAGCAGATCATTAGGGGGATGCTCTTTGAGACTAAGAAGGCTCTGTGCCATCCAGTTCACTCTCTCTGCTTTGTGCTAGCTGTTGAAGATGTGCTATCAGCTTCCAGCCCCTGCTATTATAGCATCCCATCATTATGGACTCTATCTGGAACAGTAAGCCCAAATAAACCTTTTCTTCTGTAAGTTGCATTGGTCATGGTGTTTTATCACAGCACAGAAAAGTAACAAAGACAATGGCTTTTTTTTTCTCTTTTTCTCCACCTCCCCCTTTGGTTTGCTTAATGGTGCTTTCCAATGAACACTGATCTAATTTTAAGGAATCTAGTGATGATTTTTATTATTTTGTGGCTCCTATTATTTGTGGGAAACTGTAAAATCATCCCTACTTTACTGCTGCAAAGACAATTCCTCCTAAAACTTTATTTTTGCTTTACATTTAGTATTTAGAAGATTGTCATTTTAAATATGATCATTGCATGTGAGTGACTATCAATGTTTTCCCCCAATCAGGAGTTCCCAATGTCTTTAGTAACACTAAGAAGAATTTCTTTTTCCCATGTGATTGGATTTTACACTTTTGTCAAAAATAAATTCCATATGAACTTATTTTGGATTTCTTCTTTCCATGTATTGATGTAATTTTTTCCTTTAACTGTTAATGTAATGAGTTTTGCTTGTTAACCTTACAATCATTGACTTTTAACTTATATTAGTAACATTTTACTTTTCCAGCTTGGGTATAATCAATAAATTAAAAATGTATATATTTAAGGTATATAACATAAAATTTTGATACTCATAAACCATTATAATTATCACTATCAAGTAAATAAAAATATACATCACTTCATGTATATTTTGAAGATTTAGGAACTTCTCTCAGTTGATTTACTGGCTCTCAGATATCTGGAATCTAATAGTTTTGGGTCATTAGAGTTCTCTGTACCAACTGTAAGAGATACAAAAGAAAAGTCTGACCTTTTCCTTTCTCACGTGTATGCCTCTTCTGTTTCTCTTTCTGTTACCTTTCTTTTTTTCTAGCCATTGTTACAGTGTTTATAGGTAGTGACAGCAGGCATCTTTGCTTGTTTGCCCTGTTGCTGGAGGTTAGTTTTTCCTTATCATATATATGAACTAAAAAAGGTTGTCGTGAATGTTCTTTATCACAATCACAAAGTCCCTTTTGTAGCAGGAATCTTAAAAGTTCTTATTAATAAAATCAAACCTGAGCCAGGTATTGGGGTGAACGCTGGAAAATCAGAGAGACAGAACAGGCCACAGCCACCTCACCTCACCAGTTCCTCAGCTGATCCTGTTTCCTCAGACTGGAAGCCTCTGAGTCCTCATCCAAAATGAATCTCAGCTGAACTGGTGCTCAAAAGCCTGAAAGCTTAACCAGCCAAATGCTTCTAGTTTCTGGTCTTCACGCCTTATATATCTTTCTGTTTTTGCCACCACTCCCTGGGAGTAAAGGCTCACTTCTTGGGATTAAAGGCGTGTGTCACCATGCCTGGCTGTTTCCAATGTGACCTTGAACTCACAGACATCCAGAGGGATTTCTACTTCTGAAATGCTAGGATTAAAGATGTGTGTGCCACCATTTTCTGGCCTTTGTATCTAGTGGCTGTTCTGTCTCTGACCCCAGATAAGTTTATAAGGGTGCACAATATTTTGGGGAACACAATACCACCACACCCTTTGATTCTGTTTTTCTAAGAATTTTTTGTCAAAAATGAGCGAATTTCTTCAAGTACTTATTTATTTTTAAAAATAATCACATATCCTACCTTATTGTTGTATGTGGTAGAATATACTAGTTGATTTTCTAATGATAAACTAATCTCACATGTTTAAAATACATACCAGTTTTCCAGGATGCTGACAGGATACTTTTAAAACACACCTTAGTTTTCTAGCATAGGCCCTTATAACAGAAGGCAGACTAACAAGGAAACACACACACATTTATTTAAACTTTACATCATATAGATACCTTCAGAAGCAAATGCAGACATGAATAAAGGGATAAAGCTATGAGCTCAATGGTAGATTTGATGATGAGGTAGATAGGGAATAACCTGCTTGCTCAGATCTTTTCTGTGACCCTGAGTCTTCAAAAGGCAATTTCTTTCTTCTTGCTATAAGAATGGTACTCCCCAAATGAGGATGACATAGACAAAGATGAGAAAAACCCTTCCTAGGTTTTGTTACTTGCTTCAGAATATAAAGGGGGGACGTAAGAGTAATGTCCTGTTTCTCTATTTTCTCCCAGCACTCTCTCCCCCCACCCCCACCTGATCCCTCCTGTTCCCATCTCCACCTGACCCCCAGTTCACCTGTGAAATATATTCTATTTCTGCTCCCCAGGGAGATCCATATATGACTTGAAAAAAAGAGGGGGAAGTCAGTAAAATAATTCCTAATGATCCTAATGATACTCTGCTATCTTCATAAACCAGAGCCTAGCATAATCATAATCAGAGATGTTTCATCCAGCAACTGATGGGAGCAGTGGCAGATAGCATAGCCAAATATTAGGCAGAGCTCTGAAAATCCTGCAGAAAAGGGAGAGTAAGGATTATAGGAGCCAGAGAAGTCAAGGACACCAGGAGAACACAATCCAGAGAACCAACTAAGCAGAGCTCTTAGGGGCTCACAGAGACTGTACCAACAATCAGGGAGTCTGCATGGGCCTGAGCTAGGCCCTCTGCATATATGTTATGGTTGTATAGCTTGATGTTCTTGTGGAACACCTAACAGTGGGAGTAGGGGCTGTCTCTCACTCTTTGCCTGCTCTTGAGACCCTTTTCCTCCTACTGGGTTGCTTCATCCAGCCCTAACATGAGGGGATATTCCTAGTCTTGTTATAAATTTGATATGCCATGTTTGGTTGATATCCCTTGGAGGCTCTTTTCTGAAGGGAAATGAGGAGGAGTGGATCTAGGGGAAAGAGGAGGTAGCAGAGAAGGACTGGGAGGAGTGGAGGGAGAGGAAATGTCAATATATTGTATGAGAGAAGAATAAAAAAAAGTTATGCAATATTTCCAGGACTAAAGTATCTGGATGGATTTATAAATAGATCACTTTACCTCACCTGCACATGCCTTGAAATACTGAAAGGGTAACACATATTCTTTATGGCACATGGACAGAGAAGCATCTTTCCTGAGAGGATAACCAAAGGACTAAAGGAAAGTTTCCTTTTGAGTGACTATAATGGCTACTATTATGTCAACTTGACACCAGCTAGAGTCATCAGAGAGGAGGGAGCCTCAGTTGAGAACATGCCTCCCTAAGATCCGGCTGTAAAGCGTTTTCTTAATTAGTGATCAATGCAGGAGGACTCAGCACAAGTGGCTGGTCCTGATTCTATAAGAAAGCAGGCTGAGACCCAGTAGCTCTCTGTTTCTTCAACTGAAGCATGGTCTGCTTTCCTGAAAGTCAGTATTTCTACAATTACAGTTTGTTTTAATTCATAGCACTCAGAAACCTCACCTTAAATGAAGGCCGGCATCAGAATTTAAGCACACTGTCAGAAAAACACCTGGTGTAAAGTGGCAATTAATGAGGCAGTTCCACGTACTTTATCTGATCGTCAAAAGGGGTTTATTTCGAGTTAATTTACAACAAGCAAAGGCAGTTGGTTACAGGATCCAGGAGAGATGAGGCCCAGTCCAACAAGGTTCTCTGGAGAACTCTGATTTGGTGCACAGTACCAGCATCCAGCATCCAGGATCACGAGGTAGCCAAGAGAGTGAGCACATAAACATTCCAGGTCTTAAGGAGTCTCCCCTCGGCCATGGCCCAGGGTTGGGGGGGGCAGATACCTAGCAGTTACCTGCAGCCTACTAAGGGTGGTGCCTCAGGGGTAAAGCACAGACAACCACCCCTACACCAGGCAAACATTCCAGATCATAAATTGTGATTCTTCCTGGCTGTAGACAGCAACCATTGTTCCACTGAACTGTAATATTTACATTTTTATTGAGATATGTGGTAACAGCACTGTGTTCTATCCTTCTACCTAATTATTTTAGATAACATTTATATCAAGAAGAAAATAAGTAACAAAGTAAAATGCACCACTTGTATCATCTATGTGTTTATGTGTGAAGTTTTCCTCTAGAAATTGAACTTCTAAAGAACAATGATATGTGTCATAGTAAGATATTAATATATAAAGGCTAAATTAAAATACATCATCCATTCATACACATTGACATCCTTCTTTTCACATGTACATATAAAAACCACTTTCAAAGCTCAAATCTGAAAACTTTAAAAGAGGTGCTTTAGTAAAATATCTTAGTATATGGATCAGGTTTTATTTTATTTTTTAAGTTTAAAGTAGAATTCATCTTCCATCATAGGAAAGTACCTGGTTTCTTAACTTAAGCTTTGAAAATGAAAAAAAAAAAAAGTTTCTTCTCTCCAGCAGACATTTGTTGAATTGCCTGTAATATCACCTTCCTATAAATTGTATTGATGTACAATAAGTTACATTTAAATAAACACTGGCATGATGTCGTTTTAACTTGGGAGGTGAAACTGCATTTCAAGGAATAAATAAGATCCTCATAGTCCTTCTCCATCAAAGCTTCATCCAGCCTGTTCACTTCCGTAGCCTGATCAGCATCAGATAGGGAGAAGCACCTTCAGACTTGAATTCACTGCAGAAAAGACAATATACATTATCAGAGTGGTACAAGGTCTAGTCCAGTAATGCAATGACTATGCCATCATCATCCCCACCTCAACTGCCACCATACTGCAAAATCTGATCTCAGAGGTAGCCATTAATGTATCTATTCTGATGGAGTTCCCATGGGAGACAGTGAAATCACATTGGGAAGGCATTTATCATCAGCCATTTCAGCTAGGCTGAGTGGGGCAAGAATGAGGAGGCATGGGAGAAAGCATGCGTTAGAGTCTTTCCACTCAGTGGAACTACACAACAAAGTAAACTGAAAATGAGAAAACTCAGACATTTGCTCCTGAAGTGTGTAGCACTTCTGTGGGTTTCTTAGGGCCTGAACCTTCTCCCTTTCTGAGTGAGTCTAGTATTTAAAACTACACATTTGTGCTTATACACATACACACATATGCACACATCGATAAATGCATGCATGTGTTTTGTTTTGCAATATGGACCCTTATCTCAAGTAGATCACCTCTTGTATTCAGCAAGAGAAACAGCTCTATGCTTTAATGGTTCAGGGGTAAAAAAAATCTTGTGGGTATGTAGTGAGATATAGGATAGAACTAGATCTTGGGGGAAACATGATTGATTTGTCCAAACAAGTTTTAAATGTTACCTCCCTCAAATTATAATTCCATTTTATCTTGGAAAACCTAGGCTTAATTTACCAAACCATATTGCAATTACATTTTTAAAGCAGCTAGCCAATTCTATTTTGAAAAGGAAGATCAGACTTTATTCCCTCAACACAATAATATCTATTTCTTTAAAACAATGCAGAATGTCCAGTTTCAACATTTCAGTTAGGAAATTTCTCTTAGTTGACTTTTTTCTAAGTCATAGAAAGAAAACAAACTCTTTAAAAGTATACTCTTGAAGCTGGGCAATGGGTACAATCCCAGCACTTGGGAAGCAGAGGCAGGTGGATCTCTGTGAGTTTGAGGCAAGCCTGGTCTATAAAGTGAGTTCCAGGACAGCCAGCGCTGTTATACAGAGAAACCCTATCTTGAAAAATCAAGCCAAAACAACAACAACAAAAAAGTGTCATCTTGAGCTGTTTATTAATTGTAGCTAAAAGCCACCATCAAAGACCCTTCTCTCCAGCACACCTCTGTACCAGCCAGATTTGCAGCATTCAATTCAGAAATCATTGTAAAGAGAAATAGTCGGTGCTTCCTCCACAACCCCAAGCTGGTTCTGTTTCCTACAGGGTCCAAGCCACTTAACTGTGACATGAAGCTCACCAAATTCCAGAAGGCCACAGTTATGCAAGGAAGGGAATAGAACACTGGCCATCCTCCCTTCTCTAGGAAAGCCCATGTCCTCTTGGAGTGCCTCTAGGGCTTCCTTTCTTTGGAGAAGCTGCACTGCTAGTGACCAGCAAGTTTGAGAATTTAGCACCTGGAGATCTGAGAGGACTTGATTCAGAGTGGTTTCATCTCCACTCTCTAATTATGTACATCATTAGCAAACTGAATCATTGTCGCCAGGAGTTTTAAAGAGAGAGATGAATCTGTCTGAATTCCTAGACTGATGTTAATCATAGTGAGCCTGATTTTTCCACCTCAGGCCCTGTGCCCAAGAGTCTAAGAAAATGAGATTCTTCCCTGCAGGGACCAGACAGTGGAATTCAAAAGCAGCTACAACAGGAAGTTTTTAATCACTTTTTAAACGATTCGTGTAATTACAGGCTATGCTTTCTCTTAAGTGATCATTTCCTAAAGCTTATGGAAATGAGGTTCGAGCCCAGATTCAAATTCTGAATCAGCCAACAACAATAAATATCATACACAAAGAAATGTGTCTGGTTTTAAGTATCATTTTGATTGCTTTCTTGGGTCATCATCCCTGCTTGAAATCATCCATTTGGAGCTGGTAGTTTCTGAAGTTACATGTTCTTAGGAGTACAGAAAAAAAAAAAAAGAAATAGGAGGACTTGGTGGTTTCCTGGGAATATTTATAATCTATTTGATTGAGGATTGACAAGAAAATTTTAGTTAAGTACTAACAACTTGTGATTAGAACATCCATTAATGACACAAAGAACAGAGCAGCTGAGGAAGGAGAATGCAGGAAAAGTATGTATAATATTTGAAAAAAGTGCTAAAGTTAAGGTTGTCCTTGGTTTAAGGCAAAGAGGGGGGAAAGATATACAATGTATGCACTTACTTAGTAAGTGCTAATATATCCAATTTCAAGTAGGCAGTAGTGGATAAAATGAACAATTCTGATCAGTATTTGGGCAGTAGATGGTGTGGTGGTTAATATTCATCATGAACCTGATGGATTTAGAGCAACTTAGAAGACACACTTCTGAGGATGTCTCTCAAGACACAATTTAAGGTGGAAGATGGGGCTGAAGGGAAAAAGATCTTACCTAGTAGAAACAGCCTTAGATAGTGATGTCTTAGGAGTTTCAGTCCAATGTGCAACCTTGGTTTTCAGTTCCTTATTCTAAAAGTGGAAAGCAAAAGGCTGAGAGATCAGACAGCAAACCTGCGTATTGCCTACATCTTCAATGCTTCATCTCTACTCCCCACCTGCCTCACACCAACTGAGTAAGTTTGCTGTGCTTATTTTATTAGAATCAAGGAAAACAATATTAAATCCACCCTGAAAAGTACACAATGCATCAAGGGGCTAAAATATACCCTGCGATTCCTCCTTCCCAACTATTTGAGTTTACAGAGATTTCTTTACATGGGCAAATGAAAATAATCTTAGAGATACACATGATGCTGATTACATAATTATCTTTTTTATGCAACCACTTGATTATAAACCCTGTAAAAATAGGTTCAGTCTCTCCTTAATAGTTCATGGTGTCTTCATCTTCAAGTTTCTCCTTGAAAGTTGATATTCTTTATATCTATACTCCTGATAAAGATATCAGTCTTACCTCTATTATATAAGTACTATAATAAACAAAAAACATATGATCACATCTTCAATCTATTTGATAGGTATTATTATATAATTACATAACTCCGGGAGACAATACAACACCTGACAGCAGGTAAGAGAAAATGTTACCAGGTATAATTTCCAGTAGTGTCAGTCACCATCTGTGTGCTGTCATTTGGCTTACTTAGCTTCTGTATGTCTAATTTTGTCATCTATGTAGCAGATACCCCACAGGAGCACTTTCTTTCCAGGTTTGAAATGACATAAAGGTATAGAAATTACTCATTCAGACAGTCTCCATCACAGGTGTTAAGTCTTATAGACAACTAGTTGTTATAATAGTCTACTTAGCATTTTCATCCCGAAAAGATAATGTTCTGCTATGTTATGCAGCTTTCAGGGTGTATTTGTCTATCTATTTTCTATATTCTAAGAGAATGACTGCAGCAAACTTACTCCTAGTGAGACTGAAAGGTGCTGGTATAATTGTTTCACATATCTGGAACATGAAACTTTAAAAAGTGAAAGATCACCACCCATGTTGAGTTGCCAGTTGGCTGCAATGACAGGTCAGATGTCATTAAACTCAAGATTTTTCTAATCATACACATCTACAGAATTGAGCCCTACCCAGGGAGATAATTCCTTTCTAAGATGCCATATGCTACCAAACAAAACAAAAATCCATTGCCAGGTATGGGTTACATCTTCTCCAGCTGTTGGCCACTAGTATACCGTAGACCTCTCCCTCCAAAAAATTGCAATTATTGCCATTGCTCCTGGTAACTCTCCTGAACTTGGTGGTAAGATCCTGTTCCTGAAGACACCATATACCCGAGTTGTAGAACATGGAGAAACCTAGCAATGCTGACCTGGAAGCTTCATTCCTACTGCTTACTTTTCATGTGCTGGAAGGTGTTCTGTACTCCACTGAGGAAGAAAACAAATCAAGAGTTTTCCCTAGTTGTGAACCGTGGAAGCTACAATAACAACTGTCTTGATAAGATATGCTCATTGGTGTAATTGTGGCATAAATGTTATGGGAGCAACCAACCAGCTTCTGATCAGATTTAAAGTCCACTGCACAAGACGAAACTCATGCCTAATACTGTTAACTGGGGCAAGAACCCATGGATCAGTAGGTCATAGGTCCCAAAGGAAAATGTCCTACTATTACTCTGCTAAGTGAGCATAGTATTAAACTTCTCCCTATTTGTCATTACATCCATAGATTAGTACATCTCTCCATCATCATCAAAGAAGCTTGTTTTTGCAAAGATAGTGATCAACAGAGACTCATACCTAGTCAAAGTGCAGACAATAAGAAACTGTGGAGTGCTCATCCCTAAATGGGACATCTACCTCACACCTCTTTCCCACATGGCTCAGAGATCATCGCAGAAAGGGGTGAAGAAAGATTGTAAGAGCCAGAGGCAGTGAAGGACTGATGTGTAATAGGGCTTTCTAGAATGACAAGGACATTGTACATATAAACTCATGGCGGCTATGACTATATACATAATAACTGCATAAGATCTAGCCAATCAAAATACTAACATGGATTCGAGAGGGGCTCATGAAGTCCCACGTCCAGCTGAGGAGCTATTGACTACTGGTGACTGATGGGAGAGGGATGCTGACAGTTTTCTTTAGGGATGTGACCCCGTTATATCTTGTTCTTGCTCCCATGTCTGGTCCTACAGCCATGCTCATACTAATAGCACTAAATGGCCTCAGTGGGTTTAAAAAAGAGCACAGGAAGTTGGTAGAGAAAAGTGGGAGGGGGTATTGGAAGAGTTAGAAGGGAAGGAGGGAGAGTGGATTTAAACGGAACATATGATGTGCCTGTATGAAAGGTCCAAAGGATGTTAAAGTGTCTGGGACTTACACAGAGCTAGGTGAAATGATGATAGCAGAGGCTGTTCTTTTCAAGTCATACGACTAAGATTAAAGAATTTCTGAGATGGCACATATTGATTCAGAAATGCCACTGGTTTGGAGAAATCTGACACCAAAATGTAAAGTTTTGAGAAACAGACAATAGATTTTAACAGAAATCTATCCAAAAGAAACCTATCATTAAGAAAATTAGTGAATGCCCAGCATACAAGACTTTTAATAAGAATTTTATATGCATTACTTTTCTTCATTTGACTGATGCAGCTCTAGACAACATGAGAATTAGGTATTAAAAGATTCTGCATAATAGAGAACAGATTATATTTAATTAATACACATATTATTTATTAACAGAATAAGACTAAATAAACTCAAATTGACAAAGTAGCTGCTTTGGGTAAACAATAGGTAGTACATGCAGCCCTCATAGCCAACTCTGGTATGCGGGCCGGCTATTTGACTCCACAGCCCTTTTCCTTTTCCTGGCAAGGTATTATTTTTCTGCGTGACCACAAAATTTAACTCAGGCTCCTTATTTTGAAAGTGAATAACCAGTGACTGCAAGAGCTACAGACACTTAGGGGTGTCAGAAAGGAGTCCAAGTATGGTAAAAGTGTAACTAGAAAAAAAATCAATGGTCGACTGAACTAAACATTGAGTCTCATTACCGCCCCCCCTCCCAGTAATCCACTACCTGTCACATATACAACACTCAACCAATAGCAGGAGCATATGAAGAAGCCAAAGGAAGCATTGAAAACTTCTTTTACAATATGTAGAAAATAAACATGCATTTTAAATAAATATGCATTTTAAGTAAAACAGGGAAAATTGCATGGCTGTGGTTCCTACCATGTAAGCCTGGGGTCATCAACATCACCTGGGAACTTGTGGGCTCTACAAAGCCTTCATCCCCAAGGCCACCTGGAATCAGCACCCATATGCCTGCTGATGAATATGATAAAACTCAGCAGGTCCTTTAAGGGTTGGTCAACTTTGAGAAGTAGTAGACTAAGTGAATCACTGTCTCCGGCATGTATTAGAACTATGAGGAGAGCTTTAAGAAGGAAAATATGGCCAGCATCACTAGACACTATTTCACTGTAATCTCAAGAGTTAAGCATATACATCTCATCCAGAAGATATATTTCTGATATGAGAAACTAATAATAAAACAATGTCTTCCTATTATGAGACAAATCTAACGTATGCACACAATGAGTGTAGGCTCATACCTTAGGCCAAGATTGTAACTGAGAAAAGTCCCCATGTTCAGTACTTCGTACGACAAAGCAGTTGACAACTCAGTGTCACACCGCCATTTGCTGAGTGTGGTGGTTTGAATGTGAATGGTCCCTATAGGCTATATTTGAATATTTGATTCCCAGTTGGTGGACTATTTAGGAAGGATAGAAGGTGTGGCCTTTTGGGAAGAGGTGTGTCACTGAGGGTGGACTTTGAGGTTTCAAAAGCCCATGCCTGGCCCAATCTCACTCTCTGCCTTCTGCCCACAGATCAGGATGTAAGCTCTCAGCTACTACTGTGCCATGCCAGCCTTCCTGCCTGATACCACATTCCTCACCCCTATGATGAGCATGGAGTCACCCTGTAAACAAGACCCCCAGTTAGATGCTTTCTTTAAAGCTGGGCATGGTGTCTCTTCACAGGAGAACAGTAACCAAGACCCCAGGCAACTTTAAACAGATTTCTTACCTTCTCTAAATTTCCTTTCATCGCTTTTAAGATATAATAAGCAAATAAATAAACGAAAACTTTCCCCTGGAGTAACTTGGATGAGTAAAGAGAGTGGGGTGCTTAGTATGACTAAAGAAGATAAGAATTGTCTCTAGTGTAGCTGATAAGATGATACTGTCAGGGTTGGGGATTTAGCTCAGTGGTAGAGCGCTTGCCGAGGACCAGGGTTTGGGCCTCAGCTCCAAAAAAAAAGATGATACTGTCTACACAGTTTATAAAGTCGGTGTGTTTAGAAGGGTTATTTACTTAGAAGGAACCTATTGTGCGTGTGTGTGTGTGTGTGTGTGTGTGTGTGTGTGTGTGTGTGTGTGTGTGTGTGTGATAGACTCAGCCAATGCAGTCATACCATCAGTTTCATAGTCAGCAGCAGGTTTATAGTTTACGCGCTAGCTGGTACACTCTGGTATGTTTCATCCAGGTTAGGAGCTTTGCGGAGAAGAATGTACTAGGAATAAGCTTGGAATTGGCTCACCGTAGCTCATTGCTCACTATATTTAGATACCTCATCAAACATCCCCCACTCTGAGATGCCCTCTCTGACCTGTTCCTCTCTCACTCCTCGTGCTGTCCTATCATCCCCTGAAGCACTTAGTACTTCTGAAGATTATTTGTTTATTCCCTAAGTCCTCAATTGAAATGTAAACTAGATGAAGTCCAGCAAAGCCTGACCCAATTGTTGCACACAAATACACAAAAATGTTTTGTTGAATAAATGAATTAAGCTAATGAAGCTGAGCTGGCAGATGTTTGTTTGGCATGCATGAAGTCTTGGGTTCCACCTCAAGCAGATTATAAATCTTAGACAGGCCTATAATCTCAATACTCAGGAGGAACTGGCAGCAGGAGTATCAGAAATCCAAGGTCATTCTTGGCTATATAGTAAGTTCAAGGCCAGTTAATTAATAAGGCTCGGGCTTTTAAAGCTCCAAGGAAACGATTAAACTACCAACAAGGAAAACATTTATCTACTGAAGAAAATAAATTGGAGACCATAAAGACACTTACTAGATGATTCCAAGCCTTGTCTACAAATGAAAACAAAAAGCACTCCCTGGGGATCAGCTATACTCAGAAAATCTAGGAACACACTAAAAGGGTATTGTCACATCATTGTGAAGAGTCTGTAGCCAACTCACATGTTTCCATGAGGGGCAGCACAGGTCTGATTATGTCCCCACTCACTGGGGTGTCAACAATCCCTGGCTGAAACTGGAATATAAAGGCAAATGACATGGAAAGAGACACACTTTCCTGGGTCTACTACCAGACATCAGAGACAACTAAATCATTGCACAGCATCTAGGAAAAATTAAAATGAACTCATTGAATAACAAAAATCTTCCTTGGAGGGACTCTACTTTTTGAGGACTTTCCCATACTTCCTGTGAGGCAGATGAATCTACCAAGAAAAGCCAGGAAGGGGTTTACAGTAGAGAAAAGGAGTGGATTGGAACACCTTATCACAGGAAATTAAAATATGTTGTCTCTGTTTTTTGTTTGTTTGTTTTGACTTTTTAAATCTTTACAACAACATTTAATTTAAAAATCGTTGTCTATGATGAATTGCTAAGTTAAAACTAACAAAAGTAGAATTTAATACAACTGTAAAATTACTTGAAGTTTTTTAAAAGTCAGTTCTTTCTATAACTGCCACGTGGGAAGCTCTTGATTTTACAGTCACGGAGAATCTTCTACTGGGAAGGAAAACCAACTCACACCATTTTTCCAACCAACTCCAGAAAAGCCTCTCATTTTACACTGAGTCTTCAAAACACTAAAAAGCATGATGATTTCAGCAGACTTCAAGAGGCAATTAAGCCCGGAGGCAAAGCTGACAAGCCAGCACGATATGGATGAAGAAAAGTAGAAAGAAAAGGACGTCACAGGCCAGAAAAATGTGTGGGAACAAGGAGTCAAGAATACTCATCATCTGGCTAGGGAAAATTTGCACAAGGGCAGCCTTAACCAAGCCTCCAGTCCAAGATCATCACCTGTTTTACCAATATAATGAGCATCCAGAGAAAATGTGGATGAACCTTTAACATTTCTTTAGTATGTAAAGTCAATAATAAAAAGTTAATGTTTGTTCAATAATAATTTAGCCACAATTTAATAGCTATTGAAAGTAGGCTTTAATTTCTCATGCATAGTAGATACACATACACTACAGATACATGCATACACACCAGGGTACATGTGCTTGTATACAGACACTCAGACATAGTCAAATGCAATCACACAGACACAATCAAAGTCACACAGGCACACAAGCATGCATAAGTGTATACACACGTGGTAGTGCATCACTTACCTTCAGGCACACACATACCCAGGCATGTACCAACACTGAAACATACAACACAGGTTCTCTTCTTACCTGAGATTCAAGGATATAGACCTTTTCTTTCAAATTTTCAATTTTTTTATCTTGTTCCTTTAAAGTATTTTTTAATCCTTCCATCTAAGAATGAGGAAGAACAAATGAGAAATCCTGTCAGACCATGGGGAATAGCTACATAAAACAAGAATTATAGTTTTTTTTTTTTGTGGTCAGATGATATTCATCGAATAAAAAGATGCAATCCCAAAGCATGAGCAGAGCCAGCTGACCACTTAAGATCACAAGCCAAATTGCCACCCAGGGAGTTAAGGACCAAATGGTGCCACCCTCCATTTTCATCTCTAGGAGAGCCCTACCTACAGAAAATCCAGCAGGTGCCTAGGTGGGGGAAAGCTGCAGTGCATACCGTGTGCCTCATCCTGCAGAAGAACTGGCTGAGGAACAAAGTGCAGGCTATTTCCTGAATTCAAACACCCCCTAGAGTCACCGCTTATGAGGATATGAAGGTCTAACAGTTAAGTCTGGCTGTATCTAGAATCCTAGCTACCCAGGAAGCTGAGGCAAGAAGATTTTGAAATAAGGTCAGACTACCTTGGTCAATTAAGCAAAACCCTATCGCAAATACAATGTAAAATAGAGCTGTTGCTACAGCTTAGTGTTAGAGCATTTAGCTAGCACATGCAAGGTGGCATGGTCCATCTACAATACTGAAAAAAAAAATATCACGCACAACCCAAACCTCAATACTTAAGAAAGGTTTGAATCTCCTAATGCACCAAGTCTTCCATATAACAGTGAATAACATCTGACTCAGAACATTTGTGCTTGGACAAAAATCACTAAAATATCTTAAGAGAAGTTAAGCATAGGTTCTCAAACTCTCTTAGTCTAGAACCTGACAGGTGTTGACATTATAGGCAAGAGAAGCCTCGGAGCCAGGTTGCCTGAGAAACTTAAGGGATATGTCAATGGGAAGGCGAGTCTCAGGACTCAGCCTGCCACACTGGCCAGGTTTGGTCTTCGCCCTGGAAACCTGGCATCTACCTGAGAGATGCACTTGTTACTCTGACCTCCTGGATGATGTTGCGCAGACTCTGGTGCTGGGAATGAATCACGAACTGCAGATGACAGATCTGCTCCTGGAGGATGGAAATCTCTGTCTGAAGACCCTGGCAACTGAGAAAAGTACAGAAAGGAGGAAGGAGTGAAGGAATTTTTGCTACACCAGCCCTCCTCTCCTGCCGTTGCGCCTTGTGTGGTTAAGGTCTCAGGAATCCATGTACCACATAAGAAACACGGGAAAAAAAAATAGTCCTGTGATCAGCTTGTGTATGAACTTGAATGAGATATGCATTCAGGTCAAAAGCTGCTTCTGGGAAGGGAAACAGCCCCATGGCTAAAGTGCTTGCCCTATAAGCATAATGACCTGAGTTTGGATTCTCAGGACCCATGTAGAGCTGGGTGTGGTAGCAAGCATGTGTAATCCCAGTATTTCCACAGCAATGTGGGAGGCTGAGACTGTCAAATTGCTAGAAGCTCAAGAGGCCAGCCTGCTTGGGATATAGAGAAGGAAACAAGAGGCCCTGTTTCTGTAATATGTTCTTGTAAAGGACCCAGTCCCCAGCAGAAACACAAACCTTGGCAGTGGGAAATAACAGCAGTTAAATGTACGGTCAATCTGTTTTTCTTTTCACGCTCGTGGGCAGAAGTAGAGGGAAAGACATAAGTGGATGTCGGCTCTTCCTGGAAACGTTTGTGCTCTTGAGATTAGAACAGACCAGACTCTGAACTCTCAGCTGTCTCATTTTTTCTCAAGTTCATGTTCAAGGAATGGCTGCCGATCTACTAGCGCACATCAGCATCAGATTTTAGTTCTCTCTGGGTTTCAGCATGAACAGCTTCCTTACCAGGACAAAGGAAGCTTGTGAGGAGAGACACCCCGAGAAGGGTTCCCATGCCAAAGGAACAGGTAGAGAACTGACTCCCTCCAAGGACTGTGGTCTCTGGAGGTCTTCAAACAGTCCAAACTGAGAATGAGAGGAGCCAAAACCCAGAAAACCAGCAATCCTTGGGTTTCAGGGAAACTGGGGCCAGGCATGCAGGGCAGCTGAGATGTCTTAGGGAGACGCACAGACCCTTGGGAGGGAGAGCTGTTGAGATTCAGGGGATGAGAGGATGGGGAGTCTCAACAAAGGACAGCCTCAGAAAGCTCACTTCTGGGTACGAAGATTGACAGAAGGCTAATACAGAAGTTAGTATTAAAATTAAAAAATTCCTCCAGTGAAGAAAGAAGAAGGAAAGAAAAAGAGTAATAATGACGTTTTTAGTGGTCACACTTGTGTTTCGTCTGGGCAGTAAGGCGCCAGAACTATGGGTGCTCTGTTGAGACAAAGGGCTTTACTACACACGTATGTGGGTTAGGTTTTGTAAACTTGACCCAAGGTAGGGTCAGATGTGCAGAAGGAACAGAACTGACCAAGTGTCTCCTGTAGACAAGCCTGTGGGGTATTTTCTTGATAAACGGTTGATGGGGGAGGGCCCAGCACGCTAGGACAGTGTCAGCCCTGGGCAAGTTGTCCTGAGCTGTAGGAGAAAGCAGGCTGGGGAAGCCATGAAGAGCAAGCCAGTAAGCACATTCCTCCGTGGCTACTCCTTTATTGTCACACAAGGGAGTAGGGAAACTAGTCTCAGAGGCCATCAGAAGTTTCCAGAAATGAAAGAACAGATATTAAAGACCTCCATGGCAACATGCAAGGCTTTGCTACCTATGGGAATACCGAAACCAAACCAGCGAGACATCTCCCGAGGAACTAGGCACTGAGGAGTGCAGGGGTGGTCCTGGAGAAGCCATAGAAGGATTACATTAATGCAAAGGTGGTTATTCTGTAAGCTGCAAACTACTTTCCACAAGATGATAGCAACAACAATATGAAGTTAATCTTACATTTAAGAAAATATCTCTGTTCTTTTCTGTATTTTCCTTATGTGTAGCTAACCTCGGACTAAGAGAAATATCTCATATTTTTGGTGCATTTGCCAAGCTTTTATGGCTTCAGTTTAAGAGTACAGTTCATACTGATTGCTCTCTTGCTGACACCCAGTAAAGTAAACAATGCCTCCTCACACAGCTTAGCAAAGGTTAGAAGGAAGATAAAGTGTCAGATGTCTACAACCTGAAAATGGGAGAAGATTAGATGTTCTGTTACCTTTCCGGAAACACAGAGCACTCACTTTCTCCAAGAAATTTCCAAAACTTCCTCAAAAATATTTTGAGAATTTCGTATGGATTGCTCATATATGGCAGATGAAAAGGAAAGGTCAGTTTGCTTCAAAATCAGAAAAGACACCTATTATTGTTGTGTTTTTAAAAGGAAATCATCAAACTCAGACTACCTGGACTTGTAAAGGAAGAAACATTGTGTAAGTTCACAGTTCCATCACATGATAAAGATCTTTACATTTAAGGGCAAAAAGAGAAAATAAAGAAGGAGAAAAAGGAGGGAAAGAGATAAGCCAAAAATAAACCTAACTAGCGACTATCTGTAACTGACACCAGGGCCTAAGCCGTCCTCTGTCTGTATGTCCTTCTTTATCAAGATGGACAGTGATACACAGCTATCATACGTCTGCTTTCTTGGGTTCTATGTTTATTCACAGGGAGAAAGATAGGAAAAAATACCAGATTAGTATGACAGATAATTCAAATACGTGCATGCAACTTAAAGTTCAGCCTGTTTCTGGCCATTGTCATAAGTGGTCAAAAAATGTATCATTACTAGCCAAACAGAAGGCACAAAGTATAATCAAGGACAAGAAAAGACAGATATAATGAGAAATAGGAGAAAGTCAAAAGATCAAGGAATAAGGATGTCTGTGACTATAAGGATGATGATATAAATAAAGGACAATGAAAATCTGTCCCTTAGAGGCTCATAATAGTGCCTGATAGCCTAGTAACTGAAGTCCTAGATGGTTGAACTAAGACGTTGAAATAGGGTATGTGTTATCTTGACATTAGAATATACCATGACTATAGTGAAGTTAAAATCAAAAGGAAAAGAAAAATCTAGAGAAATGTGAGATGAGTCAGGACCTAACATTCCAGAGGATTTCCTAAGAGCAACTGAGCTGGACAGCTGCTATGATGACCATAAACTGTCTTGCCTCCTCAGTAAAGACTGAGACATACAAATTGAAAATTATGAATGTGGACAAGCCACCCCAACCAACTAAGGTGGCTTTCCATAGTATTTCTTTCATTTTCTATGGAGTTTGAAGACTGCCAGGCTACCATAGTTTCACTTGATGACTAGCCAGTTTGATATAGACTGTGGAAGAGACCCATTCACAAAGGCGGATAGAGGATAAAGATACCTCCAGCATCTTTGAGTAAATGGAGAAGTGGCAGACTCACTCTTCAAATGAATGAACTCTCCAAATGGGTTTCCAGGACCCTCCTGTACTTCTGGCCCCTGAACCCTCATAGGTAAGAAATGAGGCACATGTCTATTAACCCTAGAAATTTGACATCCCTTCTCCCTGACCTACTTTCTCTGCTTCCTCTAGGTGTATAAATCCCACCCACCTACAGCCCAGCACACCCATGAACAGGAACGCTATCAGAAACTGCTTTTTAGGAGGTAGATTTTTCAAACCTTTTCGAATGTGCATCATTGGACTTGAGTTGCAGCAGCTTGTTTTCCAAACACAATTTTCTCTCTAGGAGTGTTTTCTTTTCCTAGGAGAAAACAAGATACAGCTTTTGTTTGTGTGTATGTATGTGTGCTTGCAAACTGTTCACAATAGATGTGGCTTGTGATACTAGAAATAGAGTCTGCGCCCCAGAGCTCATCTCAAATCTGAGCAATTACAATGTGCCACCGGGAAGCCTGGCCAGGCAATGCTCTTTGTGTTTTAAAAGTAAATCAGAGCTGTGTGGAGAGTATTGTTTAAGACGGACATGGTGGTGCATGTGGTTAATCCCTGCACTTTGGAGGTAGAGACAGGAGGATCAGGAGTCCAGGATCAGCCACCACATCACGGCAAGTTCAAGGTCAGTCTGGGCTGCAGGAGATCCTGTTTCCAAATAAGCAAATGTCTTCATAACTCACTCATTTAGCCTGAATGAGAAAGTTTGCTCCTTCTCCAGCCCACTGACAAAATGGAGCCCTTGCAGTACAACCTCGCCCACCCACCTTCCCCATGCCACCTGGAGTACGATGCATGCACAGCCACGCCTGATGTGAATTCCCTTACTGCTGCACCTGCCTCTTCACTACATTAGGAAAGCTGTTGGTACCCGAGGACACCACAGCACATACTGTGATGTTTCCACCTGCTCTCACAGCATCTGTCGCCATGCAGTAAACAGGTAAATGGACCCTTAATGAGGGATCGAGGCCACAAACGTTAAAACTACTTCCTAATGAGGAACCAGGAGAAACTCTAAGACTGAGAGAGAGTATCTTTTAAAATGAGATGATTTAATTATTAAACTCAACTGTTCACCCCAAGGGAAACGTGACAAGTCCACTTGGGTAAGCAGAGTTTGCGTTGCTGATTAGTGCCAAGTTGGGGGAACCAGGAAAGGCTGCAAGGAGGCAGAAATAGTATTGACAGCGTGGGCAGCACTGACTAGAAATGTTTCAAAACACACACAAGGCTGTTTAAAATTACTGCCTGCCACAACATATAAATAGACAACCATTCGAGGCGGTGCTGTACAACCGAAATCAGAAAGCCTGTGCCATACACCAATCTGGTTTTGAGGTTTTGACCGTTGTTTTAACCTCTCTGGACCTCATCACTATAGAGAAACATTAACCAGAACTTGAAAATAAAAGTGATCTCCAGCATGAAGCTTTAGTGGCACCCTGGGACACTGGTCAATAACGGGATCCAACAATTACTTAGGTATTCCAGACAATTTGCTTGTTTTACTTTATTACATATTGATTAGAAACCCAGTTCTCTGAAGTCGCATGTTAATTTTTAGATTTTTATTTTACTTTGTTTTATTTTTTTTGAGACAAGGTCTCTTGTAGTGCAGACTGACCCTGAACTCACTATGTAGCCAAAACTGGCTTTAAACTCATGATCCCCTTGCCTCAGTCTCCCTAGTATTGAATGACAGGTATGATCTTTCATATCAAATTTAATTTATGGATTTCTACAGATATAAAAGATAATTCTAAAGGTTATTAATTAGATGTACCTAGAGTGGTCACACAACCCTGTATTCTGTCCATCCACATGCCCCCACACCCCATGCCTATAAATACCATATATAAACTAACTTTACTATCATACTGGTTCCAAAATTAGTAATAAATTGAATTTTAAGATGTATTCATTATCTATTTGTATGAGCCATATTTTTAACTTTATGAATATCCCTAAAATGAAGGTAAGATGGAATAAGCAGAGTGGAGATAACATGTGTGGGATGAGAATCTTACTTGCTTCCCTGGCAGAGAGTTGGGCTTCAATACACAGTAATTTAAAAGTACCAATTACTTCATATCCTGTGTGAGCTGCTACTTTTAATTATGCTAGCTTATTTAAATTATTTTCTTAGAGCAATATTGCCTCACAGAAATGATTCCATGTTAACCTTTTCCGTGTTAGCCTTAAGTGTCTTCCAGTGATTCCTGAGAGATAGCCGTTACACCTTGGGACTGATGTGGGTGCCTGCACGCTCTAAGAAACACTGTCACAGCCCATGCATTATGAATTAGTGGGGTGCAGAGTGCATGTGCACCACACACAGTCCTCCCTGCGGACTTTCAATTGATTAGTGAATGCTCACAGCCAGGGTCAGAGATGGGGCAACTAACAAGGACGTGTTCTACCCTAGCCAGGGGTCTCACATATGCCCTGGGCTCTTCAGGAGCTCGTCTTGGGTAATGCATAAAATCACACCTGCCTAGCACATACTTCTTTGCTGTGTCTTCCTCATGCACGTAACACCCCACGACGGCTATCTGCTCTATCCCTGAGAGGTCAAGATTTCCCTTTACTGTTGATCAAAATGAACTGATGTGATTTATGACATGGTATATATTAACATATGAATGTCTTAACAACCAGAAAATCATCTTTTAAAAAACGATTACAGTTTTTTACTTACTTATTGTATGTGTATGCACGTACCACAGCATGCATAGAGATATCGGAGGACAATGTGGAAATGAGTTCTCTCCTTCCACCATATAGGTCTCTGGGCTCTAATTCAGGTTGGCAGGCCTGGTGACAGACACCTTTACCTGCTAAGCCATTGCACTGGTCCCAGAACATATTCTTTGTGCCACATAAGAAAACAGGTGGGTATAATAGGAAAGATTGTAAGGAGAAACGGGAGATGACAAAATGGTTTCTTGTTTGCTCCATCCTCATTTATAAAACAATGATGAGGAAGTAGGTGGTCTCTGAAGTGTCTTTGAGCCCTTAGACTCTAGTGGGGCCAAATCAGTGACATTAGCAAAAGAATGTGAACCAACAGAATCGCACTGCCGGCAAAAGGAACATATGCCATGCTGAAATGCTCTTACAGGGCGTTTCTGCTCGCTTCTTGCTGTGTGTTCGGAATTCATTCTCGCCGCATTCCTGATTAAAGTGGGACAGATGGTGGAGGTTTTAAGTAATGTCTTCATTACCAGACCTCACAGCACTAATGGCTATTTACTGGAGCAAGGCCTTGCTCAAGTGAGTAGCAAATGAATCCTTCTCAGGGAGCAGCCACTGCTAGGGCAATATTTATCAGCCTTTCTGAGGATATGTGCTTTTCATCTTCACTTCCGTTTTGAACTTGCGTCTGTCCCCATTAATACAGAAGGCTCAGCATACTCTCCTTTATTCTAATATGCATTCTCCACCCAAGAAACTTCCGTACAGCCTGCTTCCTTGTTACCTCCTGAGCCCAAGAAGGCATCACCAAGCATTTCTGTTTATTTTACTTATTTCCATACTTGTTTCAAAAATATGAAATAACATTAGGCTAAATGTGTTTTAAAACAACAGTCTTGCACATTGCTCCTCAATCCCCACTCACCTCCACTAACCAGAGAGACTCTATCAGGCCCCATTTTAGCTATTCCTGAATAGATTCCATAGAATAAATTTTAGAAGATTGTCTCATGGCCTTGCTGAGCACAGCATCCTACCTACTTACTGTGTCACAAAGTTCTAAAAGAGAATGACAGTTAGGGCCAATGTCAGTACTTTCAGACACACTGCCCTACCTTACGTGGGCTTTCAGCTTCTCCAAAGGACCCTTAGGAGAATTAAAAACAGGAGCTCTGGAAAGTTCCTGACACTCAGCACAATCCAGTCATACACACTCTCGTCATCATAAACAGTGATTATTTCCAGTTCGTTCACACATGTTAATGTATCGCCTGTGCCTGGCTGCGTGTGCGGTCAACGGCAGGTGCTCAGATATCTTGAAATGACAGTAAAAGACACACACCTAGGAGTCCGACAAGAGCTCGTGTCTGGTACTGAACCCTTGGAGTTGCTAGGAAAGAGAACGTTCTTCCACTCTTCTTTTGTTAAGTTCCATGCTCCCACAGGTGGCCATGAACCTCACTCTGGGTTTTAGAGAGGGCGATCACAGTCCTACTCTCCCATTTCAAGTTGGCTGATCAGTTGTTTGGTTCCATAATTCTGTTTGCTTCACAGACCTGTCTTCCTTCCCTCAATGCAAATATGTCCTGCGCTATCTTAGTCTCCCAAGCTATCAACTGCAATATAAAATATTCTAACACTATCAGTCACTCAACAAACACTACAGCTTTTCCAAACATCATAAACTGGCATGCTGGGGTAAGCAAACTGCCAAGGGTGACTCGGTGATTCTGGGAAGGACAACAGTAGCCCATGGCATAATAGAGCTGTAGGTGAGTGCTCATATTATTAAGTCCTTTTATGTTTGTGCTCAGGTCCTATATCTGATTTCCTCACATGACCTTCATTGGGACTACAGATTTAACAGTCACCATGTTATCGAATTTTGCATTATTGGGAAACACTTTAAAACTAATTAAATTTCTTTTGGTCAGAAACCTGCATAGTACTGAAAGGTTACACCCAGTAAGTGAAAGTTCCCTAGTGGCAAAGACCTCAGAAAACTCAAACAAGTGGAGGCTGCGTAGATTTGGGGCCAACCCAGGAATACAGTGAGAGGGAGGATGGGGGAGATATAATTTACTAGAAGCCTGAGACTATATTCTCATCCGCTCCCAATTTAGTTTCTGAGATGCTCATTTGTTTTGCTAGTAAAAGATTATATTCCTTATTTTTCTGAATTCTGAATCCAAAGGCACATACTTAAATTGATGTTATTTATATTGCTATTTGGAGTGCTAACCACTGGGATTCCATGAGATTTTTCACAGTTTTGCTTTCTGCTGCTCTTCCCTAAATAGACCTTTTGAGAGTTCTGATATCAGTTCTAATAACAGTTTTATCACACATTTTATAGTCACTGTTTCTTATAAACCATAAGCAGTCGTGGGCTGCAAAAAAAAAAAGATACTACATTGGCTCTAATGTATCTAGATTTATTAAACTCTAATTTATTTATTATTAGGCTCTAATAAATGCTAAATTACAGGGATCCTAACAGGACTGCTTTGTGACCTAACCCATTATCTCATTCACAGGCCACTGAATGCACACATTGATGACAAGGAGAAATCAGGCAAGCCAACAACTACAGAGTAGGTCACATAAAATATCTAGAGGAAAAGCAGAATTGTAAAAAGCAGAATTGTGCCACCCTCCCCCCCACACACACACATACACAAACCCACAGGCCAGGAAAGACTTCCAACTCACGTCATTCTACTTCCCCTTATAATGACACTGTCAGCATGAAATGTCTTTGCCTTGCCAGGGACCTACGTTTTCCATCCTCTGTACACGGTTCTCCAGTCCTACGATTTGAACATGCTTCTCTTCAAGTTTTTCTGAAAGTTGACTCAGATTTTCAGCATGATGCTTTAACGTCTGCTCTTTTTCAAGGTTGTTGATCTGTGGTCAGAAACAAACAAACAAACAAACAGTTCGCTAGACTTTAGCTTTTATTATGTATCTAGAACAAAACATCTTGTATATCCAATTAAAAGTGTTTTCTTTCTTACCAGAAAATGTTCCCAAAGCAGGGTAATTATGCCCACTGTATCCCAAGGTTACTGGTTAGATATGTAGCTGGGGCTAAAGTTCAGTCACAGCAAAGAAGTTGCCTCTCTAGGGAGAGAACTTCAGCTGACTCTGCCTGTAGTGCACATGCGTACTTGCATGCATATATAAAACAGAGCTCAAAATGGCCCAGTAAAAAAATGAGTATGCATCTGCCCTTGAAAATACCAGGTGTGCCTTCTTGTCAGGTCACTCAGGTTGGGGCTGAGCCCCTAATGTAAGGGCACATGTACCTGTTCCTGGAAGTAGCACTATTCACACAGTGCATCACCAGCCATGTATGGCTGGGTGGGGCTGACTTCTCCAGCTCCTGAGCTGCAGCTGGGACTAGTACCTGAAGTAAACATTTACTGTCCTCGTGCTTCTTCTTCATGTCTTCAGAACGTGTTTGGTAGTTGTCAAACAATCTCTGGGCCACGTTTCTCAAAGTGGCTGCTCCTGCCTCTCGGGAAGCTTCCAGCTAGGAAAAATAAAAGTCACCTTGCAGGTTTTGACATTATGAAATAAAAATAGTTGAAAGCAGAACACCGTTATGGTCAACTAAAAGCAGTCCCTAATTACCATTTGCAGCCATTCAGATAACTGATGGGAGGGAAGTTGCTGGTGCTGAGTAAGAGGAGAGTGTCAAGTGAAGGAGTCTCTAGTAGGGCACTGAGCATGGGCATCTGCCATGGTGAAGCCAACTCTGAGTGCCAAGCATATCGGTGCTTTGCACAGGTAGATGGCATCTTGTCAGGACACATAGGGGCAACCCTCTCATCACCAGTGTTCATTACTGACAAGTGAAGCTCTGTGAAATGGAAGTGGAACGAGACTGGAGTCGTAAGAACAATGAAATATAAATGCTGGTCTTTATAACCTAAGGAAATGATCAAAGGGGGCTACTGAGATTTACATACCAAGGTAATCGCTGTGAGGCTACGTACAAAGGAAACCCCAAAGGCGAAATACAAGACACTCAACAATAGATTAGTTGAACAATCAACGAGGCATTCGATAATAGAAGTCGGAATCGTTGGAATCAGTATTTGGATTTGGTGTCCGTGTCCGTGTTCCAATATGCACATATGTATGGGTGCAGATGCACAGTTCACACATGCATAGGGAGGTCAGAAGTCAACCTTGAAGATCTTTTCTTGGGTAGGTATCAATCCTGTCTTTTTTCCCCCCCTTAAGATGGAGTTTCTCGGTATGTCCTGAAGCTCAGAGATTAGGCTAGCATGTTTGGTCAGCAGCCCTAGGGATCCCCCTGCCTCCACCTCCTGAGCAGTTGGATTGCAAACACGCACCTCCATGTGTAGTTTTCTGTGTTGGTGCTGGCATCTAACTCAGGCTCTCTTGTTTGTAGCACAAACATTTAACTGACTAAGGTATCTCCCTAGCTCTAATATTTCTTAAAGATGCAAAATCTTTTAAAATTGCATTATGGTAAAAAGCAGTTAGCCTGAGATCTCTTCCCTTAATAACTGTGTAAGTACACAGTATACCACTGTTAGCTGTAGATTTGATATCACAAAGGAAACTTCCAGAACTTGCTACTTTTGCATAGCTGAAAATTTACACCCACAGACCTTCAAAAGATTTCTTTAATACTAAAAGTAGTCTCCAAAATAAAACAGTAAGACTTAATTTGTACAACAATCCAATATTTTGGCCATGCGTTTGAGTATTGTGGGCTTCGGGGTGTGAGTGGGAGTCTCACAGCTAGTATAGACCTATGCAAGCTAACTGTTTATGAGTTCCTAGCAGTTGTACCTTGATTTTCAACATTTCATTCTCTCTGTTCATTTCTAGGAGCTGCTGGTCTTTTCTTCTCATGTTTTCCATGAGCAAATCCAAACAGGTGTGGTCTTTTGTGGAATCTGAGCCATTCTGCATGTTTCCAGGTGGCTGAAATGAACAAACACAAAGATCAGAAGGAGCTGAAAGATCCACATCTGGATCCGCAGGCAGCAGAAGAAGACTGTGTGCCACACTAGGCATGGTTGGAGCATATGAGACCTCAAAGCCTGTCCTCACAGTGGCACACTTCCTCCAACAATTCCTCTATGAACACCGGCAACAATGATTATCATTCACTACATAAGTCAAAGAAGATTCAAATAAGCAAAAATAACTCTTTGAACCTTGAATTTTGATGATTAATTCTAGACAAATGAGCCAGCTTCCGTGTCTGCTCTAATTTAAATAGTCTTGCAAGAACAACTATCCTTTACACCTCTTATATTTCCCGCAGCTTTAAATACATTATTAAGGGTATTGTACATACCAAATAATAAATATGAGACTGGATTAATTAAAACCATGCCTACAAATATATGTTGGTTAAACAGAATCGGGCCTGCTAACACTAAACGTTAACAGTGTTTTCCTTACCATCATTTCATATTGAATCTCTAATCAGAGATGTCAGTCTAGACCTCCACTATGATGTAATCCTGTGCAACGTCATCGTCCCTGAAAATGCATCTGGAACATAAATCTACATAGAGTCATGGGCATATGGAGGTAGTGAGGAAACTAGAGAACATCTCAGCCTACCCGTTTCCCAGATGTGGAAACTAAGGAGTAGGGTCCACATTCATGCAAGTCAAGTCCAAGAGTTCATGACATAGTTTCTTGATCATCATCTGCACTGTCTGCTCTTTTACCTTATTTCATGGCAGAGAGAGAAACTATCAAGCAACTCCATATACTCTGTGGTTCTGATAACAATGTCTACTCATTAAGCACCTATTATGCACCATGTCGTCTTTTCAATGTTAGGTACACTTCTTTGCCTGGGTGCTACAGATAGGAAAAAAACATTATGTTCTTTATAGTAGTGAGGAAACTTAAAATTAGAGTTTCACAAATTAAAAGTGTTTTAGTTTAATTTTTTTGCTCCTGGGAGGAAAAGTCACTCTGATCAAAAGCAACTTGGGAGATGAAAGAATTTATCTTGTATAAACTTCCAGGTCCATCATTGAGGAAGCCAGTGAAGGGTCTGGTGTGGGACTTTGAAACCATGGAGGAACACTGCATGCTGGCTTATTCACACATCCAAGCATAGTTAACTTTCTTATACAATCCAATGCCTCCTGCCCAGGAAATGGTTCCACCCACCCTGGCCTAGGACTTGCTACATCAGTTAACAACCAAGGCAATTCCATTCAGGAAGATCTGGTCTGGGCAATCCTTCAGTTGAGTTTCCTTTCTCCGATGATTCTAGGCTGTGTCAAGTTGATAGTTAAAGCTAACTAGGACACTAAAGTTACACCTATATAAATAACCTTGAGACCAGATTCAGAGTCTAAGATTGCTCAATGACCAAACAGAATTTTTCCACTACAAAAATGATCCATAGTCCAGAAATAAAAACAATGAGCTGGGTGGTAGTACTGCACATCTTTAATCCCAGCACTTGGGAGGCAGAGGCAGAAGGATCTCTGTGAGTTCGAGGCCAGCCTGGTCTACAGAGCGAGTTCTAGGACAGGCAGGGCTACACAGTGGAATTCTGTCTTTGTCTCAGAAAACCCATAACAAATAAACAAACAAACAAAAACTAAGCACATAACATATACATAGTACATCCTCAGCCTTTTGTGTGTGTGTGTGTATGTGGTCCAGACCACACAATAAAGGTGTGCACACCTTCTCTGACCATGTATTGATATATACTAAAGAATAATTGCAGAAGGTAGATTATTGGCTGTGGTTGAGACTTGCAAATGATTAGATCAGTGCTCTTATGGACGTTAGCTGATGGTAAAAAGCTACAGATTCTGAATCAGGAGGTCTGGGTGGAGGCCTACACAGTACAAATCTAATAAGCTTATGGAGATGCTGCTGCCAGGCCAGTAGCCCACACTTTACAAGGTATCAAGACCCTATATCATAGCAGCACCATGTTCTATCCATACATCCAGAGCTACTCCTAGCAAGGTCAGCTAAAAATTCTACTTTAATGTTTCCAGTGGCCATTGGCCAGTTCTCAGTTTACACGGCCCATGGACAACACTGGACAGTTACTACTTCTACTTGCCTTCAGGGATTCCATCCTCTATGGCTTTTTCTCCTAATTCTCCACCATCCATTTCAACCTCTGTGATGGCTCTTCTTCCAAAAACTCAAGTTTGGGACATTCGTCACTAAGCCCTTAGGTCATCTGTCATCCGTATGTATACTCATTTGCTTTCCAATCCTCTCCCCTTTCAAAATCATTGCATTTTATTATTTTTTCTGGAGATAATGTCTTGCTGTATCAATCAGGCAGGCTTACACTCTTGTCCTCCCGCTCAAGTGCCAAACTCAGCTCTAGTTTCACAACTTTACTAACCATAATACCACAATTCTGTATATTGTACCCTGTCTAATGTAATCCAATTAATCTAATCCAGATCTGTACTCTCAAATCTAGGAGTTTATCTACCCATCATCGGAGTTCTAGAAGTCAACTCAACATGGTCAAAAATGATTTTTTTCCTGCCACACCTCAATATTGTCTCTTTTTGCCCAGATTTGGAGCAGTTAATTAAGGAAATCTTAAGTACTAGCCACATTATATTGGAAGCTGAGGATGATGTAAGGGAACTGTGTTTATGTAGTACATTCTACCTTCTCATGTGATAAATAACCATGGTTTATAGTCAGTAATGTTAATGAGATAGATGCTCTTGGCTCTGGTGATATTTAATTTGGTACAGTATGAGCTAAAAGAGGTTTGTCAAAACTTAAGTACACAAAGATGCTACTGATACTAGAGAGAGGTGCTTAAGCTTATTGATCAGCAAAGTTCATTGCTTATTGATCACTCAATTCAATCCATCGGTTGCTGTGTCCCACAGAATATACTTGCAAGCTTATACCTTCATCCCTGAAAAGTGTGACTACCATGTATTCTCCTTGGTCCGGTGTCTTCCCATATGCTTTATAATATTATGTTCTGTTTGCAATATTCCAGCAAGTTCTGGCCATTCTGATCTGACTCTTCGAATGGCATCCCTAGTTAACACGTCATAAGCATAAGCATTAACATCTTTAGATGTTAGACATGCATGAAATATTTTATCACAGCTTCAAAGAGTAATTTCAGGGAGAAAGGTTGATTGAATAGAAATCTATATATCTTCATGCTAACTTCCTGAAAGAATGCAAATAATGAATCTCTATGCATTCATTACCTCTGCGTCTGGTTTGTAACTTGCATTGCTGTGCCCTTCTTCATCTTTAAACATGTGATTTCGGATCTTTTCCAGGGTATTTCGGATCTGGAGGGAAAAAAATAGTTAATTTTTTTGTAAGGCATTTAATTCCAAATGCATTTTTCTTTCTCTATACCAGCTACAGGGCACCTTATTTACATATCTATCCTGATGTCAGATTTAAATACTAGCCTCCAACCTAAATTATATTTAGGTTAATATTATTTAGATGAATGAAAAGAAAGTGTTTCGGTTTTATATCTCTTTTTTAGATAAATCTGAAATATGACAAACTAAATTAATATTATATATTACAAAATAATTTAGTAATTAGAACTTTAAAACTGTACATTTTGTTCACTTGTACCTATAATTTAGTACTAATTCAGTGTTTAGTAATTACTATAAGAGAATTATTACTTAGTAATCACTACAAAATAATTACTTCATAGTAATTACCACAAAATAATTGCTATTAAATAATTACTACAGAAAAATCCCTAAGACATGATCATACAAATTTATGCAAGAAATTTGAGTTCCAGTCTTGCTGACCTGTGGAATTACTAGACATTCCAAGACAATTTAATTAGCTGACCTGAACAAGTTACAAACTATCAATGTCAGAATTTTTCTATTCTAACAGGCGGTTTATGTGAATACCCTTTCTTAGTTCTTTTCATGGTGGATTTCTCATAAGTTGCATTTTTAAAGAAGTCACTTGCAGAGGAGTCACTGGCACTAGCGAGCTGGAGTTGTGCATAGGAACAAGGTGAGGAAAGAGAGCGAGAAGCAGCAGGAAACACAAACATCTACTTGGGAGCACAGCATCCACATTCAGGAAACCACCAGGGAAGGTTATGAAACAGCAGGAAATCCAGCAGTGAATGGTGGGGTGTGAATTAAATGCTGATAGGTGTTCTGAACTGTCCTGGCCATTATTCAGTTCTACTGAGTGGAGAAAGTCATTGTTACTTCCCATGCAGGCACAGGTTTATATTCTAAAGAAAAATGACTAGCTATGTTCAAATCTAAGCTGTCGACTATCCTCACAAAGCCAAGTGAGGTTTGCTCCTTTCCATGTGTTGCATGGATGGGGAAACAAAGCCCACTGATCCACCCTGGTGCTTGTCACAAAAGCCACATCGAGATGTCCCCTGCCCTCATCATACCTTTTTCACGTACTCGGTTTCTTCAATAATGTGAGCTGATGAAGATCCATACGAGACAGAATTGCCTTCTGTCTTAGCTCTTGGGGGAACTTCTGTGGTCACTGTGACAGTTGTCATTGTGAATTCTGGCATTAGGAAAACATAAATCAGCTCAGCAACCCAACATAAGTTTCTCCATAATCAAAGTTTTAGTATCAAATGTTTAGTATCATCTTAGACTGCACAATCTCAAGACGGGGCCTTGTTTTATTCACTTTACATTATAGCATACTGTGAGGCTTAATAAATGACTGTGGAACTAGAAATATAGTTACAATCAAATTGTGTGTGTGTGTATGCATGTATCCTGTAGAACCTCTAGAAAGGTTGTTTATCAAAAGACTCTCTAATGTAAAAAATAAAAATGGAAGAAATCTAAATGCACTCAAATAGGATTGGTAAGTAGATTGCTGCTATGGAATATTCTTTATGGTGTATGACTCAATTAAAAAACATGGTACAGAATGAATACACAATATCATTTTTTTTATTTCTTTTAAAGGTGGATGATATGAATGAAGAGAAATTTTGACTCACAGCTTTGACAAAGCAAGTTTCAGACCAGCCTGGGCTCCTGAGTAAGACCCTGACTTTAGATACACACACACACACACACACACACACACACACACACACACACACACACACAGAAAGAGAGAGAGAGAGAGAGAGAGAGAGAGAGAGAGAGAGGAACACAAATACACAAGAGGGAAGGAGGAACAGACACGGTGATTGGGATTCCGACAGAGTCACAATCACATTCCTGGTGGACAGGCTGTATTCTCCGGATACCTTGCCCTCCTGTGGAGAATCTAGGGCTTCTTGGGTGATTTGTGTCAAGAACACAAAGTCCATAAAGCTAAGCATGACAGGTGATCAAATACTATTTGAATAAAGTATGGCGGCCATGGTAAATGACTGTGAGGACCTAAATAATATCAAACACCCTAAATCCTTGAACTCATAACTGTAGATGTAATTCTGAACTGTTTTATTAAATAAGAAACACAGAGGTTCAAGAGGTCAGAGCATTAGTGAAGAGCTGAGACTAAAACCGCCTTCTTACCACCCCCTGCCACTGCCGTCCTTCCCCTGAGAAAGAGACCTACTTCCTGTGTGTCTGTCTTTTTATTGACTTTCTGTTCTGCCTTCTCATTAGTTGTAAACCCAACCACATGAACTCCTCACCACTGACTGTCTATACAGACCTCCAGGTCTCTATGGTTGGTATTGAGATTAAAAGTGTGTGTCTCCATACTGGTAGTGTCCTTGAACACACAGAGATCTGCCTGTCATGTGATCAGTATTAAGGGTGTGTGCTATCACTGCCAGACTTCTACTAAGTGGCTTGTTATTAGCTCTGACCCCTAGGCACTTTTGTTTATTAACATACAAATAAAATATCACCATATATAGCAGGTGAGAACTCACCACTGTCATGGTCTCCATTGTCTCCCCCAGCAAGCTGCTGAGCCAACCAAGGGATGGAAACGGGACAAAGGCAGAAGAAAGAAAAGAATACAGCAAGCACATGTCACATCATTAACACATTAACTGTTTTTCAGTAACTAAATAGTTAATAATGGAAAGTTTTTATGGTATGCCAGCTAATAAGCTCAAAAGAATAAACAGACTTAGAAACTATAGCATTTGGAACTGCTTACCAAGGAGTAGATCTAAAAGAATCCTCAAGCTCAGCTAAGAACACTGGGTAAAAAAGGTTAATGAGTAACATGGGCTTCAATACTCAGGCATCCTTGTAACTAAGTCTGCTACAGATTAAGTCTTGGGGCTCAGAGATGGCTCAGTGTTACAAACACTTGCTGCTCTTGAAGAGGATCTATATTTGATTTCTAGCACTGACATTAGCCGCTCACAATCACCTACAACTTCAGTTCCAGGAAATCTGATGCCCTCTTCTAGCATTTGCAGACATTTGTATGTGTGTGCTATATATACACACAGGCACATACATACACATAAAATACAATTTTTTAAAAAAGTAAAAAAAAAAATTTTAAAGAGTCTTAAGACACACACAGCCAAATACAATAGATGAATCTTGTTTGAATTTTGCCTTAAACATACTAGGCATAAGTAGTTTTTGTTTGTTTTTGGTTTTAGATTGATTGGAAAAAGCTGCTAGTGAAAAATTCTTATTACATACTGAGAAGTAGCTTATTTGGTAAAGTGTTTGCCTTACAAACATGAGGAGCTGAAATCAACCTCACTGAATCCAAGGAAAAAGCCAGGCATGGTGGCACTCATTTGTAACTCCAGCATTCCAGAACCAAGAAATAAGTAGATCCCTGAAACTCACTGATCAGCCAACCTAGCCTATTTGACCAGTGGTCTGTCTCAAAAAAAATAAAAAATGTGGGCAGTATGTGAGGAATATCAGGGAGGTTGTCTCCTGACCTCTGCATGCATGCACACGCATGCACCTGCACAAACATGAACAGACACACACATGTACACACACACACACACACACACACACACACACACACACACACACACACACAAAGAACCCTTTATGTTTCTAAGTTTAAAGGAATGAAGACATCCTTTTAGAAAATTGTCTGTTAGTGACACTTGTTGGGATTTTTGTGGGTAAAATAATAACAGTAGGACCTGTTGTGGAGGAATAAACAGTAAAGATGGAGGTCAGACAAAGACTACATTCATGTCCTATTCAAAAGTTTGGCAAACAATAGGTGGCTTGAATCTACGATGTTCTCCACAGGTCAGCATGCTTGAATACTGATGGCACTGATTTGGAAGGTTACAGAGCCGCTAGACGACTTTTGGCTGGAGGAGATGGGTCTCCGAAAGGCTGTAACTTTTCAGTACTGTAGCCAGGCCTTGCTTTTGATCCAGTGTCCTGTCTCCTTGTCCTTCCTCCAAGCAAGGAACTCTACCATAGGGTCCCACCACAGAGCCACCCTCTCAAAACGGTGGGCCAAGGTAAATCTACCCTCCTTTAAGTTGGACCTCAGATACTTTGTCCCAGTGATGAGAAAACTGACCAATAGAAAACAAGCTACAATACATTCTGTGTATAGAATCTGAGTGTAGAATTATTGGACCTTCTCTACTGATTGGGAGGTTAAGACTCCCACAGTGATGTCATCTTACCCAAGATCACAGTAAAACTAACAGAGACAAAACTCAAACCCCGGTCTTTTTCACCTCAAATGCAAGGGTATTTCCACCCCATTCAAACTGTGTTCCCTAGAAAGAAACAGCAAAATGCTTAAAATCTAGCAATGACCCACGCTGCTAAAAGACAGAGAGAATTTTTATATTGGCCTGCAGCACTTTGCAAGAAGATTGCCTCTAGGGAAGCCACAAAGCCCTGAGTTTATCCTTTAATCTTCAATGAAATTGACAGGGCATGCCAAGAATTTTCCATTTTATTGCAAATCCTCTCAGAAGGCAGCAACGGTTCTCTTTGTTTCAGCAGAACTCAGTTTGGCAGCATCAACTCCCCAAGCCCGCTGTGTGGAACAACATGGAAGTACTTCCCTCTCTTGGGCCTCGGAAGTCTCTTCCAGGATTAGGGACTTGGTCCACAACAACATTTGAATGCTCAAAGAAAAATAAAAACCCCTTAGAGACAATAAGCAATGTGTTTAGAAACTTGAAGAAGATGGTCAGCAATCTATACTTTTGCCTTCTGTCTGGGCCTCCTCTGCTTGCACAGCCTACAAATTATTTTTTTTAATGCTTCCAAATAATCCAAAAGTATATCATCTCATGAAACGTGAAAGGTATATGAAGTTGAAATTTGTAAGCACTAAATTCAGATAAACACATGGAGCTTGAACCTGAAACATACTCCAATTCGTGTTTTGTGCACCTGTTCCTCGGACAGGTGGTACTGTTTTGGGGTGACTATGAAGCTTTGGACAGTGAGGTGTAGCTGGCAGACGTGGGTGGTGAGAGGTGAGCCTTTGAAGGTTGTTAATCATCCCTTTCCCCCCCTCCCTGTCTGTTAGCTGGTCTGCGTGTTGTCGCGAGCCTCCACCGTGTGCTTCTGCTGCCCTCCCTTCCCACCAGGATGTACTGAAATCTCTCGGCGATGAGTCAAAGCAGACCTTCCCACCCTAGGTCGTCTGTGGTCACAGCAGTACTAAAGTAACTAACAGTGTCCGTTTACCTATATACGAAGTTCTGCCGTAACACAGGGGTGGGTGGCTGTTTGCTGGCATACAGTCCCTGATACTTAGGCCCTACAACAGCACAGGTGAGCCTCTACCACAGAAGCAGTACACAGCAAGCAAAACTAAAGTATTTACTAGCTGTCCATTTCCAGGGAGGAAAAGTCTGCTGATGCTGGCATCAGGGCATGGCAGGGAGTAGGGACTGTGGCGGTGGGTGACTGGAGGCAAGCAAAGCCACCGCCCAGCTGGGGCTGTTTTCTCCACTGCAACTCACTTCTCCACAACCTTGCTGGACTGAGGCACTTTCATTTTCCTTTTTCACATGGTATGCGTTGTATGCATGCATTTCATCACTAAACTCGAATCTTCAGGGGGAAAAAAAGTCCCCTGCTTTCTTTGACTTTCCCAATTTCACTATCACATTGGGCCCATGTCACATTTTCTTCTCTGCCTTTCATTCCTAATAAAAATGGCATCTCCTCCTTAATCCCTGATAAGTCACCCTCAATTACGTTCTCTCAAAAACACCATCCTCCCTACACACTAGTTGTAAAAGTTACATACAATTTTAGCCTGAATTTATATATATGTAAAATAAGGGGGACAATCCCCCCAAATGCAAAATGGGTTATTCTTATTGGCTGGTTGCAAGAGGCACTCAATGGACCAATGGACTGCAAACGCCAATGCTACTGCACTCTTTTTCTTTATTCCTAATCACCTCCGAAGACGAGCCATCCATAACAGGGGAGAGAAGTCAGACCCCTGTGGTTTGAAAGCTTTACATCCAATGGTATCTATATGAAATTAAATTCCGCTTCTCTTTGGTTCAGAAAACTTTTGTGTCTACAGTCCCTGAGTGGAATAAAGAAATCCTAGATAGGGGTGTGTGTGGTGGTGGGGGGGTGGTGCAGGCAGTGGGTAGCAAAGTCCAACCAGCCATATGGCATTATCATCCTGGGGAAAATCCATGTTAGCATTTTATTTCAGCCAGAAGTAGATTAGACAGATAAAATGTTCAAAATAAAACACAATCAGTTAATTAAAGTGAGGAAAGGCTTTATTTGTTTTATGCTAGGATGGATTGAAGACAGCTTCCATGTGGCACCGTGCCAAGAGGAGGTATTTCCTATATCAGGCCTTGTAAACAAGGCAGCAGGGGGTGCTGGGCAGACCATGCTCCTCATCTTCAGCCAAGGCAGCTTTGCTTTTTCTTACCACACAGCCCACAAGCTAGGGAGCTCTCCTAGCTTGATGGCCCCTTAGATACATCACCACCCAGGAGACAGCCAGCGTGGGTTCTCCCCCATCGTTCAGTGCCTCAGTTTCTTTTATTGTAAAATTCAGGAAATATTAACTATTAATAATAAAAATCAACAGGGGGTGGTTTGTGAGTTAATATTTGTCAAGCACTTAGCACACATAATACATAATGAATGATTTGCACATGTTTGTCAAATGAGTAAATAAAATATGAGACAATTATCCATAATTAAAGCTGAAGAGCAGGCTGAGTGGTTTTTTTTTCCCCCATTGGGGAAAAAAATCAGGTAATAATTTGAAATAGTCTGCACTCTGAGCTGGGCTACAAAGGGAAGTTTGCTTGAGGGGCATTTTGAAATTAGCAAATTATATCAGTCATTCCTTATTGCTAAAGCATCAGTAGTTTGTCAACATATCCAAATGATGATGTTAGCCATAGTTTACAGTCTACATAGCAATGCAGACATAGTGTGGTGCATTGTTTTCTGTGAGATAAACCAACACACCACTGGACCGGGATGATGTAATTAAACCCACTTCACTGTTTAAAGACCTGAGCAGAGCTAAGGGAGTATGAAGTAAGCTCATATAAGGCTTTGCTACCCATCTGTCTGTGACCCTCCTCCAAATTTACAGGCGGAAGTCCTAGCCCCCAGTATCTCAAAACAGGACTCTCTTTGAAATAGGGTAACTGCATGTATAGTAAGAGTAAGTAAAAATGATGTGCCACAGTAGCAGAGCGACCTCCATTCCAACTGCAGACACCTTTATGTGTAAGGGGGGTTTGGAGATGGACTCATTAGAACAAGGCCATGTGGAGATGAAGGCACACATGGAGTGATGTTTCAAGGATTTGCCTCAAACCTCTAGCAGCCTGGAGGGAAGGCTGCAACAGACTCTTTCCGTGTTCCCAAACAGATCTAACTTGCAAATGCCTGGATCTTAGACTTCCAAACTTCAGAACTCCAAAATGGCAAACCTCTGTTTAAGCCACTCAGCTGGTGGTTGTAGGTTAAAGCTGCCACTGTAGGGATCCAAGACAGGGCTACTTGTCATCAAGAACCATTAACAAAGGCATTTCCTTTCTTGTAGTAGAGATTTCCTGAATGTTGCTGTGGTAGGAGCTGTGTCTACAGGTTCAGTCTCTGAAGACTGCTACATAGAACTTTGAGTTCAGCAAGGGAGGCAGAGAGGAATACATAAATACGTGGGGGGGGGGGCAGCGTAAAGAATAAAGTGGACTGGGGGAGCAGGATGAAAGAAAGTGCTGCTAAGAATAAACACAAAGGAAGCCAACCCAGGGAGGTCCCACTGTAGAAAAATTTGGAACAGATAAAACCTATGGCTACCTGGAGAAGCAGATTCCAGGTGGAAGCGGGAGGAGGGGTAAAGCGGATTTGCTTGATTTCGTTCTGAGGGCACCATGGCAGACAGTACAGAGCAGTGGGCACTGGCTACCCAGAGCATGATGTGCCCCCAAAATTGATGGAATCACCATTTACATTCAGCCCTAGTCTTGAAAGAAAAATCCCCTCACAAATCCACCAAGGAAGAAGCAGGAAGTGGTGGTGGCCATTGGCCTCCCAGGAAGAGCCCCACCTGCTCTTCCTTAGTCCTAATCTTACAGAATTAGCCTCACAGGGACTCTCCCACTTTACAAACCTGGTTTTTCAACTTCCCCACCAATTCTGGAGGCAAGTACACATCCTTACAGCAGATTCTTACTAGCAATGTTATTCAGGTAATTACAGTGTTCTGTAAGCAGGAGCCCTGACTGGTTTTGCCACATTTTCTGCGTTTTCAGGTTTCAGAAGTTTGGCCCTGAGCTAACAACATTGTTTGGTTTTGATCACTAGGAGATATGTATGCTTTGATACCAGCTCAACTGTAAAAGTAAGTTAGGAGAAAAGTCCCACAGGATGAGCAGGTTGTGAGGGGAAGGAACCATGCATTTCCAAGCCTTGAAGAGAATTTTATGCCTGGAATATTAAGTAGCACACCTGTTCTGTGACATTACACAGCACAATGGTGATATTCAGTGTCTGGTTGTAAGCCCAGGTGACAGGTTTCACCTGAAAATGAAGCACAGCCCACCAAAAGCATGCATGTAACACAGAACCCAAGCTCTGTTTCCAAGCCTTCCTCTATGATATTCTTAGGAAGGGTTAATTCTGTTCAGCCATGTGTTTATTCTTCAGTACACACACACAAGTGTGTATTACGCATAAGTCCTCGAGAAAATTCCTAGATATAAAATATAAGGTATTTCTTTGGAAGAGAACTATCACTGCAAGTACACTATATTATATAATATGTCTGTATCATAGGAATTGCTTGACGTTGTATTTGCAGACCCCTCCCAGCTTCAGCCTTTCTGCCCGCCCCCAGTGTTCCACTTGTGTTTATCTATAATCCATTATCCTCCCTCCCTTAATTTGCCCCTTTCCCACACAAAAGTTCCCTTTTCCAGTTTCCTGGCCTCCATTTGGGCTCCAGGTTAAATACCCACAACAAATTAGAATCTGTATGTGGGAGAAAATATAAAACATTCATTTTTCCAAACCTGAGTAACCTCATTCAAAACAATTTTTTTCAGGCCCATCCATCTGTTTGCAAACTTCACTTTTCTTTATAGCTGACTAATACTGTGTTTACGTATAAACCACTCTTTGATCCACTTGCTTGTTGATGAACATCTAGTTGGTTCCATTTCCGAGCGATTGTGAATACAACAGCAATGGACACGCAATGAAGCGTATCTGTAGCAGGTTACAAGGTCTGCTGGGTACATGCCTAAGGGTGGTATCACTAGGCCACATGGCTGTTTTTGTTCTTGGTTTCTGAGACACCTCCAGATTGACTTCCAAAGTGACTGCACTAGTTTATGGTCCCACCAACACCACATGAGTTCCCCTTTCCCCTGCCTCCACACCAGCACTTGCTGACATTTGTACGGCCATTCCAACTTGAGGGAAGAAGAATTCTAGAGCAGTTTTACTTTTCCTTTCCCTGATGGCTGAGAACACTGAGAACTCTTAGTGTGTCCTTGCCATTTGCATTTACATTTCTTCTCTTGAGAAATTTTTGTTCAGTTCCACAGCCCATTTCTTCTTCTTCTTCTTCTTCTTCTTCTTCTTCTTCTTCTTCTTCTTCTTCTTCTTCTTCTTCTTCTTCTTCTTCTTCTTCTTCTTCTTCTTCCCTCCCTCCCTCCCACTCTCCTGCTCTCCCTCCCTCCCACTCTCCTGCTCTCTCTCCCGCTCTCCTTCTCTCTCTCTCTCTCCCTCTCCCTCTCCCTCTCCCTCTCCCTCTCCCTCTCCCTCTCTCTCTCTCTCTCTCTGTCTCTCTCTGTCTCTCTCCCTCTCCCTCTCCCTCTCCCTCTCCCTCTCCCCCACTTTCTGACAGCAGTCTCCCCTCCCTCCTCTCCTCCCTGTCTCTCCCAAACCTCCCTATCCCCTCCCCCATCCAGTCCTCCATTTCTATTCAGAAAGGGCAGGCTTCCCATGGATATCAACAAAACATGGCATATCAAGCCGAAGTAAGACTAAGCACCTCCCCTTGTATTAAGACACAGCCCATTTTTAATTGGATTATTTTTGTTCAGTACAGGGAAAAGCAGGAAAGAGGAGGGCTAACTGAAGGAAGGTGGTGTGAAAAGCCACACAGAAGTTACTATCTCACAACCCAACCTGAAAGCACCAGCTGAAGGGATAGTAGAAGACACGTGAAATGAAAGAAGAGGGGGGAATACCAAGAGCTATAGGATTATGTTGTAGAATATTATTTTAAGGTGTGTTACTTTTGACTATGTTGCATTTGTTTAACTCTGTGAAGCTGTGTTACTGTGCCTGTGTAAAACACATGATGGTCTAATAAAGAACTGGCCAATAGCAAAGCAGGAGAAAGGATAGGTGGGACTGGCAGGCAGGGAGAAATCTGGGGGGAGAGAGTTAGATAGGAGCCAGAAAAGGAGGAGGACTCCAGGAGTCAACCACTCAGCTACACAGCCAGCCATGAAATAGAGTAAGATTTACAGAAGTAAGAGAACTGGAAAAGCCCAGAGGCAAAAGATAGATGGGATAAGTTAAGATAAGCTGGCAAGAAACTAAGCCAAGCTAAGGCCGGGCATTCATAAGCCTCTATGTGTGGTTTATTTGGGAGCTGGGTGGCGCTCCCCCCCCCACAAAAAAAAAGAGTAAAAAACCCACAACAACAGGATTAAGCAAGAATGGAAGCTGGAGAATGGAGGGAAGGAGGGAGTCGTCGAAAGTGAGTTAACCAAAAGTAAGGATGTATGAAAACCCTGTACTCGGGAAACTAATTTCAAAACACAACTTTAAAAATTAACAAAAAGATTTTGAATGGAATTAGCATTGGTATTGGTCAGGGAGACCCCAGGGATCTCCAAAACAAGACAGGCTATTGTCAATTGTCATTACCCTTCGTAACCCATCATAACTGCATGGTAAGGCCCTATTGCTGAACACACCACACACTTGACTTCTGAACACAGAGAAATAAATAATCACTCTTAAACCAGCCAGGACACCTCCCACCTCTTGATTTCATAGAGCCAGAAGGTGCTATGTAGGCTACAGGAAGAGAGAAGATAGCAATAGTCTTGCTCAGGGCTGGATCCTGCATGGTGCAATACCAACCCGCCAAGGCAATGAGCTCACTGGTGGAAGAGTGGCATGACTGTTAGGGGGAAAGAACTGCTCCACAGGATGGAATTTCATGCCTTGTTCTGTAGTCCTGGTCAAATGCCCATGGATACAGATCTACGGCTCTGGTCTGGGAGTGCAGGAAAGGCTGACTATGAAAAGGGTATGGAAAACAGGAGCCAAGTCACGACAAAACTGTTTCACATTGTGCTGTGACAACAGAGACAAAGAGAGCCTTCTAAGAGGAGCAAGACAGTTCATCACTGATTTTCCCTGGCTACCCACTGGACACACTGACCAGGGAAGCAGTGAGGTGATTTTCACTCTTCCTCCTCTCCCCCAAATTCAATCCCCCAGTCTCATCCCCAGCTCTGTAGCATACTGCCTGCGGAGGCCTCCCCTCTGGGCACTCATTGCCAGAGGATCACACTATAGCCCTTCTCGACACCCCATCCTTTTGTCTCAACTCCCACTGACACTCCTGGAAACCCTCTGGTCCAATCTAGCCAGGGAACCATGACCACCTGTGTGGCCTCTCCTCCCTCTCCAGGGGTCTACCCAGATTACTGTGGCAAATTCTGCTTTTCTCCCTCCAGAGGATCCCTTCAGCCCCCTTCTAGCCCATCCCCATTCTTAAGTGTCAGCTCCCAATACCCAGAAAGACATTATATCCCTTTCTCCCAGTAGCCACCACTTGGCAGTATCCCAGAAGCATTCCCTACCAGTCAACCCACAGTTCCACATTCTCCTAAAAACAAGAGAAGACAAAGGAAAGCAAGGAACAAAATACCCACCCAACAAAAACAAGACCAGGTATCAGCACCTAGAATTACAGTCATCCTAAACCCAGATGCCTAGACATCAGCCTAAAAACACAAATAACGGCCGGGACAATACGTCTCCACTGGAGTCCAGCAACCCTACTACAGTAGCCACCCCCACCCCAAATGCTCAGAGATCTCTTTGAAGAGGATGTGGAAAGAGTATAAGAACCCGAGGAGATGGAAGACACCAAGGAAACAAGGCCTTCTGGACACAGCACACCGACGAGCTCACAGAGGCTGTGGCATCATGAACAGGGCCTGCACTCATCTGCCTCTGATGGGCTCCTAGAAACAAGAGAGGTAGACGGACACTGATTTCCATCCATAACCCAAAAGCTATCTTTATTTGATAATCACTTGCAAATGAAAAGTTAGTTTTCTCCAGGGGATTCTCATGGGCAAACAAACCACTCTTAAGTAAGTCCCATGCCCAGCAGCAGATGGCTAGAAAACTAACTCAGTGGCATCTTTGAAGGTTCTTTATCTCATAATGTTTTATCAGGGCTTTTTGTCTTTTTTTAACCCTACAGGTCCTTTGCATATATATTATGACTTTCACTTTTGTGTTTTTATGGGATTCCTGTGTGTATGAACATGTGCATCTCTGTGTTTATTTGTGTGTCTTGTGCTTTTCTTTGGCTTTTTCTTCTCTTCTTATTTTATTTTATTTTCCTTTCTTTTAGTATTATTTCTTAGATGCCTATTTGTTTTCTAAAGAGAAACAAAAGGGTGTGGATCCAGATGGGATGACAGGGAGGAGGAACTGGGAGGCCAAGGGAAGGGAAATTGTAATCAGAATATATTGTTTGAGAAATATCTATTTTCAATATAAGGGGAAAAAAAGAAAGTTAATCATGAGCACCGGGTACTAACATAAAAGAGCAGGAAGAAATATGTAAGAAATAGATGAGTATTTGCAACAAGATCTAATTTTGACTCATGAACCTTCAACTCCTCTTGCAGCACCAAAATACCTGACCCTTCTGAATGGTTTTCTTGAGTCCCTTTACACGCAGACTATTGAAGCAATGACTACGAAATCTGTTCAGAGCCTGAAGCAGCCAAGGCCTTTCTTTCTGCTACCATCTATGATCCTTTCTGTACAATGAAGATGCCTGGCTTTCCCAAAACACCATCCTACCTAGACTCCAGTGAAAATAGAAAGACACTAGAGAGCGGCAGATAGATGCCCGGTGTTGACAGTACGGACGGACTTCCTTCTGTCAATCTTAACAACATAGATGAACTCGAGGAAAATAATCAGAAGGCGCTCACAGCTCAAGGTCTATGGAGTTCTTCCTCTCGGTGGATCCACACAGCATGAGGGATGCTTCCACACTAATTCCTGAAGTGTGTGTCGGGGAAAAGGATGAAGATGGAATCCTGGATGGGGAACAAACTACTTAGGGGGCATTTGGAATGAGATTGCCACTGCAAAACTTTTCCAAAGCTTCTGTTTTGTGATATTGGAAACCGTTACCAAGGTGGGAAAAACAAAAGGTGTGACTAGGCTCAAACAGTCAGGGACTCTCACAGGACCTTCGGGAGGCGCCTTTGACATTTCAAACAGAAAAGTCGAGCTGTGTATGAGAACACATTCAACACAGAAAATAATATTATTTGATTCAGGTTATCTTGTCCTCAAATTAGGCTTTCTTAAAAATTTCTTGCATTCTAAGTTGTCCCCCACTCCAAAGAAGACCTCATGCCCTCATGCTATCTTACTGTTCATGTTTTCTACAGTGGGAACTTTAAGCAGTGACAGAAAGGCACTCATGGAGACATTGTCTTCTCCCCGGATCTCAGAACCCGGGAACTCTTTACAAGAGCTTCAGCTCAAGGACAGAAAAGCCTTAATCATCATGCATCACCTTCCTCCAAAGGCACCCCTTGTCAAAGCACACAGCAAGGTAAATGGGGGCCTAGAAAGCAATCAGTTTCCTGAATCCTAAGTTATTCCCAAAAGTCACTCACTGCTTTTGCAACATTGGGACAAGATTACTTGATTTCCTAGACAGTTTCAGACAGAAAATTCCACTGTTTAACAGGAATGAGATGATATATGTGTAATGGTGATATCAAAAATTGGCTGGGGATGTAGCTCAGCTGGTCCCTGTGCTTTCCAAGTGTGCACTAGGTCCTGAGGTTGGTCCTCATCACTGCAGGAAATCAGATATGTTTCAGAGTATTTTGATTTTACCTCCAACAAACCTGTTTTCAAGGAAACCGAATAAAGGCAAGAATAACTTGAACATAGCTGATTTGCCCCCTATGGGGAAGTGCAATAATTGTTGCTATGTTTTTTTTCTAATTTAAAGGGGAAAATAATTATGTGAATAAGTTTTTCTTAAATTTAAAAATTTTTGCTCACATTTCTCTCCAGAATCCCTGCTACCCAACGCAACACATTTAATCTTTAGTTATTCTTTAAGACACTCACATTTGACGTTTTAGGCTCAATAGTTCCATGTTAGTAATATTAAACCAAGAATCCATAGTTCCTAAGTTTTCCCCAAATCTACAGGAAATAAAACAGCACTGGCCAAAATAGCATGGAGTTCTCTTCGTTGTAGATTTAGTTATAAGTGAGGAAAACTTCTTTCAGAAGGAAGTTTCTCGTATCCATGTCAAAATTGACAGGCTGCTGTTGGTATGCTTCCTGATATCTGATCGTACAATGCCCTGGAGGGATCCAGTGTTGTATAACCAGACAGGAGTGTGTCTTCCTGTGCCTTCAACATGGAACATGGTGCCAGGCAGGAACACCATACTGACCTAAAGAATGTGTGATCTGGTCCACAAACTCACAATTGCTTCAAGTGTTTTCTAAAGCTGAATGTAAATCAACAACCCTACTAACATTTGTTTCCCAAACCCATGTAGAGGGCAGATTTTGTGCTTAGCAAAATGTAAGTTTATTTGAACAGGTTATTAAATTAATCAAACACAAGATACTGTCAGGTGACTATAACCTGAATCAATCCACAAGTTGTTTGTAGCACATGTTTGTTGATTTGAAATGTTTCGATCAACAAATGGTCATCTAAATTGGATGCACCTGTCTCAGTTCAAAATACATGAACCTATACAAGTTTAATCACTTTTCAATTCTCTTCACCATCTTTTCTCTCATCAGCAATTTTCTGAAGTAAATATTTTTACAGCTTCGGTCAAATCTAACTTACATTTTTTTAAAGCATCTTGGCCAAAAGGTGCATTACACTCCAAGTCCACTGTTGGAGCACATTTGAAATAGCCCCAAGCTCAAAAAAATGATATTATGTGGATTCATTCGGGTTGTGGCTCCTATTAGTAAGTCTTGAACAGTGCCTGTGTTTATTTCAAAGTCTCTTTCTGGTTAGGACAGAGAATCAATTTATTTTGAAATGAACAAATTAACGAATCTTAAGACCTTGTCTGTCTGGGTCCTCTTTTCATTATTTCTGGAGTTGAGGAGCCACACAGTGTTCTTACCTGCCTGAAACACAACAGCATAGTCTCCCTCCCCTCTCCCTTCCCTTCCCCCTCCCTCTGCATGGAGGGACAGAGGGAGAGGAGCACCTCAGCAACCACAGAACAAGAGCACCAATTGTGCTCGGCCACCTGACACTCTGGCCCAGCTCAAGTTTCTGGAAAACTAGTCTTCAGTAGAGCTGAATATTTAATGGCACAGGGGTAACATCGGGAGGCTAGACCACCTTTTGTCATTCCTAAACTTTCTGTTCGCCACTCCTAAGTATCATCTAATTCAACTAACCTTTATATAGCACAAACGGAAGGGGGCAGGAGGCTCAATCCTTCGAGTAAAACAGCTGTGAGGTGACTGACAGTGGAACATTATTATGTCCTGGGGCTGGAGGCATGCGCTATACTCTGAAGTTTATGTTCACTTTTTTTTTTTTCCTCCTGAAAGAGGCTGAAAATTCACAACCACGGTGATCCTAGCACCCGAACTGCTTCTGAAGGTGATTTTGCTCGCTGGCATCGCTGCCCAGGCCTGTCTAAAATCTAGACCGAACAGCAGGAAACTGCTCAGCAGTGGGCTGTCCCCTTGCTGCACCTGCAGCTTCGCCACTCAGCGTTAACAACTGATACCTTTGCTCATCTTTGCTGCTGAAAATCGCGGAAGCAGAAACGGCAGCGCCAGTGGAATCAGCGTTTTCTGCAGGATCGCTGAAACAGGCAGACAGCCGGTGTCTCCGGAGTTCTGACTAAGGGACTGAATAACAACACCCTAAATAAACAAGCAGGTGTGTGTGCCCTGGGGTGGATTCCTTTGTAGGAGAAAGGCAACTTTCTCTCTTCCTTGAAACTTCGGGCCAGGGAATTCGAGCGCCCAGAACAGAGGTTCCAAGAAACACCCTCCTCATCTCTTCAAGACCTCTTCCCTCCTTTCCAGGAAACGTCCCAGGGCGCAAAGCTCCACTGGGTGACCCGCTCCAAGGTCACCTGGCGTCCCCTCCCACCTGGCGCGCCTCTGGTGCGGCCACAGCTGTATGGGGCTCGCCTACCTTGGAAGGCGCTCAGTGCACAGCCCCGCCTGCTGCAGCTCGGGAAGATCCGGGATGAGCCCAGGGTCGGTCCCCAGCTGGTGCAGTTTGGCGACTGTGGGCAGCTAGTGCTCAGTTAGGTAGGGCGTCCAGGGCAGAGTCCAGTGCCGGGCGGGCCCCGTGGGAGGAGCCTCTGCTCTCCAATGCCTGGGACGTGCGGAACACGCCCTAAGGGGCCTGTCCCAGATGAGAGGCCCTAGAGGAGGGGCCCTAGCTGATGAAGAACTATTTGCACCTAAGTACACAAACTCATTTCGTGTGTGTGTGTGTGTGTGTGTGTGTGTGTGTGTGTGTGTGTGTGTGTTTTAATAAAACTTTATTTGGGGATGATCTGAAACCAAATAGTTGAAAATCAGGAGGAAAAGTTCCCTTGACCCCCTCAGTCAGTGCCCCCAAGGTACACACTTTCACAGAGGTGGGTGTGTCGAAACTGTGAAGTTAGCAATGTCTATTACTGTTATCAAACCTCAAACTCTCTGCAAATGTCACTAGGTTTTTAGCTAATGCCTTTAACCCCCACCCCCAAGATCCCATTCAAAATGCTACACGGCATTAGTATAAGTCACCTTGACTCTGCTGGTCTGTGACAGTTTCTTAGTCCTTCCTTGTTTCGAAGAGCTTTAGAGATTTGAGGTACACCAGTGAGGTTTTGTAAGTATCCCACCTGTCAGGTGTCTTTCACACGTGGTTATGTGTGTACCAGGAAGAAAACCACAGGGACCAATCCCCTCTCGTGGTCAAGATGATAGCAATAAGACATCACTGGCAATGTTGACCTTGATTCCGTGATTAAAGTCAAGGCTAGGCTAGGTGTCTCCGCTGAGTTACTATTTTTCTCTTCTCACACTGTCTTCTTTGTATTGAAATCATTCAATTCATTTTACTCCAAGTGAGAGGGAGATTGAATTCTACTTCCTGTAGTATCCAGACATTATTATTTAAGGCTTTTTTCCCCTTATCTCTCACGTATCTGTACAAGATATTTATTTTAGGGGAGACCATTTTAGTTATTTTTCTATGTCCCTTCGAAAGTTTACAAATGTTTAGGTCTTTGAGGAAAAACAAACAAAAAAAAAAGACGCAAGACCAAACAACAACACTTCTTTCTTCACTCCTCTCACATTTAACAGGATATGAAAAACTGCTGCCTGACCCCGCAATATCAAAAGGTTTTTCAGAATTTCCCTTTGAACCCAACATATCTGAAGGAAGGAAATGGCATTTTCTCAATAAATTAATGTGTGTGGATTATGGCCCAATTGGAGAAGCAAAAGTTGGTAGCTTTTTTTTTTCAGAACTTGATATTTTTATTAAAGCCAAAGAAACAGTAATTTTCAATAATGAAAGAAACCTTATAAAGGCACCCTTATAAAATGAAGCCTTATCTTAAGGAAGACCAGTGAGGTGGTTCAGAGAAGAGAGGTAACTGTTTGCAGTTCTTTCCACCTAAATTCAGTCCGCAGATCCCACAAGACGGCAGGAGAGAAATGAGTCTGAACAGCTGCTTTCTGAGCTGCACAGACAGACATGCTCAGTACACATATATTTACATACGTACATACATACACACTGAATTAATGAGCTAGTTTGTTAATTTTAAAATAAAACAAACTAATGAAATTATCTTTGGCAAGAAAGAGCAAGGGATTGAAAACATAAAAATGATACTCTTAAGGTGATGGCTCTCAGGTAATTTTCTGTCCACTAATCCATGGGGTTCTGTTAAACTCGTACGCCTATGTTTGTAGAAAACTCATGATCCAAAGATAGCCACGGATGTTTATTCCTGGCTTAAACACAGGAGTTCAGATGCTACGAACCATTGGTTATTTGGCTTTGGATTGCTCCTGTTTGCTTTTGCCGGCCTGTTCCTCAAACATCACACTTCCTCCCCTCAGCTTGGCTTTCACTCAGCTTTTGGGGCCACCTTACTGACGAGGCTCTCTCCACCCCTCTGTCTGGCCAGAATCCTCCTCAGAACAGTAACTCTATTCCTCCACTGACCCAGGATGTGCCAGGTAAACATAATGAGCAGCCCACAGAGGTGACTGGCTTCCTACTTTACAACTGCTCTGTGACTTTATATTTAAGTGTTATTAGATTTGCTAATAGAGTAAATCTTATCCCCCACCCCCTCCCCCCACACACACACTGAATCTCAAATGACCATGGCCATTTAAAAATGAGAATTTTCAGGGCCGTAAAGATGGCTCAGTGGTTAAGACACTGAACTGGCTGCTCTTCCAGAGAAGCCGGGTTCAATTCCTAGCACCCACATTGAAGCTCACAACTGTCTGTAATTCCAGTTCCGGGGGATCTGGCACCCTCACACAGACATGTAGGCAGGCAAAACACCAATGCAAATAAAGTAAAAATAAATACATGTTCAAGATCTTTCTTAAGCAGTTAGGTCTTGGGCCCTGTGAGTTTGGTAGAAGAAACAGGAGAGAAGGAATCTGTAATTTGAGGACACAGCAAGGAGGACACAAAGGAGGAAGAGGATCTCACATATCACATCTATGTGGGCTTCGATCTTTGCACTTCCCAGTCTTTAAAATGTGAGAAACGAAATTGATTATTCAGCCAGGTAAATATAGACCTATGGCATTTTGTTATCGCAGTCGGAGCGGATTAAGACAATGTCCCTGGCGAAATCAGATAGAAAAGTAAGATTCTGTGTACTTTCCTAAATCCACACTTTTCTGGGCATGCAGTCTAGGAGCTAACAATTAGACCAGTCCACCTGGGATAAAGGACTCCAGTTGCAGGTAAACACAGGGGTGGGATAATAGGAAGAAGGTCCTGGAAATGTTTGCTTCACTCACATCTTAATGTTATATTTTTGGTCCACCTCTGTGAAGAAAAGATGGAAAGAATCATTATAGGAAATGAAACCCTCATCATTGTTACAAGCTCATGGGCAAAAACACATAGCAAGTATTTAGGAACAATAAGCATGTCCATCTGTATATACAAGTCTGTCTGAACAGGTAAGTCTTTTATATATGACTCCTTTCACATCACAGATGCAGAAACCATGACATAACCAAGAGTGATATTTGAAATATGTACCTACTGGTTAAGCAATCAAAAAAATAACCACAATACACCACCGGTATGTTAACCACCTGAATGTGACCTCTAGGTGTAGCTTGAGTTTTCCTGCCTGGCCCACAGTCAGGACAAATCTCTCTCACCTGCCAGTCCCACAGCCGCTCAGACCCGACCAAGTAAACACAGAGACTTATATTGGTTACAAACTGTATGGCCGTGGCAGGCTTCTTGCTAACTGTTCTTACAGCTTAAATTAATCCATTTCCATAAATCTATACCTTGCCACATGGCTCGTGGCTTACCGGCATCTTCACTTGCTGTTTCTCATCATGGCGGCTGGCAGTGTCTCTCTAACTCATCCTTCCACTTCCCAGCTTTATTCTCCTCCTTGTCCTGCCTATACTTCCTGCCTGACCACTGGCCAATCAGTGATTTATTTGCCAACCAATCAGAGCAACACATTTGCCATACAGAACATTCCCACAGCATCTAGGTATCAGTATTTGCTGAGTTCTTAGCAAAACTAGAAGTACAAGGTTAGGGATGCATGTCAATGGTAAGGTAGCTGCTTAGTACACACAAGGCCTGCATTTGATTCCCAGCACCACAAAAACAAACAAACCATCATCACAACAATGCCATACAGACACAAAACTGATATTCTACCAGAAATTTCATTTCAAAACACTCTGGTATATATAGCTGTTTGAACTTAGTAAGTTCTGGTTTCTACGGGCTTTCTGAAGCTGATGATTTCGGCTTTCACCTAGCTTGACCATAGCTAGAGTACTAAATGTCACTTACCTCTGCACTGTGAGCCTTCCCTGTGTTAAAGTTTCTACAAGGCTTACTGATCAAAACCTGCATGTTTATGGAAAGAGGGACCATCAAATCACAGAGTCAAATCATCTGGACCTGTCTTTATCCCTCTTAATAATGGTTCCTTGCTCACATCTGTGACCCACCATCCCTCCTTGTATTAGTAGGTAAATAAATCTCTTTAAAATCTGTCAACAGCACTCTAGCTTCCACCAACCCCCAGGTTAAGAATGTTGTCAGGTAACATCTGAGGCCTGTAGCAGAGACCTCCCTGCTTTACTGTAACCTGCCTGCCTGACGTTCTTAGCAATGTATTTTAAATATTTTATTTTGTAAGAAAATGAATTATGTCTATGTGTACACATCTGTTTGTGGATACATGAGTGCAGTGCCCTCAGAGACCAGAAGGAAGCACTTGATCCCCTGGAGCTGGAGATAGAGGTTGCAAGCCTTCTGGGGATTATGCTGGAATGCAGCTCTTGGTCCTCTAAAAGAGCAGAATGTGCTTTTAACTGATGAACCATCTCTCCAGCCCCACCAATGTGTTTTAAAACTTGTTCAATTACAGTAAGAACTTGATATAATCATTACCACATCGAAACACAGAATTTAGAGGAGCCTAGATCTGTGTTCCTGAGCTATGGTCACTTATATTTGACTTGAGAGTTGTGTTTTGGAACTGACAGCTGAAATGTCAACTTTAAATACTTTTCCCAGAGATTGTCTGGAGGAGGGATGCAAAGCGCAGAGTAAGGCTACAGGAAGGAGTGTTAAACAGTTTGTTGGCTATGCCTAGAGCCAACAAAGCTCGAGACTACTGTCTTTATCACGGTTTGTTCACATGCTCTCCTGCTGTCTTTACCACTGCGGAGGATTTCAACAGCACATGTGTTCTTTACCTCTTCGGCTGGAATAGAATGGATCCTTACAGATTCTGGAACTCAACCTTCTTTTGTTTTTCTTTTTGTTTCTGTTTTGGCTTGTGTGTTTGCATATTCACATCTGTGTTTGAGTGCATGTACATTCATGTGCATGCTCATGAAAGGGCACAAAGCTGACACTGTGTGCCTTCCTTGAACTCTCTAGTTTATTGAGGTAGAATCTCTCAACTAACTAGGGTATATAGATCTACTCCTTAGCTTGCCCTGGGGATCCTGTCTTTGACCATTGAGTGCCGGGATTACAGGTGGCCACCACGCTAGCCTGACTTTTGTGTGACTTCTGGGATTTAGAACTCTGGTCCTCATGCTTTCCTGTCAATTGCCTGCTGTGGCTTCTCGGTGCTGGATTGTTGCTGTTCTTCTCAGTTCTGATCCTAGGAGAGGCTCCGATGAAACCTGAGTTTCCACTTTAGAGTTGGGGAGCTTTTTGCCGCAGATCTCCTTTTTAAAGGAACTGTACTATTGTAGATTTCCCTCCATCCCCCCAAAAACAAAAAACGAAGACCAGCCCTCACTTCAAAGATGCCAGTAGTGTATTCTGAAACCAAACATGAGAGGGTGTGTCCTGGAAAGACCGAGTCAAGTTACTCCAACAACAAGGTACTCCAATAGCTCCACATTCCAACATGGTGATAGAGCAAAGGCAGTCATCGATCAAAACAGTTTTTAAATACATTACTGGAAACATCAGGTAACTGGGTTACAGAAAGTCAGGGACATCAGGCATCATCTGATGACATTCTTATCTTCAGATTTTGGGAAAGCTATGGATCTATTTGTGCATTCCAGAAGAGTTTATGTAGTAGTCACAAGGACATTATGTCACGTTCAGTAGAGAGGCTAAGATAATTCAAGATAACTTGTGTATGAACCTGTAACATTCCAATTCATCTCAATCACTTATGTTCTAATCAATCGATCAACTTTGTAATGTGCTTAAGTAGGCACAGCTTTTGTTCTTGAGAACTTCAGTTCACATTATAAATTGACTGCCATTGAAATGAGTGTATGTTACCCTCTCTCTCTCTAAGACTATGTGGCGGCACCCCCTGTTAGAGAAAAAGTCAACAGGGACAATGGTTCTTAGAATAGACACTCCAGGTGGAAAGCACCATGACTCATGCCTCCAGCACAAAGCAAATAACCAAGGAGTAAGGCCAAGGAGCTTGCCCTTGGGTTGGGCAGGAATCTGTGGCACACCCCATACCCATTTCCTCTCCTTCCTTCACCCAAGGAAGATTCTGTGATGGCTTTGCCTCCAAAAAAAGAGACAGCCATAACCTGTACCAACACTCCTTTGCACAGTTCTGACTAAATTTTATTTGCAAATGTGTATTTGTACTTAAAAGAGTTGTTGTCAAGAACTTAGTTTAAATTGTTCAGATAACTGTTCTTGCCCAAACATGTCAATCAATGGAAGGTAAAGGAAAGGGACTTTATCTAATAGTAGCTAAGGCTTGTGGGCAGTAGGCTGTTGGGGAATACCATTTTAAGGTGTGTTACTTTTGTTTATATTTCATTTGTTTAACTCTATGAAGGTGTGCTCCTTTGCCTTTCTAAAATACCTGGTAGTCTAATAAAGAAATGAACAGCCAATAGTGAGGCAGGAGAAAAGATATGCAGGGCTCGCAGGCAGAAAGAATTAATAGAGGGAGAAATCTGGGAAGAGAGGAACGATCTAGGAGTGAGAGAAGGAGGGGGCATCAGGGGCCAGCCACCCAGCTACAAAAACAGCAATGGAGTAAGAAAGAAAGGTTTATAAAAATAGAGAAAGGTAAAAGCCTAGAAACAAAAGACAGACAGGCTAATTTAAAGTTAAGAAAAGCTGGAAAGAAACAAGCCAAGCTAAGGCTAAGCATTTATAAGTAAGAAAAAGCCTCTGTGTATTTATGCGGGAGCTGGGGAGGTGGGGGCGGGGGAGTAGAAAAAGCAACCAACAACATTTTGGTGCCCATTGTGGGGCTTGAATTTCCACAGTGCCTAGGAAAGCTTAAGAAAAAAAAAATGGCTCCTTTAAGAGTTTCTGCCGGGCAGTGAGCCCTTGAGCAGCTAGTACATTAAGTAGGAACAAGAAACTCAGTAAAAACTCCTGCCACAGCCTCTGGAAAGGTTGAATGCAGTTCTTGGTCAGGAAGCTCCGACCAAGCCATGAGATTTAGGCCTGGCTTTCATTAGCTCAAAAGTAGGTAGAGTCAGTCAAGAGCCACACAGGAAGGATCTAGATGTAGCTTAGCAGTCTAAAGTTTGCTCATGAAGTAAAAAAAAAGGCTAAAAGATATGCAGTAAAAGAGGTCCACATCAGGCAGCGGTGGCACAGGCCTTTAGTCCCAGTACTCACTCAGGAGGCAGAGCCAGGCAGATCTCTATGAGTTTGAGGCCAGCCTGGTATACAGAGTGAGATCCAGGACAGACACCAAAAACTACACAGAGAAGCCATGTCTCAAAAAAAACAAAACAAAACAAAACAAACAAAAAAAAAAAAAGAGGTCCAGATGGAAAAACCTCTAAACATGTTCAAGTACATATAGGGTTAAAAAGAAAGAATATGAGTATAGACAGTTGTAGAAATAAATAGTTTAAAAATAAAGTCTTTAAAGAAAGAATAAAAGTAATATGAAAGAAAAAAGCCATGTAAGATGGGAAACAGGGAGTCTGGATCCTGTATAGTATTGTGTTAATTTTGAATTTTTTGATTATTAATGAGCAAACAACAGCTGCTAAGAGACATGGGATTAAAAGAAGGGCTTATGAAATAAACCAGTCTGTATACTTTAGGAATGCCCCAATTTTAAAAAAGCAAAAAATATATATTTGTCAAATGGAAGTTAAAAATGTTTTGGAGTTTTGTTCCCACAGGAGACAAGATGGTGTGGATACCTTCAGGAATAATATGGATCAGGTTTGATCAGAAGAGACCTCCTGAATCTTGACAGGTGATATCTATCAACAAAAGTTACTGCTGGTCTTCCCAGGACTTGGTCATTATCTCAAAATTTTCTCAGGGACCCTTAAAGTTGCCATCATCCACAGCCAGCAGGAAGCAGTTTAAAGAAAACCATGCCCACATTCCCAAGAGTTGGGGGGTGTAGGTGGTTTTTGGTTATTTGGTGGGTTGTGAATGTTTGTTAGCATTTAGGGAAATATAGAATATTGATACAAATTTAAAGTTATTTTTGTTACAGTGTATATATGTTTCTACTCATTTAAAGGATTTTTTGTATATTGATAAAAATTTAAGGTTATTTTTGTTACAACATATTGTATATATGTTTCTATTTTTGTTTGAGGTATTGTGCCATGCTGAGGCAGTTCATTTGGAAATGTGGGGTAAAGTTCTAGTTTTTGAAAGCTATTATTATAAACTATAGGATAATCAGGAAACATTAGTTAGTGATTAGTCATTTTTCACAATCAAAGTTGTAGATATGTTAGCTATGTTTTCCAGATCATATAGAGATATATTTTAGATAGCTATATGGTCTTCAAATCTTCCAAAGACCTACAGAATGTGGCATTTAAAATGTGTTGTTACCTTGGGGCTTTTCATGACAATGAGACACATGTGCTCCTGGCAGTACCAATTTACTTCAGAGATGATGGGCATTGAAGAAACTCCTTATGGAGTTTGCTTTCAATGTGGAAAGGCTAGCCATTTGGGCAAGAAACTGCTCTTGTCTGGACTGATTGGCAGTATATTGCATAAACTGGACATGCAGGACCCACAGGAAAGTGACTGATGAACTTTGCCAAAACAAGGCAGAATGCTCCTTCAGGGTTCCTGCTTCACAGAAGAAACTTCCAGACATTCTGAAGGACACAGAGGAAAGTGATTAACAAACTTTGCCAATATAGGTGGGACAGTCTTTCAATTTTCCTGCTTCATTGAAAAGTTTGCCAGATACTCTGGACCTGTAGGTTGAAGATGGATGCCCCAGCATTGCAGAGGAACTTCGGGTGACTGTCCAGGCAGTTAGATATCTCTGTCATTTCTAGAGATTTTGAAAGTTGTTTGCAATGCACTTTTTGTTTACTTAAATAATATTATATCCTTCTGGGGCCTTTGATGGAGTTGAAGACTAGATAGTTATAGTTGTAGTTTTCCTTAGACAGAATTTACTAAAATAGGATAGATTATGGAGTTTTTTCTTTAAATGTACCAGACAAAAAAGAATTGGATTCAGTACACTGTGAATGTAATCTTTACTTGATAATTGTTCTTGCTGTGTTAGACAATCAGTCTTACTATGTTAAAGTTAAAATGTTTCATTTTTGTTTAGAAAAAAAGGGGGCAAATGTTGGAATTTTATTTTAAGGCGTGTTACTTTTGTTTATATTGCATTTGTTTAACTCTGTGAAGTTGTGTTATTGTGCCTATCTAAAACACCTAATGGTGTAGTAAAGAACTGAACGGCCAATAGCAAGGCAGGAGAAAGGTTAGGCAGGGCTGGCAGAAAGAGAGACTATATGGGAGAAATCTGGGCAGGAGAAAGAAGTAGCCAGAAAAGGAGGAGAACTCCGGGGGCCAGCCACCCAGCCACCCAGCAAGCCACAGAGTAAGAGTGAAAGTAAGGTTACAGAAGCAAGAAAAGGTAAAAGCCCAGAGGCAAAAGACAGACGGGGTAACTTAAGAAAAGCTGGCAAGAAATAAGCCAAGCTAAGGCCGGTCATTATAATTAATAATAAGCCTCCATGTGTGACTTATTTGGGAGCTGGGTGGAAGGCAAAAACAAACAACAGCAGACCTTTGACACAGGCTGGAAATGAAGGACTATCCCAGGGCTGTCCTTCCTCTATGTCTTCTTCAGAGATGCTCCGGCCTGTTTTCCGGAAATTGTTTGAGGCATTTCTGCACCTTAAAGGGTCAGTGTCTTATTCCTACTGTTCTCAGTGAAAACTATGTTGTTCCACCCCTGCCCCCATCACTATTTCTTGAAAATATATGATTTCTGCTTGAAGCTAGTTGAAATTTAAATTGTTCCCCACTTCGGCAGTTCATGCTTTAGCAAATCCTTTGTGCTTTGCCTATACAAATCCTAGCAGTCAAACAAAAGGCTTTAACACCAGCTAGTGGAGAAAGACCAGTGTTTCTAGGAAAAGGCAGTTGAAGATTGGGATATATTTCACACTCTGGGATGTTATCTTAGTTAGTACTCTATTGCTGTGAAGACAACACAACCTAGGGAACTTATTTTAAAAAAAAGACATTTAATTGGAGACTTGCTTAGAGTTTCAGAGGCCTAGTCCCTTATCATCATGGTAGGGAGAGTGGCTGCTGGCAGGCAGACATGGTGCTGGAGAAGTATCAGAGAGCCCTACCTCTTGATCTACAGGCAGCACTGAGCCCTACCTCTTGATCTACAGGAAAGACACTGAGCCTGGAGTTGGCTTTTGACATCTCAGACCTCACTCCCAGAGACCCAGTTCCTCCAAGGTCACACCTCCTAATTCTACTACGCATTCAAATATTCAAGCCTAAGGGAGCCATTCTTATTCAAACTCCCACAGATGTTAATGCAGACCTCTGTTTCAGAGTCTAGTATAAGAATGAATGGCCATTTTTGTTCTTGGCAACCTCCTGGTCTGTGATTATGATTTTGCAGTCATTGCTCTATCAGAAATTTGAATTGCTCATCCTGTGACAGAATGTGCCAGGCACAGTGACTCTCTACCAACTACATCTCAGAACAACCTCCTGGTCAGGGACACCAAAGAGAACTGTGTCTGAATTAGTGCCCTGAGGTCTAACACTTCACAGTCGGCCAAAGCAAAGACTAAAAATGGATTTTATCAGCTGTGTTCTGTTGCTAGGAGCTGGTCTGGCACTCATGATCAGGCTATAGAGAATGCAACCAGAATACTAAAAGAAGCGAAATGCCAGGCCAATGGCTTTCATATTCCATAACATGATATTATGAAACTGGGACCACAGAAGAGAACTACTTCCCAATCAAGTCAAATTTACTCCAGGGCAGCAAGTTTGACATAGTTACTAAAAATCAACCATATAATAGTCTGTGTGAATAAACTAAAGAAGAAAATATTTGATCATTTCAAAAATGTGAGAGAAGTATTTATTAAATGATTATTTACTCTAGACCTGCAGAGTCCATCCTCCCTCTCTGTCCCCACTCCCTGGGAACTCCACAGATCCTCCCAGGAAGCAACTTTCCTCCCTCACATCATCCCTTTGTGTCATCCACCAACACCTGGAGGCACTCTCTACCTGGGAACCCGCTAGCCATGCTGGCCATGCTGGCCTTGCTGGCCTGGGAATCAGGTAGTATATCTTCACTTTCCTTCCTTACCTCCAATGCCAATTTTCCAGTCTTATCCCTGGCCCTGCAACAGACCACTTGAAAGGACTAGTTCTCCTTCACTGGCTCCACTCCTTAGGGACAGGTACAGCTTTCCCTCTTCCTGTGGACCCTCACAGCACTCCCCCACCCCCCCGCAACCCCTAGACTATCCCCATTCCTTCCTGTCAGTCCCCAATAGCAAGAAACACCATGTGTAGCAGGAACTCAAAAGCACTCCCTCCCAGGCAACCCACAACCACCACACTCTCCTAAGATCCAGAAGAGGGCAAAGGAAAGCAAGCAATGGAACACCCACCCAACAAGAAGAAGACCAGATATCAACACCTAGAATTACAACTATCTTAAATCCAGATACCTAGATCCTGGTGTAAAAACACAATGACATCCAGTACCATGTGTCTCCACCAGAGGCCAGGAAGCTTACCACGGATTAAAGCCGGAAATCAGAAACAACAGAAAGCTTACAAACTCTTGGAAACTGAAGAACTCACTAAGAAATGAAAAATGAGTCAAGGTCAAAATTAAGAAAATTAAAAACATTTTAGAATGGACTGAAAATGAAACCACAACATACCCAAACCTGTGGGACACAATGAAGGTTCTAAGAAGGAGGCAAGGTGACATCAGTAAGTGCCTCCATTAAAATAAAAGTTGGACAGACTCATATTTTTAACTTAATAGCACACTTGAAAGTTCTAGGGAAAAAAGGAGAAATCATGCCCACAAGAAGTATATGGCAAGAAATTCTCAAACTCAGGACTGAAATCAGTAAAATAGAAACAAACAAACAAAAACTACAAAGAATGAATGCAATGAGTTCATTCTTTGAGACTATCAATAGGAATGATAAATCATTAGTGAAATTAATTTTAAAATGAAGAGGTAATATTCAATTTAATAAAATTAGAAGTGAAAGGGAGGACATAACAGGCCCCAAGGAAACTTAGAGACTCCTAAGGACATAATTTAAAAACTGTACTATATCAAATTGGAAAATCTTAGAGAAATGGATACATTTCTTAATATTTACCACCTGCCAAAATTAAATCAAGATCAGATAAGCAGTTTAAACAATTCTATAATCTCGACCAAAATAGAAGCAATAATTTAAAGTCTACTAACAACAACAACAACAAAAAGCCCAGAGTAAGATGGATTTTGGTCAGAATACTACCAGACTTTCAAAGAAGTATCAACACCAATACTCCTCAAATTACTACACAAAATAGAAGAGGAGCATTACCCAATTCTTATTAGGAGGCCACAATTACCCTGGTACCTAAACCACATAAAGACCCAACAAAGAAAGAAATTTACAGACCAATTCCCTTTGTCAGCATAGCTGGAACAATTACCAATGAAATAATTGGAAATAGAATCCAAGGAAACATCAAGAAGATCATCCATCATGATCAAGTAAACTTCATCCCAGAGATGCAGGGATGGTTCAACATATTTAAATCACCAAATGTAACCCACCATACAAACAGAATGAAAGACAAAAACCACACGATCATCTCATTAGATGCCAAAAGGCCTGTGATAAAATACAACACCCTTTCATGATAAGGGTTCTGGAGAGATTAGGGACACAAGGGACATATATACACCCACAGCTAACATCAACCAAAATGGAGAGGAATTCAAAGCATTTCCAGTAAAATCAGGAACAAGACAAGGTTGTCATCTCTCTCCATACCTATTCTTTCAGCATTTACCCCAATATCTGGCTCTGATTTTTTTTATTAAAAAGACCAATTTAAGATTCGAGCAATAATACTATAAAACCATGAAAACACACCCAGCCCACTAGTACAACCCTGAGATAAATCACCAATATTTATTGCTCTAATTTTAAGAAAATGCCACCCTAAACCAGTGCCCCTACTGGTCTTGCTTCCTGCTCCCTCTCTGTGTTCACTGATGTTTTCTAAGCAATAACTGGGAGTATGATATATACCCAGTAATTAATGAATTTGTAAGATGAAAATGACCAAAAAAGAGCAGTTTATAGGGGAAAATTGATAGGGGAAATTTTTTAAAAATCATTTTATATGTAAAATACCAAATAGATGTCCAATTGTAGGGATATAGCTATTAGGGGTTAAATAAGAGTCTAGATTTCAGAACTGGATATTTACGAATTTTTTGGTGTATGGAAAATATGAAATGAATGGAATAATCTAGGGGTTGAGTATTCGCAGAAAAAATTTGAAGAGTAAATGGCAAAAAATAAAATAAAAAAGACATCTTCAAACTAAACTTTAGAAGCTTCGAAATTTCACTTTTCTTTTTCAATTTTGGGATGCAATGAATACATAAGGGTTTGATCAGAAGCTCAATAAGCCAGTCCATTAGAGTGAATTGTGGGTTCCTATTTACAGTTTGTGTTTGTGTGCTCTTTTGATGACCCTCTCTGAAATAAGTCATTAAAACTAAAAAAAGAAGAAAAGTACATAAGAAAGCTCAAATAGGTGAATCTGTTTAAAATTGGGAAAGAAATTCTGTTTGCATCCTGTTCTTTAGAACAGATGGTGACAAAAAGTCACACTTATCTTTACTAGCAAACTACTGTCCTCTTTGTGAGCAGATGACATGATATCAAACTGTCACAGAAGCCTGGTGTAGCATTGTGGCTGGCTCTGGTAACAGAAGCAGACATGAGGGCTCTACTGTCCTCTGCTGATCCTGAAATGCTCCCTCACACCCACCTTCTTCCCTGGTGAGCATCTCTGATTTGCTCTGGCTTTAGACTCACTAGTACCTGATCCTGCCTTCTGCTCTACAGCTGTAAAGACCCAAGAAAAAAGACATACTTACTTAAAAGCTAAGTAACTATTACATTGCTACAGAGAAAAACACTTTAAAGCTTAAATAAAATACAGTTTTGTCTGAGGGAAAATTAGACTATAGTAAGTTTTAAGTGAAGGAAAATGTGCAACCAGTTTCTGAAGTGGCATCCTTCTCAAGGCTGGGTCTGGCCCATTCAGCGTGGTGCTATTTATTTCCATCTTTGACCTTGCCCTTCTAGGCTCTGTGGTGGTATTGTGTTCGACAAAATATTGCGCATGCTAATAAACTTTTCTGGGGTCAGAGAATGGAACAGCCACAACATTAAACATAGAGGATAGGCAGTGGTAGCAAATGCCTTTAATCCTAGCATTCCAGAGACAGAGATCTACCTGGATCTCTGTGTGTTCAAGGATACAGCCAAGCATGGTGACTCACACCTTTAACGCCAGAAAGTGAGCCCTTAATCCCAGGGAGTGATGGCAGAAAGCAGAAAGATATATAAGGCATGAGTACCAGGAACTAGAAGCATTTGGCTGGTTAAGTATTCAGGCTTTCAAGAAGCAGTTCAGCTGAGATTCATTCGAATGAGGACACAGAGGCTTCCAGTCTGAGGAAACAGGATCAGCTGAGGAACTGGTGAGGTGAGGTAGCTGTGGCTTGTTCTGCTTCTCTGATCTTCCAGCATTCACCCCAATAACTGGCCTCAGGTTTGATTTTATTAATAATACCTGTTAAGATTCCTGCTACAAGGCTCCTTTAAGATTTGCTGTTCAGCAGAAAATTAAAGAGGGAAAACTGAGATGTGCCTTTGCCTTCACTGACTTTGGTCCTACAGTGCATGCTCTCATGAGACCCACTTCTCCCCGGGCCTCCGTACTGTACCACACTCACAGATCTTTTCCTGGCTAGCAAGACATCTCCAACTGTTTCATGGAGATCAAGGCTTACATGCTCCACATGGCTGCCACATTTCTCTCTCTTCATCTTCAGCACCTCGGCAGGTCTTGTCTCCTGTTCCCGGTCAAAGGGAAACTCCTCAACTGTTTCCAACTCTGAACTCTGTTTGGTTCCTCAAAGTAATTTTCTTTTTGTCAAGCTGAAGAAAACCCTGTATTCTTGGGGTTGGTTGTTGTTGGTTTGTTTGTTTGTTTTTGCACAGTAGAAATTACCTTGTCAAATGCCAAAAATGTCACCTTTGGTCAGTCCTTACGAGTTATTCTAATTTCTGCAGGCTGACAGTGAGGAATGCACCCTGAATACAGCAGTGATGCATGCCCTCCCAAAAGCAGGGAAATGGGTATCTTTATGGCTTTTAGATACACTTTCAGCTTTAAGGATATTTAACATCCTGACGACCCAGGCAATGATATAAATATCTTTCTAAAAATTGAAATAAGAATAAATGAATGTTTTCACTTAACACCTGACAGAGCCCAAAATAACTTGAGTCACAATACTGTAAATCTCCAGTTTCCTTGATAGGTGGAAACATAACATTTACCAAGAACTGAGAATTAGTGGTAAGTCACACTGGGCACAGTGGCTCAAGCCTTTAGTCCCAGCACTCAGACGTAGAGGGAGGCAGATCATTGAGTTCAAGGCCAATCTGGTCTACAGATCAAGTTCCAGGAAAGCCAGGGCTACACAGAAACACCCTATCTCAAAAAACTGAGAAAAAAAAAGTAAGTTAAGTATCTGAGTGAAATTAAGGATGAGCAGGGACTTCAACTATTTAAATATTGATTTTCCCTGCAAAGAAATACTGTTCCTTGCCTTACAAAATTAATTAGGCTCTGTGTTAATTAATCACTATGCCTCTGTAATGAGAGGCTGCCAATCACCTTGTCAGATTGTTTACACCTAAAATCTTAGCCTAAAATTTGTCTGGTTAATGATGTAAGTTAAATTTAACCCATGTCTCAGGACATCATTCCCGATCACAGCGGCTCCGGGCTTTAAAATCCCACACAGGCCTCCTAGCTTCTCCATTAAAAAAAAAAAAAGGCAAACCCCAGCTCTCACTGCTTTTGGGGGTCTATGCCTAACTATACCCTGAGAGGCTCAAAATGGAGCTAATTTAAAGAGGACTCGCATGTTCTTTTCCTACCTTACAGAGCAACATAGTCAGGAAAGAATGTTTTTTTTTATTGTCAAATATAAGATAACTGAGTAACAGGATACTTTTAGACCTGAGAAATTTCAAAATGATGGTAAATGTGTGAAGGACACATGATAAAATGCTCATATGTTTCAAACACCTGCCCTGAGCAAAGTTTCAAGGGATTTCCAGTTTGCCAAGTTCCTTGTATTGGATGGACCTGAGGGTCTCTTTAAGGGCTTTGCTGTTTTGGGTGGGGAGGTTTCCTTTTCATGTTTTTCCTGTGGAGAAATGACCGAGGAGGTGGGGGTAAAGCTATGAGCTGGGGAAAAGGAAAACTCACAGAATGCAGCTAGCCTGGGGACTAGCCCAAGTCTGCCACCGAAGAGGAGCAGGAAGTCTTTACTGACCAGTCTGTCGTCAGGACCAGACTTTGGCTTCAAGCATCATTTCCAGTGAGACAGTTATTAGCTGCATGTGGCTATAGAGTACACGGAATGTGGTTAGTCTTACTTGAAATACAGAATTTCAAAACACAAAAGAATATAAGTGACCTCCGTAATATTTTATATAGTAACGTAAGTACAAGTGAAATCTATGACTTAGATACATTGGCAAAAATAAAATAATTAAAATTATTTCATTTTCTTGAATTGCTTTAAGGGAACTTCTAAAATTTAGAGAAGTGTGCACGTGAGTCGTGTTTTGTTTCTGAGATGGCTGCGTTTTAGGGCCAGCATCTTAAAAAAAACCCACAAAGATAAACCAAGCTCCAGAGTGCCCCTAGAGAGATCCTAAACAGAGGCCCTGTGGGCACCAGAAGCTGGCCCTGTACAGAGAGAAACCTTGCTGATCCTGAGATCATCTTCATCCTCACAGAGAAGCCCCTTATTCAGTTTTACTGATGAAGACAGTGGTGAAAGTTATCTTCTAATCACTTAACCTGGAGGGGAAAATCCAGCAACTGAGCAGTTGTTCTAGACAGGGTTCCTGGGTCAACAGTGGAAACTGGAGAAGATCTGCAAATGTGTGTGCCCGGCTCGGATCCACTCCTCAGAATCCCTGAAGGTCAGAGTGTGGTGATATTTTATTTGTATGTTAATAAATAAAGTTTGCCTGGAGAGCAGAGGACATAGATAGCCATCTATAAACAGAAGGCAGGCAGTGGTAGCCCATGCCCTTAATCCGATCACATAGTGGGCAGAGTTTCTGTGTGGTCAAGGACACAGCCAAGCGTGGTGACACGAGCCTTTAATCCCAGTACCAACCATAGAGACCTGGAGGTCTGTATAGACAGGCAGTGACAAGAAAGTGAGGTGGCTAAGCTTAGAGCCAATGAGAAGGCAGAAAGCAAGGCAATAAAGGCACAGGTTAGACAGGAAGAGGCAGGTTCGGTTCTCTTGGGAAGCTACAGTGACGTGGTGAGCTAAGGTTAGTTGATGGCTATCACTATTTCTCTGATCTCTACAGCTTTCACCCCTGTATTTGGCTCTGTGTTTCTTATTTAATAAGACTGTTTAGAAATTCTTCTACATCGGAGGCTCAGCAGCTGTATCCTTACATCCCCCCAGTTGACTCCGATGGAGATGAGGTTTGACAGCCACTCCTTGTGAGTCAAATAGGGGGACCCAGCTCTCCTCAAGGCTCCCTCGGTGGCATTAACTGCTATTAAAATCTGTTAACATCACTTTTAGTGTTAATTTTGCTCTGTAAGTTTACATCATAAGCAACCCTGCTCTTCTATTCCCCATAAAGAAGCAGAGATGTTGAGGTGAGACAATTTGACTCCCCAGTTATCATCTACTGGACTCAGCCTTCCTGCCCTGACTGCTTTGTGCAAAAAGACCAACTATCTAACAGCCAGCCAGCTGCCCTTATGCCAGCACCAGCTACCCTGAGACAATTACATGAAGACTGGGCTGTTCACTTCAGCTCCTGAAGGTGAAGGTTGCAGCCTCAGCCAAGGAATGTGTGGAATAGTTAATGCCAGATTTTTTTCCTACTGTGATACTGAAAGGACTCTAGATGAACCCTCTACCATTTTATCCCATGCCAGAGAAGTACTTCCTCTGGTGATCTAGCAGAGGGACTGTTATAACCAGTGCTAAGAAGCAAGGGCTGTCATTAGTTCAAAGAAGTGGTTGTGATTGGTTCAAATGCCCCCTGTGCCTCCTGTTGGGTCATTTAATGGGGCTGCTCACATCACTCAGGGAGTTGGCTGGGAGATACTCACCCATGCTGCTTTTCTTGATTTTGAAGCAACAGCCCCCCCACACAAAGACTTCTGTCTAGTGGCCTTTCCTTGCTCACTTTCAGTAGTGCAGGATTAGCTGGTTACACAGGGACAGGGGCAACAGAGACAGAAAGAATGGTGGCAGGAGAGTGTCAGACAGGCAGCAGCAGAACAGCCCTGGCATGGGCAGCATGCACCAAGGGGCCTCAGCAGAGACAGGTGTCCCAAGCAGTTCGAACAGAGGAGGCTAAGTTACAGGAGTCAGGCAGAGAGCTGGCTGATGGCAGAACAATTCACAGGCAGTTAAGCTAAGAAGAACATCAGAAATGGTTCAGGGAGCACGCATTGAAAGTCAAGACTCAAGAGTCATGGAAGGTGGTAAAGAGCCAGAGAACAGGAAGCCATCCTCAGACGAGTTCCGGAGAATTGTCCAATCTTAAGAGCCAGAGATCAGATCGGGCTCCTGAATGTCAACACTGACCACTGATGAGGACCTACCTAGACCCACACAAGAACTCTTAATGCCTATAGGGCCAAAGATCCTGATTCCCAATCTTTGCATGAGGACTGTGACACAGGTATTACCAGTTGCTGTCTTTTGCTGCTGCCAAACATTAGGTACAGAGAGCACCCGAAAACTTGCTCCCTGGCTAGGAAGCTGCGATTTCTATGTACCTGGAGCAAAGGAGCCCTCAGCAAGATGATTGGCAGCAACTATACTCTGTTTAAGAGTTATCAGGTGACCTGCATGGTCTCTATCATGACATTTATCATTGTACTTACTGTGCTCCAGATAAGAAGACTAAAGTTGCTTATGTCCATATCTTTGCAAATACCCAATTGAAATATGACTGGAACACATAAATTACATGTGTAGCTGTGTATTTGGATTGAATAAGTTGTGCACGGAAAAAAAAGAGTTATCAGATGAAATTTTAGCAAAGTCGTAGCCCAGTTGGTAGAAGGTTTGCCTGGCATGTGTGAAGCCCTGATTTGATCCCCATCTCTGCATAAAGCAGGCATCTTAGCACATGCTCATAATCCTAGCACTCACCATGTCAGGAGAAGGACCAGGAGTTCAAGGTCATCCTTGGCTACATTATGAGTTTGAGGTCAACACAGGATACATGACATCCTTTCTCAAAGCAAACAACAGCAACAACAACCACCACCATGGAGAGAAGCTTGGATGCTCATTTACAATTGAAAATCCTATCAGCAGTAGGCTTCACAGAAAGGGGGTATTTGAGATCATCTTTTAAAAAATATATTACATTTGCAACCCTGACAACAGTATGTTGTAGCCAGGACAGACCTTGGTGCCTAGAATTGTGTGAGTACAATAGTAAACTAAAACTTTGAGATTGGAGGATGTTAGGGTCCTCAAGAAGTCCCATAAAAGACCACCAGTCACATATGCAATCAACAAGAGCATTTATTAAAAATATCCAACATGTTGGGGTCTAACCATCTGACAAGGCAGCAAATGGCGACCTGCAGAGATGCTCGAAGGCTCCTTTTGAGCAGGCTTAGGGGAACTCCAGGGAGGAGAGATTAGTCTAGGGGCTGACTGGTGGGTTTAAACAAGAAGTTTACTTTCCAGTGGCAAGGTAGGGAAAGTTATCTTTAGCTAGCAGAAGGCTGTGGGGTGCCTGCTGATAGTTGCCCCTGAGTTGTGGTTTTCCTGAGAACTGCTTGCTCAGCTCCAGCCAGCTCCAGTACCTGAAACTAAGGCCTGGTCTCTGTCAGGTGCTATTATGGTCTGGCTCCCCAACCCCTCTCAAGGGCAAAGTCTGGGAAAGCAGGAAATAGGGAAAGACTGCAAAGAAATTGCTAAGAGAAGCTGAAAAGTGACCACCCAGATTTATCCCCTGTGGACCTGCAGCAACTGGACAAGACATTGTCTGCAAAATGTCTTATAAGATCTGGGGTCGGGGGAGGAAGAACACCTAGTAAATTTGCTGTTGTGACTAGGGAGATGGAAATAGCTTCTGCCTCAGTTACCTAGAGCTGCGTGACCACGGCCGCATCCCTCTGTAACTTAAGATGGAAATGACATCAACTGTCAAGATTTCATTCTAGGGGATTCTCAGCTCACTTCTGAGGCTTTAGAGAGAGTCTGCTGGCCCCTGGGAAGCCCATCCTTTGAAAGGAGCTGAAGAGATTTGGTTGTGTGCTGGAGGCCATGTTCCAAGAGCATAAGACCCAAAGCCCAAACACTTCTTTTTTCTGCTGTTCATGTTGTTCTGTTGTGTTGTTGATTTGTAACTGACAAGATGATACACATTTATTGTACACAACACAGTTTGAATTATATTTATAAACCTTGTGGAGCGATTACATGGAACAAATGGCATTTATCTGATGGCACATCGCTAGTTTTTGTGATGAAGATGCTTAAACTCTACTCTCTTAGAAGTTTTCAAGAATGCAATGTACTGTTATCAACTATAGTCTCAATGTCATGTTACAATTCTTTTGAGTATATTCTTTCTTTTTTGTTTTACATTTATTTTCTCTTTAATTATGTGTATGTGTGTGTATAAGGGTGGGGTGTAATGCATATGTGACTTCAAGTACCTGCAGATTTTAGAAGGCAGTTGCCTATTCCCTGGAGCTGGAGTTACAGGCAGTGGTGGGCCACCATACATGGGTGCTGGGAACCAAACTTGGGTCCTCTGCACTGGCAGTAAACACTCTTGACCCCTGAAGCATCTCTCTAGCCCCTGGACCTATTACATCTAACTGCAATCTGCTATCCTTCTCAATCATCTGCTTACTTCATATCCAACATCTTATAAGCCAAAGCAAATTGATGGCCGAGCCCATAGTGAGGGTCAGAGAGTGAAAACAGGTGCGTTACAGAAGGCATCATCATTGCTGGCCATTACTATGGTCAGTCACAGATGGGCGATGTCAGCTACTTTATTGACTGAAGACCAGGATGTAGGAGGAAAACACTTAGGTACAAAGTTTAAGTCTATTATCATTATATTTAGCAGGCTTTAACCATGATATTAAGGAATATGCACTTAAATGTCACAGTCATAAGGAGTTATTCATTGATACATTAGAAAAGTCTGGTATCCTCACACCAGGGTGGTTCTGTAAACTAGAGAATCATTTTGTGCTCTTGGAGAGCAGGCAACAAAAACTGTCCCTTGAGCAGAATTAACTGAATTAATTAATTGAAACAAGTTCTCAGAATTGCTGAACATCCTGGTCTCAGAAAGACACAAAAGAGGTTTCCACTGCATTAGGGCTCAATGAGCAGGAGTCGCCAGGAGTCTTTCCAAGGCATTGACATCAGGGAGAGACTCTCCCCATCCTCAGTTTATCCACCTGCATTAGTTTTCCTCTCAGGGGGACAGAGTCCTAGACAGAAAATACTCAAAGGAGAAAAGATTGATTTTTGCACCCAGTTTGAAAGGATTCAGCCCATTGTGGTAGAGAAACCATGATCAGTCCAGTGTCCCTGGACTCTTCCAACATCAGTGGGCCAGAAACTAGATTGCACATCTGGAAGTTGGACCAAACTTTATCCCCCAAGGTCATCCTCCCTGCAACCCACTTCCTCCAGTTAGGCCCCTCCTCCTAAAGTTTCACAACCTCTTAACATAGTATCATCTGCACAGGAACCTATGGAAGACACTTCATGTTCACGTCATAACACTACCTCAAATTCAGATTCTGAGAGAGGGCATTTTATTGGTCTCTATCTGTTAACTGTTAATCATTTGGCCAGTGTTGGGAAGGGCATCTTGATCAACAGTTCCAGGAAGAAGGCATGCAGCATGGGCAGTTTATTTACCAAGGAATCTCCAAAGATAAGCAAGCATAGGAGTAAAGAGGAAGGAGATAAATACAGAAGAAGGAAGGAAGGAGAGGAGGAGAAGGAGGAGGAGGAGAATAAAATAACCCTAAGGATATCCAAAAAAGTCATAAGAAATCATATGACTAACCATTTATCTAAATAAAAACCCTATAATATACAGAATTCCTTGTATAAATACACATATAGTTTTAATGAACTTATCTGGGTTCACAATGCTCCCTCCAAAAGCCAAAGACCATCTAACAAAAACTCTAATAGCAGAAAGGAGAAACCCTTTTTAAGTTGTTAGTTGGGGCTGCCTAAAAGACTTCCAAAACATACAGCCTGTTGCCATTGCCTACCAGAAGTGGAAGGTAAGTCCCTATTACTGTCTACTTCAGAAACAAGGCCCAAAGGCTCCTGGGCTGGAACTAATACGAATTTCTCCTCCTTGAGAACAGAAGGTGCCATGAAAGCTTCCAAAGGAGGAAGACAACCAGCAGTCCACCCAGCTGTGATGGGAATGAACTCCATCAATAACCAACCAGCATGTCCTGATAACCCTATGGATGCCATAGTGACGTGTATTCCTTGGCAGTAACCAACAGCTTTCTAACTGGACTTGAGACCCCACATACCAAGACGGAAACCATGCCTGGTACTGGAAATCTAGCTAACTACTGGGTGCTAGTGAAATCATGGATATGGAGGAGAGCCCACAACCACTTCTTTAGTAAATTAGCATACTCCCTAACCATAATCTAAACATTTGTCCCTTGCCTACAAATGAGTGTAGCCTTTGCCCCTCATCAAGGAAGAAATTTATCTTTGCAATAGATGGAGACCACTACAGAAAACCACAACCAATCAAGATGCAGAGTTGTAGAGCCCAGTCCCAATGGATACATCAACAAAACATTCCTATACCTAAGGCTCAGAGAACACTGTGGAAGAGGGGATGGGATGATGGTAAGAGCCAGAGGATCAGGGAGTTTGCTGTGAGACTGTGTCTCCCAAGTATATCAGAAGTTATACCCATAAAGTCTCAACAGCATGACTGATGGGAACATGAGCTAAACAAGGCTGACATTAACAGACATGTCAAAGCCGACAGGAAAAATCCCACAAAACCTCAACCACACGCAAATAACTACAGGTAACCAAGAAATACTGAAAGCTAAAAAAATAGTCTTCCCCAGGGAAGAGCACATCAATCAGTTACCCAGCGCCAAATGGTCAGCCCTGAAAACACATACATGGAAGTAACATTTTAAAGCTAAGCAGGTTATATTGGGAATAGATAAGTGTATGTCTATATGCATCTAATAACACTTAATGAAAAATGAGGCCATGAATTTGAAAGAGAGCAAAGAAGGGTATGCGGGAGGATTTAGGGGGAGGAAAGGGAATAGTGAAATGTAATTATATTATAATGTAAAAAATAAAAATTTTAAAATATCTAGCAATTAAAAAAAGAGAGAGGACATCATACATGTCTTAACCTTGATGCACAGCTAGAAAAGTCAGCCTCAGCACCCTTCCTCCTGTTCAGAGCCGCCTTGCTATTAAGAGCACACACATTCAATAATTCATCCCATCCTGCATCGCTCAGTCCCATTCTGGCTCCTCCATCATGCCCTCTGTTCTCTTATACGGTAGAGTCTCAGCTCCCTCAACAAAATCGGCTATGGCCTTTAATTCCATTGATTGGATGACTTGACTGATGTGGTCCATTCAGCTTTCCCACGGACCCTTCCATGCATCTCTATTCTCATCCTTTAATCCTCCATTCCTCTATTTCAAACCCACTCACCCCAAACGCACAGACCTATCAGGCACAACTCGAACAACCTAAATAGAACTTTAGGAGAATTAATCCAGCAGTCACATGTAGAAAGACAGCAGGCATGGACCATCTAAGAAGCTTGTCTGAGCTTAGACCCCACAGGGAACCCAGATTAAGGGCAGACACACAGACACACAGGCTTTGTTCACTAAGATGGCAAAGGAAACATTTGAGAGGCCTGAAATCTTGACTCCTAGATTTAAGGGATAAGAAGGGTAAAGAAATGGAACAGGAATTGTTTTGATTAGTTTTTAAAAGTTTACTTTGATGAAAAACAATTGCAAGGATGTCGAAAAAAATCAGCCAACCTTGTAGAATCATGAAAAGCCATACATAATAGTTAAATGTTTTACTTTGACTTCAAACACAAATGTAAACATAGCCCCTTAACTGAGCATCCGTGAGTCTCCTTCATCTCAAACATCCTGATTCTAAGGAAGCATCCCCAAAGTTCATAATCTGGAGAAAAGCAAAGCTTGGAACACACCTTTGAAACAGTCTATTTAGAAACTTTTGAGGTTTCTATTAATTTTACCTAATGCATCACAGCTATTCCTATTTTGAGGTCACAAGATTTATATATATATATATATATATATATATATATATATATATATATATATGGAATTATAACAATTCAATGTATAATACGATAATTCATACATCTTTATCATGTGTAACAGTCAAGTTGGTGTGATTAGTATTTTTTATATCCTTAAACTTTTATCATTTCTTTATATTTAGAACCTACACAATTCTTCTAGTCCTTTATAAAGTTTTTAAGATAGTAACTGAAGGTTCCATCCTGAACTGAGTCCTAATGATCTTGGCACTCTTTAGCCAACTTTAATTCTTCCTCCTCCAACCCTTTAAAGTTTCTAATAATCCCCATCCTGTTCTCTCCTGTGAGATCAATGGTTTCATCTTGGAGACATGAGGGAAACACATGGTATTTGGTGGAGCCAAAGTATTTTAGCAGCTGGTCTTTGAGTATGTTCAAGGTCCTCAACTTAACTTTTCACAAAATCGGTTAATAACTATTAATTACTCCGCCTGGGCATTACTTTATTAGTTTGCACAATATAAAGTAAATTACAAAATTAAAATGTAGAGTTGAGCTGACACAAGAGAGTTGGGAGAAAAGTCTTACTGCACAAGCACAGAATTCACTAGCATGAGCAAAAAGCCACGTTGGTCTGGGAAGGTCATCCAGATGCAGTGCCCCATCCTCACAGGTCCTTTCTGTGGAGTGGGCACAAGAAGCTGCATCCCGTGAATCAGCTATGTAGCAACCAGATGGGGTTTCTTCTGTAGAATCTACAGTTGTTTGAAGAGGTGGGGGCAGTCTGCTGGGAGCATAATATGTTGGTTGATTATTTGAAAGGCCTTCATGTGGTTGTGGCAAGTCATATGGAGCCTTGATTGTTCAGGTTTTTTTTTTTAAGAGCTACAAGTCATTTACTGAGTGAACTTCGTTTCAGGGTACTCTGAGCAGACTTTCATCTTTTATTTCAAATTTCCATTAGCCTGTTTTCCACCAACACTAACAGAAGGCCAACAGTTTACTTACTGTGTTCTTGTTCAACTGTGAGCAATTGTGAGTCCAGAGACTGTATCCCATCTCTATCAGGAAGTCCATAAACATTTGTTTAATGAACAAAGACATACTTTGTCCTTCCTGAGGTCTTAGTTTCCAGCTGCTGGCAACTATAAAGAGTCCTAAACTAACCCAACATGGGAACAGAAACTATGTTATTTTTAAACAAAAACTCATAATTGGAGTATTTCCCCCAAATTACTGCGGCCAGCCAGTCATGTGGTAACAAAATTCTAAAGTGTCAGATGAGGTGAATACCATGCCGCCTAATCTCTCATGATCCTGCTCACAAATTCAGAGCAGACAGTAAATATGACCACATGTTGCCACCTAGTGGACATTCCTTAGAATGGCAGGCTATCCAATTTACTGATTAACTATGTAGTTAGGATCACAAAACCGGGTTGATGGGACCTTAGTTGTCATCTTATACGCCTTCCTTATTTCACGGCATCACATCTGGCTCTACACCCACCAAAATTGACATTATAAAATAAAAGGATCAAAATGGGGAGGCAAAATTCCTAGTATTTACTGGACATTTTCTTTGTGCACAGCATTGGGCTACATGCTTTCCCCTGATAATTCCACATGATCTTGTAACAACCCCCTGGACTGTTATTAGCATCCACCCTTCTTAGAATCTAAGAAACCTAGACTTAGGAGAATTAAGTAAGTCGCCCACAGGGAGTACTTTCGCCCCCAAGCTGTGAGTTGAGGTTTGAATGCAGGCTGCCTCCCTCCCACCAGAGCTCAGATCCTCATCTTTGACTTTGTCACATATAAAACACTGGGGATGAATGGACCTCATTTTAGTAAGTGTGGGGCTTTGGTAACTCCTACACTCTTTATTGAATATCTGCAACATTGGTCCTAGGCTTTCAAACAAGCCAGCAAGAGGAAGCCCCTTCCAGTGTATCCCTTTTGCTGGTATGATGAAGGCAAACACTCTAGTGATAGGCTCTGAGAAGTCATCCTTCTCTCCACTCCTGCCTGTCAATCATCACTCATCAGTAAAACTCAAGATCTAGAGGCCACTGATGCAAAGCTAAAATCCTGCTATCCTCAAGGTAAACTTAGAAGCTGAATATTTATCGAATTCACACGTTCTCACGGTATCTCTGAGAACGGTATGCCCCTTCCAACAAGGTAGAAAAAAGAGGGGTGAACTGTAAGAGTTCTGCGCACAAAATTGAGGATGGATTTAGTCATCGGGGAAATCAGATTAAAGCTACTTTAAGATTCTCCCTCACCCCAGTCAAATTGACTACCATCAAGAATAAAATAATGCTCAGGTGGTGGTGGCACACACCTTTAATCCCAGCACTCCGGAGGGAGAGGCAGGTGGATCTCTGTGAGTTTGAGGTCAGCCTGGTCTATAGAGTGAGTTCCGGGACAGCCAAGGCTACAGTGAGAAACTCTCACTCAGAAAAAAAAAAAAAAAAAAAAAAAAAAAAAAAGAATAAAAATGACAACAAATGCTGGTGATGATGTGGGGGCAAGAAAATATTTATGCACTGTTAGTGGGGGTGCAAACTAGTACAGCCACTATATAAATCATTCTAGAGTTTTCTCAAGCTTCTCAAAAAAACAAAACAAACAAAAAAACTAGAACTGCCATAGGACCCAGCCACACCACTGTAAAGCCAAAAGTTGTACTACAGAGACAACTGCATGTCCTCATTCATCGCTGCTCTGTTCACAACAGCTTGGAAATGGAAACTTGGTGCCCATCAGTCAGTGAACGAATAATGAAAACGTGGCACATGCACACAATGGGATTTTCTTCACTGGTTAAAGAAAAAGGGAAATTGCAAGAAAATGGATGGGACTAGAAAATATTATAGAATTATGCTGAGTGAGGTAATGCAGTCCCAGAAAGTCAAACTCTGCATGTTCTCTCTAATGTGAATTGTAGCTTTAATTTTTTTGTTTGTTTAACTTGGAATGTGTGTAGAGACCTGGAAGCAATAAAGGGGGGGGGGGGTGTCATGGTGGGAAGGAGTAGATACTTTAAGCAGGGAAGGGATGGTAGTACACATGAATATGGAAGTTGATGGAGGAGATGAAAGAGAAGATGGGGAGCAAGATTAACTAAAATATCAATATGTGAAGACATCATGGGGAAAACAGGACTTATAGGCTAATTGAAAACAATTTTAAAAACAGATTTTGAATATGGGTACCGAGTTCTGGAGGGTGATGAGATTCCAGCGCCACAGGATAGCAAATGAAAATCCAAGTACCAGATGTAGAAGACCTCATTAGGAACTGTTGGTCAAGAAGTTCCCAGAGGCCTTTCCAAATATTTAAGCTACAGCCACTTTCCCTGGTTGTCTACCAGAAGTGGATATTATGATCCTATGGCTGAAGACACCATGTTGTCATAGTTGTAGAATATAGAGAAGCCATGATGAAATTGAGTGCCCTGGCTAACTTTTATAGTCTTTGTAGTTGTTACAAAGGCCGCCATGAGAGAAAAGTCAGCAATGGCATTCCCCAGCTTTGAACACTACAATACCCACTTGCCAAGCAAGAGATGCTTACTGGGGCCATAGTAGAATGATTGTAATGACAGTAACCGACTGATGTATATGACTGGATATGAGGTCCAATCCACAGGAGGAAGTTCATGCCTGGGACTGTAGAGTTGGTCAAGGGCTCATAACTGGGGAGGTCCTAGGTACTGGGGGTGAACCTACTACTTTTCTTTTGCTAAAGGGACCATGAATAAAGACAATAAACCTGAGAGTAGAGAGGAATGTGACCAGTGTGTATCTTCTGCATGTATGAAACTGTCAAAGAAAAAAATTAATTTAAAAAGAAATTCACTATATTATTTTATTTAGTTTTTAACCATATAAGCAAAGTAAAATCAATAAGCTGGTTCCAAGTAGGCAGCTAATAAAATTAATTTTGACTGAAAAAAATATATGCTGGGATATAATTTCTCTATGCTAGGAGAGCTCTTCCTCCCCACACACCTAAACAATTTGCTTGAACCTTTATTTATAGTATTTATAGTTATATTGTGATGTCAATTTTACTCCATTCTCTTACTCCTTCTCCCCATCTTCCTCCCAACCACAGCATCCAAACAGGCTTCTACCAATTACAAAAGGGGCATTATAAAAAAAAAATCCCCTGTCCTCTAGAATTTTCCAAGCTCATAGCATTTATCAATAAATGCTTTTTGAGTGACTGGAAAACAGTAGGATTATCTAAAACTAAAACCAACTGGAAGACAGTAAAATATCTATATGTTTGATATCCTGTGTAACAAAACAAATTAAAACCCAAATATACAACTTGATGGCATGTTTTCATTGATTCTATTTTTGTTCAGCACTTGAAGCAAAGGGTGATTTAAAAGCTTTTGTGATTTTCATGGTAATTTATGTCACCAAATGAAATGCACATTCTGAAAATAAATAACCGAGTCTGCTAATGAGGAATTGTGGTGCTATGTATGCAAAATTTCAAGTCAATAAAATAAAGATATAGTTTCTATGATAATTGAAAGCAAATAGATGTTAATAACCACGTAGCCTTGTTTGCATTGAAAAGGACTCTAATTTTGCCACTGAATCAGACATGACTCTCTTATACTAGATGTAGGTCATATTATACTCAATATATCTCACTTGAATGCATAGCACACATCTTAGCCTTGTACCCTCCAAAATAGACCTCCTTGTCTTTCTTTTGAACCCATGCCTTAGAGCTTTCCCTCATGGGGAAGGATCATTCTATTCTTTTAGTTCTTGTCTCCAAGGAAGTGAACTCAAATATTGATGCCCTGTGTCTCACCCATCAACAAATCATTCTGGTTCTCCATTCATCAGGAATCTTTGCTCACAGCATAGTAATGGGGCCACCACATTTCACCTTAATTTGTGCGGCCACCCCCTTCAGGCAGGACAGACAGGGACGTGGAAGAGAAAGGAACCCTTCACTCTACAGTCTGAGGTCTTTCACCAGCTGAAAGTCAACAATTCCAGCATAGTTAACAAAATGTGCTGTGGAGGTTGCCTTTGTGGAGATAATATTCTTTATATACAGTGATATTTCAAATAAGAATGTTAAAATAGCTAGAAAGTATGCATAAGGCCTAAACACATATGACCTTCAAGCATGGTCTTACTCCTTTCCCACATGTAAACCTGCCATTTTCTGGAAACTCACAAAGGAGACTATAAATTTTGTTTACAGTAAAAACATGTCTCAAGCCCCTATGCAATGCTTGTGAGCTGTGGTTTTACCTCATCGGCCTGTAATCCTAGCCAGTGCATCTCAGAATGGACCCTCTGAACTCACCAAAAAGAAAGAAGAAAGGGGGGGGGGAGTAGGTGTCCTTTAGAAATCTTTGTAAAATTTAAGTTCAGTAGCCATCAAAATGGTAGGTATGGATATTAGGGGACAGATGGTGTGACTCTGTCTTGATAAACCCACATTCACACAAGGGTGAGTCCTACCCTTTCCCGAGGTGATTGAATGTCTATTGATGCCCATGCTCACATCCATATTTAAAAATATCCTCTTTAAAAATGCTGATTCTTGGGGGGCTGGAGAGATGGCTCAGAGGTTAAGAGCACTGCTTGCTCTTCCAAGGGTCCTGAGTTCAATTCCCAGCAACCACATGGTGGCTCACAACCATCTGTAATGAAATCTGGTGCCCTCTTCTGGCCTGCAGGGATACGTGCAGACAGAACACTGTATACATAATAAATAAATCTTTAAAAAAAAAAAAAAAAAAATGCTGATTCTTGGGAGGGGGAGCCTGGGAGGGCAGGAGGAGGGAAGAGGGGGATCTTTGGTTGGTGTGTAAAATGAGTGGAAAAAATTCTAAATAAAATAAATAATATATACATATGTATTTAAATAATATATAAAAATAATATATAAATAAAATAAAAATAAAAAATAAGGGAAAAAAGTAAAAAAGAAAAATGCCAATTCTGTTTCACATTTGTGGTTTGAATGGCTTTGTAGGAGAAGGATGTCACTAGAAGTACCTTTGAGGGTTTAAACCCTCATGGCACTTCAGGTTGGTTCCCTTTGCTTCCTGCTTGTGGTAGGAGATGTGAGACCTTCCTCAGCCACAGCTTCAGCCTCCATGCTCTCCTGTTGCTATGTTTCTCTGCCATGATGGTGAGGGACGCTTATCTCTCTAGAACCCTAAGCCCACACAAACTCTTCCTTCTGCATGTTGCCTTGGTCAGGTGTCTTTATCACAGTGAGGGAAAAGTAACCTACACAACACTGATTCATCTTGTAATTCTTTCTTGCCACACAGTCAAGAATTGCAGTTTCTCCTGATTGGTGGTGGTGGTGGGGGTCTTTGAAAGCTTCAATCTGCTGCAGATGGCAGGGTTGGGCTGTGCCTGGGACTTCTGTCCACTCTTCCGTTGGCTTTCACTGACTCCCCGCCCCCCAACTATACCCTATCCTCACACAACAGACACTGATAAGATTATGACCAATTTCTTGTTCAAATCCCCCAGTGGTCACCATACTCTCCAAGTACAAAGTACTCATGTCATTTAAGGCTTCAGTTTAGAAGTTTTTTGTGCCCACTCTTTCTAATTTGTCATTTGAAGTCATTTAAAAAATTATTTGTCTCTTCAGTAAAAAATGTAGTGTCTCCATCTGAGACACTTCTTTTGCCCCACGTTTTCAACAACCTCTTACATTTCATCAATCCCTAAAACATTAACTATGTTTCCAAGTAACAGGGAGAAGGAAAAAAATAAGAGAGAGAAGTCTCAGAAACACAAATTCTGACACATTGCTGTGTTAGGGATGCCTAAGAACTACAGCTGGGTACTGGTATCCTTCCCCAAGGCTGCTGCAAAGCCTTGTGCATCAGTTAGCATCACAACAAGGCTGTATAACATACAACCTCAAAAACTTAAACTCCAACAGTGAGTTTTTCTTAGTCACACATCTGTAACAGTGTTACAGTGTTAGCAACATGTGCTGGGTTCAGGGGCTCTTGGCTGAGTTTAATCACACATTTGGAACTACACAGTTTAGTTTGCCTGTAACTGATACTTAGTAGCAAGAGTTATCTAAAGACCAATACATTTAAGGAATATGGTAGTTTCAATGAGAATGGCTCCCATAGGCTCATATGTTTGAATACTAGTTCAAACTGGTTGGTTCCTAGTTGGTGTGGAACTGTTTGGTAAAGAACTGTTTGTTTGGGAGGTGTGGCCTTGTTGGAATCTGGGGCAGGCTTTGAGGTTTCAAAAAACTTGGATCATTCCCAATATGCTCTCTCATATGCTCTCTCTGTCTCTGACTCATGGATCAAGAGCTGTGAGCTGTTCCCGCTGTTCCCGCCACCATGACGTTGCTCCACCCTCTGAAACCGTAAGCTCAGTTAAATGACACTGTCTTTAACAAACTGCCTTGCTTATGGTGTTTTGTTACAGTAATAGAAAAGTAATAAAAGGGATAAATGAGTAGGTAGAAAAATAGGTACTTATGTATTATATATTTACATACATAGACATATATTTATTGTGTGTCTGGCCCCAAGCTAGAGGTTGGAGAAAGTATACAGATAAAATGATAACTAGGATGCAAGTTTATAAGAACTTGAGCAGGGGATTCAAAAATTACAGACTGGAAGGATTTTTTACATGAACGAAAAAGGTGCTAGAACATTTGGCAGCAGAATACCAAAATAAAATAAAACAGTAAAAAATACCTGAGTTTTCTTAGCCCATCCACCACACTCTCATTCTCATCCCATTCCAGACTCCTCAGATTCTTACTTAAATACATTATTTGCTTTTGAAACTAGCTCTCTTCGCAAAGTATGAATTTATCCCAATTCCATGAAGAGAGCTGGTGAGCACTGAGTCATAATGAGCATATTGGAGTCCTCTGTTGAAGCACAGAAGTGTTGAGTCAGGACACAGGGTAGAGGCTCAGCTCTCAGCAGATTTCCCATACAGTGGAGCTAGCCTGCATGAGCCTACAGTAAACAGGATAAGACAGAGTAGATTTAGAGCTAATTCCAATGGTGTAGACAAGGAACTCAAGGGAGGAAAAATACAATTAAGAAGACAAAGTTATTGCCCTGAAAATTATCAACTGCCCCAATGGATCCAGAATAACAGTGCTAGTAAGTCATGTTTAAGACCGAGCAAAAAACCCCACAATGTCTCCATGAAGCGTTGACATCTTTTTCCGACACCAGACTCCTGTGCACTCAATTCTTAGAATGCTCACATTCCGTACCACATAATTGAGCACCTAATTATATTTTTCCTAGTAATGCTTGCTGTTTTTTTCAGGATGGTTAGTCTCCTACTCCTACCAGATTGTGAACCCACTAAGGCCTGTGAACATATGTGACTGCATAGATTTGAATGAGACCTTTGAGATCCTTTTATGTTGACAGCTGCAGAAGATGAAGACTGACAATTTGTGGCTTGTCCTACTTCATACAGACACTTTGTGTTTGGAAAACTCCTTACAATTTCTTTTGTTTTTATCTCCCTTTGATTGATGGAGAAAAAGTAAGGCATGGATTTCTTTTCCAGGGATGTGGTTACAATATATTTAGGGTTTTCTCACCTTAGGTAAAATGTAAAACCCTGAAATTCTTGGTCTAGATTTTTAGGGTGATGTGGACCAGTTACCAATTAATTATTATTATTATTATTTCGTGCTAGTCAAGGCTTGAAGATATAAATGATGGGACTCTTTATGCCTATTAAACCCTCTCCCCTAAACAGGATGAGGCAAGTAAAAATCAGTGGATTTCAAGAGCTGATTGGAAAAGGTTTGCCTTAATGAGAAGGGACAGTTAGGACCTGACCTAGGTTTGACAGACCAGAGAAAGAAATGGAAGGATTACAAGAGCCTGAGTCTGGATTTAGAAGTAACAGTGCTGTGCTGTAATGTGATCAGTCTGTGTCCTGCTGTAAGGTGGTCCATACTGGGTAAAACAGTAGATTTTCAGGCCATGACTTGCCCTGAGAAACTACATTTTATGAGCAGTGTTTGGCTCCAATTTGACCGTAAACAGAGATAGGGTGCCTCTGTACCTTGGTGGACATATAACCAACACTGCCTGCCAAGTACCATCTGCAAGACACAGACCAGTAACTTGTTCCTAAAAGTAAAAAAGGTGACAACCTATAGATTTACCAAAGTAATTTGAGGCCATATGAGCTCCTGGGTGCATTAAAATAACATCAGTGAATGAGGAGGCTTTTCATTCTAGATATTCTCTTCGGGTCACACTGTGGCTCTAACTCGTATTTCTTTAGCCAACGGTGTTAACACATCTCCTTATAAGCATATTTACTATCTGCATATCTTTTTTGATGGTTTCACATATATATGAAATATTTATGCATATATACGTATATAAAATGGACTGTGATTATATTCACACATACCCCGATTGTGCTCTGTTAGCCCCCTCCCTTTCCATTTGGACTCCTTCTTCCCAGCATGTACCCAAGAAGATACATCACTGAAGCAAATGACATTCCCTCTTTCAACAGCCATTATGAGCCAACAGCTCCTCAAAAGGTATGGGACCTCATGGTATCTCTTCTATTCATGCTGTAATGCTGAATGGCCCAGTCTTGTGCAGCTGTGTATCGTTGATGTGCATTTATGATTGTAAAGGCCATGTCATGTCTAGATGGCAATATTTCATGGCACTCCTCCACAACTTCTGGTTCACATATTTTTTTCTAACTGTCCCCCCACCATGATGTTCTCTGGGCCTTGGGAGTTGATATAGATGTCCCATTTAGAGATGAGTGCTCAAAAGTCATTAATTCTCATCAATTGGCCAGATATAAATCTCTGCATTAGCAGTAACTCTCTGGAAAATGGAGCTTCTCTGCCTCACATTGAAACTAGCACTAATCTATGAGTATAAATAAATATTTAGTAGGAAGGTTGATAAAACATCAATTTAACAAAACAATAGTGGTATGATCCCTTATTGGGTCCATAATCTTTATAGCCATAGGCTTTTGACAGAGTTTATAGCATTAGATATCTAATTACTCCTGTAGAGCAAGCCTCAAATCCAATCACAAAGTGGTTGTACCAAGTATAGTTATGCCACTATTGAACCAGTAGGCATAGTTTTCCCTGACACACTGTTATGGAAGTAGGAATAGCCTACAGTTGATGAAATAATTAATGAGTCTTGTTTCTCTTAGTTTATTTTCCTGTTGCTGTGACAAGATACCATGACCAAAAGCAGATTCATGAGGGAAGGCTTTACTTCCCTCCCTGTTATCATCCAGCATCAGGGGAAAACAAGACAGGATCTCCAGCAGGGCAGGAACCTGGAAACACAATCTGATGCAGAGGCCATGGAGGGGAGCTGCTTACTGGCTTGTTCAACATGACTTGCTCAGGCTGCTTTATTATAGAACTCTGGACCACCAGCTAAGGGATGGCACCACCCACAATGTGCTGGGCTCTCCCCCATCAATCACTAATTAAGAAAGTGCTTTTCAGGTTTGCCTACAACCTGTTCTTACGGAAGCATTTTCTTAATTGAGGTTCCCTCCTTTTGGATGACTTTAGCTTGTGTCAAGGGGTGTGGGAGCACCTTCGCTTTCTTGCCCATGCCACCATAAGGCAGATGAGGGGTGGAGCCAAATCTATCATGCTTATGTTCTTGGGGCAGCACACCAGCGCCCCTGTCAATGGGGTCAGCTCAGGCCAGGTACAGGGCTGACTCTCTCAAGTGCTGCGTCTGTTGAGGGGCAGGATCATCTCCCTCACAGGTTGCAGGAGGCAAGGGGCAAGGGAGGAGGGCATCTTTCTCTTGCCCTTGCCACCACATGGTAGATGAGGAGTGCAGGGCCAGCTCTCCCACTCTCAGAACCTCTAGGCAGGCTCAACCACACCCCTGCCTGGATGTCTTCATTCTTACCATCAGCAGTAACAATATTCAGTATTCTTTGGGGAGCCTCTGGGACTTCTATAGCCAACAACTCATAGAAAAGTACCCCACACCTGGTATTGGGAGTTTTGATTTAAAAGTCTATGTCTATCCTCAGAATCTACACTTCAATGCTACTATCAATGCTCTGGTGAAACGTACAGCTTGCTTCAAGTAACTAATTGATAGTATGATTTTTTTTTTAAGAACTGAATGTATTTATAAATTGGAGACTGTCTGTAAATTGTGCTGCTATATGAAACTATTGTACTGACACATGCATCCTGGGTATATTTCATAATATGTGTAATTGTTGGAGGTAGCAGTGAAAAACAGACTTGCTTTTTGGGTGAAGCAACATGGAACTTGTAAAAAAAGAAAAAAAAGGTGCTACTGAACTCTCTCAGACAGCTAAAGTGGAAGTTGATTCTGGCAAGGCCATTATGAGAGTAATTGCCCAAGAGACTGTTTTCTTACATAGGAAATTAGAGACAGAGGAAATATTATTAAAAGTAAAAATTTGTAGATTTTTTTGTGTCTGCCAGGACATGGAGCAGTGTTTGAACCCCTTATGGAATTAATAACTAAATTGAATATCAGTAAGATTTAGAATTAAGTTGAATTTCAAGGGAGCAGAATCTTGAAGGAGAAAGGGAGAAATATATTCAAGATGTTTTATACAGTGAGATCCCCCTTCCTGAAATTATGTTTTTAAAAAGTTATTCCCCCAAAAAAGGTAATGTGAGGGGTTTATTGATTATATTAAATGAAAGATCAAAACGTTTGGATTGGTGCTTTTGAAAAATCTGGTTATCCACCCAAATTCACCATATGTTTAAAAAATGCCTGTCACTAACTCTTATTCTTGAATTCTTAGCAAAATGGAAAATTATTCTCATAGGAATATAAAAGTGTTTGTGAATGTATGTATGTTCTGTGTGTGTATGTAATATGTGATTGTATATATTTGAAGAGTAAAGGGGAGTCAAGATTAAAAATGTTAATTGGACAACATTCTTGAATGTCTTAATTACAGTGATTTCTCATTTGAATTAATTTAAGAAATAATCAACTTATTTTCCCTTTGGTCTATACTCTGCAGTCCTTCGGATTCAAATCTTGAGGTACAGCTTTATTGATGCCACAGCTTCTCCATCTCTGCATTAATTTATAGGAATAGTGATTATACTCTGTCATGCAGCTAGACATTTTTTGGACAAGATGTCATCTACATTCATTAACAGCTCATTTATTTGCCATTATAAGTTTTGCATAAGTGAATTTTCCAGATAACCAAAATTAAATCCGTGACATTTTATTTTAACCATGTTGATGGAAAGGGCTCAAATTTCCTCATTTCTTAAAGAAACTATTCTTATGAAGATGCCAAGTGAGTCCAGAAAATCTTGAGGAAGAAATATTGGTATCTCATGGGTGGGAATTAGACTGTGATGTGAAATTTAAATGAAGAACAATGAAATGATACTTTTGAAAGACATTTAAAGGAAGAAATGGTCACACTATGATGCTAAATAGCAAAATAAGAATGCAAAGCTAAATTCTGTAGCATCCTATGTGGAGTCTGCACAAAAAGTATGGGCCATGACAACTAATTAACAATATTTCCTTCTGAAGAGAGAATTAGAAATGATTTTAATGTAGTTTTCCTCAAAATTTCAGGTTATTTACACAAGCATGTTTTTTACAGTTAGGTTTCCCCCCAAAGGCTGTTGTTTACACCTCACATGATAGATTCCCTATTTGTCACTTATCACCCTGTGCCGATTACATTTTAAGCAATGAACAGGTGACTATAAGAATAATTATGATCAGAACGTTCTTTCATTTTACATGAAATCATTCCTGGGGGTATTTCTATGAAAAGGCCGTGCATGAGCTGTCTCAAGGTAAAAGTCATCGTGTAGCTTTCTTCTGTCCGGTATTTATTAATTTTGTACTCATTTATCACAGAGCAGAGAGGTCTTCTAGGGGACATAACACAGACATCTCAGGTGACACCTATAATTTACAAAGCTAAGTAAGAAACATGTGATTCACAATTCTGGTCTGAGGATACCCTTGAGGTCAAAATGGATGGCCAAAGCCAGCCACTGCGTGATTGCCTGCTGTATTTGAGAACAAGACAGAAGTCCATCAAAAAGAAAGAGGAAAAGAGAAAAGAAAAAATGGAAGTGAAGTTCTTACTGTTGACCACGGAAAACAAGGAAGGCCATCTTCATTCTGCACAGATCTGTGAGATAAGGCGGTAACAAGTCACTTACTCAAGTTGCTGTGGTGCTCTATCCAAATCGTTGAAAAGCACGCGTGTGTGCTCTCATCACGGATGTTGATGCTAATAGGGCTGGAGATGGATGGCTCAGTTGCTAAGCGTTCCCACTACCCTTCTGGAGTTTGGTTCCAGGCACCTACACCACTGGGTGGCTCATAACCACCTGGAACTTCAGCTCCCAGGGGATCTAATGTCTTCTGACTTCTGTGAGCTGTGAGTATCCATAGGAACACACACACACACACCCTCCCTCTCTCAATATACACATGAAATACAAAAATAAATTAAATATCTACAAAAGAACATTGATGCTAGTGTTAAATTACTAAGGTTCAGAAAATGGGAGCTGAAAATCAGCAAAATTTTGCTCTCTGCCTAACAGAAGGTTTCTGCAAGCTCTAGGGACACATGTGATGGAAGAAGAACATTAAGACTTTGAGAGTTGTTCTGAACTGGATTATAGTCTCTGCAAAGACGAAGATCATTGTTTATTCACACAAAGTCATATAAAATATCAGGCAAAGCTATATTCCGAAGGACAAATACTGACTCCATGACTGCAAACTATGCCTCCAATCATTTCTTCTTGCTTAGGGTTAGCCACCAAATGAAAATATCAACACGAATATCCAAAGTTTGTTGAGTTGTCAAAGTTAAGTTTGTTAGCCACATTGTTGATAATTAATGTAAAGCCCCTACTCTCAAATGAAGGATAACTACGTATGTCCAGGTGGAGGAGAGTAAGGGCCAAGCTGCTTGGTAACCTAGTATTGGAACTTGGACTGCTCAAATCCCCTGAGCCTTAATCACAAATTAAAGTGGTAAAGAGTGGAAGTATGTGTGTGAATTCCAAAATCACTTCTATGCAATTCTAATTTCTTACAGGATTATCAGCATTCCTCTTCATTTCAACTATGTACACTGTTTTCTCATCAGTCTTTGGTAAAAAAAAAAAAAAGACTGAGTGATACCCGGAGCCACTTAAATGTTGAACTAAGCTACTGAGTCAAAACAGAGCTATTAGTAACTACTACTGTCTCTGGAGAAGAATCTTCTTGACATATACTGTGTTCTAACTTGGGAACCAATGGATACCTGCTTGGATATTCATTAGATGTATTCAGCACTGACACTCTGAATTGTGAGATTCCTTCGTGGACGTGGCTTCTGTGGCTCCCTCATTGTAAGAACGCACTTGGGAGAGGTGTATAGAAGCTTCGCACTGTTGCACATATGGTTGGACACATCAAAAGCAGCAAGGAATGCGAGGTTGAACTAAACCCAGTTCAGACCAGAATAGCCTTTCTATTGGACTTGGAGCAAGATACATGAGTTGAGAATTCCTGGAGTTCTTGTTGCTCTTCTTCAGTTTGGAGGGAGAGGATAATAATGACGCATTTAGTAATTATTGACCTTGGCTACGTGGTAGCTTATAAGGGTGGGTTTTGCTGCTGTGGCCCCCTGCTACTTAAATCTATAAGTAGTTACAGAGGATTTTCTTAAAGGGCTGAAATGAGGCAAATTCATCAAAATGTTAAGATTTGCTTTCTTTGAACAGTAATAGTATAGATTTTTGTTGTCATCATTTGCTTTCAAAGTTTTTTTTTCTAAAAAGTCTATGTGTCCTTACAGAGTGGAACAAATATGAAATAAATTACATTACAGTGGCTTATTTAATTTCTCCTGGCATATTTGAAAAAAAAAGAAAAGAAAAAGAAAATTAGCTTATTTCCTGATATGACAGATGGATGTCTGGCAACTACATTTTAAAAATGATTTTAATAAATGAGAGTAGGCAAAATAATAACATTTTTCTGGCATTTAAACCTAATATAAATGAATAAAAAGGCACAGTCTTACCTTAATGAAATATTTCAGCCAAAAAGTCATTCATTTTTATTTGTTATGTGGATAAATAAATGTGATTCTTCCCCAACTCCCTCATTAATTCTACTTCTGTGTTTTTCCCTGCCATTTTACATTGTTCTCTATTTCTCCTCTTCTCTGAATTTGTTGTTCACTTCAAACAACAATCATAATTGTTCGAGTACATGAAATAAAAATGTTTGCCTTTGAAAGTAATGGTCTTAGCATGTTGTATATTAATTTCTCATCTTTCTCCCTGCTCATAGATTATGAATGTGTGAATTGCTCTATGTAGTTCATTAAAATTAGGTAGATACTATTCTAATTCTATAAATAGATACTAATTAGGACATATTTGCAATTAATATGATTTTTTTGAGATGTCTATATTGCCATCCAACATTCAAAAGCACATTTCTCCATGTACATACACTGAAATATGTATTTTAGACCATTATAAGTACTATAAGTACAGAGATTGTGTCTAAAAACAATTTGTACTTTTGCATTTGCAATTTTCTTGGTCTATTATAAACAAATGCACTTTTTATAGAGCACATTTAGATGCATTATTTCCATGCTTAAAAATGTACTCTTTTTAAAAACAACATTAAAAGAAATGTTAATGTAGCCATCTTGTGGTTTTCACTCAGGCAAAGGGTGAATCAGCCCGAGTGGAAATGCAAGCAGAATATCGTGACTCCACTGACAGGATGTGCAATCCTGTACTCCCAGCTCTACAGTGACTCATTAGGGAGTGTGAGCTCTTACACAGAATCAGTAGGACCTTACAAAAGAAGAAGGTCTGCTAGATACATTTCCATCTATTTCCAAGTCCAAGCAATGTGCACACCATGACTACCTTAACCCTCATTCTTTACTTAGCAAAATTTCTTTATTTGTTAATGGTATGAAAAAAAATACTCCCCATCTTATGCCCTTCTGTGACTGATATATTGTGCATCACATATGAGAGCTTGGAGGTGAGTGTGCAGTATGCTTCTGTTGTCCCTCTTCTACTCCATATCCACATCATTTGTTCCACAAAGCGGAGCCCAGTTCCTTGCGTCTGGTTCTTATGGCTGGTCTAAAATGCCTATTGCCTCATTTTCCTGAGATATCCATTCTATCAGCATGAATTGACACAGCCCACACTCAGTACACAGGGCCAATAGACAGGCATCTTGAGAAAGGAAGTAGAAGCGGATGTAATGTGAGCATGGTGTGGTATTTACAGCCTTAGCAATCTCCATGGTGGGAGACTCTGGGTGCCTTCCCTCCACTTCTTAGTTTACCCACAGATTTCCATTTTTATTTTTCTCATTGTCAATATTGAATCAGCTCACGTGAAAGGTTAGCTTTTAAAACACACACACACACACACACACACACACACACACACACACACACAATCTGCCAGTGGCTGAGAATTTGTAAACACTGTTAATTCAGTCTCTTTGATCTAAACCTCCTAGAATGAGTGGAGTGTGGCCATCATACGAGAATCCATGGGCTTCACCTTTACTCGTCTAGGCTCCTTTCCTGCTGCAGATTGAGCAAACCTGGAAACAGGCACAAAATCCTATTCTTGGTGAGGTGAACAGAAGGATCCCCAACCCACAGGAAGCCCCAGTCTCACACAGTCCCCTCTGTGTACCTGCTCTAGCCTGTGCCCAGCTCTGGGCTGCTATCTTAGCTGGGAGCCGTTGCTGATGGGATCTGGCTGTTTCCTGGGTCAAGTGATGTAGCCAGTGCTTACTCTAAGAGTGGCATCATGGCTCATTCCTGATGATGACCAGGGCAGCAGGTATCCTCTCAGTCTCTCTCTGACTGGAAGCGTACCTGCCTTAATTCTCTAACTCTTGAGGTGGCTGATAGAGCTTAGGTTTCTTGCCAGTCATCCACTCTGTCCTTTTCTATTCATGGATATCAAATTATCCTAACTAGCCTCATCTCTTTCATTACCTCTACCTGGATACTTCACCAGTTATTGCATTTCTGTCCTCCACCACACCCATGGACCCACTATCGTATCCCAGCATCACTATTCAGCCTCTTCCTGGTACCTTCTGCCTTCTCTGACCTCGCCGATCCAAGAACGCAATTGCAGTTACAGTTTTTCAGCCCAAGCATGTCACAGTTGAGAAGCAAGGAGGCATCTTACGGCTTTCATTTTAAAGGTTTCAAATTGTATGGATTTTTTTCCCCCTCGATTAATTTTGTTCTGAACCTGTAAATGCCATCTGGGATTCTTTAAGTTTTTTTCAATCAGTGTCTGTGGTTTGAAAAATACCCCCAACTTGCCTCATTGTTGGCTGTTGAGAGAATTGATGCTCTGTTCTTTGTTCTGCTGTGCACCACCTGAGAGGCACGTCTCTGCTTACACATGCAGAGACTGCGGTATTTTTAATGGATGAAAGGACTGGGCAAGGAGCCTTGACACAGAACCAAATGAAACAGAAATGGGATCACAGTGAGGCTGTCGGAGTTGGTGGGATCCTGGGAATTATTTATGCTCCTTAAATACAAACTGTACATACATCTCAGGTACAAGCATACACACAAACTGTATAGCTCCACCATGTATCTGCCAGACATGTGACACAACCACCTCCACCTTCCCACAAGAAAGGGAGCTGGTGCCTCAGCAGGGGTAAATGAGCCTCCTGCAGGTTTAAAAAGCTGTTCCCTCGTCCAAATCGGGGTGCTTGAACAGTTCCAATAATGAAATGAAATGAATTTTCGACTGTTACAGAAGAGCTGTTCAGCAGAGTCCGACACACATTTCCATTGGTGCTCACATAGTGAATGAGGTTATCACAGATGCTCCATCTCTAAAGACTTATTTTCGTTTCAGTGTCTCTGTCTCTCTGAGTAGGTCTTTCAAAAGGTTATCCACATCTGAGTATCAGAAAGGGTACCCAGCCTACCTCCTATCTGTCGTTGAGGCAACTGTAGTGAACTCTTCCTTCAGCTGCACAACCTTCCAGAAGAATCTTGAGATTGCAGGACGTCTAAGGGCTGTGCAGGGAATGGGGGTGTTGAGCAACAGCCCAGCAGTCTGTCTGAATACACAAGCACACACATACCCGTGTCAGAACTATGTCAAGGATTTTCTCGTTGGAAGGATTTACTTACTCACCAGTTCACAAACGTGAAGACTTCTAAGTCTGTGAGATTTGCACACAGAAGAAAATTACACTTCTAAGGGCACACATGGCAGTAAGAAAGCGAAATGCCAAACTGGGACAAACACTGCAACAAATGACAGAAAATGGTTCATTATTTTACATTGAAATTGATCTTTTCCTCTGAGCAAATCTCCTGTCCCTTCATGACTTAGTAATTCACCAAAAATAATGTCTCATTGGCTAATACACATATGAACATATCTAAATCTATAGTAATCATATACAAGGGTCTTGCAAATTAAAGCAATATCAAATTTTTGTTTCAAAATAAATATTTACTGCAAATATAAGTAATAATTGTTCTCTAACATTTCCTGTAGAATTATAAATCAGTTTCACTGTTTTAGAAGTCCATTTATTTAAATCTAGGACAACAGCAAAAATATTAAAAACAGAGGAAAATGTTTACTTGATTAATCATTCTCAGCTCTTAAAAACAAAAATATAGTTTTTTTAAAAGCATATAATGTAATGAATAAATTTGTAAGAAAAAACAGCTGGAAGAACTAAGGTCAAAATATTTATTTTATAAATTAGAGACTTGGACGTTTTTCTTTTTTGCTTTTGTAAATCTGTTTTATATATATAAAACATATATATATATAAAACATAAATATATATATATATTTATATAATTTGATTCATTGAGCACCATTTTCTTCGAGCCAGACTTATATGCAAGGTGTTACATCCTTGTGTTTCAGAACGTATCTTCTTGCCCTTGTTGACTTGAGAGGAAATTTTATTATATGATTGTTTGGACAGTTTTCAGCACCTGCCCACCTCTCCACTCCCCCCCCCCCCCCACCAGTACACAGGCTAGTCCTTTCTGGCTACGACAAGCCAAGTCTGTTCATATGAGTTATGGAGATGTGAACCGTAGATGGACTGCAGTCTCATGCCTCTGCCATTAGATTTGATGTTAGAAACCTTAGGCTGTATTTTCTCCCAGTGTTTGTGTTTAAAATCATCGCTACATCGTGTTAAACAAGATGACACTAATCTATAGTTTTAGAACATGTGCTGAGTTTTGAGACATTGATTTTTATGTTGTGTCCCTAAGCATTGTGATGTCCTGGGCACAGACTGAATTTCACTGCAGAGTCTATGTACGGCTGCAGTGGCAATGGCACCTGTGCCCAACTTTACAGAACTCTGCAATTTTGGGCAGCATATACCTCCAGGATTGAGACACGCACCTGGCCTGGATGAGGTGGCCATGCATAATAGACATTAACTCATGCAACATGGCTATGCATATAAAGATGGAGCCCACTGTGATTTCAAGGAAGTCTGGCATGATATTTACTCCCCTAGACCTTATGACTCACACTTGTGACCACTGCTGAGCCTTGCGCCAGTAAATTGTAATGCTGTCAGTCCAGAAGGAAGTAGCTTTCCTTCCTTCCTTCCAGCTCCCCTCCCTCCCTTTCTCTCTCCTTCCCTCTCTCCCTCCCTCTCTCCTCTCTCTCTCCTTCTCTCCATCCCTCCCTCCTTGCCTTCCCTCCCTCCCTCCTTGCCTTCTCTCTCTCTCTCTCTCTCTCTCTCTCTCTCTCTCTCTCTCTCTCTCTCTCTCTCTCTCTCTCTCGCTCTTCCTCCCAGTCTAGCCTCACACACTTGGTGCAGCCTAGGCTGGCTGTGGACTCACCATACTCCAGCCTCTAACATCCCTGTAGTGGGATTCTTGTCATAAGCCATCAGTCCAAGCTGCCACGGCAGTTACTATTTGCTCTGCACACTGACGGCAAAAAAGCCTTATCTCTTTTTATAATTATACGATGATGGGAGTGACAATCAGGCCTGATTTGGGTATGGACATGAGTTCTCATTTTTTATTTGCCAATGGTTGTTTCCTTGTGTGTGCATGTTCAACATGAGTATGTTGGATATTTTAGGAACCATTTGTTAATTTTTTCAACAGTCTCTGAGATGATAACAGTTCCATCATATTAAAAAGAAAAGGAAACTAAGTTTTACCCGAGGTTAAGTAACTGCCTAGTATCAAAGCTAAAAGTGCATAAGCCTCAGAAACATACCATGCCTTCACTCAAACTCCATTCTGAACTAGATGGCATTTAAAAGATGACCTCCCTAGTCTGAGACTCTGATTCCAGGAAGCTACTTGAATAGCTTACATGGAAACAGTCTATAAGACACATGGGTAGGAGCCGACAGCTATTTTACATTCTTAGTCCCACATTGGGTGTGGGGGCACCATTTCAGCCAACGTTCTGCTAACCGAAGCACAGTCTGTCATATGGATTTGTCACATATTCGTTTCCCAGATCAGAGAATGACTGACTGACAAGCCCCCCTTTCCAAGCTCCTTGGATCCCTTACCTTTACTTCCATGTTTTTCCTTGAAACCTCTAAGCTCAAAGTCTCGTTAACTGCCTAAGGAATTAGAATGATGTATATACCCTATAGCAAGTATCACCATGTGTACTTCAGTGAGCGGTTTGTATGTAAGTTATATCTTAATAGGTGAAAGTTAAAAACTCAGCTTTTGTCATTCACAATGGGAATTGTTCTTGGGTTTCATTAAGAAAATAGTCTTGAAAGCAAGATTTTATAAATTGTCTTATTTTCCTTGTTCTTGTTTGTATTTCTTTTTCTACCAGTTTTCATTGACTTAACCTATTGTAAAATTGGCAGTCTGTCTCACAAGTTTGAGATTTTACTGTGGACAAAGCATGAGGGGGTCACGATGGGAAGACGTGGGACACTGGATAAGTGAGAAACACAAGATAGACTGGTGGAGGTCCTGTGTGCAGGAAGTCCTGGGAAGATACCTCCAAGTTAAATTTCACAGCAATTGCTTAACAGAAAATTTAATAAGCAAGCCAGGTTTGACTCCTATGGGACTAAGAATTAAACATGCTTTGGGAGATCCAGAAGTTTCCTTGTACATAGGGAGAGGACTTGGGAAGACCTTTGTATATAGTTTACCATAGAAGCCTGAGTCAACACAAGAAGTGGAACAATTTGTCAAGTGGAGGCAGAAGCCAAGGATGAGAATCTAGAACAATGAATGTAAGCACTATGTTTCCAAAGACTGTATGACAGCAGGGTTCTCCAATAGACACCAGTCTCAGGATCAAACAGACTATTACTACAGAAACCTGTGAGCATCCCACAGACATCATCAAACACAGAAAGGGTGAAAAAGAAAATCTAAATTGCCAACCATTTATGCTCAAGAGATCAATCCATCCAATAAAGTTATCTGAGCCTAACAATTCTGAGACAGTTCACTGCATATATATATAGCTAAAATTAAGCACTGCCCCAACACCAGCATAGTGCCCTGTAATCCTAATACTCAGGAGGCTGAAAAAGAAGTAATAAGCTTTAGTGGTACCTAGGCTTCACAGCAAGAATATATGTCACAAAAGGAAAAGAGAAGGGAGGAGAAGAAAAGGAAAGGAAAGGAAGGAAGGGGAAGGAGGGGGAGGAAAGGGGATAGAAGAGAAAAAAAAAATGTAGGAGCTGGAGAGACGACTCAGTTATTGGATTCCTTACTATGCAAGCATGAAGCCCCAGTTTGGATCCCTAGCACCCACATGAAAAGCTGGGCTCGCCTAGAACTCTAGCATATCAGTCCCTGGAGCTCGCTGGCCAACCAGTCTAGCCTAGACAAACTGGTGTGTTCCCCGGCCTCTTGTAGTCTCACTATCCTTTGTGGCCAGCGGTGCAGTCTCTGTCCAGTTGCCTAGCCTCCCAGCGCTTTCCTTCTGTGACAGTGTGCTCTGACTGACATATGCTAGGCATCCTCCCCTTCATCCTGCCAGCCGTGTGTCACTCAGCAGAGACATGTTAGTTATGACCACACAGCGGAGACTCTTGAGAGACAAAGAGACAGACTAAAGCAACCACCTGCGGATGGGTGATATTCTCCCTTCTGGAAGCTGAGGGTCATAGAGACCCACCTCCCCAGGTGGGTTTCTTCTTTCCACGCCCATCCTTATGAAATCAGCTAGTTCCCAATATGAAGGACATCTGCCCCAGGGTCCCCCCTTTCTCTGCCACGTTTCACTAACCACGCTTTGAATGTCTAAAGATAAGAGGATGGGTTTTTGCATCTTTTACGCCTCAGGTAGAAACCATTTGGTAACTTTATAATAACATCTATTGGTTCACTAGTTTCTTGGCCACAGAGAAAAGAAGTTGTAAAAGTTGCCAAGAACTTTCCATCAGACCCTGTCTCGCTTACATTTTTACCACTTTGCCTTCAAGGAAGGTTAGGAATGTGGGCTATATTTTTATTTGCTCACTGCTGTCTTTCTGGTTCCTGTGGCCTGCCCAAGTTGGACTTATTTACATTGTTCCGGCCTGAAATTTAGTTTGCACAGCCTTCCCTGCTGGTAGATTCCTGCAAATTTCCTTGTGCTTAATACCATTCCTTTCAGCTCTGTTGCAGCACAGGGCTTTCTTTGTTTCGAAGAATTCTGATACTGTCTCCCCACAGCTGGACACAGCCCATGCAGGAATGTGCCCGGCACTTGTTCAGAAAGAGGGATACTGTGTGGTTTCCAAACCATCGTAGCATAATTTGAGGGTAGAGAAATTCCTATGTTAAGGAGATTTTTACTTCCCTAATGTCAAAATAGCAGCAAAGCTGAACCAGAAGTAACAGGAGTCTGAAGGGGAATGTACTTGCTTTAAACAGCCAAAGTGTGGCAGCTCAGTATACCAAAGCAACCTACTGTTCAGCATTGATTGACTATTAGCATATTATAATTTAACCTCATATTGCAAAGATTCTTCATGTAAATGGTTTAGAAAAATCTGTAAGCAATTATTGTTAATAACAAGCAATTTGCAGCATCCGGGGATCACAAAACCTGTTACAAATGAGTAAACAATATCACTCAGAGCTCACCATCATGAGAGGGACACACTGCGAAGTTAAACAGTCTGACAAAGACTCCACTGACAGACACCGATGACAGTGAGGCTACAAGAGGCTAGGGTCAAAGCATCAAAGCCCCCCAAACCACAGCAAGCCGTGGTTCCCTCTGCCCTCCACTCCCTTGTGTTCCGGTATCATCCTGTGCCAGTATCTTCTTTGTGATCCATTACCCTTTGAAGAGCTGAGTAAATATAGTCAAAAGCACCACAATGGATGTCTGAAAATGGTGGATTTGAACACCTGCATGAAAGTAATGAGCAAAAGAAAACAGGAAAACCAATTATTCCCCGAGTAACGGATTATTTCAATCAGTACTCAAGTGACTAGCTGTTCTTCGCATGGGCTCCAAAGAGTCTTCTCTCTTCTCCTTTAGCTCTCTCTGTCAACAAATTTCTCTGAAATTGGTCCCAAGTTAGAGAAAACAAACACAGTAGAAGTAAAAAAATTAAAAAAAAAAAAAAAACCTTTAAGTTCCCAGAAACGAAGGAGAGAAGCTTCTATAGCTTTTGCCGAAAATTTTTCTCAAATCCCGCAAGGCAGATGCATCTGTGGAGGATACATGACAGCCACAGGGCATGAAGGAATCTTCTAGGAACCCAGTGGGGGAGTTTTTAGATTGACAAGATGGACAGTTTAGGGCAGTGGTTACTATATGTGACACTCATTTGAGAAACAGCAAGTGTCACTGGGGGAGGTCCTTTTCCATTCTATAGAAAGGGAAACTGCGGTTGGGTGGCCGGCTTCTCTTGTCTTTAGAAGCTGTTGGGAGATATTTGATCACACTGTGAACCCCGAGTTTGCATTTGTGTTAATTAAATAAAATTTACCTCGGGTCAGGAGGCTGAGTTAGCAACTAGTTGACAGAAGTAATCATGGAGCACCAGAGGGCGTTCTGGAGAGATAGAGAGACACAGGAAGTCATAGGGAGGGGTTTAGAGTGACACAGCGTTTTCTGGTTAGACTAAGCAGAAGCAATGGTTGTTCAGAGATGCTAGCAAGAAGAAGGTTAACTAGTTGCAACCCAGCCTCTCTAAGCTAGCAGGTTTTCACCCCAGCCTTTGAATCTTGAGCTTATTTATAAATAGAATGATAGAGATTTAGTTAAAGCTGCTGTTAATGGCAGTGACAGAGCCAGTGCCTGCAGGAACAGAATTCCCACTAGGCTGTGGCCTGAGTGGCCAGGTCACTGCTAGAGAAGCAGGCTGGTAACTTCCAAGTTGCAATTGCTGACTGAAATAGCAGTAGATTAAGGTGCAGCCATCAAGCCAAAGTTAAAACAAGAAGCTCTCCCAATAAGGAGGAGATAAGCCACTTTTCTACTGTTTGCTGAATGTCAAGGCCCCATCAGGTTTAGCCTGAATACTTTTCTTCCTCTGATTCTCCTGCTTGTTCTCAATGCTACTTGTATAATCAATCACATCTGGGCAAATCTTTTATACCCACATATCTTTCAGGTGAGCTTGTTAAGTCCATCATCCTCTATGAGGCTCTCCTGATGTATTTTGGCAGACCAATATTATCTAATCCATCTAACAAGGGGAATGAATGAGGAGAGCTCATTTCAGGAGCTTGCAGCATTCCTAAATATCGGCTATCTAAACATGTCTGTCCCATGTGTGTGGCCTTGACAGGGATACTTGTTTTGTTTTTAATTTAACTGTTAAGGGGGGTCTCTAATTATAATGCCAATTCTTCAAGCCAGAAACTTTCCCCCTCAATTACCCAAAGCACCTAAGCACATTTCAAGACCAGTGGTAACTGCTCCTTTATAAACATTTTTAGATAATCCATCAGTAAAACGCCCCTATTAATCACATAGTCTGAATCAGACTCCTGGTCTTTTGCTCTAATGCTTAGGAAGTTTGAGGTTTTTGTTTGGGGTTTGTTTAAGGCTTTAAAAATTTTTACTTTTATTTATTCTTTGACAATCTCATACATATATATGATGAATCCTGATCATATTACCTTCCCAGTCTCTGCTTCCAACTCTTCCCAGATGTGATGTCCCACATCACATCTCTCTCCCATCTTCTTCCAGTCCTCTTATAACTACTTTTAACCTGCTTAGTCCAGTTAGTGCTGCTCATATGGGGATTAATTCTGGACTCACCGACTGGGGCATGAGGAACCTGCCAGTGGCCACCTTGATGCAGCCATCAACCACCAATAGCATCTCAGCTAGGAGTGGAGCCTTAGAAGCCCCTCCCTAATCCATGCTGGAATTTTTTAACTGGCTTAATCTTATGTAGATTCTGTGTAGGTAACCACTACTGTTGTGAGTTCATATGTGTGACAGCAATGTCCTGTCTAGAGTGCAGAATTTCACGGCACTCCTCCCAATCCTCTTGCCACTCTTTCTACCCTCTCTTCCATGATGTTCTCTGAGTCTCAGAGGACAGGGTTGACATGGATGTCCCATTCATCTACAGCTGAGCATTCACAGTACTTATTCTCATCCCTTTGAACAGTAACACATGCATCTCTACATTCACCACTACCTACTGCAATAAGAAGCTCCTCTGGCCAAGATTGAGAGCAGCCTAAATACATGGATACAAATATAAATGTTTAGAAGGTAGTTTGACAACATGACTCTTTAGAAAGACAGGACTGATAGATTCCTTCCTAAGGTTTATGGCTTACTTTGTTTTTTAACCATGTTTACAGCATTAGCAATGAATGCCCTCCTACGGAGCAGATCTCAAATCCACTCAAAAGAGTGGTTGGTAACCCCTATAAAGAGGTTTGCCACTACTGCACCAGTGGCATATTCTGATTGGCATGGTATTGTAGTATAACGGGTACAGTGCTGGGTAAAAACCACTGATGTCTTTTCTCCCCCAGAATCCTGCATGGCATCTTCCAGCACTATGAAAGTTGGGTCTCAAGGAGTCAATCCTAGTAGTTCAAAATTGACTTCTCTGTGTCCTGCAATCAAAGTGGGTGGTGAGTTCAGCAACAACTCTTACCATCTAGCTATGATGGGCAGCCAGGAGCACCACAATAGCCTATGTTGTAGTGGGCACATCTAGGGCCTTTCTCACTAGTAACTCATATTATCATAGGGAGGTTAAGTGTGCAAACTGGCACTGAAATTCACACTTAAAAACCAATGTCTTCTGTGAGCAGAATTATTCACTAATGTGGGTTACTTCTGTTCAAACACCTCAAGGGAAAAAACAAACCTTTCAATTATCTTTAAAACTAGTAGGGTGTCGTAAGGCTTCTTCACACATCCTTTAGTTTTGGTTAAATCACTCCCCATTTGCAGATCCATGTTCATTGCTGCTCTATTCACAATAGCTAGAAAACAGAATGAAGCTTGGTCTTGGATAGTTTTACGTCACCTTGACACAAAATAGGGTCTGAGAGGAGGGAACCTCAATTGAGAAAAATGCCTCCATAAGGTCAGGCTATAGGCAGGCAAACCGGTAGGGCAATTGACTGATTCTTAATTAGTGATCGAATGGGAAGGGCCCAGCCCCTTGTGGGTGAGGACACCCCTGGGCTGGGCTGGTGGTACTGGGTTCTATAACAAATCAGGATGAGGAAACCATGAGGAACAAGCCAGGAAGCAGCACTCCATCACGACCTCTGCATCAGCTCCTGCCTCCACATTCCTACCTGGTTTGAGTTCCTGCCTTGGCCTCCCTCAGTGGACTGTGATTCAGGATCTATAAGCGAAATAAACCCTTTCCTCTGTGAGCTGCTTTTGGTTTTGGTGTCTCACCACAGCAACAGTAACCCTAAGTGAGACACATATAAGTAGTCTTCAACGAATAAATGAATAATGAAAATGTGGTACACAGACACAGTGGATTATTACTCAGCTGTTAAGAAAAATAAAAGCATGAAATTCATGGGATAATGGATAGTGCTGGGAAAGAAATTACACTGAGTAAAGTCACCCAGGCCCACAAAGACAAACACTACATGTTCTCTCTCATTTGAGGGTACTAGTTTTGAATAGTTTGTGTTGTGTGTGTAACATGGAAGCTAGGGGACTAGAAACAGTCCATTGGCAGGAGGGATGCACTTATGGAGGAGGGTGAGTACAATATAGGAGAAAGTAGAAGAGATGGGAAGAACACTGTCTCCTTTAGGGAGAAGAGCTCAAGCAGGCAGTGGAATGGGAAGAAGGGTGACATGAGGGGGTCAGATGAAGGCTTAAACAAAATGAAATGAACATGAAGAAGCTGTTTGGGAACCTAGGGTGTGTAGTCCTAGTAGAAAAGCCAAACAATAGAAGATAGTAGACCATATGTGATAGGAAAGAATAGTGGGAGGCAAAGGCTTAAGCTGAGATGGGGACAGTGTGGGGCAAGGGAAAGGAGACAGTGTTGATGTGGAGTTAGATGGGAGCTCACAGCATTTCCCCTAACTTGTCTTTTTCTCACTGAAATACCTATAAAATAAACATTGTATGGCCACAGTCAGACAATAAGTAAAAGTATCACATAGATGGTCACCATTTGAAGGAGAGAACTAACTCTTGCAAGCACTCGCCGACCTCCACAGATACACACACAAAATAAAAAGAACACAAAAATGTTAAAAACAACATTAGCAGTCACTACCAGCATACCAAGAACGTGATTGGCAACTCTCTTCAAAGGTGTCATGCAGGACTTCAATAATTTACCTTTTGTAAAGTAGAAGCACAAAAGGAGTCTTTACATCACAGGACATCTCAGAATTCTTCTCGGAAAATTCTTTGAGGAACACAGTGTCTGCACCATTTCTCAAATACACTTGAAGATGACACTTCAAATTACCTTTCCAGACTGGTGTCATGCACATGTAATAACAGAAACATGGAATGACAACTTCACGTGTTTCTGTAATGTCAGAATTTATTGGGTAGCAATAAATTCACAAGTGTGGCAGTTTCATGGCTGTAATTTTCCAGGTAGTCCATTTTCTTAGATCTGTGGCCACTGGAAAACACAAACCCTTATCTTTCAGTCTTAATGACTAATACTAATTTGGACCGTACATTGCACACCAGTGTATGTATATTCCATATAAATGCATACATGTGTATATATCTATGTTTATGCATGTGTGAATGTGTAGGTTATAGAATGGCCACCAAAGTGTCACAGACACCACAGAGTTCAAAGAGGCCCTTCTGGAAGCGGAGGTCAATAACTGATACAGATGTGCATAGTCATCACAATGGCCAGAGAGATATCATTGAACCCAGTTGCAGACATACTGAAGGCAGGCAGAACTACTTGGGGTTGAAAGCCCAGTGAGTTCCAACGTTGCACTAAAATCACAGAGGCTCAAGACCATGGAGGTGCATGACTGTAGAGGTTAGGCCTAGACTTTAGAGGTAAGAGCAAAGCCAGGTGTGGATGGACTGCTAGACGGATGGACTGACTGACAGTGATTCAAATGAACCCCAGCAGCAGCGCAGACTGAGCTGAGGCCCGTGTGTGGGACAGTGGGAGTTCCTTGCCTGTCAGTCCCTTGACACACACAGCCAACGATCAGATGACCAGTCAATGGGTCTGTCCCCATCCCAAATGTTAGGTGTCGTCCTCTTTATGGGTTCCCAGTGAGGTTTCCGTACCCTTTGTCATTCTGGTGTGTTTGGTAAGTTCTTAGGACTGTTTTATTTCTTAAGATAGCTTTACAATGCCCATAGGTTCATATGCTCCCAATCTACTGTGATCTTTATAAATTATTAAATAATTTATCAGACTGTGCCTCACGGTTGGTGCTGCTCAGGTGATGATGTCTTCAAGCACAAACAGAAGGCAGACTCGTTCTGCCCCCACATTGCCATCTAAGTGGAGCCGAGCCCTGCTCTGTAAAATGGAGTCTCCGGGGCAAGACACAGCCTGGAAGCCACGATTTCACACAAAATGGGGTGTGACCTGTGGCAGGGCGCACAGCCTGGTCCCCGCATTGGAGGCTCCCAAAACACGTGGGATGCAGCTCAACAGCTTGGCCAGCTTGAGCATCTTTGGAAAATATGTGGAAATTGACCCTTGCCATGACTATCGGCTCAAAATTGATTTTTAAAACACTTTTATAATGGGCTTCGTGATTGTGCTATCTTGTAAAGGCTCCACAAACTACGCCTCTGTTTTTATTCTGTGTAGTGGTGTGTACACAGCATCCCTTTCATCTGCTCTCTCTGGCTTTCGTATCTGGCCTATACTGAAAGTTCTTTAAAATGATGAGCAAAGACTGACTATATTAATTTCCCCGGTGCTGGGAAACACATTGAAACACTGAGGTCCAGGCCTTGCAGATCACGGCAGACTTAATATTTTGCAGGATCCATAGCAACAGCCAATATAGAGAAAACCCTGACGGCCTTCTAAAAAGAGTTCCCTATTCATGTGTTCAGTGCTGCCTGTAACCACCTTCATCTTCGTCGGGCTGAAGTCAGTGCTTTCTCTGAAGAATTAACATCAAAGGGAAGTGTCTGGCAGGGCTATTGCTTTTAACAACTTTCTCAATTAAACCTAAAGAGTTCTTTTTATCCGCCTCAAATTAAAAATTTATGTCCTCACCCAAAGCTACCATATGCCCCCTAGTTTTAGGATCTTCGGGCCACACACCCCATACTATTGTTCTAAGAACTGCATATGCTCACACCTGAAATAACTACAAAGGCTCACTCCTCCAGCCAGGCACCAATCAGACCATGCCTGCTCTCCAATCCACTACTAATTGATCCCACGTGCTGTGCACATGGGAGAAAGTGCATTGCTGCACAGGGTTTCCTAATCACTTCCAGAAACAGCCTCTCCAGAATTCATGAATCACAGCAAGCATGTGTCAAGGCTGTAATTGGGAGATTATGCCTCTTAATTGTTATTTATTTTAAATATAGACTCCTTGGAAAGAAATGCTTTCTGAGGTCTTAGCCACTCAAAGCACAGATGTCCATCCAGTAACATCGGTGTCCAACCGGAGCTCCGCAGAAATGCAAAATTAGTCTCCATCCAAACTTGGCCAATCCAGATCTCACCTTTAGGAAGAAGCTGGAGGGACTCTTATCTCATTAAAGGTGGGGATGCCCTGGAACCTGGGAAATCTGCAACAGGGTCAAATCTCCTTTTCTAGAACTGAAGGCTACTCACTCTTTCTGACAATTGATTTTTTTTATCTTGTCACACAGAAATAAAACAAAACATATATAGTTCACAAATCGGTGTAAGTGATACTAGCAAGCTGCAGAGCCCTTTTCTCCAAAATAAATATCAGATGTTGCAACAAACAGAACATGTAATGATCGCAAAGTTCCTTCCAAAAGTCTTTTCGGCCCTCAAACATGCTTATTTGTTTTGATATGGCTACAAATTATAGAGAACGTGAACTCCCTTGAAAGCCAATCACTCAACGAAGTAAGAAAAGGGATTGGTTGTGAGCTTAGCCTTTAACGGCTGAGCCATCTCTCTAGGCCCCCTGAAAAAGTGAGACAGTTGTTTAGCTTGAACTGTTTGGGGGGGCCCCCAGGCAGTGGAACCGGGACCTGTCTCTAGTTCATGAGCCGGCTTTTTGGAACCTAGTGCCTATGGTGAGACACTTTGCACAGCCTTGGCGCAGGGAAGAGGGGCTTAGACCTGCCTCAACTGAATGTGCCAGGCTCTGCTGACTCCCCATGGGAGACCTTGCCATGGAGGAGGTGGGAATGGGGGTGGGTGGGCTTGGGGTCTGGGGGGTGGGAGGAGGGAGGACAGGGAAATCTGTGACTGATATGTAGGATGAATGGAAAATTTCATAATTAAAAAAAAATCACACTTCAAAAAAAAAAGAAAGAAAGGAAGGAAGGAAGGAAGGAAGGAAGGAAGGAAGGAAAGAAAGAAAGAAAGAAAGAAAGAAAGAAAGAAAGAAAGAAAGAAAGAAAGAAAGAAAGAAAGAAAGAAAGAAAGAAAGAAAGAGAGAAGGGATTGGGAAAACACTTCCATCTAAGCAGCTTCTCTCCAGTGTTCGCTGCGTTCCTCACCACTGCGGCAGAGTACCTGGCAAAGACAACTTCAGGAAGCGTTTATCTGGGCTCACAGTTTGAGGTCACCATTCATCACGCATCGTGAGAGCGTGGCAGCTCCTTCCAGGGCATCTGTAGTCAATGCTGAGTTCTCAGTCCATTTCCTCCTCTCCCCCATTTCATTCAGACTGGGGTCACAGCCCATGAGATAGTGCCACCCACGCTGAGGAAGGATCATCTTTCTTTCATTAAACCGGATCTTTGTGAGTTCGAGGCCAGCCTGGTCTACAGAGCGAGATCCAGGAAAGGCGCAAAGCTACACAGAGAAACCCTGTCTCAAAAATAAATAAATAAATAAATAAATAAAATAAACCTCGCTGAAAAGCACCTTCATTCACACGTGGGAGACGTGTATCTCTGAAATGAATCTAACTTCAATCAAGATGACTCTTTGTCAAACAGTTTTGATTTTTAATAAAAAATAATTTTTAATTTGTCATAATTATTAGCTTTTGTGTGTTAGCAGGGATCAAATCCAGGACCTTAGTGCATTCTAAGCAATCACGCTGCAATAGTATTATTGCCCTCCCAAGCCGCTGGAAATGATTATTTTAGAGTAGGAACTGACAGGACAGACCCTGGGCAGTGTTTACCAGCCTCAAGCCTGGCTGCAATAGAGCAGAAAACGCCCTGATCCTAGTCTCCCGCTGTGATTTTTTTCTTTCTTTTTTTTTTTTTTTCTTCACTGCTTACTTTCGGGAATCTACAAATAAGCCCCAGCCTAGACAAAAGGACCGTCCACTGGCCCGATAAAGCAAAGAGCTGAAGAGAAAGGCATAGCACTAAAGAAAAGCTTTCAAGCTTTAATGAACTTCAGATATTGGTCACGTGTTTCTGTTTGATCTCCTCAAATCAGTCACCATGGGAGGCCTGCACCTTTCTTCCTGTGGTGTTGCCATCCCCAGACACAGCCTTTTCTAACTTGTCTTTGAAAGCTGTCCTCAAAGTGACCTAGTGAACATCACGGGACTATGGCAGCAAGATCTTATTTATCCTCCCTGCTAATTTAAATTTTAAATGCTGTTATCTCACATGAGATCTTCTCTTATGCTCCAAACTTAGTTTTCTAAGAATCTTGAACCATTTCTCCTCAACCGGAAAACTGACTGTTCAAATACGGTTTGCATCATCTGATTGTTTAAAGGTTGGTGCCCCAGCAGGGTTACGCCAATAGAAGATTTGCGAAGTAGTTCTAGTCAATAGCGAAAGGATATCAACATCAGAGTTCAGTCCATCTTTGTGAAGATAGAAAACGTACAGGCAAAGATAAAATAAGCCTGCGGGTGTGATTTCTAGTAGCCTTTTACACACACAAAAAGCAGTCAATTCAGTTAACAATCAAGCTTCACCATGAGCTGTACAGTATTTGTGGAAATATAGAGCTAATGAACTTGATAGCTAGTAAATTGGATAATGTTCTCAATGTCTCCACACCCTTTAACCTCCACTTCTATACCCTGGTTCTCTGTAAATCAAGCTAGAAAATGAATCAGTAAGATACCCCAGTGGGGCTCAGTGTTTGAATAGGTATGTGTTTACATGGAGTTGGGAGAATGAAATGTATTTCCAGATGCACACATGCAACATGCCATGACATTTTAAGCAAATATTTTGCTTATTTTCTTACACTCCCAACTCAGTTGTAATATTTTGAATGGCCATGTCTGCTCTCCTCTGTCAGTATGGACCTTTAAGAATTCGCAGTAGTACACCTCAGCTGCCAATCCATATGGAACAATTCTAGAACATTTTGACTCCATCACAGGAATAAAGGTATGTTTGCACTTTTAAGAGGATGTGTTCTGGGAGCCTGAGCTAGGGTAGTACTGTCTCTTGCAGCAGTGCAGGTACCATGAGCTTAAGAGCTGAGTTGTTATGGCAACTGCAGCCCTGTTACTGGGAAGTCAGGCATCATGCCACAGTTCCAAAGGCTAAGGATTTGTATTGTGTCACTGGTAAAGTCCTGTGTTTGGAGTCTTGTCAAAGCACACACAAAATAGAGACCAGGACATATCAAAGATTGCACATGACCACCAGCTAAGAGTCTGTAGTACCAGCAGAAACAATTCTTGGGTGTCCCTGGAGACCCATATGTGACTTTTCTAGAGTCTCCATGACTGGAAAAAGAGAGCAGTAAGTGGAGATGGTGAGTCTGAAGATTCATTACCCAGATTCAAACTTGATCCCTTCCATTTTGAAACTATATAAAGTACAATTATTACTGATTCTACCCACATAATTTATCTAACTAATATTTAGGCTTCAGAGGACACAGAGATGAAGAAAATCCCCATCTTTGATCACTTTCTTGAAACAATAATATTATTAGGTTCTGCCTCTGTAGCTGAATTTATAAAAGTCTTTTTTTTTAGAAAAGAAAAATTTATTTATTTATCATTTTATGTGTATGTGCCTGTATGAGTTTATATATAATACATGAATGCAGCAGCCAGAAGAAGCCAGAAGAGGGTGTTGGATTCCCTGAAATCAGAGTTACAGACAGATGTAAGCTTCAATGTAGGTGCTAAGAATTGATTAAGAGGTCCTTTGCAAGAACAGCAAGTGGTCTTAAGTGCTGATCCATTTCCCCAGCCTCAAACAAAGTTTGACTGCTTTAATTAGTTCCCCTAAGAATCTTATGAAACGGGTATCATAATTACTTTACAGTTGAAGAGGTTGGAACTTATGAGGTTAAATTCCTAAATGTGACAAAATCAGTAAGGACTCAGCTGTCCTGTGGTCTCAAAGCTAGAGTGTCAGTCCCCTGAGTTCATTCAGTAGAGAGTAGCAGGAGGTTGTACCTAAAAGAATTGCTTATTACCCATGACCATCAAGACAGCAGCAAATAGACATTCTGGGTCAGTTCACATGGAAGTATTCAAGAAATACTACAGTCCACAGTTTGCCAGGTGTGTATCAGTGGGGTTGCTCCCAAGAATGAAACATCGAGGAAGGGACTGGAATAGCTCACCAGCAGAGGAAAAGATACATAGATTAATAACAATCTTTACAGATAATTACAGATCTTTCCTGTAAGAATTCATAAGAAATTGCTTTTGCCTTTCTCTACAGATCTCAAATAATTGCCCTAACTTTCTTTTAATTAGCTTTTGTCTCTTTAAGGAAAGAAATTGGGTAATAATTTTGGTTTCTCATTTGCAGAAGAGGAAAAAGGTATTAAGCAAACTCATGTTTCAAGATTATGTAGAATACCAATAAAGAAAAGCTACTATAAGTTTGGACCTGAGATTCCTTTTAGTCCATGATTTGCTCACAAAGTCAGTGTCTTACTTAATTACTGGCCTGAGTATGATATCTGCTGTGCTCTGTACAAATACTGTGAACAAATCAATTCAAGACCACGTTCTCCTTTTTACAAATGCAGAGTTTTTCTCAGAGAGGCCACAGAGATACATTTAACTTCTGAGCATGGTGTAGGACCACATCAGCCATGGCTTCCTCAGTAAAACTGGGCTCACAGTATATTGCTTATAGAAGCTTACTCGCAGCCTAATGGTTCATCTCTTTATGGAACCCATGCTGGGGACTAATGCCCATATCTTTAGAAGCAATGTAAAGACATAATACTTTGCCTCCATCTAGCGATTTAGCCACTCATCCAGGAATACAGAAAAATCTAGTTCTCATCCACTTACTTGCCTTAGAATCTTCTCAAGGTGTGGACAATGTGTGGTCTAATGCCCATACATGGTTATTTACAAGATTATGTATCAGAGCTTTCTCCAGGATTCTTCAGTGTCTATATTCCCTGTCTTCCTTAGTATCAGGCATAACCTGAATCATACAGCCATTCTCTTTCCCTACACATAAAAGATTAGAGTTCTGAGGGTTTCTTAAGCCAGTTGAGTCCAGGCCCTCATGTATAATCAACACAGCAGCAGCAGATGTTGTGTGCCCAACTTCCCAGGAGCATCCTTCAAAGTTGGAGGCTTAGCCTCTCTCCTCACTCTCTTGTTCTCTGTCTTGGCTAGAATATGAACGGACCAGGTGAATCATCCCGGGAACTTTAGACTATAAAAATCACTGCAAATAAAGGCACAGATGAATGGGCACCACAGAGGAAAGATCAAGACCAAACACCGCCACCTCAGCCTCAGAATTTCTTGAGACAAAGAAGGAAACTTCCATATTGCTTAAGTAACCGTTCTCCTCCTGTATTCTATTCCCAGTGGCTTAACCTAACACACAAGGGCACATCCTCTTGGCTATGGCCATGTGTGTGCTCCTCAGTCCCGGGGTCTGGGATTTCTCTTGTTTTCTCTTTACAGTTGCTGATATACAATTACTAGCTTGAGCACTTCATAGACAATTTATCAGAGATATCTTCTGGTATTTCTCTAGCTTTGCCATCTTACACTATTTAATGAATCAATTGCACTTTGACTCATCATGTACTCTCATATATGAAATTTTATTTTTCCACCCAATTGGGAGTTCCTTTTCTTGATGAGGTTCACTCAGGAATTAGCCAAGCCTCAGTGACAATTCAGGGAACACTTAGCACTTTCAGTTCAAATTTGAAATCTGTTTCTCAGTCTATACTTTGTACACAAAAACTTATCAAAATAAATCAGCATGATTTTTTATGAGCCTGGCTTGAAACTCCAATATGGCACTAAGTGACTCAGTTTCCCCATCTGATAATGGAAATAATAATAATAAATGGCAATAACACAGATGAGAAATAATAATATAAACTGTTACCTTGGGAAATTTGCTCCATAATCAGTTTTACTAACAAACGAAAAACTAAGACCCAGAGAAAGTACATTCTGCAGGGTCACAGACATAATGAGTATGGGTGTAGACTCGCTTCTGATACCCTGTGATTTCAATAATACTGCTTCTCTGAAGATGCTGCCATGGCAACAGTGATGCATCTGTTCAGTCTCTCCAAAATTTTCCCTAAAAGGTTACCATCTACACCACTCACTCTACATTGACCAAAAACGCCCTAGTACCCCTAAAATCTTAACAATGTGGTTGTCTAAACAAGGTTTGCATAATGATAATGATAATGATAATGAAATATCACAAGGCCCTTATCCCTAGATGAAGAGCTACCGGCAACCAAAAGCTTCTGAGAGAAAAGGAGTCAATTTTCTCCAGAGCTAAGCTTCCTGAGAGGTTATCTATTCAAATGGTCAGCCCTAAACACAAAACTAAGTGAACTCAGTAAGAGATATGTAGGCGTGCGCACATGTGTACGCGCACGCGCACACACACACACACCACATACACACAAACACACACATACATGAAGCAATAGTTAATGAATTTGATAAGGAGTGTCAGGGGTATTGGAGGAGTTGGATGGAGGGAGTACAGAAATGATATGACTATGGTGCTGATGTAAGAAATTCTTGAAAAATTTGAAAAGTTACATCTTTAAAAAAAAAAGCATATAGCATTTTAGAAGCCAAACAGTCTATGTATTAAAATCTAAAATTAGAGGAAGTTATAAAGTCACAATCTACATTTTAAAATATCTTCAATATTCAAAGATACATGGTATATTGAATTTAAGAAAATACTTACTTGAAATATTCATTCAAAGATGCTAACATTCTCCAAAATGAAACTGCATTAAGACATTACGATCAATCCCTTTTGCTCTGAAGATTAAGCATAGTGTCTTGTGGCGGCCAAATAGGCCCTGAAGTTCACAAATCATTCTGTTCCAACAATCCCTCTTAATTCTGGGAAATATTATCATTATTTATTGTTACCTTGCTCTTCTAGAAATGGAGCCCAGAGCCTGATGCATGAGATGCAATTCTAGTGAGCTGCATACTCTGCCACTTAGCTCTTATTGAGTCCTGGGGAAGAGGATTCTATTAACTTCCATTTTTCCAAGTAGGAAGTTAAGGATCAGAGTAGGAAAGTGACCATCTTGGGGTCTCATGAATTGCATGAAGCTGTGTTGAGCTTAGTCCTATGGTCTCCCCACCATAATATGCTGCAGAATTTCCAATGTCTTAGCAGAGACCAATGGTAGAATTCAAATGCTAACAACCTGACGTTTTTCAAGCTCTCCTGGAAAAGTCAAATGAAGAATGACTACAGTTTAACATATTGTACGATTATGTCAAGTAGAAATATATTCATCTTCAGACTGGAAGTTTTTCAAGAACAGGGGAATAGACCTGAGATCCAACTCTCTGTGTGCGTTGTTATATGTGGGTAGACATATATTGAGGGACAAAATGAAAGACTGGATTCACATTGAAAAAGCAGAGTAAAAACCCTTCAGTTTTCTTCAATAACCAATGAAACAACCCAGAATGGAGAAAACCCTCTCTATCCCAAATGCTGACACGCACACTGACTTCCATCACATCTCCCTGCAGATTCCTTCCTAGGATTAAATCTTGAGCGTGGAACCTCCAGATTTTCATAGACTTGGGACATGGAGACACTGTCCCCCATGATGCAGACCCAGGTGCAGAATAAACTAATATTCTTCCTAATGTGTTCCCCTTTTTAATAATAAGGGGGAAGTTATAATCACTTTTTAAATAAGTTTTTCCCCACTTGAATAAACATAGTTCATGAGTGGGGATCTCTCTGGTCCAAAAAATAGTGTTCAAGCCTGTTAATGACTGACCCCCATAGTTTACTAATCACATCCCCATCTTGCTTTGGTGGGTTAATATTGGTACTTGGCTCAGTTATAAAGACTATTTATTATCATTTTTCAAATTAACAGTTGATTGGCATTCAGCATAACTTCTTCTGGGGTCAGGATTTTCATATACCACTAATTAAACTAAGTAATTCATCTGTTCAAAAGTTGCAAGAATTGGGATTGTGAAACTAACAGTTTTTGCTTCAAAATTGCTATATACTCATGTACAAAGTTTCTATATAATGTGATGAAATAATTATTGTAATTAGCATCTTAATTTGAATTTAGATGCAATTTTTTTTCTTTTTAGAAATCTAAATTAATTCCCTGGGAAACTGATGAGAATTTTTCAAAGTAGAAATAAATGTCTGTAATAAATCAAGAGATAAGGGAACAGGAAGAGATTATTCTGCAATTAAAGTTTACTAAATTAATTCCACTTAAACTCCTCAGAGTTTAATGCAAAAAAACTAAGAAGTGTGTATCTTCTTAGATTAAAAAAACCACACACTGAAAATTTAAAGGCAAAGAAGAAAGAAGAGACACATAATCAATATTTCCCTAAACACTAATCAGAAAATAAATGTTAATATTCCTCTCACAGTTTGATATTAAAAATATAAATAAAAGACACCAAAGTTGGGTAAATTAAATGGAAGTGTGGACAGGTGATTGGAAGTTGAGTGTATTTGTTTTACCCAAATGAATGTAAATTTCATTAGTTGATAATTAAAAGGAAATTATATAGACATTACAATTACTGCCAATGGCATAAATTATGAAGCTGGATGGCAAAACAATTTAGGAACTCATGTTGCTGTTACTATTGTCAAACTGGTTACCAGAGAAACCTACGATAAGTAATCTACTCTGTGACTATGGAAATGAGGCCTTGATGTGTTGCTAGGCTGTTAAAGCTAATGTCATTCTATAAAACAATAATGTTAAACATTATTAGTTTTTTAATTATGTCAGTTAATTGGAATTGTTCCTGTTAATTGCCTATGATTCATCTCCAGATGAAAAATACTCAAGAAAGAGTTGGGGCTTTGTCTGTCCCAACGTGCCATCTAAAATAAGGTCTGAGTTTTACACAAGTGGTTTTTATATGTATGATTAGCCTGAGCAACAATAGGAGGCAAGGTCAAATTCATCGGCAACAAAAGGCACTGTGATGGGACCAATGCTTAAGGTCTCATTCTTATCCTAATATCCTATTATCCTGAAGTAAGACTCATCTTACTTCATGAGTCTGAACTCAAAACCTTCATCCAGACCTCCAAATATTGGTTCTCTATCAGATTTTCACCATGAATCCAAAGCAAATATAGAACTGAGATTATTTGACCTTTGACTTCTCTGTGTCTCCTCAGACACCATCTCTCTTTGGTACAAGGATTATATGTGGCCTTCACCCATGCTAGTCAAGCACTCTACCATTGACCTATGTCCTGAGTCCTCTTTTTACTTTGGTTTTTAATTTTGAGATAGGAGGAGCTCATTAAATTGTCCAGGCTGTCTTTAAACTGACTCGGTTTCCCAGAATGGCTTTGACTTTATTATTCTCTTGTCTCTAGTACAATTAGAATTTCAGTCTTGCATCACATGGTTGCTTTCTTCCCTTACATTTCAATATATGTATGTGTATATGTAGACATACATATATAGATGCATATAGATATATAGATATATGGAGAGTATTAATTTTATTATCCAATATTTAGTGACCCCTCTCAACAAATAACAGGCCATGTGTTGAATACCATAAATATCCAGCTATAGGAAAACATAAGCAGGAGACTTCACCCTGGAAAGTTTGGACCTTAAAATCATGAAAGCACCAGTGAATCATCTGAACACGTTGAGACCATCAACACTTTGAAACCATCCCAGCACTTCCTCCAAGGTCAGAATGTCAACCAACTCACCCCAACCTGTACAGATACACCATATGGAACATGATGAAAATGCTTATTTGTAAGGTTTTAGTCTACGAGTTTATTCCTGGTGCCCAGTTGAATGGATTAACTGACTATTGCTGAAAAAAAAATAAAGCTCAAACTTCTTAATATGGATTTTGTCCATTGGTGTTAGATATTAGTAAATCAAATTAAGAGGTGGATTATGAATAGATTGTGGTTTAAAAATAATGGGGAGTAGGAGACATGGCTTGGCAGTTAACAGTGTTTGCTGCTCCTTCAGGGGACCCAAATTTCGTTCTTAATACCTTTGTCAGGTCATTCACAACTACCTGGAACTCCAATTCAGGAGATCCACCAACCTCTTCTGGCCTCCACAGGTACCCATATGCCTGTGTATATATACACACACAGATACAGACACATACACATAAATAAAGATAAAAATTATTTTTAAAAATAGGAAAATATTTCAGTGCAAAAAAAACAAAGAGAAACAAAAACACAAGACAGTAAAACTGACATCTGTATGTAAGCAGGCAGCCTAATCGCAAGCAGGAACTCAATCTATCTGATGCTCTCTCCACAAGTTTCTGTCCTAATTCTTTTTTAAAGTTCATCTATTTATCTGAGGGGTATGCCCAAATATCTATGACAGTTGGAGAATGACTTGGGAGAGTCTGTCCTTCCCTTCCATCATCACGTGGGTCCTGGGAATCGAACTCAGATTATCAGGTTTAGCAGCAAACACCTTTGGCAGCTGAGCCATATCAGCCTCAGTCTGAGAACATGTAGCTGTGCTTTTTACATAAACCATGGGACCGACAAGTGCCAATAATAAGCAGTCTCTGTGGCTTCTCACATTTACACCAGAGAGAAACTTACAATGCAATCAGTGCTGTTAGGAGGTGAGTGGCTATAGCTGGAGGGTGTCGGGCATCCAAATCTGAGGAATTGTTTTAACACATCTAATTCTACTTTCTGACCTGTTTTGGGGTGTATGGATGGTGCTTCTCTCTCCATTCACTTTTGTTTACTGTCTATTTTGTTAGCCAACCTGAAAAATGATCTGTACCTTATTCTTTCCTGGATGATCTTAGCATGGAGTTCATCTCTTGGTTCTGCTGAACTGATCCACTGGCATTGAAACAAATAGTTACCTGCTTTCATTTGTAAGAAGTCTAAGTTAACATTGATAGCACCTGCTATTAAGAATATATTCGGGAGCCGGGCGGTGGTGGTGCACGCCTTTAATCCCAGCACTCGGGAGGCAGAGGCAGGCGGATCTCTGTGAGTTCGAGGCCAGCCTGGTCTCCAAAGCGAGTTCCAGGAAAGGCGCAAAGCTACACAGAGAAACCCTGTCTCGAAAAAAACAAAACAAAACAATAAAAAGAATATATTCGGGGGCCACAGGTGTAGCTTACTGGTAGAGCACATGCCCAGAATATGAAAGTCATTAGCAGAAAGAAATGGAGTGAATAGAGAGCAGAGAGGAAAGAGGCAGACGGGAAAAGGGAAAAGTAAAAATGTATTCTAGGATTTAGACTACTTTATCAAGTCAAATATATTAGACTCCTTTCTTTGTAGCAACTAGCCTTTATAGATTTGACACAGCCCAAACTCCATTTCTTGGTAAGCCTTTATATATTAATTGACTAACACGGAGCTCATCTCTGAATGTAGCTATGGTATTGACCTACGTTTTCTGAATGGAAGTTCATCTTCTCCCTGGATATGATACTTCAAAAGATTTTGTTTCATATCAAAGTGTGATCCTTTCCTATAGGTGGCTCAGGTTTCATTTTTGACTTTTAGACTCTTGGATATCATTGAATAATCCAACAGTATTAGGGAGAAATAAAAATATCAGCCCAACAGTTGAGCTCATGAACTCGGGTCAGACTCGCCCATCACCATGTCTTATGACTAGGTGTCACTCAGAGGGGACTTGCTTGCATCTCTGATTTCTCTTTCTTCACACTGCAGACAGGAACTGCAGACTGCAGTGAGGAAATGCATAATATTAAATGGGTAAAACCATGGAAAAAACTCTTAGAAAAAGTTTGGTGTACGGTGAGTGTTCCAACTGCTCCTAGTCCTATAGTATTAATGCTCTGGTCTGCCAAACTAAAGATTGTAATCAGGTTCTTACCTACCTGTTTGTTTCTAATGGTTGAGGATTTTAATCATTCAGATACATAGTTCCTCTGTTCTGGGAAAGCCCCTTTCCTTCACCTCCTTCTTGCTTTTTTGTCCCTGATCATTCATTGACTCTGTCAAGCATTTAGTCGTTCATCAAATATGTGTTACTGAGGTCAGGCTCAGGTCTCGGGGAAGAGCCACAGTGAGAGCAGAGTCATTCCAACATGGCCTTTCTGGTGCAGCTTCTCAAGTGATGGCATTGGAGAGAAATCAAATGACTACAAGCACACATGCACCCTGTATTATGATGAGCACACACAATGACGTGTGATATTCCAATAAACCCAGAGAGCTCCCTGAAGAAGAAAAATAGATTCACAGCATGAGTAGTAAGTTCCTAAGTCACTCTGGGGAGGAAGGCAAACCAAGCAGAGGAACCCACACAGGCAAAATTTTTAGGGCTAATCTTTGACTCTTGCCTCAAAATTAACTTCCCCAGAGATATGTCACTTCTCTGGTCACTGGCTGTCCCAGACTGGACCAGAGTCTTGTCCATTTTAGCCCTTCATAGCATCCTGTACTTGGTTCCCATCGCTCTTTCCAGTAGCTTGTAATCACATTAGCTTGTTTTTCTGTCTCTCCCCCAGATCATAAAGTCCATGAAAGCACAAGCCACAGACATGCTGTAATTCTATTCCAGTACCAAGCTGGTGCTCAAGCCAAACCTCTTGCTCCTTTCACTAAGAAATTGTGTGTGGATGCCCTCCTTCCAAGGTTCGTTAGTGACTTACTGATTGTTTTGTTTTGTTTACGATGACATGTCACCTCAAGGTTACTTGATGATTCAGAATCTTCTAAAAACTCCATCTATTCAAAGAATTTTCAATCATTTTCAGGCACAAGATTACCCAATTGTCCAAGTATTACATAACACAGAGGAGCCATAAGCCCTGTCACTGAACAGATCACCATCTAATGCAGTGGTTCTTGGCCTTCCTAATGTTGTGACCCATTAATACAGTTCCTCATGTTGTGATAACCCCCAACTATAAGATTATTTTGTTGCTACTTCATAACTGTAATTTTGCTATTGTTATGAATCCTAATGTAAATATCCAATATGCAGAATATCTGATATGTGACCCCTGCAAAAGAGTCAGTCGGCCTCCAAAGGGGTCACAACCCATAGGTTGAGAAATGCTGACCTGATAGATGAAACAAGAAATGTAGATTCACAAACACCATAAAATTGTAGATTTTTTTTCAAAGCTAAAAAAGTCCACTTGGACCATGGCACTCATTTCACACGTGAGTAAAAGATAAGGACATATCAGGCCTTTCCTCTCTACTATTCCCCTCCAAGACATTTCAAAGAGGGTTCTGAAGGCATTCAGCACACATCTGGGAACACAAGATTAATGAAAGAACCCAGTTTAACTGTCCTTTCCTGGGAACTGAACAAGACATCATCACAACTATGTTGTTTTGAGTCTTAGTGGGAGGGCCTGTTTCTAATCCTAAACGTCTCTCATGAACTGGTTACAGAGATTTCTGATGGACAGCAGGAGGAACCAAGACAGAGAGAAGATATTTTAACTCGTGGAAAGTTCTGGAAATTTCCACGCAGTAAAACTTTTACCTAGAATCTGAACTGATAGGTTGCCATGGATGTGTCCTGGAAGCTCAACACCTCTACATTACAAAGGAAGCTTTAAGACTGATTATTCAGGGGCAAGGAAAGGACTGAGGCGATATTCCCAGGGGGAATAATGGACTCTGTATACATTTCCCCTTCTAACTATCTCTCAGCTTGCTCCACATGCTATTCAGTAGTCAAGCTGCCAAACAGACTTTCTGTTCTCCCAAAGACGGTCTCATTCCTTGAAGTTTCGGGTTTTGTAATTTGCCTGATTGGAGAACTTGGCTGAGCAAAAGCATCATCAGAGATGATTTCTCTTGTTGCAAATTCAAAAGGCTTTGGTGCACAGCACAAGCGATCCATTAGAGGCCATTGTCTAGGGTTCAGGAAAACACCTTCTGCAGCATTGTGCACTAATGTGTATGGCGTTTTCTTGCTCTTTCTTCTTCTGTGGGGAAAGCACGCCTCCCAACGTATGGAATGACTTGTTTTTCAGTATGTGGGCATTTTGTGTATGATTAACTATAGTTTGGGGAAACTGTCACTCTTCAAAGATTCTCCAAGTGTTCTCACAAAATGTCAGGATCGAGTTCCAAAGAGGCTGAGAAAAGCTGACATTCTTTAGAGTTTATCAGACAACCTAGGTAGGGTAAAAACACTATAGTAAAAAGAACAACTAAACATTTGCTGTACTTAGTGAAATATTTTCAGAAAGCCAAGACAGAATCAAACATCGACTTCCCAGTTTTCTAGCTTGCAGCTCAATTGTAAAAGCAGAACTCAAGGAATAAGAGCACTTCAAAAAAGAAAAAAGTGAGAGAATTCACAGGATCTGACCCAAAGAGTTATGATAAAGCTGTAGTAATCACAGCAGATTAACAACTTGCCTAAAGACAAACAGTTGAGTGAACAGTATAAAGAGTCCCAAAATAGATACAAATAGGAATGATACATAGATACCTGATTTTCAATAAAAATTAAAGCTAACAACTCTGCATTATGTTTTTAACATACAGTATCAAAGCAAACTGATTTGCAGAAGAACAAAACAAAAAAAAGAAACTAAAAATTTTTTCATTACACCTAACACAGCTATAAAAAGCAGTTCCGAAGATCTTGTGACGTGGATGTAAGGAGTAGTGCTGGGAAAGATGCATAAAAGAATAAAGAGGAGTAAAAAGGAATTTTGTGACCTTGGATTAGGCAATGATATACTCAGTTCCCAAAACACAATGATACTGATGGACCTCAACCACACCAAAACCTTCCGCCTTTATTATTATAGTCAGGAACGTGAAAAGACAGCTAGGAGAGAATACTTGTGAACCACACTGTGCTCAAACTCCACTAAAGCACTTAGGAACTCCCTGAAACTCAAGAAAAACAACCAACCTATTTTTAAATGGGAAAAAAACAGTTGTACTGAGTTCACCAGAGAAATGGGATGGAAATGGAAAGAGACTTGGAATCATTAGTCATTAAGAAATGCAAGATAGCCGGGCGGTGGTGGCGCACGCCTTTAATCCCAGCACTCGGGAGGCAGAGCCAGGCGGATCTCTGTGAGTTCGAGGCCAGCCTGGGCTACCAAGTGAGTCCCAGGAAAGGTGCAAAGCTACACAGAGAAACCCTGTCTCGAAAAACAAAAAAAAAAAAAAAAAAAAAAGAAATGCAAGATAATGTCAGAAATACAACTACATATCATTGAATTATTTAAGACTTTAAGGCTGACCATCCTGTGTTGTTGAGACTATGGAGTGACTGAAACTCTGGTGGGGACATAAAATTGAAAAGTAATTCTGGGAAATAGTTAAGCTACTTCTTGAAAAATTAAATATATACCATATGACTCAATATTTTAATATCTAGGCATTAATGCAAGGGTGATGAAATTTTAGATCCATACAAAGACTTGTACATAACTCTTTATGATAGCATTTTTGTAACAAATAAAAACCTACAAACAACTCAATATCTATCTGCAACTGAATGAATAAGCAAATAGTGTGATATCCTTATAAAGCAAAAGTTCTGAACCTTCCTAATGGTGATCCTCAACCATAAAATTATTTTCTTTTTTTTTTGTTGTTTCTTTTTTTTTCCTTTTCTTTTTTATTAAGAAATTTTTGATTCGTTTTACATATCAACCATGGATTCCCCTGTCCTCCCTCCTCCCACCCCTCCAGCCCCCCCAATCCATCCCCCATTCCTACCTCCTCCAAGGCAAGGTCTCCCCTGGGGAGTCAGTAGAGCCTGGTACATTCAGTTGAGGCAGGTCCTATCCCCTCCTCCCGGCACCAAGGCTGAGCAAAGTGTCTCAGTATAGGCACTAGGTTCCAAAAAGCTGGTTCATGCACTAGGGACAGGTCCCAGTTCCACTGCCTGGGGGTCCCCTAAACAGTTCAAGCTAAACAGGTGTCTCACTTATCCAGAGGGCCTGGTCCATAAAATTATTTTCATTGCTACTTTATTTGCTGTAATTTTGCTACTGTTACAAATCATAATGTCAATATCTGATATGCAGAATATCTGATCTGTGACCCCCGTGAAAGAGTCATTGGATGCCCCCCCCAAGAACTCCATCTATAATGAAATCACAAGAAATGGATCAAAGCCATTTGAGCGAATAAGTGTCGAGTTATGGTGCCTAATGAAAGCAGACAGACGAAAGGAAGACTCACGCTCGACTCCACCTACTTGAATGTCTAGTAAATCTAAAGTAACCTATAGTGATAAAAGAAAGCAAAGCAACAGTTGCCTTGGAGAAGAAAACGAGAAAAGACAAAGATACACAAGGAAACATGGGAGAGTTACAGATATCATGTTCATTATCATGATTATGGTGATCATTTCCAGCATGTGTAAATATGTCAAAACATCAAATGAGCACTCTTATGTACATGCAACCTATTGTGTGTCAATTATACCTCATTAAGACTGCAAAAACAAACAAAACACGGTATATGATCGAGTTGGAAGATGATACTTCAGGACTGACACAGTGAAGGAATTCTAAATTGACACACAGCAAAGCAAAGGGAACAGCTTCCCAGAAGTTGTAGAGCTGAAATCTCATGGCAAGTCCGCTCATCAGGAAGTGTTCATGCATCCACTATATTCAAGACTCTATACTAGACATGACCATAGGGAAGTGTAGATTAATAAGATAGGCAAAGACATGATGCTACCCTCTAAGGTAATTCAGAGTTAGAACTGGTAGAGGTTTTGTACAAAATGTTCTGGGAGGACAGAGAAAGTAGGTTAAGCCTACCAAGATGTTCAAGGAGGGGCTTGACACGGAACATCCACTGAGAATGGGCTAAGCAAGAAGAATGAAGAGTCACTGTTCTGAGGAAAAGGGGACTCAGGAGCAAAGACAAGATGGTGTCACAGCAGCCCATAGCCAGAGAGGTCAAATGTATCAGCATTAGCTAAAAATGACAGTGTGGTGGAGGGTGGCACTCAAGCATTCATGTCCTCAGTGTGACATTTAACAACTATTCACTAAGTGGTACATAAGGGGCTGGCTGCATCAGGTCAGATTAAGAGGTGAGGTTTTTAACCTCAAAACTATAGTAAGCGAAATCCTTCTAGAGAATTTTCTTGATAGTCCTATAGTGGCCAACAAAGACCCTATCCAGGAGAGTCCAGGCTATGTTCCCTGCCCCAAGGTGGAAAGGCTTTATTCTGGAGACAAAAGAAAGCCATGAAGAAATTTAGGCTAGCATGAGCAGGCTCACCTAAAAGACTTGGTGGACCTGTAAGAGGCAAAGTCCAGAGAGGAGGAAATCAGTCAACTCACCATTAACACAAAACAGGGCTGGAAACAGGAGACTAACACATCGAGGGGTAGAGCCTGTGGTGAGTTCACTGAGAGGCACGTCAGCTTCAAAGCCACTAAGAGTCCAGTTGGTACAGCACAGTAAGTACAACTAGACTGAATAGTGGGTTCCCACACAGGTAAATGCTGGGCAAGGACTGCCTCTAAGAATCAGAACCAAGAGACAGTTTGAAAGCTGAGGAGACAAACTTCCCCTGTATTTGTTGGACAAGGAGACTGCCTATGTTTTGCATAATACATCCTTTGTCCTCGTTATTTCTCCTTTTCACTGACTTCTCTTACATGGGCACACTTACTATAAGATACTTCCCAAGACAGGGGCCAACGTGACAGCATAAACTCAAAATACCAAATCAAGGAACACTGAACTCAAGCATTTTAGAACTAGCTCTCCTCAACTTACGTCAGTGCTTCAAAACTGTTAAACATCTAAAATATAATATAATAAAACACAAAAACATTGCATTTCAAAACTCATCTTTAATTCAGGCGCTAAGGTTATAATTTCTCACAGTAAATTTAATCGGGTCCCTAAACAAGCCTACATTGTTTAGAGAAACAAAAGCAATAAACATTGGAAAATGATAAAGCATCATCTTTGTGTGGATGTCTCTGAGTAGGGAGGTTAGTATCTTTTACTGTAAAATTATTACTCTCAATTTTAGACTAGTGATGGCATCATTTGTCTCAAAGGATTCTAAAGTATAAAGAGACACAAGCTTTCACCAGCACCTCCTATGAACCTAAAACCTGTGCTGCTTGTGGGGACCAGGTGTTAATTCAGCCGAAGTGTGAGAGAGATGGAGGACTGATACAGAACTGTACTCCTGGATACATCATAAGCCAGCCCAAATATCCTGCTGCTAAAGAGGACAGAGAAGCGTCTGACCAAGCTTTCCCATGATTCCTTGCACTTCCTCCCTTGTGAAAACAGTATTTACAAGCTGTCCTGTGCTAAACAGGCCCCTGACTTCTCTCTGCCCAGTGAAGCTGAAAACCGTAGTTTCTGCTGGTGGAAGTTAGAGCCCCAACAATGAATGTAACTGTCATACATTTAATTTTGTATGTTAGGATGCAACAGAGGATTCTTTTACTTATGTAGAGCATGTGAAAATACAGAAAAGCTGCTGGGCGGTGGTGGCGCATGCCTTTAATCCCAGCACTAGGGAGGCAGAGGCAGGCACATCTCTGTGACTTCGAGGCCCACCTGGGCTACAAGAGTGAGTTCCAGGAAAGGTGCAAAGCTACACAGAGAAACCCTGTCTCGAAAAACCAAAAAAAGAAAAAAAGAAAAGAAAAAGAAAGAAAGAAAAGCCCAAGAAAAGACAACTACTTGATTGATATACATAAATGAGTACCTGTCAAACAGTGATGGTGATGGCCATGGATCCTGTTCACTTTCTTCCTTATCCCCTCCTCTTCCTCCGTGACAGTCTACCTCCGAATCCCTATCTCAGAAAAGTGAAAACCTAGTACCATTACATAACGCACCTGATTTCTGATCTCTAAGTGAATTATGTGACTGTCCATACCAAGAGCAACTCAAATACAATGCAGATATTGTCATTGAATGCCATAGGCTCTTATTTCAGGATGTGATAATCTGAAACAAGCAGAAAGTAGAAAAGGAGAAAGACCGAGTGTCTGCAGCGGGTAAAGGGTGTGATGACATGTTCCAAGTGGTTCTCGCCTCCACCAGTGAAGTTTGAGGACTGTTTATGAAACCTACACATAGTCATCTAGAAACTCACGTTAGGGCTGGATACTAGCATGCTTAAGGTGTGGTGAGGCCAAAAGTTTTGGGGAGTGTTCAACTCATCTCAGAATATTGTAGCTGCAATCTAGAAAAGAACTTCGGAAGGTTGGTTAATATAAAATTTGTCCCTCCAAGGTACTTGCAACAATATCAATTAGCTTCCTTCTTGTATAGCCAATTAAAATTTCCTGGATGTTGTGTTCACCCACTAAGTGAGACTTTTGTGTCTGGACAAGAGCTGTTTAAATATTCTATGGGATGAGCAATGTACAACAGCTACCTACACATGCCCAAGACCACCAGTGGTTGAAATACTCTGGGTCAGTAGTCTTTTGTTTCAAGTATAAATGGAAGCCCCTTCAGCTAATACCGAAGCAACAGTATATACTAAGAGTTTCATTTTTGTCTTCACCCTTACAAGCAGTACACATATTCAGCCATAATAATATTTTCTAACATCTCATGCTGAATGTTTTACAAACATAATGTGTGAGGTTTAGATGAGCAGAGGCATGCTCACTCCTTACATTTGTCAGAAGTCTTTAATAAAATATCCACAATTCATTTCTGAGCTCAGAATTTCATAAGAGGGAACACTTTTATGAGCTAAAATACTGATTTGGAATTGTCTTTGAGGAGCTGGGGGACCGCTATAGCAATCAAATCCAGGAATTATATGCAGCCATTCTGTTCCATGTATATTGCCTCTGAATGGAGTAATCTCAAGAGTTTGTGTAGCCGTCTCTTTACGCTTAAGTTCAATCACCATGTTAGAAAGAGGATCTGAATTCTTCACTAATCAGAGCATGAACATGTTTTGTCGCATTACAGAGGGTCCGAAGTACCAAGTTCACTGATTAATGTGATATTTTTATTCGGAACGGTAAGAGGAAACAGCACCTCCCCTGTGAGCTTGCTAAATCACAGGAGCTCAGGACCTGAGTCCTTACAAGCGAAGATATTATAAGAGTGTAGCATCTTCTACACAGTTAGACATTAAAGGAAAGGGTCTTTTATTGTTCCTCACTTATGGTTTGCGGCTCCATCCCGGGCAATTTAGGATGTAAATGAAAGACTAAATAACTAAATGCCAAATTACAATTTCCATGCTTCGATCTCGATGTGCCACTGCTGGATGGGGCTCTTTAATATTCTACAACGCCTGTGACAACTACTTCAAGTGTTGGATATGCAATTTCAATCTCTTTTTCTCTGAGTCTTTGTACCTTTTAGTCTAACAACAAAGAGGAACAAAGATCCTAATTATACCCATAATCATTATTATCTGAAGAAGTTCCCAGTAATTAAATTTTAAAGAAAATTTATTTAATGAGCTTTCTACAGTCACATCCAAGCAATACACATTCAAGTAGATAGTGATTAGTATGAAATAGCACTAATTTGAATGACTTGATAAAAGCTCCTACTTCACTACTATGTTTTTAATAATTGTGTAATTACATAGAGAATTATTCCTGTAAATATCGCTTGTTTTATATAGAATTGAAGACATGAAGATGTGTTCTATCTGGAACAAATTTCCAATATTTTGAAGCTGTACCTTCTTGTGTCAGCTAAAAAGTTAATATGTATGTCTTAATTACACAAACACACACACTCTCTTGCATTGGAATATACACCTTTCATTTGCATGAGTTGAGAATAAGTGCTTAGCTTAGTCGAAGCAGAGGTGGAGAGAAAATAAATCTTCACTGAAGGAGAGCATGGTCATTACCAGTGAATGAAAATGAAAAGCGTATTTCGGCGAACATCTCCTAATTATCCCATAAGAGAGGCGCGATAATTGGCATAGACTATATGGATGTTGTCACGTCCATATCATTTCCCGTGATTCATGGAGCTTTAGAAATGGTATCATGTAATATTGTGCATTTGTTCTTTTAATTTCAGGGCAAAATAAAATGCTGATCTTAAACACAGCTATAGAAAGATGAAATACAGCTCAAAGCAGGCCTCATTTATGTGAATATTTTGTGTTTCAAATCTTATGACTAAGATACCAATGGATATATCATGTATACACAAATGAGATAAGGTACAATGAAACAAAGGATCTTCATGGTGGTCAGGGACTCAGGAGACCTATGTTCAACAGCTCGGAATATGGCACCGCCTTAAACAAACCCTTGAGACCCTGCAGGCCTCAGTCATTTCATTTGTAAAATGAGACAATTACAGATGGGTTTTGTAAGGGCATTCTCAATGTTTAACTACAATTTTTCTTAGTGTCAGTGGCTCTGTGAGATACTCACCTTGATTTTATAAATAGAAGCACTTGTTCAATATGCTCCCCTTTTCTTAAAGTGAAAAGCAAAAGAGCATGTGTCTTATTCTCAAAATGAGATGGTTGGATTCAAAGCATTAAATACAATGGTAACCACAAAAAACATTCATTCATACAACATTGTATTCAGTATACCAACAATGCAACCATGCAGTGTAAAGAGACAAGACAGAAACAGAAAGATAGGTAAGATAGAAAATGCAGGTTTAATGTCATAAAAATTAAATGTAAGTGACCCTGCTCCTCTAACAACCATCAAATATTATTTTTTTTTCCTTATTCAGTTTTTGCATTGGAGAAAGTGAGTGGGTTAGAAATGATTTAAAAAAAAAAAAGTGGTTGAATCCTGTCTGTCTTCACTGATATGTCATCAGGAAGAAGTCACTGGCCATGGTTGTGATCTTTAACCTGCAGGGACATTAGTTCCTTAGTGTGGGAGGTGAGGAAACAGAGCTGGGTGACAGACAGACAGCAGTGCTGTGGCATGCCAGCCAGAAAGCTCATGTGCTCTCAATCCCCCTGAATGGTCAAAGGAAAGTGTGGCTCTTCCTGAACAAGCATGGCAGATTAGGCATTGTTTGAATTCCTCTTTTGTTCAACATAACCATCTGGCTCCTCCTTGATTTCAACAAGGCACAATAATGGAGATATTTATTCTGCTGGGAAGTCCACGGTGTGCCTAAACTTTGATGTAGGTTTGGGAGACAGAGAGGGAGCTTGTCATCATTTAGAGAAATAAATCTGAGGACTGTAATCCTCACTGAGGTTGGGCTCTTTGGAGGGTTCATGGGGACTTTCCAGAATCCAGGGCTGAGCCAGCCAACGAGGTAATGCCTGTGATGAGTCTGCAGAAAGTGTACCTCCAAATTCATGGCTAGTATTTTGCCTAAGTTTAAAAAGAATTAAGGAACTCATTGCAGGCATGGCCAGCTTGTTAGCTCACTATGGCTCTGATCAAATTGCACATTTTAAACCCAGCTAAGCAACTGTGACAGGACTCTGAAGACCTGCACTATCCAGGCAGTGTCTTTAAAGAAGCAAGCAGCCAAGAGATAAGGAGGCCATTAAATTATCCATCCTTCATTGGAGAACGTCAAAGAAGGGCGGCTAAATGAGCTTCCAATTTGGTGAGATTTTTTTTTTTTTGTGAAGTTTTCTTCAGGTGGCATAGAGAATAAAATCCTCAATCAGAAAAAAAAAAATCTTCAATCAGTAACAAATACAAAAGGAAAAAAATAAAGCTCAAACATTGTAAGTATTGAGAGTTTCGCAGAGTACCTGATGCTTCAAGTTCACATTCATGAACTAATTTGTCTTGATTTATATTTAATTTCCTTAAGTTCACTAACTACCACATTTCACATGACTGTCTCGAGTTCGTGAATTCCCCTTCATTTTTGAAGTGATTTTTTTTAAAAATAATATTTTAAGAGGCAAAAAATTAACCTATCTCGAAAAGGGTAATTCATTTGAGGATGGAACTGAGGTAGAGCGATTTCTTCAACCATTATTTGAGCAAACAGGGTTCGGTTCGAATCACCTTCAGCTTTTCCTCAAGATAAAACAAGCCAATTCAAAAGGAAGACGGGTCCCAAAGATAAGTTTGACAGCGATTCCTTGTGAATCTAAGGAGGCTCCCCTTTCCTGTCTGATTTTATTTTCTATGCCCATGATGTGTGAGAAAAATGCTTGTGCAGAAAAAAAATAAAATAAAAGCCGAAGAAAATGGATTTTGATTAGTAAGGAAATGGTCCTGATTGTGTTTCCAGTGCCTCTCATTCTTCGGCTTTCCTTTCAAATGCCTCCTCTTTCATGTCTTGCACTCCCAAGCAGCTAATGTAGCCTAATTTGTTGGTTCTGCTTTCACTGCGAGCATTCACCACCTCTACCTGCACTCCCTCCCCCCACGTTAATGCTCCACGAGCTTTTGATGCTGGTAGATATTAGATACGCTTTATGTGAAGTCCCTGAGACTGAAAAGACACCTTTCTTCCAGCTCATCAGAGTACTTAAAAGCACATTCAGCCCCATTCAGTTCAATTGTGCGCTTACTGAGCAACCTACTGTGTGCTGGGCAGCTAGCAAGTCACCAACAGCAGGAACCCCAGGGTCTCAGTTTAGGGGCTGACTTTTTTCTAGTGCCATTTTCTGTAGCGTGTAGACTGTCATTACTTTGGCTACTTTGTTTTTCTTAAGGCCATGATAGACTTTGCAGTTTGAATAAACAGCATCTTAGACCAGCAGGTAAGAAACGGTTTCACTGTTGATTCAACGCTGGACTTTGGCTGTGAAATGGGCCCAGTGACCAGAAGAGTATACTATCACGATGCCTGTGTCTAAATTCAGCAGCTCAGTCAGCTGGCATTTAATTAGTTAATAAACAGACCGTTTCGTTGAGCGCATGCATTAGCATCTAACATCGGCTGGCAGACGAGCCTTCTTGATTGATTAAAATATACATTTAAATATATTCCCTTAATTTATATCAGTTGCAAAGTGAGGCAGTTATCTTTATAACTGAGAGCATTAGCGTAAATTATTTAGTATCTTCATTCTAATTTGCACCATATTATAATATCTATCTTGATCTTGGAACTAAATAAATCATCGGTCCCAAATTATAAGCATGCCATGAGTCCTGAGATGTTTATAGAGCTTTTCCCATCTTTGCTTCACATTTTTTTTTCCAAAAGAGGCTGAAACACTAAGAAATATTAATAGGCTCCTTAAGTAGAGGTAATACACTTTTTATAACTCTGTGTCCATTTCCCTAAGAATGAGAAGCTTGGGATCTGTTCATAAACATTTTAGTATTTTCTCATGAACTGAAACTGTATAATAGTCCTAGCTGTCTCAAGATGTCAGGAGGCCTTAGGTCACTGTCACCGGCTGCTTTTTGTTTTTTTTTGTTTTTTTGTTTTTTTTTTTTTGGTTTTTCGAGACAGGGTTTCTCTGTGTAGCTTTGCGCCTTTCCTGGAACTCACTTGGTAGCCCAGGCTGGCCTCGAACTCACAGAGATCCGCCTGGCTCTGCCTCCCGAGTGCTGGGATTAAAGGCGTGCGCCACCACCGCCCAGCCCTGCTTTTTGTTTTTAATCACTATGGACAAATTTCCATCACATATCACTTACCACAGCAGATCATGTAGCTGGCTTTGTACCGGCTCGGGGATCCGATGTCATCAAGGAAACAAGAATTGCCAGTAGTCATGTTACAAGGATGCAAGATATCTACGAGAGCCAAGCTAAAAATAACTGAAATAGCTATTCATACAAATAGATGGGAAGAAAATATTTTACAAACTAATTTTGCTGATAATAAAACATAATGCTCACTATCCAAAATATAGACAAGTGGGAAGAAAAAAATTCAGTGTCTTACAACATCACTACTCAAAAATACCATGGTTTAGTTTGACTTGTCGTTTCGGTGGGTGGCGGGCCATGGCAGCAGGGAGGGCGCAGCAGAGTTCATGGTGGAGGAAACACGTGGAGAGGCTGTTCACACTTGAGGCTGAACGAGAGGAAGTAGGCCAGAACTAGAAGCGAGTACCAACCTTCAAAGGTGTACCACTAGTACTTCCGCCAGCCAGTCCCCATAGCTCAAAGTACTGACACTGCTCCAAACAGTACCAGTAGCTGAGGACCCAGTGTTCAAACATAGGAGCCTATATAGGCTCTTCCAACTGTAACCTAGAGTTTTATTGGGATTCAGCCGTCTTCACTCACTTGCCCACGACCACATTTGCACTGTGATGGATCGTGATGGACAGTGACAGCAGAAACTATGGTGCTTAAAATTTAAGATGTATGTGACTCTTTACAGAAAAGTTTAAGGTTTTCTTTTTTTTTTTTTTTACGATATCATTCTTGATATTATAAAATTGCCGAAGTGTATGTGTTTGTCTGTTTCTCTGTGTGTGTATGTGTGTGTGTGTGTGTAAGAAACACACATGCATGCACGCATGCACACACACACACACAGACTGAGATTTGTTTTCATGTGGCCAACCTAAAATATGCTAATTAACTGGAATAGAATTGAAAAAGTGAAGAAAGGTCAAATGAGGGGAGGCCTCTGCTATCACTGCGTCTAATTTATGTTATCATATAACACGCAAAGAGTTATACAGTCAGTAGGATTACAGCTGAAGGGGACTGGCTCAGGAGTGATGATTTATTACAAACGCGGACCATCCTCCAAAGCAAAGGACTGTAAACTGTTCCCAGTCACGTGGAAATCTGCCCTGGAAATCTGAAAGTAGCTTTTGGTAGTGACTGGGGTTCTTTATCCAGGTTTCAACCATGGTGGAGTCCTCACGGAGCTCAGTGGCACTTGGTTTTCTAATAGGGCTGATTTCTCAGACAAAAGTGCAGTACGAAAGTGACCAGTATTCGTTTTTCTCCTACGTTTTTTCAGTAAAATTTATATTCAATTACCTTTCAATGCTTTCTTCAAGTTACCCTGTAAACACTAACATCAGCAACAATCACTGGTACTACTCAAGAATTCAAAAGAATTGGCTGGATCTGAGGATATATTTTGAGGATTTTTTTTTCTTTTTTTTTTCTTTTTTTTTTGCACAGTTGGAGAAGGTATGTCTTAAAAGTTAGTCCTTAGAAAGTATTTAATGAACTGAGCTCTTTGGTTTCGATTACACTGTGAGTCGCAGCATTCTCATCATTGACGTACAGGCTGCTAAGGACATCTGATGCAGGCCAGTACTTCTAAAACCTCTTATTTTCATCATGCTGTTAATTTGTAACAATTAAAGGAAAAAAGTTTAATTTGGAACTTAGCTGAATTACTTAAAAATTGAAATTACAACAATCCAAATTCATAGATTTTTTTCTCTCTGATATTTAAATGTCAGTGTGCAATAGATGATTACAAAATCTAATATTAAAAATTTAGTATAAAAGTATCAAGTGTCTAATGTCAAAAGAGAACTCCAGAGACTTCACAATACAGTAACATGGCCTTCAAATTTATAGTAAGTTCTTTTGAACCTTATTTACTTAGCACTTGATATGTCCATTGAGAGCCAATCAGAAAACATTATCAACAATTTGAACAGGGTATATATTAATTTATTATATAATAATAAATTATATAATAATAAGGTATATATTAATACAGAATGAAAATGACCAGTAAGAGTCAGACAAAAAATGACTGACATTGATTTTCAGAGAAGTTATGTTCTCTGAACACATAAGAGAAAGTTCTTGAATCCAGAGCCTGGAAGTCATGTCCTAAAGAAGATTCATTTCTACCTAGGACAAGTTATTATTGTTGGTTGGTCTTTGGTCTTTTGGGGGGCCCACCACCTAGCTCCCAAATAAATCTCACACAGAAGCTTATTCTTAATTATGAATGCCCAGCCCTTAGCTTGGCTTAGTTTCTAGCCAGCTTTCCTTGTCTTAACTTATCTAGACTACCTCTTGCTTTTCCCATTCTCTTACTTCTGAAAATCTTACTCTTTCTCCATTGCTTGTTGTGTTGCTTAGTGGCTGGTCCCTGGTGTCTCCTCCTCCTCTGGCTGCTAGATCTCCAATCCCCATTCCCAGATTTCTCCTTCTATTTATACTCTCTGCCTGCCATCCCCACCTATTCTTTCTTCTGCCTTTCTGTTGGCTATTCAGTTCAATATTAGACCATCAGGTGTTTTAGACAGGCACAGTAACACAGCTTCACAGAGTTAAACAAACACAACATAAACAAAAGTAACACACCTTAAAATAATATTCTACTATACAAGTGTTGGCTCTAACACATTTGCATGGTTCTAGAGAGGTTCAATAAGTTGACTGTAGATGGCTAGAAACATGGTTTGGCATGTAAGAGCATTTGCTGATCAGAGTTTGTATCCCAACACCTATGTCTAGTGGTCCACAACTGCCTGTAACTACAGCTCTGGGGAATTAGATGCTGTCTTCTAGCCTCCAAAGGCACCAGAACATATGTGCACATACACACATGGATACATACACACTATTAAAAATAATAAAAATAAATTATTTTTAAATTAAATAAATATTTAAAAATAAATAAATAGTTGAGTGCAGTGGTGCACACCTTTATCAAGTACTTGGGGGACAGAGGCAGACAGATTTCTGTGAGTTCCAGGCCAGCCAGGGCTACATAGTGAGACCCTGTCTCAAAAAGTAAAATAATTAATCAACTAATTAGTAAACAGACTGTAAAGGTCTGTGGGGTTAAGGTTAGTTTGACATAGGGATAGAGTAAGAAGCCATTTAAATGGTACCAATTGAAAACTGACCTTTTGTTTATCAAAAATACCTATAATGTCTCAATAACCTACTCTATTTCCTGGTATTTTACCATGCTTCATCTTTCTGTATGATTCTGTAAATGTTGATTGATTTGCTGTTTTAAAAATCTTTCACTGGGATGGGTACTATATACTCCTTTAAGGTCTTATATTGACCCCATGACCTGCCACTGGGACCTTAGTTAACAGTCTACTTGAAAGATCTTTTGAGTGCTTACATGAGTGAGTCACTGTCTAGTTAGTTAATGGTTCACCTTGATTGTTAGCTTGACTGAATTGAGAAGCACAAGATTATATATAAACTACAACTTTAGGTCTGTGTGTGAGGATATTCAAGAGAGGATTGAGTAAGAAGGGGAGATCCATGTTGCATATGGATGACTCAATCCAATACATTGAGGACCCAGACAAGATAACAGTGGGAAATTTTTCTTCTCCTAGAGTGCAGTCATCCCCTTCTTGCTTCCTGCTGAAGCCTCAAATAAGGATGCTGCTCACTCACAATAAATTCTATCTAGTCACTAGGGTCCAACAACCTTCAGTCATAATTGTCATTGTCAATTTATTATTCCTGGAGAGATTATAGAGCAGCCCCAACCCCTTAACATTCAAGAAAGTCAACAAAGTCCACCAAACAGCTCCACCCCTACCCTGTGTCCACCCTGCACAGTGTACTGCCTCACCAAAGGCCCAAATATGGAACCAGTTAACCAGGGACTGAAGGCTCAGAAACCGTGAGTCCAAATTAAACTTCCCTGTGTGGTTTACTCAGATAATTTGTCAAAATGACGTCTCACTGAGACTCGCTGTTCTAAGCTCTTTAAATACGTCATTCCATGTTTGCTTAAAATTAAAACTTCTTCTAAAATAGGCAATAGCTCCCAGTACTTTACAAAACAGGAAATGGAGATGCCGAAAGATAAAGCATTGCCAAGAGAACTCAGCTAGTTAGAACTGAAGCCAGATGTACCACTGAGGTCTGTCTGATGTACAACCCTACAATCCAAGCAGATTTTTCAGATCCTCCAACAAATCCTCATTCACCCACAAAGTATCACATATGTTTTTTGCTGTCTGTGTTCTTGTTTCTGAAAATTTGGGTGGAATTTCAAGACTTAGAAGAGACAGTATAGTGTGTACAGAACTACTAGAAAGTTTCTTCCAGTGTTCTTTGCATAATAAGTGCATTGTATTTGTTGGGGCCAATGGGAGGAGAGTTAAAAGTTAACAGTAAAGCAAGCTCTTGATTCCATCATACTTTCATAAACCTTTCCCTTCTCTCTGCATACCCTTTCTTTCTAGCTGCACACAATTTCCCATTTCCTCCACAGATAGTTTTGACATCTCTTTCTCAGGATATTCTCACTAAGAATTCATAATCTTTATTTGTAAACTCGTCAATTTTATAGAAATTCTGCATTCTGAAATTCTCCAGAAGAGAAAGATATAGTGGCTTACTGTGTAGGTGGGAGTTGCATGGTTGCTAAAACATCCATCTTTTTTCTTGTGTTAGTGCCTCAAATAAGGATGCTGCTCACTCACAATAAACTCTATCTGGCCAGTGGGGTCCAACAGCCTTCAGTCACAATTGTCACTATCAATTTATTACTCCTGGACAGATGATAGAGCAGCTCCAACCCCTTAACATTCAAGAAAGTCAACAAAACATCTAAGGAACACTTGAAAAGAGAATAAAATTCTGGATGTTGTTTGAATTTTTTCCTCTGATGCCCCAGTATTAAAAGTTGAACCATGATTAGGTAGCATTGTGAGAGGAAATGTTATACACCAGAGTGGGACATTCTTCCAGGAAACGTTGTATTGTTATTGCTCTTGCAGGCTCAGAAAGTGATACCATAGGCAAAGTGTAGATATCAAGAAGACTGTGTAAATGGATGACAAGATGGCTCATTGAGCAAAGGTACTTGTTATGCAAACAAGGCAACCTGAGTTACAGCCCTAGAACCCATGGAAAGGTAGGAAGAGAAATTCAGTTCCACAAATTGCCCTCTCTGTCTTCCACATATGCTATGAGACATGCACATTACCTCTCACACAATGATAATTTTTAAAATGTAAAGAATCCATCATAAAGAATCTATTGAAAGCCAGACGAAAAAGTTCAGATGAAAAAGAGCATTGTCTTCCATACATTCTGTGTGCCCAAGTCATGCCTGATTTAAAGAGAAAATTGGTATTTTCAAGCTAAAATATCTCTTTAAATAATATATTACCATCCCAAAGAATGAGATTGTGCATTTGTAGATTGGCAAAGTTAATATAGGTTAAATACAAAATAACCATGATCCTTACAGTGAGTGATATCTTAGAGCTGGAGACACTGAGACAGTTCATGCTACTGTACCAAGATAGAAACCATTTATTCTGCACTGCTTGGGAAGCTGCAAACTTAAAGACCAAAGTGCTCCAGTGTGGAGTCTGGTGCTGGCTACTTCCAGGCTTCAGGCAGCCAAATTCTTGCAGTGTCCCCACATGGCAGAGAGCAAAGTGAAAACATATTCTGTGTCCCTTCTCATACGGACATCAGTCCCATTGTTCGAGTTCCACATCCATGATTTACTCATCTCCCAAAGGTCCCACATTAGAAATGAGAATTTCAACATAGGAATCTTGATGGATACACTCAATATCCCAGAGCTACAGGAAAACATACCTGATTTAATGTAACCACCTGCAAAAGTAGATGGCTCTGTCCTTTGTTTACAGACAGGGCAGAGACTGCCCAGCTAGAAAGCTTAGCAGTAATATTGAGCATAGGTTGGGTCTGCCAATGGTTAGTTTTCTGGTCATTTAACTGGCTGGGTTTCAGTGTTCACATTCTGTGAAATGGAGATGAAAATATATGCAGCACAGGATTACTGGAAGGGTTACATGTGGCCAGCCCTAAGCTTTCAAGCCTGTAAATTCTAAGGAGACCATTCTTGCCATAAAATAGCATCCTCCCCACAAGCATGCTTGAAAGCTCTACCCTTATTAGTGCATCATTAGCTGTGACTCCAGGTGAATGGCCAATCACGTCTAGATGATCAGCGTGTTGAGGACAGGGATTTGTAGTCAAAATCAGTTTGTATCCCTATGGCATCCTGTGCCCATCATTGGTGCTGAATGAATATTTATATAAGTGAAGAGTCTGTGACAAATTGTGGGGCATCCGAGATCACTCTGGTATTACTCTCTGTGCACTGGTTGGAACAGGGGATAAGCTGGGAAGTACATGAGCTCATGATGATCCAGCTGAAGAAGCTCAAGACATTTCAGTAATAAAACTACATCAAGGCACATTCTCTCCCATGATGATATTCATGACATGCAAGGTAGAAAAAGAAGATGACTCCTGAGGGAGGAAACACTGGAATGGGAGATGGAACAAAGAGTTGGAAGTGTTGGTATTTGTACAGAATGCATGGCTAAGAAAGAAGCTTACATGCTGTGTGATGCATGGCTTTTTGCTGTATGCTAAGTCATCTGAGAGCTTGTAGAAGGAGATTTTTGTCCTTAGGAAGCAATTTTCAGTCAAGTTCCAAAACAATGTCAAATAATTATCTTTTTAAATACATGTTTATGTATTGTAATTAACTTTAGAATTGGCATTTCTAATCCCTGGTGCCTACGAAATTCCCTGGTAGTAAGTTAGTTATGTAGGGAAGGGCATTCATTCTGGGCCTGTAAATTTTGTTTAAAATTGAGCCGTCCTCCTGCTGCTTGTTTAACAGTCCCTGTGTTCTTTGCAGGAAAGCAATGCATCTCCCTAAATGCACCTAACTCACTACCAGCGAGCAAGTTGGATGCAGCGGCCTCAGTATGTAATACCAAGAAGAAACTTGTAGACGTGAACACATGCCTGGAGTCAGGATTTTGTTCCTAGCCAAGATGTATGTGATTTCTGCCTTCTGGAGCCCCTCAGCCCACCACAACACCCATTCTATGGAAAGCACGACTCCAAGGGTGCTTGGAGGAATAGCGAGCAGACTCTCTAACGGATCCTGTTTTGGGGATGTTTAAATGTAAGTTAATAGAGCTAGGCATGGTGGCATGCATCTGTAAGCTCAGCTACTCGGGCGACAAAGCAGGAGGGTGGCAAGCTCAAGTCTAGCCTGAGCTATGGAATACATGTACATGTATAAATCAATTAACAGAGGCAGAGGGTAAAATCTATTGGATAATACTGATTTCTTGCACCAGTGGGGTCATACACATAAGAAAGAAGTTAAATATGAAACATGATTTGAGGGGTGTTCCCAAGTCCAGAATTCTCATTTTTTCCTATTCACTTGTCTTATCTTCTAAAATTGTTTCCCATAAATAATCATTCCTTTTGGTTAATTCCATTTCCCAAGTGTTCCCAAGTGTAGTGTGGTATGTGGTATAAGAGCTTTGTTTCTGTCATGGGATCCTGAATTATCCTGCATCTGCTTCTTCTGTGTTAGACTCAGGGCTCCTGCCACAGAGCCAAACATTAGAGCCAGCTTCACATTAAAATTTCAGATTAAAATTACTGAGGGATGAGTGGTCCCTCTAGGGAGGATGAATACAGTTGGGGAAACTTCCTATATTGGGCTCAAAGGCATCTGGAAATAAAGAAGATACAAAGGAGAGACTGTGGAAAGCAAAAAAAAAAAAAAAAAAAAAAAAAGACTCTCTGAAACAACTGTAGCAGCATCGGAGCCTCTGAAATCTTCAAGGCTTTAGTCTGTGCTTCCAACAACTGCCCATGGTACCTAAATTTGACAACTCTGCAACCCAGTATAAAGTGATGTGAACTCATATCACATTTTACAGAGAGGGTCAGCCATGAAAGCAAATGACAGCCACACACATCCCAGCCTACCTTCCTGGACCCTGGAAACCTACTAAACCAATTACAGCAGGCTGCACCACATTACAGAATTCAGAAGCTATACCCAATTGTTATGGAAAGAAAATGGAGCCACATGCTCCAGCTCCCTCCCCCACCTTCCATTAAATCATAATAGTATCTTTGGCCTAATGTCCCCTGTGAGACGGGTTGCGGTGATTTGTGTAGAAATTCTCACTTGACAAGCAGCTGCGAAAGCAAGCCTGCCGGGTTGACAGGCAGAGCAGTGCGCCATCCACCCAATAACTCAGAAACAAAAAGCAAATCAATAGACATAATATTGCAAAACACTGCAGCAGGATAAACACAACTCTCACATCTATTTGATTTTTCTCCCTCATCTGTCAACACAATTGAGAAGTCGCGCTTGCTAATTGTCTTCAATTGGCAGACTCTTCCGACTTTGACTGGAGCCGCGACACTTGGATGTCACAGTCTTTGCGGCTCGTGGTCGCCAGCCTGGCAGCCTTGGAAGCGACCTCCATTTTGGGCAGGATGCGTTCATCTGCACGACTTCTCTCTGGATGAGGCCCGCTCTCCATTATGCCGTTCTTCTCATCATTAGCACTGACTGAAGAATCTGTGCCATGTTCTCTGTATCCAAAATATTTGAGGGAGGCAAAGAATCCCAGGAAGTCAATGAAAATGCGCTTCTTTTGCCAGCTAGCATTTGCAACTGCCAGACTTCCTTGCATTCAAATTAGATTACCCAGCAGAGAAAGGACAGAGAGACTGCTTTCAAACTAAGCTTTCTTTTGTGACTATAAAGGACTATGTTTTCTCTTTCCTTCCTCCTTTCTTTCTTCCTTCCTTCCTTTCTTTCTTTCTTTTTTCTTTCTTTCAGTATGCTTGATTTACTTCATGAAATGTCAGGCACTGTCCACTCCCTTGTTTATCTCCTGCAAAACCATAATGCCACCCACCATCAAGACTTCTGCTCCCCCACCCCCAGAGGACAGCCACAATGAAGCCCTCCTTTTCCACACATCTACCATGGTCAGACCTGACAAATACTGGCCGTACTGACCAAGCGTGCCGTTAGTGCTGAGAACACGGGGTTATCGCTCCAGGAGCTTGGCAGTCTGCAGCTCAAGGAGGAAGCAGGACCATTGAACCATGCTCCAACACCCTGAAGACTGTGCAGGCACGGTGCAAATTCATCCGGGTTCTTTGGCAATGATTGTTCAAGCTGTCTTTGCGGATCTCCAGACCTGACACAGAATCCAGGTGTAGCCGGCAAACCAGAAGTGCGCAGTTGTGGTATCCATGGTAAGCAGGCTAGAGGAGCAGTACTCCATTCCACCCTTCAAAGACCTTCCTGGGAGCTGCCAAGAGGAGTGGGGCTGTCTGCCTGTGTGCATGCCTGCTTCCTTCAGATTCCTCCACTCACAGGGCAGCGCGTGCCTCTCCTCCATTTTACAAGCTGAAGCCTTGAAACCAACTGTTCCTGCCAGTCCATTCCAACTTCCCCAGAAACCTTTGCTGAAGTGCTCAGTCTTTTCTCCTTCTAACTCTGTGTGTTCATGAACATCCACACACCACACACCGCACACACACATACACACACAAACATACACACACACACATACACACACACTCTCTTTCTCACACACACTCTCTTTCTCATACACACTCATATTCACACACACACACATACACACACTCATACACACATACACACATTCACACACTCTCACATACACACACACTCGCATACTCCCACATACTCACACACACTCACCCACATATGCAACGCACATACATACATACACTCGTACACTCACACACATACACAACACACACACACACACACACACACACCCCTCTAGCACATTAACCTCCATGTACTTAAACCCAGTTTTAGATGACAATTCATGCTTAATTTTCATTGCTACTGTTTCCTCTCTCACTGCAGCATCACTGTAAAGCGATTCCCTGTGATTCACAAATATTTCAGTATCAATTTCTAGGAAGAGATTTAAGGATTATTCCAAGAAACATCTGATTTTAAAATGCCGTGGGGCTCGCTGCTTTGTGTCCAATAGACTATGCCTAGTCTTGACTAGAACAAAATTAGAAGTTCATTTTCAAATGGTCTCCTTCCTGGATGGACAAAAAAAAAAAAAAAAGAACAAAAAAACAGAAGGGGACCTGACCACCCAGGTCCAGGTCTGTAGGTAGAATCGATCCACTGAACAGTGTGTCTGTACCCCAGCTTTGACTGGTACCAACAGTAGTCCTTCCAGCACGTGTAATGTGAGTTAGCCAGTCTCTTGGAGACAAACTCTCAGGATACTGAGGGAAAAAATTACAGCAATGTTTTTAGACTCTTTGTTCCTTCAGAAGCAAGATACAAAAATAATAACAACAGCAAAACCCCTGCTGTAGTCTCGGTTTTCAGTGCCTGGCCTCAAAGGTGGTGGGAACCACAAGCCCTACTCATTTCCCAGCATCCTGTGGAGGACCTCATGTTTTCACACTTCTCATCCAGGCCCTGGGTTCTCTTGCCAGAAAACACAGCTTTGGGCTATAAAATTCCAGCCACTGAAACAAACCCCTGCCCATTTCCATCACATTGCTCAGCTGCAAAAAATCATTGTCTTTTTTGACAGTGTTTGTACATTTTCATTGATAAGTAGCCACCTTCTGGATTCATTTTTGATGGTAAAATAATAGAGAGGAAGAAAAAAATTGGTTTTTATGAGTGCTCAAAGTTTTACATTGAAAGCTCGATTCTAACTACAGACTGCAGTTTCATGGTTGAAATTCTCCTTAAGTTTTAATACATGTCAAACAACTTAGCCGTAAAAATCCCAGAGTGAGGAAACAATTTTGATACTCTATGTTAAAATAACCACTTCACAGAGTAAGTGTGGGTTTTATGGTCAGGCTTCTAGTGGTGTCAATCCACAGAGTGAAAACAAAATAAACATATATTGTCTTTAGACATGAGATTCCTAAAAGGGAAAGACAAATTTTTCCAGTTTTAGAAATCACAGATTAAAGAGGTTTGCCAATAGGACAATTACTTAAGGTGCCCTGCCGTAGAACAAAAGCAAGACAATTCTGGAAGACCCAGAATGGGTTCTGGTAGCCATTGTGCTTCAAAGTAGCCCTGTGCACTGACTCCTGACTCTAAGTTCCCTGAGTCTGAGATTATCAGATGGTAAAATATACATGCCCAGTTCAGTTCTGTTTTGGATCGACAATGAACATGGTTTCAGGGTAACATTGTCCTAAATATTGAATGGCATAAATCTATCCTTAAATAACTTTCATCGTTTACCTGAAATTCAAATTCAACTGGAAGTTATACACGTTCATTTGCTAAATCTTGCAAACCTACCTGGGGCTTATCATACCCAGAGGACTGCATTCTCATTTGGAGCTGTACCTTCCAGTGGCCCAATATCAACTTAGAGTAAATATTTTTTCTTGCTGATGTGAATTTGACATTTAAATTATTAAAGAAATATTGTTTCTAATTTCCCATTAATTTTACAAACTATTTTAAGTTTGTCATATTCTTCATGAATATGTAATAATTTATGGATAAAAATTCAGAATGTTGGCAATTATATATTTCAGAAGATATGCCTTGGAGTTATTTCAAGTCCACCAAACTAGAAAGAAAAGAAAAGAACAAACCCTAAATCGGTCCTTCTTTAAAACCAGGAGTGATTCCCATTGCATGCGTTAATTACAGACTGACAAACGGCCCAATAACTATTAGCGAACACCGTGCTTAACAGAGAATGAAAATCCATAGCCAAAATCTAGAAGGAAGAAAAATTAGCTTTAAATAATCATTCTTTGTTTTCTATTTAAGCCAGAAAACTAACTATTCCTTGTTCCTAAAGCACTCATACCTGAGAAGATTAATCAGTTTAAAGTATGGAAGTTCCTAAAACCAATCTGAATTCCATGCTCTTATAATCTACTCTTGGTGTCTATATTGGCGACATTTGTGATTCTTTATAAATTGTGATTGTGTATAATGTCCTGAGGGAAAAAAGTGAAAGAAACTATTTCCTTAACATTTGGCTTGTGAATTTCCCACTGCTGTGTGTATTCTCTGTGAATTGTCAAAATTTACACACTTTGTTTTGGAGCCTCTGATATATTACAAAACAGGGTTGTTGGTTTTTTGTGTTTTTTTTTTTTCTCTTTTAAATCTGCTATTTTTCACGAAGTTAATGGAAACCATGCATGATTGCTCTGGTTTTAATAAAAACAAGACATTGCTTAGCCTTATTGAGGAGAACAGTACTGGTGGATCTTTAAGCTTGCGTTTCAAAGACTCAAAATGGAAATTGAACCTTCATCGGGGCAGGTGGCAGCTAAAAGGATCTCCCCGAATTCTTAGCTTTAATGATAATTTAAATGTTGTCAGGACCCCAGGCAGGGAAGGATAAAGAAGCAAGCACCACTGTACTGACGGTGGCTGAGATAATGGGGAGGGTACCTGGTGAAATTAAACCTCTGCAGCCTGCTGAGCGAACCCAAACTTACTAAGCTACTAGAACATTAATGAGTAAGAGATCTTAATTAAATTGTTTGTAATTAACTCTCCCAAGAGTAACAAGTCTAAAAGGAGTGCCAACTAAAATACCTGTAGCACTTAGAGGCAAGAGAAAATGGAATTTTGCCACAAATGCCATGTTTGGATATAGGCAGAGTATATGTAACGCCCACATGTACATCAATGCTTATGAATGATGGGAGACATCTTGACACTTCTCACATTTTTAGAATGGAAATACTAATTTCTGGAATTTAACTTAATAGGCTCATTCCATTTTATGAGTGACAAGTCTGGGCCCTGAAATAATCTAGGAATTTTTAATTAAAAGTACATTTTCTCTCTAAATTTAACGAGATTTAGAGAACCTATAGACCATAAGCCAGATTGGTCCAAATAGCCTGATTAAGAAAGGGGCAGTGAATAGGGTTTTCGACCTACATATCAAAATGATCTCTGGCTTTCTGGAGATAAGGACAACAATTCTAGTGGCAAATGTCCTTTCAAACTCTCCAGGCAGCCTGCAAATACTGGACGTAACTGTGAGACAGGTGGGCCATAACCCACCGAGCCAAGCACACTTGTACCCTGGTTCATACATGGCTTACTCTTGAGTTCCAGCACTGAGAGGGGAGAGGAGCTGCAGACATTAGGAAGACTCAGAACTTCACGAAGTAGCTTTCAATCTAGGGGACTTAAGGGACTGATAAACAAAACCTTTTGACCAATGGAATTCAGTTTCTTTCTTCCTTCCTTCCTTTCTATTTTTTTATTTTATTTATTTATTTGTTTATTTATTTATTTATTGGTTTTTTGAGACAGAGTTTCTCTGTGTATCCCTGGCTGTCCTGGAACTTGATTTGTAAACCAGGCTGGCCTCGAACTCACAAAGATCCACCTGCCTCTGCCTCCCGAGTTCTGGGATTAAAAGCGTGTGCATATATCGAGTGCTTGTTACATGAAATACTTTAAATTTTGATGAAATCATAGTGTTTACGAATGGATTCTGTGACCTAGCAGAGCTTAATATGACTCTTAATTCTGTGGAGAGTGCCTTGGGCCACTGTAGGGTCTCTGACCTTTACAATGAGATAGACCAGTGGCTTTCAGACTTATGTAAACCTAATAATGTTTTAATACAGAATATGAAGCTTATAAGAGCAGACCTATGTGGTCTCACTCTACTCAATTACCTTTGCTAGTGTAAAATTCAAATTGTCAGTGTCCACACTGTTGGGTGAATCCCTCTTCCTGGTTGAGGTCACTAAACCAGTCCTTACAGATGCTTGATGGCAAGGTATGACCCTGAGGAACCATTTATTCCATTTATACAATCATTACTTTTGATCTTGGAGGACTCTTTCACATTCTGAGCTGGACAAAGTAATGTTAATTCAGCCAAAGCATTTTGCAGGTTCCAAGGCATCGCCTCACTTGTCCCAGAGCTAGCTGGTTCTCAGACAGCAGAAGATGTTGGAGAAGGAACCTCACTACTCCTCTATTGCCTCCACTGAGTGGTGGGCAGTTCCCTGGCACACTACATTGTCCACCAGGAAATTGTTCCGAGTTCCTGTTTCCTATTGTCAAAGGAAACTCCCCAGTGGACTCCCTGTGGCAGAGTGCCACCAGCTTTATTTACACACACGTGTGAGGTTCCAGAAGACATTGTTCCCTGTAAATCCAGCAAGGATCTCCAGCTTCTTCAGGTCCTTTCTGCCTTCCTTGTCCTCATTTTCCCAAACCTAGTCAACAGTTGATTCTTTTCTATGACTTTGTGTCCCTAGACTATCTCCATCCCGAGCCTTTGGTTTCTAGGCTCAAGGTGTAAGCTTTTTATGTTTACTTGTATTTCTTTGAGTTTTGTCTCTTCCTTTTCTTTCTTTTCCGTGTGAGGTGTGTGGGTGTTCACCAGGCAACTGTCTGTGGAAGTCACAGGTTGATGTTGGGTGTGTCCCAGACTGCACTCCACCTTACTGATTATTTGACACAGTCTCTCACTGAACCTGAAGTTTGCTGCTCTGGATCCATTAGCTGGCCATTAATCCCCAGAATCCACCAGTCTCTGTGCTCTTGTGCTGCCATTATGGGCTCAAACTGTCACGTCTGGCTTTTTAAGTGGATGCCAGGGATCTGGACTCTCACAGCAAGCACTTTATTCACTAAACCATCTCCTTAGCCCATGTTTTAGCTTATCTTTCTAGGGAAGATCATTTGGTCCCTTTGACTATATAAACATTAACCAAGACAGTTAATGGTCCCCATTCTAAATTTCCTATCTCTGAGCTGAGAAAACGTTATTTCTGGCCCCCTTGTGTTGTCAAGATGTTGCCCAGCCTCTTCTGTCCACTGCACTTGCCACAGCATCTAACACTGTCAGCCATCAGTAACCTAATCCACATCTTTTGCTCATTTGTGTTCAGACACAGTCATGAAAATAGCATTATGTGTCTATATGACTGGACCATAGAGTACCTAGATACGCATTTAAAGATGATTTGGGATTTAGCTGTGGTGGTGTTTCTGCATTAGGCTGGGTCAGTGGATTAATTAAAGCAAGTTATCCTCTCAAAGTGAGTGGGCTTCATCTGTTGAAGGCCTCTCTCTTCTCCTACCTTTGGATCCAACTTTAGGCAGAATTTTGCACTGTTGGTCCTCCTGGGTCTCAGGCCTTTGAACTCAGACTTGGAACTATTCCATCAGCTCTCCTGGGTCTTGACTCTGCCTCCATTGCCACATTTTATTCTCTCTCTCTCTCTCTCTCTCTCTCTCTCTCTCTCTCTCTCTCTCTCTCTGTGTGTGTGTGTGTGTGTGTGTGTGTGTGTGTGTGTGTGTGTGTATGTGTGTGTGTGTGTGTGTGTGTGTGTTACATGTTTTGTGGTGAACTCTGAATAATACAACACTACAGGTTTCCTAAGACTTTTATTCAGGTCCTTTAGAATTATTTCTGTGACTTTATTTCCCAGATGGTTGTCCGACTTTTGATCTTACTATTAGTTTTTGTGTTTACTTTGTAGACTAAATATTTTTACATAGTTACCTACATTTCTTAGAACTTCTTCTTGGCATCTGTGGAACTAAAAAAGCAATTCTAACATTTTCTAGTTGCCACTGCATCATGCTGTGCTTAGCCTCGAGGAAACCTTTCTCCAAGTAAAACACTAGGATCTTAGATGGCCATGTCCTGGTCCTCAGAGGGTACCATTCTTCTGACTTCTAACAAAATAACAAGACCCATGTTTTTATGGTATAATGAAACCATGCATAGTTCTATTGGCTGCTTACAGCTGTTTTCTGGGTGTCTAGTTGTATAGTGTTCCTCTGAATGAACACACCACATCTCTCCACTTACACATACTCTCAACTGATTTTTGTTTTCGTTTGCCCTAAGTGATACTGATATGAATCTTCTTGTGGCTGTCCCTTATGAATATTCATACCCATTGTTGGTGGGCAGCAATCTTGGAAAGGCTTTATTGATTGCATAATGCCTCAGATTTTTTTTGTTTTTCTTTTTCAACACATTTTCCTTTGCAGGTTTTATCATCTCATTTTGAATTAACCTCTAAACACGAATAATTTGAAGTTGTGTTTTGCTGATTCTCTGCTTGTTTGAGTTACTTTTCTTATCACTAGGACCAAATAGCTAACCCAAGAAACTTAAGGATGGGTTTCTTTTGGGTCACTGATCAGAACAATGTAAGCCACCGTGGATGGCAGGGCATTATGGAAGGAATGGTTTGGCCCAGGGTGTGCTGAAGTAACCACACAAGTGCTCTAAATTTTACTTCTGTTGCTTTGATAAAACGCCATGACCAAAAGCAACTTGGAAAGGAAAGGGTTTATTTGGCTTATGCTTCTAGGTCACAGTCCATCATTGAGGGAAGGAACTCAGAGCAGGAACCTGGAAACAATAACCATGGAGGAACACTGCTTGCTGGCTTGTTCTTGCAGGTTTATGCTTAGCTAGCTTTCTTATCCAGCCCAAGACCACCCACCTCTGGTATGGGATGGCAAACAATGGGATGAGCCCTCCCACATCAATGCTCAATCAAGACAATCACTGACAGACATGGCTTCAGGAAGATCCCCAATTGAGATCCCTTCTTCCTATGTGACCCTGGTTGTGCCACACTGACAATATTTTATTGAATTATTAATTCTGTGATCCCCTCTCTACTGGATGGGGATATCCACATTCAAGATAGGTCTTTGTTCCTCGATGAAACATCTCTGGAAATAACCATACAGATTCACTGCAAGGTATGTCTTATCAGTAGTTCCAATTGTTTCTTAATCCAATCAAGTTGATAGTCAATTTTAGTCATCTCACTGTTCCTTTAGACACAAGAGAAATTATTCATTTAGTCATTAAAGGTTGTACGGGATTCCAAGTCCTTGATTCCACCCCCTCACCTGTGGTGGGCTACTGCCCATGCTGTGTCCCCAAGACCAACGAACCTTATTTCCAGCTAGAAATGTGGTCAGGCTCTCCACTGAACAGTAAGTGAATTGTGGACAGTAAGTGTGGTCATTTAGTTTAAAGTCTGTGAGAAAGCAGACAAGGTGAGGGTCTCTGGCTTCTTGAAGGATCTACTCCAGTTTTGGGGTTTCAAGGGTGGAGGGAGGGAAGATTTTAAAGATAGAAAGGAGTGCTTCTATGGTTGGAAAAGTCCCAGTGCCCACCTTCCCACACCAGCTGCTGACAAACCATACATTTTAAGATGGGGACCCCTCAAAGAGGAAATAGGCCCTGTGTACAAAAAAAAAAAAGCACTAACCACCCCACTCCTCCCTCCATTCTCTATACAGAGTGTCATAATCTGCTTGTGATATTGTGACTGTATCGGTCCCCCACCTGCTGGGACAGAGGGAGGGGAGGGAGGCCCAAGTTTCATGTGGACCACTACCTCCAGCTCACGGTGGGTTAGCACTTCTCTGGAACACCTCAAGCTCTGCACCCCTGAAACCAAGCCACAGCCTTTTCCTCAAACCAAATCCCCTTTCAGATTTCTCAGTTTCTGTCAGCTGTCGAAGTGCGGCTATGATGCTCAGAACCAAGGAAGCTTACTTGGGATGCCTTCTGTTTGCAGAGGCAGTTAGGGAGAATTCCCCACTCACCAATACTGGTCCTCTTCAGTGCTTCCTGCTCACCTGGTGTTGTCTTATTGCCTCCCAGATCACAGTTTAGAGTTCTTGATTAGCTCTCTGTCTCTTCCAACTGCCTCTTCCAACTTAGTTCAAACAAGAATGTGCAACAATTTCCTAATACCACTCCTCTTACTACATGCCTCAAAAGCCTCTATCTAGCTGGCTTTTTGGAGCCTGGGGCCTATGCTGGAACACTTTGCTCAGCCTGGGTGAAGGGAGGAGGGGACTGGACCTGCCTGGACTGAATCTACTGGGCTGAACTGAATCCCCAAGGGAGTCCTTGCCCTGGAGGAAATGGGAATGGGGGAGGTGGATTGGGAGGAGGGCAGGGGGGTGTGGGAGGAGGGAGGACAGGGGAATCCGTGGCTGATTTGTAAAATTAAATTAAATTATAAAATTTAAAAATAATAAAAAAAATATCACAAGGGGAAAAAAAGCCTCTATCCAAGCAGCAAAGGTGACTGTGAAGTCATGGACATTTGAACAGATAAGGAGCAACCAGAATTTGTGGTGGGAAGTGACGTTTTCAAAAGGTAGAAAGAACAACATCTAATGGCCAAAGCCTGCGTGACTAGGAAATCCTAGGCTGTTTTAGAATTCAAGTTTATTGGCACACTTTAAAACATAGCTTCCTTGGCACTTAAGAAAGGAAAGCCTGGTGCATAGTGCTGTGAAAGGAGTAAAGAGACAAGATCTTATGGGATGCAGGCCCACTGGAGGGCACACAGGCCATGTGAACATCACGAAAAGAGATAAGCGTGCAATCTCCTTCATGCAATTCCAAGATGTGGAGTCTCTTTTCAAACAGCTCATGAACCCAGACACCTGATAGAAATCTCCATGCTTGAAATAGGTCCTCCTGAGGCTAAGAATGCTGGACACATTAACAGACATTTTTAAAGGATAAAAAAAAATCATATAGTTGTTATCTTTATAGACTTGGCTTTCTGAGTGGCAGTTGAGGAATTCTCTCTTTCTCTCCCTCCCTTCCTTCTCTTTCCCTCTCTTACACACACACACACACACACACACACACACACACACACACACACACACACATACACACACACACACACACACACACACACACACACACACACACACACACACCCCATAACCTTCTGATGGCACACCAATTGCTTTTTCCTACCTTGTGTTGTTTTTGGGGGTGAAGTAAGTGGTAGAAAGCTTTGACTCTACCTCTTCATCGTTACGCTGCTGCACACTGAGCCACTTGTCCAGGCAATTAAAGCAGGGGATCTCTTCTAGCCACCAGCTCTGAACCCTGAGAATCCAAGAGTCAGACTTCAGGATAACATAGCAATTTTCTTTCTTACTCAAGAGATGGAAAAGTTGTATCACTGTTTAAAAACAGTCTTTTTTTTATTTTAGCTTTAAAATATTTCCTCTAACAAGAGTAAGGTCTTTACAGTGTGCCCTTGATCTAGGTGGATCTTTGGGACCACTTTGAGTTTTGGGGACTTCCACTGTTAAATCCTACCTTCCCCCCATTATGTAGAAATTCAAGTGCTTCTCTCCATAACTCCACCTGACATCTTTCTCCACCATGGCATCAGGCATGGAAGGGTTTTGGTCCCTCTATTCCAGTTCTTCTCTCCACTGAAACCATTTACTGACTTTATTAATGCTGGGGAGGGGGGTGCGGAGCAAAAGCAAAACCCATGTGTACATTCCCCGACTTCATAGTAAATGCCAAGAGAAAAAGAAAAATGAAAAAAGAAACACCCGAGCCTTGCCTCAACTCCTGAAGCTGCAGAATCCACAAGAAATGACAAAGCAGGCATTACAGTATGAAAGAAAGTTGTGGGGTGGTTAACATACAGGACATACAGCCTAGAAATAAGCGCCGAAGACCCTGTGGGGACTAATCACAAGTGGAGAGGGGCAGTTATCCACAAGTTGACGTTGCTGAGTCGGTTTTAAGTGAGCACAGAGGACATAAAGAGGCTTCCTTGGTGTTTAAAATACAAATAGTGTCAGCACCCTCACACTCTTACCTTCCTAGTGATGTAACAAGCCTGTAGGCATAGTAGAAAAGGCTACAGAGAACCTGTGCTGTGTCCTGCTCTGTGGCTTAGGCTCCAGCACCCATCTTCTTGTGCTATTCTTCCTATGTAGAGGTCTCTGGCCACTTTTTTCCCCCGATTGAACTAGAACTCCCTTCAAGGATTTTATCATAACTTAGCAGATTATAAACCTTGTTTCTAAACGCAGTCTCATTCTAAGGTTTGGGGCATTGGGCTTTCACTATAGAAAGAGACACATTTCAACCTATAAAATAAGCTGGGTCACCTTTTGCTAGTTCGTAAAATGTAATTTCACTATCCCTCCAAAGAGGCCCTGGGAGACTTACGTAATGGGCATAAATGGGAGGCTTTGTACACTGGGTGTCAATGCCTCAGTCTCCCTGCTTGCACCCTGAGGAGCAGCAGTGGACCTTGCAAGACATGAGTGTGCTGTCCTGCCTTCCAGGTGCTTAGGTGTTGGGTTTGCATAAGGGTGTGGGCTGAAAAGAAGAAAAGGAGTCCTGGTGGCATTTTGAGGGGAGGTTTTTTTTTGTTTTTTTTTTCTTTTTGGCTAGCATTTCTGTGCTGTGTGGGATGGAATGCGTTTTTTGTTATTTTCACTTCCTACATTAGCAGTGGCAGGTGCATAATTATGGAGAACTTCATCCCTCCTTATGCGCCTCGGGTGTTTGTGTGTGGTCAAGATGCACCGAAGGAAAGCAACACTCTGAACACAAGGGGGCACAAAGTGGCCAAGAATGCAGTCCATGTTTCTCCCTGGCTGTGTTCAGCGAGCTAGGAGCAGCCATGTCTTCCTTCACCTTAGGTGGTCTGAACAAGGACCTCGTAGTCCTAGCAATACTGACATTTGCTGAAATCCATCACCTGAAGTTATTTCCATCCTTCCCCACCTCACACCCAATGGACACTTGATCCTTTGTTTCTGAAGTCCCCAAAGCAGCCACACACACAGCAAAATACTCACTACTGCCAGGAAAAGGTGCCTGGGGAAGCCCCTTGGAGGAGTCTGGGCTGACAGAGAGAGCCCTGTTTCCTAGGAAATGGAGACAGGCATTACTTATTCATCTATCAAGGCCAAGTGGATTCAGAATCAGCGCCACTAATAGTCTAAACAGAGGGTCAGGCCTGTGTCGAAAATCTGGGCATTTTTCCCCTGAATCATTTGCATGTAATGTGTCTGAGAGCTAAGTGTGAGTCTAGAGACAAAGGCAGCCTAGTGAGAACACTTGAGTGTCCTGGGATGAGAATTTTATGGAACTTCCCACTGGCTTCTCTAGTACAAGTTGAAGATGTGTAGACTGAAGCCAAAGCTCAGGGAGACGCCGAAATTTCGAGAAACATCATGCCACCTGATACTCACTACAACAAAGAGGGAGAGAGGGAGAAAGCCTGCTCACCCCAGAGAGCAGCGTCTCATCTGAACCGCAGACTGTGTACTAGACTCACCTTCTGCCCATCACACAGACAGGACCACTCCCGCCAGTGTGCTCTTCCTCTCTCCTCTTCCTCCTCTTTGTCCTATTGTCCTCTGTGATTATGTCCTCAATTCCATTTATGGAAAAAACAAAAACAAAACAAAAAAACCTCCAGCTATGAGAGCCAGGCTTCTCCAAGTGCTTTCTGGGGTCAGCCGAAATCAGAATTACCCTTTAAGGTGGGAAAAGACATCCACAGGAAAGGTCCTCAGCTCTGACTTGAAGCTATAAAGACAGAATTCCTGGAGGTGGGATGATGGGCTTAAGACCTTGGTACTCTAGCGGAAGAACAAGAAATGAGCTATACATGGAAGGTCCTTGGAAAGGCAGCCTGTTTTCTTCCTATTTCCACTGAGTCTTCCATGGCTATACAGCAAGAGCCCCTGGGGACAAAGCACGTCAGCAGGAAAGATGAGCATAAATGCTCCTGAGTCTTTTCATTGGTTGGACCCTCCAGACCCAAATCTGCTTTTCTCACCCAACCCGTGTGTCTTAATGGAAGGGCAGACTCAAGAAGTCCCTTGGGCAACTGCCCTTGATCTCTGTCCTGCTTCATCATTGTAAAAATACCGAACAGACTCTAAACCCTGACGCCTCAGCACCCCAGAGCTGCCACCCAGTCTGAAATTGACTTGGAACTTCTCGTTTCCTGATTTTCAAGGTGTACATCACCATTGAGAGGGGGAAAAACAGCATCTTTGCACGGAAGTAAGAGTCTCAGGCTCACGTGTCCACATATAGACCAGTTTCTCCTGACACCCGTGGCTTTCTCGGTTCCTCGAACTAACTCTTCAGTAAAGCACTTGTACAGGTATAGAATGCATACGTACAAATCGGAACAGAAACTGTTGGGTAGCTCCATGGACAGAGTGAGCAGCCTTGGAAATGGAGTTGGGTGAGAGGCTCCCCTGTCTCCCGTTTGTCAGCTTTGAAGCATGAACCCTTACAAAGAAAAACTGACCATAAAGTAAAATTCCAACTGAAAAATCGTCCTCCGAGACATCTGCCAGCTCCTGTCCCTGCTTTGTGGCTTTGAGTGTTACTGCCAATAAACCGACGTTGTTGGCAATATGTCACTTGGTTCTAATGCAAGGCCAAAAACTAACGTTTGTGTGTCAGCTCCTCGCAGGTGCACTTTGGAAAGGGACGAAAGACGGATGAATGAAACCAGAAAATAAAAAATAAAATCCACCTCAGCAGTCTTAACCTGGAATATGCCACATGGGAAATGAAACTCATGTGGCATGTTTCTCTCCTTGCCTCCAGCCTGTGCTCACTTCCTTCCAAATATCACTGTATGAATTGAACAGCAGTCTAAAACAAAGAAACGAAAACAAAACAAAGCAAAACAAAATCACTGTCTAGCAGTGGTTCTCAACCTTTGGGTTGGGACCCCTTTGGCAATTGAACATTCCTTTCACAGGGGTCACCTAAGACCACTGGAAAATGTAGATGTTTATGTTACAATCCATAACAGTAGCAAATTACAGTTATGAAGTAGCCATGACATAATGTTATGGTTGGGGGAGGGGGTCACCACAGCATGAGGAACTGCATTAAAGGGTCGCAGTATTAGGAAGGTTGAGAACCACTGGGCAAGAGTCACCCGAAACTCATTCTCCTTGCATGGTTTCCCTAGCGCAGTCCAGATCACTACTGGGCATTCTAGGATTGACTAAACATGAGACCTACTTATCATTTTAGAGACGTTGAACGCTGTAAGATATGAGACAAGAAAAGGGTAAAAATAAAGTTACTTTCTGGACCATCTTGGAAGAGGTCCCAAGCCCATGACTTCATTTGGAAATGGCAGGAAAAACAAAACACACTGAAACAGGGCTTCGATGGCAGCCCCAACTTCAGCGATGTGCGGAGAACTGCTGACGTCTTCCAAATGCTGCCAACTGCTACTACATATGCAAATGAGCTATAAATTCAGGGTCCAGATTCTAGGTCATGTGTGCCAGGACAGAGGGGACAAAGAGAGCATGTGTCTGTTTTCAGTCGGAACATTTTTAGCAGCTTATTTCTACATCGTCAGCTTCCCTGAAGCCATGATCTCACAATTTGAATTAAAAATACATTTATAATTCCACCGCCTGGGACACATTCCAGAGAAACTATCCCATGATTCTCGAGTTAGTATACGGTGATATCAAGAACTATAAGGTTAAAGAAACACTGTTCTCATTGACGATATCTTTTTCTTTTCTTTTACGACCATCAAACTCTAATCCGAGAACAATACGCTGATGCTGAGAAGTATGAATGTCACCAGGACCCAGGGCTTGATGCAGACGTCTAGGCAAGACGTGCTATATCTTTATTCTCTCCAGGAAAATTTCTCACAGCGTTTCAAAAGGAAGATGTCATCGTCAAAATGTCTTTTTCCTCTTGGCTTCACATGCAGGAATTAAGCCAGGGCTAACTCACAAGGCTCTCCCTGGGTTTTTCGTACCATCTTATTGCAGCTTGGAATCTTGATGGAGTCATACACTTGGACTGATTCTGCCTGCCTGGAGGCACAGCTTCCAGCTTCTTGTTGGATAGGTGTTCACCTCTGTGACCAAAGTCTTACGTGTGTGTGTGTGTGTGTGTGTGTGTGTGTGTGTGTGTGTGTGTGTTCTAAATAAACAAATACTTTTTAGTGGATTTCCAGCTTCTCTGGAGATACGAGAGGACTTGTCATACTGGATTTTTCATTCCTTCCTGGCCCTTTTTGATGGAGTTCAGTAGATAATGCCCTTTGTGCCTCCTCCCAACTCTGCTTCCTCATGCTTATCTTCAGATTATTTCCCATAAGTATTTTAACTGTTGACATCAATCTAGAAACTGTTTGTAGTGATGAGGACCACGACTCCCATTTACACCGAGTGGATATTAGGAATGTTTGCCAGAAAGGGCTGTTTGTATCATACCTGTGACATTGAATGTTGCTTGATTAGGATCCCTGAAGACCCACATTTATTAATACTTGGAGCTGGTGGTAGAGCTTTTCTAACACTAATTACTAAGTAAATAATTCACTTTATGTTATGCTGTGGGATGTTCTGTATGGAAAATGTGTTGCTGATTAGTCAATAAATAAAATACTGATTGGCCATTGGCTAGGCAGGAAGTGTAGGCGGGACAAGGAGGAGAATAAAGCTGGGAAGTGGAAGGCTGAGTCAGAGAGACACTGCCAGCCGCCATGATGACAAACAGCATGTAAAGATGCCGGTAAGCCACGAGCCATGTGGCAAGGCATAGATTTATAGAAATGGATTAATTTAAGCTGTAAGAACAGTTAGCAAGAAGCCTGCCACGGCCATACAGTTTGTAACCAATACAAGTCTCTGTGTTTACTTGGTTGGGTCTGAGTGGCTGTGGGACTGGCAGGTGAGAGAGATTTGTCCTGACTGTGGGCCAGGCAGGAAAACTTAAGCTACAAATGGCGTCCAACGTGGTGGCAAGAGTTTCCACCTAAAACCTGAGAAAAAAAAGATTCTAAAACGGAGCTAAAAACAGTTCCTAATCGTCTCTCTCAAATGAGCGGCAGCTGCCTGTTTGAGCTACTGGTGGGTTCCTAGAGTGCGCGCTCGACCTGCTGTATGGCGGGAATGAGGCCTCTGCAAGTGGCACATTAAGCTGTGTTGTGGATTTAGCCTTTTCTAGTACAAAACAAAAAAAAAAAGAGGTTTCTGGGCTACACGCTGCTTGGATAAAAAGCATAGACCCACAATAGCTCCCAGAGCTGGTGGTAAACGTAGCCATTTTGGGAAGCTGAGGTGGGCGGAGCCAGCAGCCACAGCTGCTGCAGCTTAAAGCAATAGATTCACAATAAGACAGATTCAGATGTAATAGTTTAAAATGTATGTAAAAATACGTAGGCTTGAAAGAGACAAAAAAGGTGATATATACAGTTATATAAACAAATACATAGTTTTAAAAAATAAAGTCTTTAAAGAGACAGTAAAATTAATATAGAAAATAAGCCACGTAAAAATGGATATTACACAGAGAATCTGCATTGTGTTGTCTTTGGGATTTTTAACTGCAGAAAAACATTTGATTGTAAAAGCTGTTGAGTTATGCCGAAATGTATATTTTAAAGGTACCTTGACTTCAAAATTTGGATATAAGGATATGTTGCTTTGGAAAAGAGTCTCTGCTTTTGTTCCCACAGAAAGCCAAAGGCTATGGATTTGTTCCAGATTAAGATACATCAGGTTTGACCAGCCAAGACCCCCTGAAAGGTCTCCGATGACACCATGGCCCAGATGACACCATGGCCCAGATGATCCAACATCCAGAATGATTTGAAAGCAACTGGCTCAGATGATACACCCTCATGGACTATTCTATAATTCTAAAATTTTCTTTGTGTCCCCATAAGATACAGCGCCCCCCTCCAGCAGGAAGTAGTAAGAGAAGCTACGCCCAAATTCCCAAATTATATGTAATTTTACTTTGTTAAGGTTAAAACCTTCCTTTTTGAAAAAAAAAGGGGGAAGTGCTGTGGGATGTTCTGTATGGAAAATGTGTTGCTGATTAGTCAATAAATAAAATACTGATTGGCCATTGGCTAGGCAGGAAGTGTAGGCGGGACAAGGAGGAGAATAAAGCTGGGAAGTGGAAGGCTGAGTCAGAGAGACACTGCCAGCCGCCATGATGAGAAACAGCATGTGAAGATGCCGGTAAGCCACGAGCCATGTGGCAAGGCATAGATTTATAGAAATGGATTAATTTAAGCTGTAAGAACAGTTAGCAAGAAGCCTGCCACGGCCATACAGTTTGTAACCAATACAAGTCTCTGTGTTTACTTGGTTGGGTCTGAGTGGCTGTGGGACTGGCAGGTGAGAGAGATTTGTCCTGACTGTGGGCCAGGCAGGAAAACTCAAGCTACAATGTTACATTTCATGGGCCAGGTCTCTAGTGCCAGAGTTGGACAGTAGTTGGTGCCATAAAGGAAAAGGAATTTTACTAACATTTCAAAGTAGACAACAAGAAGACTCTTGCATAAGGTACTACGTGTGGGCTTGGCTGCCTGTCATCCACTGAGATGGAATAGTGATGTGAACTGGAGCCTCAGCTGGAATGAAAAGGAACAGGAAACAGGAAAAATCTATTTCTGATGCTACCCTTAGTGGAGAACAAGAACCCCAAATTCCTGATAAGGAAGTGGGTAACAGTGAAGCTGCACCCAGGGAACAATTGAAGCTATCAGGCATGACTGCTCCCTGTGGGTGCCTGAGATGGGTAAAGAGGCTCACAAGGAATGAACACTCTCTCAGGAACCCATGAGGACAAGAGACCTAGCGACTACTTATCTTATAGTCAATTTTGTTATTTGACAATTTCACACATGTATATAATGTGTTCTAATTACTCCCTCCATTACGGTTCTAACCTCCCTCCCGTTCATATCAAACTCCCCACCTGACCCCCCCCCCCATCCTACCAATCCCTGACCCAGAATCATGACTTTGGGGTTTTATGACCCACTTAGCGTAACCAAGTCTATTTATGTGACCATTAGAATGGAGCCTCATGGAGTCTCCAGTACGTTCAAAGATTGCTCCTCTTCCTGAATCCATCAATAGCAATAATCTACCAATGTGGATAAAGTCCCCTGAGGTTCTTTGTCTTAGTTAGGATTTCTATTGTTGTGAAGAGACACATTTAATTGAGGTGGTGGCTTATAGTTTCAGAGGTTTAGTCCATTATCATCATGGCAGGACACGGCAGCACGCAGGCAGACATGGTGCTGGAGAAGTAGCTAAGAGTCCTACATCTTGCAGACAACAGGAAGTGGTCTGTCTCACTGGGCATGGCTTGAGCATATATGAGACCTCAAAGCCCACCTCCACAGTGACACATTTCCTCCACCAAGACCATACCTACTTCAAAAAGTGCCACTCCCTTTGGGGGGCATTTTCTTTCAGACCACCACACTCTTTTTTTCTCCATTCAAGCTTGACTATTGATAGGGCCATTCTTTGCAGACTCAGTACAGGTATCCTCAGCTGCTGTGAATTCCTGATTGCAAAGACTGTACCTTGACCAGAAGATGGTGTTTGGCAACCATACTCCCTATTTTTCTAGCTCTCACATCTCACATAATCCCTGAGCCTTAGGGGATAGTATGAATGTCTTATTTAGGCCTGAGCATTCCTCCATCATAGTGACTGTTTTCTGCTAAATAACGAAGTCCTCTGTGGTCCTGAAGTCCTGTTTCCTCGGCTTGTGTTCTCCCTAGCTCCCAAGAAGGGTAGGTTTCCACCTGCTGCATGTTTATTGGTCAGAGAGAGATAGGGTTCAGGTTAAGAAAAGACAGGCGGCATTTCTGGGAAGAACTGTCTATCACTTTCTTTCCCCCCTAAGATCAGTTGATGGTGGATGCTGGCAAGGTAACCTCTAGGTTTCCTTGAACTCAAATTACTTCAGCCCTTGTATTAGTCAGGGTTCTCTAGAGGAACAGAACTGAGAGATAGGTTCATTTTATCTATATCTAGACAGACAGACAGATGGATGACATATACAGATAGATATAGGATATAGATATAGATGATCTAGATAAGATACAACATAGATGTAAGATATAGACTAAAGGATATAAATATATAGGGGATATACTAGAATGGTTTACAAGCTTCAGTCCAGCTAGTCTAACAATGGCTGTCTACCAATGAGTCCAAAAGTCCAGTAGTTGTTCAGTCCACGAAGCTGTATGTCTCATCTGGTCTTCAGTAGATGCTGGAATCCCAGAGAAGTAGGCTCTAGTGCAAGTGAAGGAATTGACTTGCCAGCAAAAGCAAACAGGCAAAACCAGCAATCTTCCTTCTTCCATGTCCTTATATAGGTTGTCAACAGAAGGTGGGGCTCAGATTAAAGGTGAATCTTCCTACCTCAAAAGATCTGGATTAATGGTGAGTCTTCCCACCCCACTGATATAATTAAGAAAAAAATCCCTCACAAGTGTGCCCAGCTGCTTGGGTTTTAGTTAATTCCAGATGTAGTCAAGTTGACAACCAAGAAGAGACATCACAGTAATGATTTAGGTGTGATGGAACACACTAATTGTGTGTATGTGTGTGTGTTAATTAGATGCTCTTTATATGGGGATCTTGTTCCTAGTCAGTTGTCTCTGTGGTGCTCTGGGCTATGAGGCAGAAACTAGTAGAAAAACACCAGTTTAGTCAAGTCTTCTTAATAATTCCCGATCTAACTAAATTCATTCTCACAGTATTGGGCCTGGTGAACACAGTGAGAGGAATTAGAAAGAGCTGTGCTGCTGTGAGAAGCAGGTCCTGCTGAACATGACATTATCAGTAAGATCCCAGGGGATCATCAAGTCAGATGATCCGCTGTGAACTGACCCCTGAGTCAAGGAGATGTCCAGAGGGTTTAGGTCTATGCAAGAATCAGGCCACAAAGGCTAACTGCAAACGTTGGACACAACCTTGTGCTTTGTTAATAGTTATGACCCTAGCAATGTGAATGGGACCTGTGGGCTCAGCACAGGCTAGACAAGGGACTGTGGAGATGAGCTTCATATGTGGAGGTATGTACATGCATACACATATGTGTTACTGTTTTCAAATGTGGGCAACTTACTGAACTTTATTAAGACGAATGAAATTATGTCTACAAGCCAAAAGGCACCTGCCTCCCCTGAGTATATGAAGATCTTCAGGTTTGAAGCGCATATTTTTAAAGATTTAATAAAAGAATCATGCTATAAGAGGCAGAAAAGTGTGGGTGACACAAATTGCCCTTCCTTAAACACAGCCATGCCAAGCCAAGTAGTCATTTAACGGAGCAAGCTGCTAAGAACTAGAGTAGGAAGCAAATAAAAGAGGAAGGAAGGGGAAAACAGCAAAGGGCCCGGATAGAAAGTTCTGGAATGTCAAGCCCATCATTGCAAGGGGCAGCTTAGTGAGGGAGATTTCCAGGGATGGGAAGTCCTCTAGAAACAGCTTGGCTGGTTTGTTTGTCTCCTTCACATGCTCACTTTTATTTTTAGAATAACTGATATGCTTGTAATCCTAATGTATCTTCCCTCAGGGGATTAAAGTCAGCAGCTTCCTGTTCAAGCCTTTGATTGCATTTAAAAGGAGCTGGTTGTCATGTCTTGTCTGGGTGTAAGTAACCTGGAGTCTTTGCACTTGGGCCTTTCCCCCATCCCTTCTGTCCTTCGGGGGCTTCTCCAGCATGCAGCTAGAGGAGACATTTGACCAAATAAAATAGTTCAGGGCACTTGGCCATGTCCATGGAGCACATGGTAAATAAACCAGTCGTCCCAGCTCTCGACTTTAACCCCATTCTTGGGGGTCTGCTCCCAAGAGCTGCTTCCTAATCCATCAGCCCTCTCTCCAACAATGGCTCCACCCACTGCTCATTTCATACTAAACAGTGCAGAACACTACAACAAAGTGCCACCAACTCAGTAGCTTCAACAGCAGGAAGTCATTCCTGACTCAGAGCTCTGGATGATGACCCCTGGAGTCTGCTGTTGCCAGAGCTCATTTCTCCTGGGAGCTCTGAAAGAGCCTCTTCCATGGATGGCCTCTAGCTTCCAGAGTCTGCTGGACTTGGGCAACTGTCCCCACATGCTCCACCTTATCTCTCTTATGGCTTTTATTTTCTTTGAATGGCTATGTCCAAATCCACCTTTGTACAAGAGCATCGTTCATACTGCATTAGGAACCACCACTCATGAGCCTGTCTTGACTAATCTCATCTTCTTAAGTCTCTATGTGCACATAAGGTCGCATTCTGAGGATGAGCACTTCTACATATGGATCTGGGAACATGTTGAAACCATAACAGAGAAGGAGACTTTTCCAGCCGCTGTGGAGAAAAGTTGAACTCCTATGAAGGGTGGGAAAGATGGGGTCCACTTCTGTTCTGCGTTTTTCTGGAACAGTATTGCCATCTGAGAGTTGGGATGGTTGGAGGCTTCCCAGAATCCAAGGCTGAGCACCACTAACCATGCAATGACAGAGCCATCTCTTGATACACCCTGACCTCCTTCACTTCACACCTGTATCTCCCTAGGTGCCACATGGACAGTCTTTGCCTCAGGAACGAACTCATAAAGCACAGGGATGCTGCACAGAGAGGTGACAAGCCCATCATTCTGTTTCCACCGGAAGTCAGCTGGAAGAATATCCGAAAACCTGATTCTGTTTCTCTCCCTGCCCCCCCCCCAACTCTTTATTCATATTTCTAACCACTGGCCGTTTGTCTTAGGAGAAAGGATAGATTCCTCCATGCCAGGCTCTCTTTAGCCACCATTATGTGTTCCTTGGCAGTCTTCTTGGCAGTCATTTTCAAGTGATCTCTTTTCTCTATCTGGCTTCCCCTAACCAGTCAGAACCTGCCAGTCAGTGCTGTCCAAGCGCACCTGCATCCTGTGAATCCTTTCAGCCGAGTTACTTTTGCTTGCTACTAGGCAAAGCCCAGGGATGTGCCTGGACAGTAAGACAAATGGCCCTGGATGGGCTCCAAGGCCCCAGCAATGCTTCCCAACCCACTCCTGCTTCTGAGCTGTCCCAGTACAGTCCCCAGACTATAATAAGCACAAACCCAGCTCACAGCTTACTCTTCTGAGCACAGCGTCCGCACCCGCTTCACCAAGTTCATGGTATTTTATGGAACCCACAAGGACCCAAAGGGGTGTATGTCTGTATTTCCCTTGCGCCAGAGGACCATGCTGTGTCTGCTAATATTCCCCTTGCTTCGTGCACTTCTGTAGGCATGGAGATCTGTCCAGGCGCTGGAGATCTGACGTTTCTAAACCGAACTCTCTTACCTTTGAATTTGAGACTATTCGATAGGGAAAGGGGACTAACATTGACACTGGGCTGGCAGTGCAAACCGGTAAGATGTTCCCAACCCTCCACATGGATTCCTCCCTAAGGATGCTGCAGCAAAGACCACAGATAGGGTGGTTGGGCACAACAGCAGCACATTCCCTCCCAGCTGTGGAGGCGAAGACTCAAGGTGATGCCAAGGATCTGCCTCCCCGAGGCTGCAGAGGAGGCCCCTGCCTGGTTTCTTCCTACCTTCTCCAGGTGGCCAGTCATCCCAGGTGTCCTTGGCTGTAGCTGTACTCCGCCATGGGCGCTTTTACTTGTTTCTTTCACATTGCTTTTCCTGTCTGCCTTTGCGTCTGCACGCCAGTCTCTCCCTTGGTGAGGGAACATCAGTCCTACTAGATCAGGCCCCATCCTAGTCATATTATCAAAACCTGATTTGACTTCAAAGACCCTGTTTCCATGCAAGGTCACTGCGTCGGTCACTTTTCTGTCGCTGCCATAAAACCAAAGCACCTTGGGAAGGAAAGGATTTTCTTCATCTCCGAGTTGAGGGAAGTGAGGGAAGGCAGGGCAGGAGCTCAAGGTAGGCACCTGGAGGCAGACACTGGAACAGAGACCATGGAGGAACACTGCCTCCAGGCTTGCTTGCCCTGGCTTGCTCAGCTTCCTTTCTGATATGGCCCAGGCCCACCTGTCTAGAGATGGTACTGCCCCCAAGTGGGCTGGGCCCTTTTGACATCAATTAGCAAGCCAGAAAATGTCCCACAGATGTGCCCACAGGCCAAGCTGATGAAAGTAATTTTTAAAACGAAGGTGCGTCAAGTTGACAACCGTGATTAGCCATCACAGTCGCATTCACGGCACCAAGTGCTAAGACATAACTTTGGGAGAGAGAGACACAGCACAACTTACAGCGCTAGTTGTCAATAAAATAATGTCCAAATGCTTCCAAACGATGCATTTAAGTGCTGATGAAATCACACTACGGAGACCTTGGTGTAGTGGGTAGCTGTTTCAGCTTTGACCTGGAAGTACTACCCCCATTGAGGCTTCAGTAACTGTCACGCCTACAAGGCAGGGCCAAGACAGGAGCCCTGAAGACCCGAGATCCGGATGTGCCAGCTCTCTTGGTTCCTGGATCCTGGACGCTGGAGGTAGACGGAGCAGAGTTCTCCAGAGAACACCGCTGGACTGTGCTACACCTTTCCAGGACCCTGTAACCTATCCCTTTACTTGTAAGTTACCCCACAAAATAAACCTCCCTTTTAACTACATGGAGTTGCCTTAATACTACAACCAATACCTTGGCGCCAGGGACCTCAGTGTTATTTGTCTATTGAAACATCAGCATCTACGGAATGGGCCAACCCACCTCCCAGTCTCCTCCTCCCCTCTGTAATATCTGGTCTTGCTTGTGAACGTGTATGAGACTTTCCTACCTCCGAGACACACTTCTTAGTATGCTTTCTTTCTACACGCTGATATCTCTCATTTTGTTGAAATATGCTTCTGTGAAATCTTATCTGATTGCTCCCTTGTTAGCTCATAAATATTTATTGAATATATACTATGTGCCAAGCAAATGAAAGTAAGCAAAAAGCACAAACCCTTCCTTCCAGGTGCTCCTAGTTAGTGACATGTACAGAAAACAATTCTGTTCTAAGAACAAGCTGTAGCTAGAGTGTGGGGGAGGAGCCGCCTCCCTGTGTGTGTGAGGTCTTTCTGCCATACAAGAGATACTGGCGGGCACATCATATTCAGTATGTGCCTCATGCTCACATAAACAAGGCCCCATGGACCCTATTTTGCAGGTAGAAAAACAAAGAACTCAAATTGAAAATCAGAGAGGGTTAGTAATTTGCTCTAAGTCACACAGCCAGCACAAGAAGAAGTAGGATTTGGTTTTACATGTGTCTCACTTCAAAATTTTGACTGTTGGCTTTAAAAACTGTGAATCCCACTGATGACTGCATGGGATTCCTTTAGACCCAACTTTCTAGTAGTGTATATGCCTGAAATTTCCAAACCAAAAATATCCTTCAATGAAGAATGGTAGCTATTATTGACCACTTCCTGTAAGACATGGGTTCAAACAAAGAGGTCTTAATACAAAGCCAAAAGTTGTACACTGAGCCTCTGAATTCTTATTGTTCTTGTTGGATGAACTCAGATCAAGTTTCATACCCCTGTCAGTGTTGACTTCCTAACAATATGAACCCCTGACACACTTACGTGCACAGATTCACATAGGCAAATGTAAAAAGAGGGGGATGATATATTTATTGCAAAAATTCCTACTTATCACAGTGGTTTGTGTATGTGACCTGGGAATAAATATTTATTAAACAAATAAATTAATTTTTAAAATGTTGAAGAACTGCCTGGAATGAATCTTCATGTATATCTATGGTGATATTTTATTTGTACTGAAATGTGATTTTATTTGTATGTTAATAAATAAAGTTGCCTAGGGGTCAGAGTTAATAGCAAGCCATAGCAGAAGCTGGGTGGTGGTGGTGCTCGCCTTTAATCCCAGCACTTGGGAGGCAGAGCTAGGCAGATCTCTGTGTGTTCAAGGATACAGCCAGCATGGAGACACACACCTTTAATCTCAATACCAACCATAGAAGACCTGGAGGTCTGTATAGATGGGCAGTGACGAGGAGATCATGTGGCTGGGTTTACAACCAATGAGAGGGCAAAATAGAAAGTCAATAAAAAGGACAAACACACAGGATGTAGGTCTCTTGCTGAGGAGGACAAGCAGTGGCAGTGAAGGGTAAGGTTTTTAGCTCTTAGCTTTTGCTCTGACCTCTTGGGCTTTTTAACTTTGCAATTGACTCTGTGTTTCTTATTTAACAAGACGGTTACATCTACTTATATCCTTGAAAGTATCAGAACTTACTTGTTTTTATGAATTGTATTATTTCAACCATTACTACTTTATTATCCCATTAACTCTATTATTATCTTATTTAGAAAATCACTATAAATAAATAATAAAAAGTGAAATAAAGTTAAAATTAAATATCCCTTAATCCCATTTGAATGAATAAAATTAATATACGAATGACACAAAGCAATGGTAAGGACACAAAGCTTCTTGACTCTTCCATCATAAGTGGAAATGTAGAAACATAGAAACATGCAAGAAAACAAACAGCGTCTCAAAAACTTTATGAATAGAAAGAGATAAGTGATAGATAGATAGATAGATAGATAGATAGATAGATAGATAGATAGGTAGATAGATGATAGGTAGATAATAGATGATAGACAGGTAGATAAATAAGTAGATGATAGAAAGATAAACAAATAGATAGATAGATAGATAGATAGATAGATAGATAGATAGATAGATAGATAGCTGGATAAATAGATACCTGAATAGATAGATAAATAGATAAGTAGGTAGTTGGATAGATAGATAAGGTAGAGAGATAAGTAGATGATAAATAGATAGATGATAGAAAGATGACAGAGACAGACAAACAGACAGATTTATCCTATGAACCAATAATTCCACTTCTGAGTATTGCCACAGGGAATTACTTCACACAAAACCTATACCCAAATATTCATAACTGTTTCTAATAATTATCCTAGAGTTACTTTTCTCATTGCTGTATAAAAATAGCCGGCAAAGCAATTTAAGGATGAGTTCACTGAGGCTCACTGCTTTGGGGAATATGGTCCAGCAAAAAGGGGAGCTATGGTGTCAGGGATGAAAGGTGGCAGGATCATATTGCACATACAGTAAGGGAGTAAAGGGATATGAGTGTTGGTACTCAGATTTCTAAGTTTTTTCTTTATATCCATGCCAGGCCCCCAGTCTATGGGATGGTACCACCCACATTCAGGGTGGATCTTCAAAGGCATTCCCAGTAGTGTGTCTCATAGGTTATTCTAAATTTAGCCAAACTGACAGTGACAATTAAGAATCACAGCCTACCTTTGTCAACTTGACTTGAAACACATCACTTTCATCTGTAACATTCTACCCATGGTGCCCTAGAAGGGTCATAACCATCTCATAATGCCAAAACACATTCTGTTCTTCTTCAAGGGTCCACTAAGTTCCAGCAGTTCTAACATTGGTCCAAAGACCAATGGCCAAAGTCTCTTCCGAGACTCAGGGTACTCTCTGATCTTTTAACTGTGAGCCTCTATAAAGTCAAGAAGCAGATTACATACTTCGATTATTCAGTAGCACAGAGTAGAATTTCCCATTTGAAAGGGGCCAAGTAGGAGTGGAACAGGAAATTTTGCACCGAAGCAAGCCCCAAACTCTGCAGGAAAAACATCAATTTCTTCAGCTCCATGTGTGACTTCTGGAGGTGATGGTGGAGTCATCTGGGATCTAGTAGCTTTGGACAGTCCTACCCCTTTAGTTCTGACACCTGCAGCACAGTAGGCTTGTTCTTAGGCTGCCTCCATTCGGTATCTTTCCTGCAGAGAGTTTGATGTTGCCACACATGACTTACCTCAGTGGCTTTCTGCGCCCTTGGGGAAAACCTCACGACCTCGAAGTTCTTTCATTTTTCATTCCCAGCACCAAGTGAACCATGCTGCCATCATCTACAACCAGCTGAAAATGTTGTCCAATCCCCATTTACCACCTCTGAAGAGGACTTTGTGTGCATCGGTTGGAAAACACTTCCTTGGGTGGCTGTTTTGATCAGGGAACCCCTTCGATGACATTCTGTTTCCAGGTCATCTCAAACAAATTTGCAGTTTCACAAGTTGGAACATTTGAGAGGTGGAGTCTTGTCTGGATCCTCTCCTTACTGTCCCAGCTAAAGCACTAATCCAGGAGGCACTTGAAGCTGATTTCTCTGTGCTGGCCTGGTCTGTGTAGTTAACTTACTCATGCTCCTTTCCCTACCCAACAGCACACTTCCCACATCATTCTGCTTCCTACCACTGAGAACGAAGAGCTGCAGTCTGCGCCCATACCCCAGCCTGGATGTTATGCAGTACTGGAATATCCTTTACCAAGCAGTTCAGCCCATCGCTATTGAATTCAGCTTCACTCTGATTTTTAGGAGATAAACAGAGTGTAATCAGAGAATTGGCTCTACCCAGTTCCAGACAGAATCCTTGTTCACTTCTGAAACCCAGGAGCATGTTTGAGGTTGTCTGCTCCTCTATCAGCATTCTAGTCGTCCACACTCCCACCAGAATCAACCATACTCTTGCTTACAGCACTTTTGGGCTTCTCTAGCCCACGTGTCCAAATGTTTCCACATTCTTCCCATAGACCAGTTCTAATGACCTGAAAATCACACAGTAAGGAAGCCACACAACAGCCCCATTCTTGGCACTGGTTTTCTACATTAGTTTCTTCTCTACTTGTGACGAAATACTTGACAATGGTAACTTAGAAAAGGCAAGATGTATTTGCTAATCCACTTGAGAGTATCCAGCCCATCGTGGTAGAAATACCTGACAGCAGAGTGTGAGGTAGCTGGACCACACTGCATATGTAATAATCAGGAGGTGGGAAAGACTGCTGCTCTCCCTTCTTCCCTTTTTATTCAGGCCACAAACCCAGTCCATGCGATGATGCTATTCACATTCAGGGTGGGTCTTCCTTCCTCAGTTAACGGCAAACACCCTCACAGATATACTCAGAACTCCATCGCTCTAGCAATCTCAATGAAGTTAATTTGACTTGGAGATGAACTCTCGCATATCCCAAACTGGAAATTCAATGGAAAGAATTTAGTTCCTTCAATGGAAGAATAGATACATAAACCCTTGTACATTCCTGAAATAGAATACCACATGGTAATGAAAGTAAATGCTATCTTAATATGTTCAGTGAATATTACAGATCCCAAAGGGATCATCATATGAGTCAGTATGGAAAAACCAAATACCATGTGATTCCATTGATAAGATATTCTCAAAAATACAAAACTATAGTGGTAAAGAACAGACTCATGGGTGTCAGAGCTCAAAGGGAGAGGGGGTGAAGACAAAAGCTACTTTTGTTTTGTTGCAGTAATAGAACTGGTCAGAATCCACATGTTGGTGGTTACACAACCTTAAATACATATTAAAATGTATGGAAATGTATACACCCAAAAATCTATTTAATGTATGTTATTTTAAATGAAATATTAGGGAAAATCACTGAGCATACACATGGCTTTTACTAGTAGCTAGCTGTTAATTGCTGCTAGGATTAAGGAGGGCAAGAAAACTATAGCAACCTGGGGCTGGGTGAAGGAATAAACAACTGAGCATATCTCTACACATCTGTAGTCACCTCTGTGTCCTAAAATGATAGGCAAAAGCCTTGCTGGTGATGATGTTCAACATGTTGATTCAATAAAAATGGAAACTACATTGTTCTCAGAATGGAATTTTCATTTTCTCAAATGTAGATTCATATGTGTGTATTGGAGATGTTGCTGATTGATCTTTCAGCCTCTAAAGCTAGAATTCCAAGAGAAAACTCATAACCGAAGATCCTTTGATCAGGAACTATGTCACAGTACCAACCCAGTGTGACCAGTGTCACAGATCCAAGAGAGAGGAGGCCATCAGATAACAAGAGCTCTAGTTCAAAGGCAAGGGACCTGGGCTATCCGAATCATGAAGGCGTATGTCATCCGAACACAGAAGTGAAGTCTACAGGAGCTTGCAAGGCAAGAGGGTTTCCCTGGGGGAACATGTGGAGACAAGGATACAAAGCCAAGACCAGGATCAACCCTAGAGAAACCCTTTGCTACGTTTCCCAACCACCTACTTTTCTCTCACCAGCCTGAAAATGAGATTTTTTTTAAAAAGAGAAATTTGCTGCCAGACTGGCTTGCAAGTGCACAGTGAGATTTTTTTTATTAGCCAAGTGATTAATATTAATATGATAATTCATAGTAGGATACAATTCATTTCTTGACAACACCACTGACAAGGCATTGCTCAGTTACTCAGCAACCCAGACAAATGTGATGTTCTTATCTCTGTCTCGTGATTTCTGTAATAGCACAATAATGAAGTATTATTTAGCTTAACATAATCACTGGAGTTTCTCTCTGGTCTTGGAAGGAAAAGACACACAAGCTAGAATCCTTTTTAAATGTATAATCAGTTTCTCATTCATGGCATTATATAAATAAAAAGTGAATTAATTTAAAGGACAAGTTATCCAGTATATATCTTCATTATGTGCTAAGATTAGTGGTTCTATGGAAACCTGTCAGCCAAGACCATTTTGTTATTATAGAGACGGTAAGAATCTAGCCTAGATCTATACACAATAACCACTTAAATAAGATTAGAGCTAAAATGCATTATGAAATTTTATGTTTCATAAGACAGCAAAACTCAGTTAAGTGGGAGAAGAAAATAAAAATAAGTAACATTTAATGGGACACAAATACTAAGAGGAGACTTTTCATTGACTCAAATGAGGTCTCTGTTTCAAATCCACCATCTGGCATTTTGCATTTGTCTGTCTGCAACATAATTTCTAAAGGAGATGACTGATTTTAAACCAAATTCAATACCCACTCTAACAAAGAGTAATAAGATACAACTTAAGTCCCTTCTGCAGCTCCGTGCTTTTCATGCAACAGCTGAAGAGCCCTGTAAAACAATCTTATAAAGAAACTGTAGCCGCTTGTTTGGAAAATAAGCGCTCAATATTAACAAAAGCATGTGTGTGAAAATGGACGGGACCATGGCTTTTTGTGCAAACTGGTTTATGCTTGGACTTGTGTACTATGCTCTCATGTGGGACAAATACAGTATTTCGGCAGACCTTCTGTGTGATTGAGGGTAAATCCGCTGAGCTAAAAGACATGGCAATTTGACTGTTTACCAGAAGAATGAAAAAAAAAAGTGGATTTAAGCTGTGGAAATTGAGTCCTGAAAATTTAGTGACTTCCCTAGAACTACTGTTCTAGTGCTGTTGGGAAAACTAGTTGTTTTTTTGTATGTTTGTTTGTTTGTTTTTTACAAGCTGAAAATGTGAGCTGCATATATTGAAAAATTCAAGACTCAGAAAGATCAATTAATGAGAGTATGATTGATTAATCTACATTAACAACAATAAAGCTATTGGTTAAATGAAAAAAAAAACTTTGGGTCCTTAACCAAGCTATCAAGTAAAATCATTATGCAGGAAGTCACTGCATAATGATTTATTTTATTAAGATGAGACTTTGTGTCATTCAGTAGGGTTCTCTGGAAGATATAAATGTTTTCATTCAGGCTGGGGGTGGGATGTACTAGCAAAAGAAATAGACACACATCAAATATATCCTCAAAACGTATAAATTTCAAGGATTGTAAGATACAAGTTTCAGAGCCTGGGGTATCAAGACATGGGAAATATTAAACTGAGATAAAGAAAAGTGTCTATTGTTGGACTATAAGCTGAGTGCGGTATTGATGGTCAACGATTTCCGCTAAATTTTCTGAGGTGGTTTAAAAGTGTGAAAATGTATCATAACGTAGCATTTGGTCTTTAAAACTGAGTCCTAGATTTAATGTTGTATATGCAGTCAATGCAACATATCTTAACTAAATAAAACACTCAATGAACAGCTGGATTTATTGGGTATGATCGAAGCCAACTGCAAAGGCAAAACTTTGGTCGGTGGTCCCCATGCAATGGAGTGTGACCCACCAACAACCAGGAAGTGGGAACAAGAAGAAAAGTGAGGCCCGGTTGCACCAAACTATCCATGAGTGGCTTCAAAATGCTCTAAATGTATAAAAATGTAATTAACCCTAGAATACAAAAATGGAAACAGAAGGCTGATACTCTTTTTTTTAGAGATAGCAGTAAATTCATACATTTATTTTCTAGAATGGGTTATGGCAGAGATGGCGGAAATGCAGTCTGTCGCTCAGTTTAGCCCATCCTTGGCCATCTTATCTCAAGTCTGCATTCCCAGGCGGCCTCTGGTTTCCGATCTCATGACAGTTTGAGCCGTTCCGGTTTGCAGTAACTATTACAGCATCCTATTTATTAACTGCTCTCGGGCTTAGGTGCCTGAGACTCATTTAACAGCACTACAGGGTAAGAAAGATTATATTTACACAGACAAATAAGGACTTCAAGGTCTGGATTGTCAAGGTAACAACACAGGCACCCCCCAGAATGCAGCAGCCAGTCTCCAGAGCCTAAGACCTCCACCTGAAATTTCTCCCTATTTAGTTCTCTTTTTGCAAAAACTATTATGCCATGTATGTAATATTTTTCCATTTAAATCATAATAAAATTTTAATTTACTTTGTCTTTGTTCTCTTTAATGTTGGACAAACCACAGACATTTCAAAAAGGACCCCTGCATGGACAAGCAGCCCTCAGGCAAAGGAGAAATGTATTCTCCTATGAGAATATAGGGGAACTTCCTGCTCATAAGTACGGTGCTGGAGGAGGAAGTGCACCGGGGAATACATAATGTTCTCCTAAGCACTGCTGGACTGTTTTCTGAGGAGCAAATACCTTCCAGGGATATTGAAAATCCTGTGGGGCTGAAGGGCCAGAAGAGCAAAGAGGGGGGAGGCAGAGCTTGAAAGAGCCTTTGGAACAAGCCTCTTCTCTTCAATAAAATCAACAGGACATAAATTGGGTCTTTGGATCAAACTTCAAAATGGAGCATTCAGCAATGTCTCTGATCTTTGTAACATGTTTTAGTTTTCAGCTGTCACTCTGGGTTCAGCTGCTGAGGTCTCCAAATGCGATTGGTTCTTTGCCAGAAGATAATCGTGCAGGTCCATTCTTAGCTCCTTTCTAAGTGAGCTTTGTATTCACAGAGGGGCATGCTGCTTCTAAATAAAAACCTTCATTTTGTTGCATTATTTAGCCTGTGGTCATTTTTTTTTTTGAGTTTCAAAAGTTCTTTTCCTAGAAAAAGCCCCTGAGCACCTGTTATGGCTGTGTGTGGTTCTGCCCTGAGTGTTTTCTGCTTTAGACCATGATGGGACCTTGGAAGCCCCCAGACCAGCCTGTGATCTGTAACAACACTCCCCACTTCCCTTGATGTCCTATGGAAACATCTCTAATCAACTTCTAAGGATGGGCTTGATGTAGCCTCGGAGTTAAGGAACATGTCATTTTACCCGATTTAAACAGGTCTCCCATAAAGGCCAATACTGTAACATGCTCTTCAAAGGTTTACTGACCTTAGTGACCTTGGGTTGGCTATTTGCTGTAGGAGGTAATTATCTTCTGGATAGAGTGTAACAGTGACACGATTAAAGGAATGATGGAAAAGTATTTATTTTACAAGCCAGGTTCAAACTCTGGGAGCAGAAGCTTTGTTTCCGTTTGGAGGACAAGTTTTATAAGGTGTAACCCCTCCCAGGAAGGATAAAACCATTTTTAGTCAATAATAATCTAATGTGAGCTAATTGAGGCTAATGAATAAGAGTGGACACAGGAAAGAAAAAGACGATGGCTCGTTCATAAAGTCTCATCCCAGTAGAAGTGGGGAGTAGGCTGGGATCTCTTGGATTTAAGTGGTACCAAGGATAGGAAATGGTGAGAGACCCCTCAGATGGAGAATAGAGACCTATCAATAAAGAGAAAGGAGGCGACTTTTCAAGTTTACATCACTCCTGAACAATACCATTAGCCTCGATTCCTTAACCATCAGGAAGCTTCCGTAAGGCTACAGTGCCAATCATTGTAACTGCAGAGTTTGGAAGGGACTAAAGAACACAGGCTATCATCTGTGTGCTATTTTGAAAATTCTTGAACACCTAGCAACACAATTTATAAACCTAAGTCACAAAGGCCATCAAAAAGTCCTGCTAGCCTATTCCATACTAGGCTGGAGATTCTTTCTAAGCAAGGGGGTGAATGGGAACAGAAAACACCAATGTTTAGCAGAATTAAAGTTGTATAGACCTTTATCATCTTATCTGCCCCATGGGGGAAACCTTACAGAATTCAAAGACATACAGAAGAATTGCTAGTGATATCTTCTTTCTCAGAAATCCATCGTTCACCTCCAGTTCTACTTTCTCTGGAATGGAGTTCCTCAGTCAAGGATAATGAACGCCATTAAAGAAGGATTTCAAAGTCCAGCACATCCAGGGGACAAAGACTCTAAAGAATCATTTGTTGATGGTGTAGTTTCTAGTTCATTTTTTCCCACATTTCCTCCTACTCCACTCTGCCACTTTAGAGTAGTTATCAAAAGCAGAGTTCGCAGGATTCAAGCATGGCCAAAGCAAACAGACCAAAAATTTGGGAAATGATTTATCTTAATCCAAGGGTAGTAATCCAATTTATTTGACTGGAATGCTTCACATTTCATCGGCTCACCCGGCGGTGTTTGGGTTTGGCAAACCATGTCTAGGGAGAGCGACCCCTGCAGTGTCAGCCACTTGTGAACAGAATGATTTTAGTATTAAAAATACACATGTTCTTCCACCTCTTCATGTTTCTGCTGGTGACCACAGTTGGGGATCAGAGGTTTGGGCCACCTGGGAGAGTTTTCTTTCTCGGTGACATTCTGCAGACAGAGTCTGATCAGCCTCTCACACTACAGTCACCAATGGCAATAGTGTGAGGGGTGGAGATTAATTGGTGCACATCTACCTTGATGAGTGCAAAAATCCCAGGACAGTGTACATACAACCTACATTTCATGAAGAGATTGTATTTGAGTTGAAGCAAAGACTTACTGGTAAACATTCTTGGCATGAAGACAGATTTAATCTCTTCTTCTCTCTCTGCACAATATAGAAGGAATGCAGATGATATCCAAGATTTTATGGAATCATTAACATGTGCTCTTATTTAAGGCTACTTTTATGGCTTTAAAAAGTAGCATCATAAATAAAGTCACCTTAGGAGCTGAGGATACAGCTTAGGTTGTAGAACGCTTGCATAGCATGCATAAGGTCTGTCTTAGTTAGGGTTTCTATTGCTATGAAGAGACACCATGACCATAGCAACTCTTATAAAGAAAAACATTTAATTGAGGTGGCTTGCTTACAGTTTCAGAGGTTCAGTCCATTGTCATCATGGCTGGGACTATGGCAGCGTGCAGGCAGACATGGTGCTGGCTACATTTTGATCAGAAGGCAGCAGGAAGGACTGTGACACTGAGTGAAGCTTAAGCAAAAGAGATCTCAAAGCCTGTCCCGACAGTGACACACTTCCTTCAGCAAGGTCACATCTTCTTCAGCAGGGTCACACCTCCCAATAGTGCCACTCCTTATGAGCTTATGGTGGCCAATTACATTCAAACTACCACAAGGTCTAAGTGTGACTCCAGCACCTCATAAAATTGGAGTTGAAGACACAACACACACCTGTAGCCTTGGCACTCCAAAGACAGGAGCAGGAGGGTTAGAAGTTGAAGGTGTGGGGCTGGTGAGATGACTCAGGAGTAAAGAACAGGTACCACTCTTCCAGAGAACCCCAGTTTGACTGCCAGCACCCCCATCAAGTGCCTTACCAACTGCCTCTAACTCCAATTCCAAAGGATCCAAAATCCTCTTCTATTTCTGTACTCACATGCATATACCCACATGAAGACATATATGCATACTCATAATTAAAAATAATAAAAATAAATCCACATTGAAAAAGAAGTTGAAGGTCATCTTTGGCCACATACTGAGTTCTAGACCAGCCTGGGCCACATAAACCATATCTCAAAAAAAAGAAATATGTGTTTATGTAATTATTATAATTAATATAATTATATACAATTATATTGTAATACATATATATATAATAGCATCACTTGGGGCAAAAAATAGAGTTCTAATTAAGGAATCTACTAATCTGGATTCCATTCCTAATTATATATGATTTCTATGATTAGACCCTCACATCCTCAATCTCTAGCTGTGAAATAAAGATTCCTAAAGTCTTTATAATAACACTTCCAGGGTTAAAGTAACTTTAATGTCATACTCCCAGATTTTTGTTACTGTGATGATCAGGAAATCATTCTCCATTCTGTATAAATTTTTACCTATGGAAGTCACAGGCAGATTCAGACGTGAGCCAGCCTGTTGTGGCCTGAACAATGGTGCCGGGGTAGCAGTGAATTGATTTGCCGTGGCTGTTTGCTCTCTATTCACCAACACTTCAGCCCATTGGCCAAACCAGTTCATTTCCTGTTTCAGTCAATAAAGTTTTATTGGAACACAGCCATGCTCATTCTTTATGGATTATCTGTGGCTACATTCCCGCAACAGTAAAGTTGTGTGGTTGCGACAGAGACCGTAAGGCCTGCAAAGCCAAAAATATTTACCATCTGGTCCTTTGCAGAAAAACTTTGCTGGCCCTGTTCCGTAACTTTGAAGTTTATGTTCCCAGGCTTTCTACTGCGGTGCATGCTGTCTTTTCTTCTTTTTCCTTGGACCTGAGACTCTTCATCAGACCCACTCTGTGAACTCACTGTATCCCTAAGTCTTCCTAGCACGGTCTTCTTGTCTTCTTCCCTCTCAAGTCAGGCCTTTTGGGTTCATATAATCCTTTTCCCACCTAGACTAATTTGCCAACTTAACACGGGCCAATATTCCTCTTTCATAAAGCTCTTAAAACCTTTTGGGAAATCGGCTCTGATAAAGTGTTTCCAACAATAACTAGTCTCCACTCAGCCTGTGTTTCATTGTTTTGAGTTCTTGGGGCATTTGGAGTAATAGATTGAAAGGTATTCAGGATGACAGACCAAGTCTTTTGCTTGTTACATTATGCATCCAGAACAGCATAAAGTCACCAGTGTTTACAATACTGGAAAAGTTAGTTTCCATTTGTGCTGTGGACAATACTTCACTGCTTAGCTTACTGTCCCGGCCAAATTTGGCCTATATAAAAACATTTCCTTTTTTTTTTTTTTTTGAGACAAGGTCACACTGTATTTCTCTCCCTCCTCTCTTCTTCTCTCTCCTCAAACACAGTCATAACAAATGATTATATTTCACATCTCAAAAATTCGCTCTGTTTCCTTTCTACAACCTAACAGAATAATGGCTGTATTGAGGCCTATTGTTCCCAGTTGATGAATTAAAATGATCAAGTCTGCAGTCTTTATGAGGGAATTTAGTGATTTCTACTTCTACATGCAGCTTCATAATAAAACATGACTCACAGCAGATTAAAACTTGAGAAAAGAAGACAAACAACGTTTGCTTAAAACCACTGGATCTCAACCTTCCTAAGGCTGTGACCCTTTAATACAGTTCCTCGTGTTGGGGTGATCACCAGCCATAATATTATTTTGTTGATACTTCATGACTGCAACTTCACTACTGTTATGAATCATAATGTAAATATCTGATACACAGGATATCTGATATGGAAGCCCACAGGGGTCATGACCCACAAGTTGAGAGCCACTGGCTTAAAACATTCTGCAACACTAATAAAGCAGGGAAAGCCATCTGTGCCCACACTGTTCATCCTTTGGCAACAGACTGTACAGAAGAAACAAGTCACCTCCCCAACTGTTGGTGGATTTCTGTCCCTCTGTAATTAGCTATAGATTGGGAGATAATACTTGAAACCTCACAGGTCACAGGCACACACACGCCATTTATTCACTGTATTGGAACTGGGTTCAACCATGGACATTTGATTCAAAGCAACATTCTCTTTGGGAGCATAACTGATCTAGATAGGAACTGATCCCGTAACTGTGGCCACTCTACATGAAGAAGTCATGCAGATGCAGTCACTGATCAGAGTCCTGCATTCAATGACCAAGGATAAGTAAGACCTTAGCTGCTACATTTGCCTTCCTCTTACCAAAGTTCTGAAAGGTAAAGAAGGGTGGCAGCCATTCTCCAGCACATGCAGTTCACACAAGGAACGCTGGTCGAGTTGCAGAGTAAGTGGAGATAGAGAAAGGGGGGATGGCTGCTACAGCAGTAACAAACACCCCAGGTTCCTCTGTGTATGAGATGGTTTCACTGTACATTAGCCATCAGAGAAATCCCCATTCAGGCTTGTGTCAGCAGCAATTTGAATCAATCCTTATGTAGGTTTCTCCTGTCCGGTTGGCAAATAATAACTCAGTGTCCAAATGCCATGGGAAGCTCATTAGATTTGAGGTTTTATTTTTTTTTCTTTGATCCAAGTTCTGCCATTTATGAGTCTCAAAAAGAATCTTCAAAATGTTTAGCTAACCCTTTTTGATGACCAGGAAAGTCTCGGCTTTTGTGCGTGGGAGTTGCATACAATTCTTTCATTTGCATCCTGTGCCAGGGACCATGGGAAGTGCTGAGACTGTGGGAAACAGTACATGCTGAAGTTCAACTTCACAGCTGGTTGTCGAGAAGGAGAATCAACAATCACAATCAATAGGAACGTGTGCAAGGTGCTGTGGGGCACAGAGAGCAGAATCCATTTCCACAGCTATGTCTCAGAGAGCTGCACGTGGAAAGGCAGTTGGGAGTTTAATGGGAAGAGAACACACCAAGAAAGGTGTTCCTGTGCACAGGGACAATGTGTGCACGGGCTGCTAAATACGAGACTGTAGCCGAGGTAGGACCAGCAAGGGGAGGTGGCTTGTGAGCTAAGTGAGTGAGAAGATTAGAAGCTACACCAGCTTCAGGTAGATCGAATCAAAAGAAAACGAAACTCCTTGTGCTCTTCCAAAGAGGTTTTTAAGTTATTCCACCCGACAACAGAGGTCCTTCATCAAGGATATGAACACATTTACACCTTAACAATATTTTTTCAGATAAGTGAGGATTATAACAGGTGGGTAGGAAGCCTGGAACCCGAATCTAGTGAGAACGTGGATGAAGACAGACAGAGTGACTGACTCCAAAACCTGGGGGCCGAAGGAAGAGACAGACCAAAGAAGTATTTCCGTCATGAGATCAACTGGATTGGGCAGGCGGCAGAGGGTGGAAAGGGAGGCAACCCGTGAAGGTGAGCAGGATGTGACGTCCAGCCTGGCTCTTGATGAGTCATGTTGGACTAAAAGTGAACAAGGAGGAGGAAGGGGCAAAGCATGAGCTGGCTTGAGAGGAGGGAGGGAGGGACCACTTTGAACTGCCCTTTTAGAGATGATAGGAAAACACTGAAAAACATAGACCGTTAACCAGGAAGCAGGGAAGAGGAGGCGCATGTCTGGGAGTTAACACCATTCGGTGGAGCTGGAGTCTATCGGCATGAACGAGAGCCTCAATGAGTGTATCTTGTGAAAGAACAGAATGCCAAGCCAAAGTCACACAAATCCAGGAAGATTACTAAAAGTGAAGAACAAGGGAAAAGGAGAGAGCAGGAGGGAGAAAGAGAGTGATAGAGACAGATTTAAAATGATGTTATCATCACCAAACTATAAATGGTACCTGTGGCTTAAACGGGACAGCTACTGCGAAGAAAAACTTGAGAATGGGTGTCTCACCCCCCAAATTCAGAGTGTATGGTTGCATGGGAAGAGTATTTAGGAGTAGACAGGGTAAAAACCAAATTTCCGTGAACCAAAAAGGGCAGGAAACTTAGGGGATTTGAGACAAACATCCTGAATGCCCCAATGACTTTGTGGAAACATGTTTTGAACAAGGAAATCAAGTACCAAAAACATTACTAAAAGGTACAGCAATAGGAAGTGAGCAAAAACAAAGGGACCACTTTACATCATGAACTGGAGATGGAGTTCAGTAGGCTAGTTGTCCATGTATTATGTGGCCTTTGCAAAACTTCATGAGTATGTGACATACCATACAAGAACTCAAATTTGGTTAATGTTTAGCTGTTAATTACCAACTTGAAAAAGTTAGGGTTTTAGTTTTTGTGGGTTTTGGTGGCTGTTTGATCTTTGTTTTTGTTTTGAGGCAGGGTCTTTCGTAGACCAAGCTGGTTTTTAACTCTCTATGTAGCCAAGGATGAACTTGAATTTTGACCCTTCTGCTTCCATCTCATGAGTGATGGGATTTTAAGTGCGTACCACCACACTCTGTTTATGCAATGCTGAGGGTAGAACCTGGATTTGTAATGTATGCTAGGCTGCCACTCTACTGATTTGAGTTCTATCTTTAGCCTGAAATTTTTAATAATTTCAAACAAAGCATCCACATTTCTATTTTGTATGGAGGCTCACAGAATGCATATTCAGTCCTGCCTGGTCCTTTGTGTCTCCTACTTGACATAACATAAAATTCACTGGTGTGTAAGATATGTGGTTTGCTCTCTTAAACTGGATTCCTGGAGCTTGGCCTGGTGCTTGGCTGTGGATTTCTGCATCTGCTCCCATCAGTTACTGGATGAAGCCTCTATGATGACAGTTAGTAGGGTATTCACTAACCCAATTACTGGGGTAAGCCAGTTCAGGCAGACTCTCCATTATTGCTAGTAGTCCAAGCTGGGGTCATCCTTGTGGATTCCTGGGGACTTCCTTAGCACCCGGTTTCTTGCTATCCCCATCATGTCTCGCTCTACCATGGTATCTCTTTCTTTGCTCTCCCACTCCGTCCCTATTCTAGTTTGACCATCCCATTTCCTTATGTTCTCATCTCCCATCCCCTACCTTCCACTGCCCCCGCTCATCACCAGTTTACTCATGGAGACCTCATCTATTTCCCCTTCCCAGGGTGATCCATACATCCCTCTTAGGGTCCTCCTCGTTAACTAGCTTCTCTGGAGCTGTGGGTTGCAGTCTGGTTATCCTTTGCTTTACATCTAGTCTCTACTTATGAGTGAGCACATACTATGTTTGTCTTTCTGAGTCTGGGTTACCTCACTCGGAGGATCATATTTTCTAGTTCCATCCATTTGCCTGCAAATTTCATGACGTCATTGTTTTTTACTGCTGAGTAGTGCTCCATTGTGTATATGTACCACATTTTCTTTATCCATTCTTTGGTTGAGGGGCATCTAGGTTGCTTCCAGGTTCTGGCTATTACAAATAATGCTGCTATGAACATAGTTGAGCTTGTGTCCTTGTGGTATGATTGAGCACTCCTTGGGTATATGTCCAAGAGCGGTATAGCTGGGTCTTGAGGAAAATTGATTCCCAATTTTCTGAGAAACCACCATATTGATTTCCAAAGTGGCTGTACCAGTTTGCACTCCCACCAACAGTGGAGGAGTGTTCCCCTTGCTCCGCATCCTCTCCAACATAAGCTATTATCAGTGTTTTTGATCTTAGCCATTCTGACAGGTATAAGATGGTATCTCAGAGTCCTTTTGATTTGCATTTTCCCTATGACTAAAGATGTTGAACAATTCCTTAAATGTCTTTTGGGCATTTGAGATTCTTCTGTTGAGAATTCTCTGTTTAGCTTTATAGCCCATTTTTTTTAATTGGATTGTTCAGTATTTTGATGTCTAGTTTCTTGAATGAGCAAGGGGCATCAAGATCATGATGGGGAAACCTACAGAGACAACCAAATCAAACTAGTGGGAACTCATGAACTTTGGACCAACAGCTATGGAGCCTCCATGGGACTGGACTAGGCCTTCAGAATAAGCGAGACAGTTGTGTAGCTTGATCTACTTGAGGGGCCTCCTGGCAGTGAGATCAGGATCCATCCCTGGTGTATGAGGGGGCTTTATGGAGTCCATTCTCTCTGATGGGACACCTTGCACAGCCTCCATGCAGGGGGAGGGGCTTGGACCTGCCTCTACTAAATGGACCAGACTCTGCTGACTCCCCATGGGAGGCCTTACCCTGTTGGAGGAGGGAATGGGGGATGGGTTGGGTGGGGGAAGCTTGGAGGGGCAGGAGAAAGAAGAGAAGGGAATCTATGGTTGGTATCTAAAATGAATAAAAAATTCCTTAACAAAAAATAAAAGATATATGGTTTGCTATGACTTGGTTATGAATATGTCCAATAATGAACTTATTGGTTCATTGGTTCAAACAATGGTTTTGTTGTTGTTGTTGTTATCATAAAAATACACAGCCTCAGTTTCTCTATTAACTTTAATAGCAACATAATAATGGCTAGCATGCCTTAACTAATTTTTGTGTTCAAAACATTATTCTTATCCAGCCACAGTGACACATGCTTTTAATCCCAGCACTTGGAAAGCAAAGACAGGTGGACCTTTGTGAGTTTAAGACCAGCTTTCTCTACACAGTGAGTTCCTGGCAAACCAGGACTACATAGCAGGCCATGGAGGGTGAGAGGAGATTTTTAAGGTAAATTTTAAAAAGCCGTTGTTCTGTATATTTTGTACTCGTAAATTCCTCCGTTGTTTCCGGCCATCACGAGAGCACTGGTATCAACTACAATGCAGACATTACATTAAGATTGTAGCGATTGTTATTGTTATGCTCATGGAACTTCTCCTGAATGAGTCAATGGGAGCAGATCACAGTTGAGCAATGGACAAAAGGACACCCAGTTGGTAAGGTGTGAAGACAGGGTTCAAACTCAGGCATCCAGTTCCAGAATTTGGGCATTTAATCAAGCTCACCTATTTTCTTTATGCTCTGGACTGTGGTCTTAGAGCTTTCTCTCCTGTTGTCTCTATCTGTAATGCTACGGAAGGATTGCACCTTGTTCCATAACAGACATCAAGGCATTCTGTGTGTGGGGTCAGGACCCATGAGCGCAGTGAGTTCTCAGAATCATGGCACACAGCCCTTCCATTTGGGGACTACTGGGGCATAGAAAGGGAATTGTCCTCACCCCATGGTCTGCTGTGCCTTTTCTCTCCGCTTTTTTCCTACTCACATATTTACTTGTCCTTGGAACTTTTCGTTCTGTTCCAGAAGGCCTGAGGTTTGGATTTAGCCCATCCCCTGCATGTCTGATGAAACATTTGCTACCAGTTCATGGAGAGTACTACAACTATCTCTCTCCTGGCTCTCCCATTCCCTCTGTGGGCTCAAGTAAGGGAGTGGCCCAGTGAGCTTTGGAGGAGATCGGCTAACGGGACCTAGCAAATCTTTTTGACTGAAAGTTAGCGCTGCTGTGAAGGAACAGAGGTGAAAGAATGACTTAATTCTTTTCCTATCGCTGACTTCTCTAAGTTAAATGATAATATTTTAGTGATACAAATTCATTATTATGACGCTATACTATCTGCTCATCACAATGTCAGTCAAAAGAACACGGAGATTTCTAGAGCCATTGGTCATTCATTTTTGTCACTGAAGGTCATGAGTGGCAAGTTATGACTTGCATCTCCTCATCTTCTGTTGGATTCCAATGTGTGTTTCAAAGTTCGAAGCAACACTTCAACACTTAACATAACTTACTTACACTGTCATAAAAGAACCCAAGATCTTGCTGTGGAAAAAAAAAAAAGAGGCAATAGTTTCAAGCGTTGTGGGAAAGGTAAGGAACCAAGATGTATTGGACTTGACAAAGTGTTAGGTAAACAAAGCCGTGAGTATTAAAGTTTAGGCTCTAGTGATTAGTGGGGAAGTATAGGATAATGAGCACAGAGGGGTGTCGCTCAAGGTACTTTAGACTCCGACTGTGTTTATTATCCAGTATCAGTATGGAGATATATGCCTGACTACTTTTATGGTGCCATTTAGAACTTTAAAATAAGCTCTTATGCTCAGAAAGAGGTTACTAAATTACTCACCCTGTAAGCTTTTCCTTGATTAGCATAATTCCGCCCATTACACGCCTTATCAAGAGCGTGTTTTCATTGTTGGGCCCGAGTTCTGAAGAGACATTCCGGGATACATTGCTGTGGCATCATCGTGTCAATCCTGAAATAGCACCTTTCGCTGACTTTGAAATTAAATACCCCCGTATCATTTGCAGAGAAAACTTTTCCAGGTACCCCCTTCCCCAGATGATGAGCCCAGGGAGTGATGTAACTGCTTCCCCACTGGCTTGCTACCAAATAGTTTTCTTTTCTTTTTTTTTTTAAAAAAACTTTGATTTCAACTTTTCAATTTTTCAATGGAGAGTGTGGAAGGACTCACGGTAAGAGCCCAGATTGGAATTCAGGGTCCACGGTTAAAAAACAAACAAACAACAAACAAACAAAAAGACGGCTTCTAGACTAAACGTGAGCTTAGCTTTAAGTGGACCTACTAGAGCAGAGAGGACAGACCACAGCGGTTGCTCCTTGTAACACTGAAGAAACCTCCTCCTCCAGACTTCCGGTGTCTGGGTTCAATCTGCATCCTTCGCCCAGGCCAGGAAGTTCCTGAGCGTACACTAGATGGCAGCATCGTACACTGGCCACCTTGGAGGAGCCAGGCCCAGCAGCTGGAGCCCACAGGGCCATCCACCAGGTGCCTTTCCCTAAGGGTCCCAGCACAAGTGTCATGGCAATTCGATTTTATATAACACTGTGGGTCACAGTGGAAAATTCCCCTAGGATGGCAGGCGTCTTCTGTGTGGCTCGCTGTTTTTCCCCCCACACAGAGAGAAAGGGGTTTCCTTTGAACTGCTCTGGTCCTCTCTCATCTCCCTCATCCTCTGTGGTTTTGCAAGGGGAGTGAGGACTGCATATTTACTCTAGGCGCAGGGGAAAAGGTTCTTTGAGATGAGTTCGCACAATCCGCACACTGTGTCCTCCAGTGCCAATTGCTCTTCTTGCAGAACTGAATAGTTCGTGTAAAAATGCCTCCCAGTGGCATCCTGGCTCCACATCCCCACAAAGGAAAGCCGATTGAGTAGTACATGCATCCAAAGAGGGAGCATACTTTGCAAGTTCAAGGGCCCAACAAGGGAAATCTGTAGCATTTGAGATCTGAATAGTAGCTCAGAATTCACCAAAGTTGGTTAATGCCGTTCGGCAGAAAAGGAAACCCAGACATCTAGCCTTGACTAAGGCCACACAGCTTGTTAGAAAGCAAGCCGGGACTGAGAAAGGGGTTGCCCTGCAGGCTCCTTCCTCTGCTCCATGTGTGATTTATAGAAAGTCGTAAATCTGCAACACAAGAAGGCTCTGAGTCCTGGGACTGAGCTGGATCCCCTCCTTTTACACTGCTGGCCACCCTGCCCTGCACAGTGCCACAGTACAGCCCAGGCAGGACCCCACGGCAACATGCCTACGTGTAAGTCCCCCTTCTCCAAGGACAGTAAGCCAGAGATGAGAATCAATATTCACTGGGAAATCGGACCAGAGAAAGGACTGGAATACTGCAGCCCTTTCCTTGACATTTCCTCGGGATCAGAGAAAAAAAATTCCAGAACTCTCCTAAGTGAATCCGTTTGAGCGTTTTGATTTTTTTTTCTCAGTATTCATATAGTCCACTTTTTCCCCTCTTCAGACCCTTGAGTCCTAATTCAAACCAGCTAGCACTTTCCCCCTTCCCCCACCCCCGCGGGTTCACCTATCACTACATATTGTTGATTCGCAAAACACAGAGAGTCTTTCCCTAGACAGGCACAGCTTTCACGGTTTTCTTCAGACCCTGAGCCTTTTCCCAATTAAGCCATGGACCGCTTCTCTCTGGTTAGGATTACAAACAAACACCACCCAGCCAGCCTGCCCCAGCAGCCCCTCCCTTCCTCTGACACATGGTTCTTTTGATCTCAACCCCAGACCATCACACAGGCTCCTAATTATTCACGAGCCATAAATCATGGCAGTAATGTGGGCCTTGCTAGGGAAAGGAGTGTTGTTGGGCCATAGAAGCCTGGAAAACTGGGTGTGTTTAGTGTTTGTGAAGGAGAACAGTGGGGGAAGGCAGGCAGGAAGAGTGAAGATGTTTTAGATGTTTGTAGAAATAGTTGCTTTGATGTTGAACCCTCCCCCAGAGGAAGTCGACAGTCTGAAAAGTCCGTCTGTACTTTTTCATATTTACAGAGGTAATGAAATCCACAAGTCCCTTCAAGAGGCAGGTGTAAGCAAGGCCTGCTCTAGTGAATACCCAACTCATTTCCAAGTTTGCAGGGCAAGTCCTGTGAACATGCCTGGTACTGTCCACCTCTTCATTTTGGTAATTTCATTCTAGGCACTCTTTTCCATGGGCAACTTGAACTCTTCGGTGACCTTACTGAAGACAGGTCGTGTAGTTAGGTTTGGCATTTTCACGAGGAAATGCCGGGAACCCTAAATTATTTGTTTCATTTGGCCTGAGCCAAAACGTGCTATAGTGTCTGAAAATCCCAATCATTTCAGCAAAACCAATCAAAATTAATCTACTCTACGGACAGGACCATCTTCTAAATACAGTTTGTGTGCCTAACTGGAGGGGGAATTATTCTTTGTATTCAGAGTAAGACAGACTGAATGAAGGCCATGAATAACTTACAGGCATCCTTCCGCGGGCAAAGTTTTCCTGAAATGCAGACTATTAGCAACTTTTTTTTTTTTTTGCTATAATTTGTTATATTAGCCACCCTCACTGGCTATAATTCACAGGAAAAACTAAAGTGGAGCAAACTTGTGACCTTCACCTTTACTTAACAAAGATTCAGGAAGATCTACGCTGGACTAACTCTTGGATTTATAGCAGCTGTGATATTCAAGGGAATGTTTAATGCAATTCTTGCTTCGATAATAACTCCACAGTCTAAGCATTGCAGGCCAGACAGTCTTTCTCACCGTTTCCTAACCCTACCCCTGCCTTTATAACATGAAGCAAATGGGGAAATACATAGAGAATAAAGCATAATTGAGATACAGTGAAGCTTTATCATGGTTTTTAAAAGCAAGTAAGACCAATTTGGACCTTGGACTTTTCCTTGCTAATCTTCTGTCTAGAGGGGGCATGGTGAAATTAGAGAAAACGATTGGAGGAAGAATGGTTGTGCAGAGTGTACAAGGTCAGGGAAGGACAATCTAATCATCTGAGGGAGCCTGCAAAGCCCATGGAGCACACAACAGCCGAGCTAAGACTCGCTGGGTTGGCAAAAGTCAATCTGGTAGAGGACTGGAAAAGAATGTCTTTTAAAAAAAAGGAGAAAGGAAGACATGTTAAAAGGCAGAGAAGGGGTCCCACTGGAGGTATGAAAGATCCTCTGTACCATGGGGTTGGAGGCCAGCAGAAGAAGTAGAGTGATAGAAGAAAAATTAGGAAAGGATTCAAGAGAGAATCATGTCCAAAGACCAGACCCATACTTCCAGATAACTTTGACACTGCACAGCAGAGCATTCTGGGAACTCGGTGCTTGTGGAGAAAGCTGGACACAGTCCATGCTTCAAAGCTGTAGGAAATGAATAACTGTCTATTCGTAGTAGAATTTTTTTTTTATTAATTTATTTTGCAATACAATTCAGTTCTACATATCAGCCACGGATTCCCTTGTTCTCCCCCCTCTCGTCCCCCTCACCTTCCCCCCAACCCCCCCCCCCATTCCCATCTCCTCCAGGGCAAAGCCTTCCCCACAGACTGAGGTCAACCTGGTAGACTCAGTCCAGGTAGGTCTAGTCCCCTCCTCCCAGGCCGAGCCAAACAATCCTGCATAGGCCCCAGGTTTCAAACAGCCAACTCATGCAATGAGCACAAGATCTGGTCCCACTGCCTGGGTGCCTCCCAAACAGATCAAGCCAATCAACTGTCTCATCCATTCAGAGGGCCTGATCCAGTGGGGACCCCTCAGCCATTGGTTCATAGTTCATGTGTTTCCATTCATTTGGCTATTTGTCCCTGTGCTTTATCCAACCTTGGTCTCAACAATTCTCGCTCATATAAACCCTCCTCATTCTCGCTAATTGGACTCCCAGAGATCCACCCGGGGCCTAGTCATGGATCTCTGCATCCAGATCCCTCAGTAGTTGGATGAGGTTTCTAGCACAACAATTAGGGTGTTTGGCCATCCCATCACCAGAGTAGGTCAGTTCAGGCTGTCTCTCGACCTCTGCCAGCAGTCTGTTGTGTGGGTATCTTTGTGGATTTCTGTGGGCCTCTCTAGCACTTTGCTTCTTCCTATTCTCATGTGGTCTTTATTTACCATGGTCTCCTATTCCTTGTTCTCCCTCTCTGTTGTTGATCCAGCTGGGATCTCCCGCTCCCCCAAGCTCTCTTTCCCTCAACCCTTGCCTTTCATTACCCCCACTCATGTCCAGGCTGTTCATGTAGATCTCATTCCATTTCTCTGTCATTGGGTGATCCCTGTGTCTTTCTTGGGGTCCTGTTTTCCAGGTAGCCTCCCTGGTGATGTGAGTAGCAGACAAGTCATCCTTGTTTCATGTCTAAAAAATATGGAACGCTTCACGAATTTGCGTGTCATCCTTGCGCAGGGGCCATGCTAATCTTCTCTGTATCGTTCCAATTTTAGTATATGTGCTGCCGAAGCGAGCACTCGTAGTAGAATTTTAAGAAACAGCCAACACAAGAAGATTTGTGTTGTGGGAGAAAAAAAAAAGACTTAGCGTCATCTTAGCCTCTTGGAAGTCTTATCACATGTCAGCTTTCCAGTGCTTTAACAAACACTTAAGACAACCGATTTATAAGAAAACAGGGTTTTGGCTCACAGTTTTACGTTGTTCAGTCCCCGGTGGATTGGCCTGTTGCTTCTGGGTCTTTGGCAAGGCAACATCATGATAGAAGCATCTAGAAGAGGAAGCTATTCTCTCATGGTGGAGCAGAGGCACAAAATTAGTGGAGGCCAGGCCATAAGCTCCCCTTCAGGAGAGTACTGCCAATGCCTTAAGTTCCTCTAGCTAAGTCCTTCCACTTAAAGGGCCCACCGAAGAGTCAGAGGCTAGGGACCAAGCCTTTAGCATACCAGGGGACATTTCAGATCCAAACTGTATCATAACAGAGTCATTTTTTTCCACTAAAGCATGACATTCTATTTATGAGTTTTTCTTACAGCAAAATTTCTGAGTAGCTTTCCATTACTGGTGACAGAAATAGATTTTACTTTAACAGAGTGATTAAGATTAATATGACCAATATAAAACACATGCTGGTGAGATCTCCTAGATGATGCACCCAGAATACAACATCATTTCTGTGATAGCCTTACAAAGATTCATAACCTCATTCTGAGAACATATTGTATAAACTCAAATAGAGGAACTGACTAAAAAGTCAACCAAAAGCCCTGGAAAATGGAAAGTCTCAAAGGATTCAGGAATGCCACTAATTGGTGAAAAAGAAGAAATGAATTCAATGTAGGATCCCATACTGACTCTTGGGATAAAAAAAGATGGGGGGCATTATTAGGAAAATTAGTGAAATCCAAATCAAGTCTGGAATTTAGTTAATAGTGTTGTACCTGTATTACCTTGACTTTAATAATTATGAAAGAGTTATACACTGGGGGAGCTGTGTGAGATATATATGGGGACTCTACTATTCCTTCAACTTTTCTGTAAGGCTAAAACTGGAGGGGAGGGAAATTAAGAGTTTTTTTTAAATAAATTTTATATTAGAACAATCCTCCTAACATATGATCCAATTCTACACAGAAAATATTGGTAAATATTTCTTTGTTGTCTTGTTAATTTGTCTACTAATAACTCATGATGATTGCCAAGTAGCTTTTATATTGTTCTGTGTCTTGGAGTATTAATAGGTATCATACAAATAAAAGAGAGTCACATTTCCTAATCATCGATTCATTTGGAATCTGCTCTCAGACTTGGTTTTGACAGTACAGAGTAGAAAAACATGATGTAGAAGCTCCTGCACCAAGCGTCTGTGCCCTTGAGCTCACTTACTCAAAAGTAAGAGCATGACCTTCACTACCTTACAGAATTTGCCAGAGGCATTAGAGAGAGCACTTGGGGGACAATTTTGTGAAGTGGAGAACCCTAGACAGGGCTTCAAGAAACCAACGATCTTGTTTCAATTCTAGTATTCTTGGGTCCTGGGGTCTTCGGTAAAGCAGTGAACACAGATCCTTTTCTGTAAAACTCAAGTGTTTTGGTGCAAGACTTAGACCAGTGATTCTCATCCTTGCCTATTTGGCTGGGTAGGAGAATATCTTTTAACAGGGGTAATGGTCTCACCTAGAAATACTGGTTTTAATTCTTGGATTCAGATATCCAAATATTTTTAATGCTTCTCAGAGTCATGTTGCCAGGTAGCCAAGGTTGAGCAGATCACTGGTCCAGGTGAATTTTGTATCCTAATTTTGCATGAAGTCTCAGTAATAATAATTTTAACACATGAATTTAAAAAAAAACAGGTCTTAGAAAGTGTTCTTTTATGTGTAAAGGCATCTTGGCTACAGCATGAAATGTGTTCCTTGTTTGTTTGAAACTCTGATGTCTCTGCTTGTCTGATTTATGCTCATCTTGACTGATGAGCTAAGCAAGGAGCTGCAGCATTTAGTTTGTGAAATACGCAGTCAGAGGAGTTCCCCAAATGATAACTATACCATCTAAGAGAGGCAAGGTTCTCACTTCCCAGCCTCTTCAGAGTCTTCTCTTTCTCTATCCCCATGCTTCTTCAGTCAGTTCTTCTTCCACTGTTCATAGATGCGGATCTAGCCCACAATGAGACCACATTCACAGAAAGGTACGAATGAGTACTAACCTTGGAGGCATGAATCTACTGGGGTGGACCAATGGAAGGAAATAAGAAGACAATCATACTGTCTCAACGGTAACAAGAACTTAAAGGAATGGAAGCAAATAGACATGGCTGTAAGAAGGCCAATGAGAGAGGCAAACAACAGAGATGTCTGGACATTGGGGAACTAGCAAGCTAATCACCCTCCTCGGGGATTCCTTTTCCTCTCCATTCTAGCCAGTCATACCAGAGACTACAATGATTTAGCAGTGCCAGAATTTTTAAGAAAAATCAAGAAATCTATCATTGCCTTGTAAATGCTGGAAGCGAGTTTTTAAAATAAATATAAAACACTCTGAAGGCCAAAGGAAACAGTTCTGCAGGGCGGATCCTGCCAGTTTTGCAATCTCTTCTTTAAAGATTAAAAACCAGGAGTGTAAAACTTACGGGGGAAAGAAGTGTTTTGTTTGCTTTGGGTGGGAGTGGGGTGATAATAGGAGTCTGGTGGTTGTATATGTTAAAACAGACTGGATCCTCTCAATAAAGAGTTACAGAGAGAGAGACGGATATTTTATTAGAGCCTGGTGGCATGGGGACTCTGCATCAGAGTGGACGCAGAAGCTGCCCCTGGTGGTAGCAACTGGGAAGTGCATGCAATGGTGTCAAGCTCCAGGGTGACTCACTAAAGCAGCCCATCAACGAAGAGTTTGGGAGACGAAAAATCCAGAGGGCAAGAGACAGACAGACAACTAGGAGTCCGAGTGATTTTGAGACAATGGCATTTAGAAAAATTCTAGCAATTCAAGAAAGGAGGGAAGGCAAGAAAAGAAAGGTGTCCTGGCCTGAGCCACATAGGCCAGGGTTCAAGGAAAGACTAGAGTCTTGGAAGTGAAGATTAGATGGGGCGTCCCAACAATTGGAGCAACAGAGCAGAGATATCTCTGGACGACACCCATCTGAACTTCAGGATTTATTATGACAATAAAAGAAGCTGGGAAGCCCTGGCCACCAGAAATCCAATCTGCTTGGGGACAGTTCTTTATTATAAACCCTCCCAGCAGGGGAAGCTCCAACTGCATGTTAACTTTTCTTCAGCTAAGACTAAGTCCAGATGGGGGTGGCTCCTGGGGAACAGACCCAGCTCATTTGTATGTGTAGCTGTACGGAACTCAGGAAGACGAATCCCAGAACCTGAGACGCCATCTCAGATGGTGAGTGCCTACTCGGCTTGTGTTTGAAACCCCAACAAAAATGCACTTGGAACTTTTGCGACACACCAACCGTACCCTAGGGCACTCTGGGTCTTAACAGAGGAGGGTGAGCTCAGCTGTAGAACACACTCTTGGCTGCTCCAGAGCCCCGGGTTCACTCTCTCGCACCAGGGCAAATCAGTGAGCGAATGTATTAAATCTACTTAATTTGTATAGAGAGCTGGTCTCAGAACTACACAGACTTTCAGAGCTTGTCAACCTTCCTAACACTGCAACCCCTTAAATACAGTCCCTCATGTTGTGGTGACCCCCAACTATAAAATTATTTCATTGCTACTTTGAAACTGTAATTCTGCTAGTGTTGTGAATCGCAATGTAAATATCTGACATGCAGGATATCTGATCTGCGACCCCCAAAGGGGTGGAGTCCCACAGGTTGAGAACCGCTGCTCTAGACCGACTATTCCAGAAGCATAACAGGGAAGTGTATAGCTATCTTTGCGGAACAATCGCTACACTTTCCTAGTGTGACAGAAAACGATGGGGACATTTTGTTCTCCCAAAGGGCCCGGAGTTTACCCTGCTCCCTGAGTAGCAGTCCACCTACTGTTTTCATTCCTCAAGCACCCGCTCCTCATGGACTCCTGCTGTGGCTGGCTGTGCAATATGCATGCACCGTGGCAGGAATATGGTGGAAAGAACGAGGCTGCAAAGACGTTCTGGTTTTACTGCTGACTTCCTGGACCATGTCGGGAAAGCCAATGCTGGGGAGCCTCGGTGGTTTTCTTCGTGGTCGAATGCATTTACCAGCATCTGCTTTCCAACTTCACAGGGTTGAGGAGAGAATCTCAGGCTTGCTAACTAGGTTGAATAGCGTTTGTTGCCAGAGATTATCAATGCAGAGGAGCTAACTTTCCTGGAAGGAATACATACAAATTTAGGGGTAAATGGGGAGGGAGGGTTGAAAGTACATTTTTATTTGGAAACATTTATCACACCTCCAATGTTGTCTCAATCCGGGCAGGACCCCCTACTATGTAGGAGCTGTGAAAAATAAAATATTCAGCTTTTTCCAAAAGGCACAGGGTTCTTAAAAGTTGTGCATTGGCCTATATAAATATGCAATCGTAATTTTTTGGGTTCCTATTTTATTTTTATGTCTGCCTGTTCTAGCAAAGGTATATTCCATAAACAGGAGGCAAAGACGCATAACGTTACTTTAATTCTGGGGTGTTCGTTTGTTCGGCTGTGTGGTTTAAAGTAACGTTCACACTTAAACTTTTGAACTGGACGCTCTCTTCAGCGTGCCAGGCTTTCCAGAGACTTCAAAGGAAACCACTAGAAATGCTCCATCTGAGCAGGTAATCTAAACAAGAGCAATCAAATATGAGGGTTGTTTTATTTTGTGTTTTGAGAGGGAATTTTACAAATTTCATCTTTGGTGGTAGAAACAGCTTCCTTGGCTTGACTGCAGCTGTGATCAACAGAGCACTCCTTTTTAGTTTGCATGGAGATGTTTATGCATGGCCGAGGAAGTGCTGAAGCATTCATCGTTAACTCGAACACCTCCAGCTTTCAGAAAATCCAAGTGAAAACAATCCCTGCGAAAAGGTTCGAGTTCTGAGTCACACTTCAGAATCTCAACCCATCAGAGTAGTGAAAATCCCAACTTTATTTCTCTGTGAACCAAGTGTTTCTGCTAGGTAAAAGCTCTGCCTCACTTTAAGTATTAATTTGTTGCTGCACTCAAGGAACGATGTACTGTGATAGAAAGGACACTTTTTCAATGCTGAATTTGAAATGTTTCTACTGTTTATTGTTGGTATGGCTGAGCACAGGGTGTCTTTTGCTATTGACTGGAGACAACCTGAGTGTGATTTTATAAGGAAAAAGGAAATCCACACGTATGAAGCACTCACGACAACATACCATGAAGCCATGTATTTCCCTCTGATGTTTTTCTTGTCTTGTCTCCCAACTCCTCTTTCAAGTCTGCCTCATTCTGTTTCTCAGGTTTCAAGTTAAGAATCATATGAAGTAGAAGCAATTGATTGCAACCTGGCTTTAAAAGCTAAACAGACCTCAGGTCAAATAAAAATGATCTTTCCAAGGACCTCCATGGGTCTCAGGATCACACACATTGACTGATTCTTTGAAGATTAACCAACATTTAATAATTAGACATCATTTTGATCTGAATTATTGGTAAATGTATGGGTTAGACAGCTATATAAATATTTAATTTTTGTGACTGATTGATTGATTGATTGATCCATTCTGGGGATTGAACCTGCATCCATGTATACTAAACAAGTACTCTACCAAGTGAACTATATCCCCAGTCCATCAATATTTAATTTGTTATTACCAACAATGTATCCTTGATATTCCCGAGCCTCTTTGTACTATTTTTAGGGTACATGCCAATGAGCATATATTGTCAGCAGTCATTAATAGTAGATATTTTTGTTGGTTGCTATAAACTGTTCTTAGAGCACACAGCATGGGTCATCAACCCTTGCAAGTACTTGTGCACATAGATAGCCCCTGCACAACAATGCACCCTTGGAGGATTCCTTATGCATCCTAGAGCATTAGTTCTCTTGTACATTCTTGCTCCGGGTGATTAGATCAAAGGGTGGGCACTTCACTAAAGTCAAGCCCAGGTGAGTATTCCATGAGGAATCCTGAAGCCAAAACTTCCCAATAAGAATGACAGTTACGAAGGTGATTATATTGTATGGGTGAGGAGGAACCAACCAGTCACTATGAGATATTGAAATGTACCTTAGAAATGGGTCTGTGTAACTCCAAGTTTGCTCTAATTCCAAGATGATTATATAGGAAAAGAGAAAAGAATCATGCCACTAAGTAACAATATATGATAATACTGAAAAAGTATACACAAAACCTGAAGCCATGAAGTTGCAATGTATTATCTTTACATTTTGACTTAGATAGCTCAACAAAGTAAAGAAAGAACAGCATCAAACATGTTTGAAAACATGAAACACGATAGCTTAGTGGGTAAAGGCACCACCCACCAAGTTTGATGACCTGAATTTGATCCTTAGGACCCACACGGATGGCCCGCAAGTTGGTCTCTTCCACACATGCACATTAAGTAAAATGTAATAAAATTTTTAAATGAAATTTTGCACCACAGGATACTCTTTATTCTTCAAATTTCTATTTTACAAGTGTAATTTGTAATGTGTTCCATGCCATGACTTTCAACAAAGATCTCTTTTCTGGGGCTGGAAAATGACTCAGAGGTTGAGAGTACTTGCTGCTCTTCCAATGGACCTGAGTCCAGTTCCCAGCACCCATCTTAGGAAGCTCACACCTACCTGTAACTTCATCTCCATCTCTAAGGGATCGGATACCCTCCTCTGGCTTTCACAGGTACCTCTGTATCTTTTCTTTCTAGGAAAAGCAGACAGCATCAGAGTTAGCTCCAAAAGTTTCCACTGTTGACAGCAGCATTATCAGCGTAATTAGGGACCTGTGACAACATTTTGTAATAATGTGTTCCAAACAGCTTATTTATGAGACTCAATGAAGTTAAATTCCATAAGGAATATGGTTAAGAAAAGCATACAGCCCAGGACCCAAGGTCAACTGTGGGTCAACAGCTGTCCATAGAAGACCTTTGTCTTCACCGGGCTGCATAAGTTGGACATTTTCACGATCATAGCTTGTCTCCTTCGTATGTTGATGAAAAATACCACTTACAATTTGGCAGATGTTTTAAAAGTCATGATTCTTTTAAACTACCATACCAAGCAATGCCATTTGTAAATCAATTTGTAATTAAAACTAGAAGCACATGGGAAGACGTCCATCCCAGGATTCCAGATTGTCTCCACATTGGAATGACTTGAACCTTGATGTTTTTGCATGGTCTGTTGGCCATTTTGACTTAAAAAAAAAAAAAAAGCACCTCCCCCAAACTTGGTTGTTCTTATCCAGAAATGATGTGCCTACAGAAATAAATCTTAATGGACTGTAGAGAAATATTTTAAAATAAGCTGGTGGAGAATCTTATTGCTTTTATTTTAACATTTTAATCCTTAATTGCCATTGACCACGAATTTTTGCCATGTAGCATTATGTAGAAATGATCTCAGTGCAAAATATGAAGAGATGACAATAAAACCACCTGGCACTACTTCATCCAACACCTGGCCTTTAATCAGCTCTATCACTTCCCTGCACGTCTATGCCAAGCTTTAGTGCAAGTTACCATCTCCGTTGCCTACATCACCTAACAGCTCCCAGCTGCTCTCCAGTCCAAGCTCAACCAAAAAAAAAAAAAAAAGCACATATGAAGGGATGCTGTTTGTATCATGCCACTCCCCTTCATCCATTTCATCAGTCCTAATCACAACTCTTCAGTCATTTCATGTATGTCATATTAAGAATAAAGCCCAACATGTGCATTCTGGCTTCTAGGGCCATATCTGATATGGATACCAACACTGTCTTTTTCCATCCCCCCCCCATGAGGCCACAGCCCTCAAGACCCTCTGAGCTGCTTCTGTTCTATTCCTGAAACACCAGTTCTTTTCTTCTTTGATGCTATCCATGTGTATTTTGTTTCCCATGCAATATTATCTCACTCCCTACCTTATTTTTTTTTTATAAAATTCTCATCCTTTTTACATTAAATGCCACGTCTTTAAACAGACCTTGTCCAGTCAGCTAAAAAATGATTTCCCTGATCTAGTTCCTTTGATGGTTACCTTCACAGGATCAACTACAGTTTGAAATGGTTCTATTAGCTTATTGTTCATGTCCATGAGGGCTGACAAGTGTCCATCTTATTGACTGCTGTCTTCCTGGTGTCTAGCAGAGTCCCAAGTGCTCAAGTATGCAAATCAATGAATGAATAAGTAATGAACAAGTGATGTTTTCCTGCCTCAAATCTTTGTCATCAACTTTACCTGAGAGATAGGTGCATAATGACTACATTTTCTAAAGATAGCCTGTATATTCTTGAGTTTCTTACACTCTAGGAAACAGCCAAGCCATATTTCTCTGGTTGCGTAACAAAACCTGCTTCCCTACGGGAATGTGTGGGAGACCACCTGTATTAGTTACTTTTCTTATAGCTGTGACTAAACGCTCAACAAAAAAACAACTTCAGGAAGGAAAACTTATTTTGGCTTACAGTCTGAGGGATACAGTCCATCATAGTGGGGAAGGCAGGGCAATGGAGTGTGAGCCTGGATGTTTCCCTTGTGACTATACTCAGGGAGCAGAGAGCCACCGGTGAGGTGAATGCTGGTGCTCAGCTCCCTTTATGTTTTTGACCCCAAATTCCCTGGGATGGTGCCATCCCTTCGGGGTGGAATTATTTTTTTCCCTCAGTTACACATTTCTGAAAGGACCCTTATAGACACACTCAGAAATGTGTTTCACTGGTGATTATAAACCAATCAAGCCGGTAGTGAAGATTATCCATGCCACGATCGAGTTGACAGTGAAAATCACAACCATCTCTTGAGCTTGCCTATCTGTGCCATGATAGCATCAGCAACTTGTTGTCCCCATCTTACTGAAGCTCTAAAGTGATGGGGGAATAGAAGGACAGGCAAGAATAAATGGAGGGTCACTTACAAGTTGTTTCCCAGATTCAGCTTCCATATAAATCTAAGTAGTGAGGGCAAAGGCAGATGGTAACCCCTGAGCCCCATGTAGGCTGTTTGAAGTCTTACACTGTATGAACTAAGCAGAAGAACTTGTCCTACATTACTGCGATGCCCCAAAGAACACTTTGAGATGGTGGGCACTTTGCTTGCTCTGAGGGAATGCTTGTGAACTGTGCCATATGGATCTGTATTCTCATATTTAGGCACATATGACCCTTATATAAGCTCCTTTCACCCTATGGATAAAGATAGAGGATTTCTGTATGAAATCCATTTTTTAAGATTAAACTTTGCTGAAATAGCATTTTTTTTCATTTATTGTACATACCAACCACAGTGTCCCCTCTCCTCCATCCCCAGTGAAATCCATTTTTAAAGGGATATGTCATTCCACTTTCTATTTTAGATTTGATGACGTGATACTATCAATGGTCCCTTGGATTCTAAAAGAGAATAAAATCAGAGCTGATTTTGTGATATCAATGAGTAGGCAGGACGTTCGGGCCTTCAACTCCTTCCCTTTGGCATACTGAAGAGTTTCCCTTCTGTGGATACTAGCAGGGCATAGGACGAGTTTATCACATATGCTCTCCTGGGATAATGACTCAGCAAGACTGGGGACCCAGAGGGTTAGAACAGGCCCGAAAGCCAAAAACCCAGTGTTCTGATTGATAACCCAGGTGCCCGGGAATTTGAGCTAAACCTACAAAGTTCTCGCTGCTCTTGTAGCTTCTCGGATCCCTTTCTTTAGCAATCGCTGTGTCGGCTTCTCTGCTGTGCGACTTTTGTTTGTTCAACCCTTCATCTGTTACTTAAAATTAAAAATAAACTCGGGGGGGGGGGGGCGAAGGAACACAATAGAGATCCAGAGGCGAAGGGATCACACAGTACTTGCCGTAAAGACTGAAACAATTAAAATCCATTGTCCAGTAACACTGTGTACTGTGGTCCTAGACTTCCTGTTGCTTTGACCCCTCTCCTTCCGGCATCCTGTTCTGGGACAGAAATGACACCACAAAGGTTTCCTGTGCCTCTTCACTCCTGACCCCTCGCTACATCCTCTCTCATCTATTTGGAGAGCAATGATTGCATTCCTGTGGAATTCCTCCCAGTTCATATATTTGATGACACTTCTTATTGCTAATTCGGGAGTCAAGAATTGCTGGCCAAAGCCTATGCTGTGCTCATGTCACCGGCCAGCCACCCACTCGACTGGCTTATTTATTGCAAGGTGGAGAATGCCAATTCTCAGCTATCACTGATCGGGTCTTCTTCCCATCTGTACTGATTGTCTGGGACCAATTAACTCCTTAAACGCCTTCAGACACTTTCCCAATGTTCACTAGTTTTAAAATACTTAGTTCCCGTGTCTGGAATCACTGGGGCAACTCTATGGAAAGTTCTGGATGGAATCTGAGGTCAAGGATAGAAAACCCAAATCAGAAGCTCTCTCATTTTTGCTGTTTACCATGAGCTTTCTTCCATTTGCTCCTAGAATTAAGATTCAAGCCCATTGTCTACACCCACTGTGCTGACTAGTTTTAAGTCAACTTGACACAAGCTAAAGTCATCCGAAAGGAGGGAACCACCTCAATTATGAAAATGCCTCCACAAGATCAGGTGTGGGCAAACCTGTAAAGTATTTTCTTAATTAGTGATTGATGGGGGAGAGCCCAGCACTTTGTGGGGGTGCCAGCTCTAGGTTGGTGGTCCAGAGTTCTATAATAAAGCAGGCTGAGCAAGTCATGTTGAACAAGCCAGTAAGCAGCCTCTCCGTGGCCTGTGTATCAGCTCCTGCCTTCAGAATCCTGCTCTGAGTTCCTGTCCCTGCCCCCTACTTCCTTTGATGATGAACAGTGATATGGAAGTGTAAGCCAAGTAAACCCTTTCCTCCCCGACTTGCTTTTGGGTCATGATGTTTTATGGCAACAATGGAATCCCTAAGACACTGACAGCCATGCTTACCTCTGCAGTCTGCAAAACACTCAGCACATTGGTACTGGCCACAATAGGTTAGATACAAACTGTGATCATGCTCCCATAGACCAATAACTAGAAGAAGATGTTGTCTTCCTGGTACTCTCTTCCCATCCATTAGGCATTGCAGCAGGTAGGGGGGCCAGGTCAGGTAGACAATGGAGGCCCTGGGCAATGACATCAAGGTAACACTTATTGCTGACTGCTTGCTCTATATCAGCCAGTGCTCTGAAGAGCCACTGGTAGATAGCCACAGCTGCTCCAGGCAGCTCCAGATGTGCAACTGGAATTTGCTTCTAAACTGTGCAAATTGGGCACATAATTTCATCTTTTTCCAATCTCTCTCTCTCTAGCTTTCTCTCTTTCACTCTGAGAGACCTTAATAACATGCTCTCAGAATACACACCTGTACACCATTATTTTACCCCTCAGAAATCAGAAATTTAGTTCCAGTTTTGTTCACATCCATATATCCAAAGCTAAAATATACTAGAAAAGTGTAGCAAAGGAAGCCGACTGAGAAGGCATTCAAATGTAGTTTACCAAAGAGAGATATAGTGATCTAGTTTATGTTGCCATCACAAAACAACAGAGGCTGGTTCCTTTATAAAGATGACTTAGCCCACAATTTGGGGAGCTGAAATCCAAGATTGAGGTATCCCATCTGTTTGTCCTCTGTGGAGTCCCTCCCCAGGTTGGCTCACAATACGATGGAGAAGCAGAAAGGTAAAGTGCAGAATACAGAAGAGTCCGACTTGATTAGCCTCCCTTTATAATGAGTCCCTCTCACGAGAACTGGTCTACTCCAGAATATCAGCATTAGGCTCCACCGAAGGTGATGCTCCTCGGGACCTAATCTCCTTCCACTAGGCCCTGTATCTTAAAGGGTAGCCTTCTCTCAACCAGGCCACACTGGGAACCAAACCTCCAGCAAATGAACCTTTGAGGGACACAGAGATATCCAAACCATAGCAGGAGGGAAGAAGGGATGGAAGGGTAAAGAAAGGGTAGAACATTCAAAAGGCAGATTAGTCAGAGCCTTCCAAGCCTTCCAAGTGGCCTAAATGTAAGAGACCATCATTTCCCCACCCACCACTGTGCTGTGTGCTAATCAAAGATGGGGAAAGGCTGGGAAGAAGTCGATGACCACAGGTAAGACAGCAGCACTGACAATTATGGGAAGGATTTGGTGTTGCATCCACACTGGTGGACTTCCTGGCTTTCAGGAGCCACAGGAGACATTATCACTTAATAGTGTGGCCCCTATGACGTGGAGGAGCAGATAAAACTCTGAGAGATTAGAGCATTATGGGATTGTTTCTTTAGATTTTCTAAAGGAAACCTCTCAGCTTCTACTTCACCCCTGGCTCTGAGCCAGCAAAGTATGAAGAAGATGAGCTCAGTGTCTCTCCTTTGCCCTTGATGCTTTGATATGTAAACCCTCCTTGCAGTTCCACCTAGGTGCCCACACCCCCCAGCCCCAGGTGCCAGGGTACTGGTCTCTCCCACCCCGGCTGGCTTCTGAAACTACCGCCATGTTTCTTGTACTGATTGCCTCCTCATCTAGTGGGGGTAGGGTTCAGCCTCTTTCAGCTGGATGCCGTCAGTGCTTTCCCGAGCTGCTGCTATGGAGACAAAGCCCAGGTACTGTTTCCATTTTTTCCACACTTACTATTAAAAGCCAGGCACGGAATGTGAGCCCAAGATGTTCAGTGAATCAACCTGGAACTTACCCCTTTTTAAAAATTCTAATAGAGGGTAATTCATGCAAGCTTGTTGGCAAGCCATCTGCCTCAGGGACCGAGCACAGGTTAGATAATTAAACTCAACCTGTTCGCGCATGGCTGTCTGACTTACCATTTACCTTGTCTCAGACTCCTCGCCTCCCAAACCCACCCTCCATGTCGGTTAACTCATTGTTCCCCCAAACACCTGTCCTACCTTTGTATTTGTACTCCTGCCATCCCATCCGCTTGGAAGGCCCCTACCTGCCTCCCCTCTCCAAATCCTCCTCATTTGCTTCACAATATGCTCCCCAACCAAGAAGATCAGTTTCTCTCCTGAATTCAAATAGTGATGAAGTCGGTGGAGACCACAGAACTCAGCTGGTAATTAATCACGGGCTGCCTTATGATATTTCTTCATTGTTACTTTCAACTGGTATTTAGATCTTGAATTTTAATGTGACTATTTCTGTGTGTTTGTCTTATTTCCTTAATTGGAATATAAGATCTTCAAGGACAAGAGATATATTGTGTAATTGTATCTAGTGTGGAACTAATTTATTGACATCTATCTATGTATCTATCTATCTATCTATCTATCTATGTATCTATCTTTCTATCATCTATCTATCTATATATCCTCTCTCTCTCTCTCTTACCATGGAACTTCATCCAGTTACATTGGTAATAAAATACCACATCTACTGAGTATTGACTGATAAACATATGTGGATGATTAAAGAACTTGAGACTTTTAACCCAGAGAATTGACGACAAGAAAGAGAAGCGTAGATATGGCTCGGCAAAGGGTTAGAAAGAGTTTCTATAAAGAATCTAATGACCTTTCCTGTGCCAGGAAGCTCTACTCTGCTCCTCTCCTTTCAAATGAAGGTATATTTCTTCAGAAAAATGCCCAAGAGCTCTTTCCTGCCACCACATTTCCATCCCACCATGTTGCAGCACATATGATTTCTGCTCTTTCTGTCTAGAGCTCTCCAAAGACTTGGCTAAAGCTTTCACTGTGGGTGTGATCACTTCTGCTACAAAGTAAGTACTGTGAATCTCATTCCACAAAGAGATGTCAAGAAAACAACAAAGGACTTAGGACTCAGTAGACAGCCTCTAAGATGACCCTATATTCAAAGTTGATTGCTACGTCACTTGAAAAGTTGTTCTACAAAAACTACTTCTGTCTTGCACACCACCCTGTCTCTTTTCTCTAGACCTCCCTTTTGCAAGAAGATGACTACTTAGTTGTGAACAGTTCTTCTGAGAGTCTCTAATGGAAAAAACAAAAAACAAAAACGCAGATACTCAGAGGAGCTGAACCTATCATATTAGTGAGCTTGAAGCAGGGTCCTCCCAGGTGAACCTCACAGGCCAGTTACATTGTCATGGCTGAACCTAAGCCAAAGACGAAGCTCAGCCCCCCAGATTTCTACCCACATTAACTGTGAGAGTGTAAACATGGACTGCTTTAAGATACCAGGTTTGTAGAACAATTTGTTATGCAGCAATAGATAGCTAATACAGTATTTAATTATGGTAAGCCACTTGGAAAATGGCAGGAATGTCTGAGTGCCTCTGATTATGTTTATACTATTTCCTTTCTGTGAGCTTGAAAACTAGATTGTTCACTTCAGATAAAAGAGTTGATCTGACCCTGAGTGGCTGCCCTGTCTCTTAGTGGTTGTCCATCTTTTATGACAGTGAAACTGACTGATGGTTATCAATAGACCATGAGGTGGGCAGATTGCTTTGCTAGATAAATATGTGGTAGAAGCAGCAGTGTGGAATGAGTCACTTAGCCCGCTCCACTTCTCAAGATGATTAAGGGACGGCTTTTTGCAACAGTGGCTTCATCTACAAACTTCAGCCAATTCCAGTAATTACTCAGGAAACAGCTAAGCTACTATTTCACTCTGTGAGATTATACCTTCTCTTGTCAGAACAAATCTCATTTGCTTAATGGAGGACCAAGGGTCAGCCAACCACAGACCATAGACCAAATCTATACCATGGCCTGTTTCCAAACCCAGTCTTACTGGAACATGGTCACATTTGTTTGCTCAGATACAGTTATAGCTCCTTTTGCCCTGAAGGAGAGTTGAATAGTGAAGACAGTTGTTGAAATCCACAAATACTAAGTTTCCTCATCTGGTCCTCTACAGAAAAAGTGTGTTGACACCTCCCCCACTCCAAGGCAATAATTTGTAAACTATGTTTGAAGGAACATTGTTTCTCTAGGGTATTAATTAGTGGTACATGGGAAAACGGTTGGTTCTGTAGTCAATTGTTTGAGAAAAACTGAGTTAAATATAGTTAAACTAGTTCTGGAATCTCCAAGATGACATTTTGACTATGACTCTCTTTGTGGCACAGGTTCTCTCAAGGGACCAGTGTCCAGCTCACTAAGAGAGACTATTGATCTCTAAGAACATTAGTTTTTCCAGTGTTGACTTTGCAAAGCATTGAGTAGATAGAAACATCTCCACTTTTTAAACTTTCTAAACACCCATGACTATTGTTAAATGCACAAGGGGATGGCTACAGCATTTGAACAGGAGTCAAATAGGAAGTTGACATTTGAAGAAACAGATAAAAATGAACGTGAAGTTGCTTGTTGGATTCAGACTCAGTCTCTACAAAAGTAGCCATGTGAAAGCAAACAAAAACCTGTTGGGATTTAGTCTTCAGTTTTGTAGCCTTGGTCTCCCATATTTTTTAGGGAGATGAGATACCCTCAGGTCTATAGTTGGGAGTGACCAAAGATCTAGGTGTTAATAATCAATTTGAAAAGAAAAAATGGATTCTGATACAAATGATACACACACACAGAGAGAGGGTGAGAGAGACAGACAGACAGACACACAGACAGACAGAGGGACAGCATGTTTTATATAGATATAAAGCTGAAAATCAGACAGGTATATTCTTCCATTTCAAAAGTAACATTTGAAACTTATCAAATTAGGATGCTATTTATTAAAATAGTCTAAATTAGGGCTTTCTGTGTACCTTAAAATTATAATTCATTTTCTAATTGCAATAACAACTTAATAAAAAAGTAGCACAAAGCCGGGCGGTGGTGGCGCACGCCTTTAATCCCAGCACTCGGGAGGCAGAGCCAGGCGGATCTCTGTGAGTTCGAGGCCAGCCTGGACTACCAAGTGAGTTCCAGGAAAAGGCGCAAAGCTACACAGAGAAACTCTGTCTTGAAAAAAACCAAAAAAAAAAAAAAAGTAGCACAAATACGTGGTAAATCAATATGAAGAATTTATTTATCTTTAAACATAGTGTATATTTTCTCTAATGTAAAAATTATTTTTTGAGAATTTCATACACATGGAAAAATTTACATTATTTTTACAGGACCCTCTTCATCTTCTAACTCCTCCAGTGTGGTTCATCCCCTGTCCCTCCCAACTGCATGGCCTCTTCTTCTTTTATGATTACATAAATGTGGATATAAATATAGTCTGATAAGCCCATTTAGTATTGCTCACATGTTTTTGTGTTTTGGGCTGACCCCTTGAGACTAGATAACTTATTAAGGGATTTGTGCTAGAAAAAAAAAACTGATTCTCCCTCTTTTAGCACCTAATAAAATGCCTGCAGCCCTTTATGGGGGCACATTATGAGATTTCTCCCATTCACACTGGATGTCAACCGTGTTGTCACTTGCAAGTCATATTTAGGTGACCATACTGATCTTGAATCTAGTCTGAACCTTTATTCTAAAATAAAGAGGTAAATGCCTATGACAGCATATAAATCATCACAGGAAGTCAGCCACAGACTCATGGCTCAGAACTACACTATGGCTATCTCTCCACTTACACCATCCTATCCTGCTTGGAACATGAATGACTCATATTCCAGTGACTGGCCAGGGTCAGAAACTGAGTCTAAAGCCTGGGAAAGTGAAAGCTCTCCCTCTGAATCGGCATAAAGCTGGGTGAAGAACACCAGCACAAATCTGATGAGTTGAATGAAGAGAATGAATCACAGAGATGGCACCAGTGTAATAGGATTTATAGTAAGGTGTTCCTTCTTGCCCCAGAAGCAAGACTAAAGTCCGTAGGTGACCCCACAGTGCTCACACAGGGCTCTGTCTCTCAACAGTCCCTGTTAACTTACGTAGAGAACTGCTGGGGATGGGCAGGTAGTAACTAGAGTCATTGTTAGTGAAAACAGTCCTTTCTCTCATGCCTGTCATTGGGGATGGTGCCTCTTACTCCCGAAAACCAGGAAAGGTGGTCACCAAGAGGATCATGAATAAACTCTGAGAGTGACTCCAGGAAAAATGGATGTTGGATACATGTCCAACTGCATGCTTCAAGGTCATTCTAGACACAGTCTTGGGAGTGGGAAGTTGAGAGATCATACCGGGAAATAAGTAGTTTGGCATCTATGGTTTTGATTTCCTGTTGCCTGAAAAGGTGAGAAGAGATAGGGACTATATTGGCTACTTTGGCATCACCAGGAATCGTTGGGGAGGAGCGTATTTGAATTTAAAGAATAATGTTCCTTTAGAGATAAGAGATATCTGAAGACACTTGTTCTGCTTTGTGACTCAGGGCTCATAATACAGTATAACTAGAAATGCGACTGGGTAGTCTCATTCCACCTCAAGTCTTTGTGACTGAAAAATATATAAGAGGCCCCCCAGTACTTTCTATAGCTTTGTGTGAAGCAAGGTGAAAGTCGGTAGAAGGATAGGAATTATGGAACCATTTAGGGTTTCCATTGGGCCAAGCAGGGAAAAGCTAAACATAGAGATGTTTACCATGCTCAAGGCTCAAGATACGTTTGATCTCTGGAGTAAAGGTGGGAGAGTCCAGTGAAAGAGGGGTTAGGATGAAGCTGAAGGTCTCTTACCACACACACACTCACACACAGCATCTATATTGAGGCTGACAAATGACATGAGAACACCCATACCAGGAAGGTTCAGGCTGAAGGAGAACTCAACCGAGACAACTCCCAACATTACAATCCTGCCCCGTTCTCTCTGACCATGATATGATACGCTGGAGCAGCAGCCAGGGGGGTTCTGAAGTTAAAGTAAGTCATTCACAGAGCAAGATATACAAAGAATAGGTTGCCAACTCTCAAGACACCACAGTCTTGTGCAGATGTGTATACCTGTTAGAGTTTGTACACACCATGTAAATGCAGGACCACAGAGAGGCCAGAAAACGGTGTCAGGTCCCCTGGAACTGGAGATATAGATGGTTGTGAGCCACCACATGGGTGCTGGGAACCAAACCTTGGTTCTCTGTAAGAGCAGTAAGTGTGATTTCTTAACAACTAAGCCATCTCTCTAACCCTGGAACTGAGTTTGAAATGACAAATGAACCGTTCTAACCACTGAATGTGACAAAAAAAAAGGTGGAGGAGCTGGCCAAGCTGCTGTGGAGGGAGTAATATCCCAGCAGGAAGCCAATCCAGATAGTCTGATGGAAGAGGCTGCTATTGGATATGTTTTTAAATAGCTTCATTTTTATACCCATGGGATGTTGAGACTCCCTAATAAAGTAGACACTTTGAACAGAACTGTAGAGTTTGTATTTCTGAGCTCTTTGTTCCAAGGGATCCACAGTTGACATGCAAAAAGTTTTTTTTTTTTTTTCCTGTGTTCTACAAATGAACACACAGTGCTGGTTATCAAGGGGCTATCATAGCCTTCTGTCTTGTGTTTATATCACAAGGCATCACACTCCCCCCTGCCCCACCCCAGACCCAAATGTGATCCATAGTTAATTGGAAACAGAACTTTTCAATTCTTGAGCCTAAAACAAATTAAAAAGTAGAAGGAGGAGGAAGGAACGGAAAAAAAAAAACTTGGTTTTCTCTCTAATTTGAGAATCTGAATTCTCAATAACTTTATCAGTTTGAAGATTTTTGTTGTTGTTGTTGTTTTGTTTTGTGGATTTTTTTATGATTCTTTTCTTTTTACTTTTTTTTCCTCCTCACAGTTCGCTACTCAAGCCTAAATTTATCTGTTTTAAAAAAAATCCATCTGGCTTTTGTGTGATGGAAGCCCACACAAGGCTGTGCCAACCGTTGCAGAAGCAACCAAGAGCTATCAAATGGAACACGTTTCAAGTGAAGGGACAGTAAGCTAATTAAGGCCTGAGTTTCTTAATAAGGAACAAAGCGCAGTGGAGAGCTGAACGATGCCAATACTCATGAAAGTTTCAGAGACTAAAACAGTTTGCAGAGGGGAAAAAATGGAATAAATGACTTGGCCGATTTTTCAAGTCCTACCCCCCCAAAATGAATATATCTATTCCCATATGTATCAACAGACAAATGTAAATACCACTCAAATAATCTCAAGCTAAGTTTAACATGAGAGTGAAATATAAATAATTTTGAATATAAAGACCAAGTGTAAAATGTGCCGACATACAAATGGAAAGAAACTAGAAATACCATCACATTACACTCCCTGTGAGAGACTCCTCACGGTGAGACCTTCATTTCTCTGCCTCAGTCACACTTAGATTTGCCTCGAGTACACTTTCTAAACAAGGCATTGTTTTCCTCTTATCAGTCTATGAAAAATGTTCAATATGGTGGAACTTTTATGGGAGACAAAAAAAGATGTGTTTGGTCCGGGTCATATTGGTACAAATGAAATGCATCCTCATTTGACTTTGTAATAGCTTGTAGAAATGCTGATGCAGAAAGAAAATGGGAACTATCAGGTGGGGAAAATTAATCTATTTCTAAACTATTGGAAAGTTCTTGTATAATAATAGAGGGACCAGCCTTAATATTTTACATCCCAGGGGCTCAGGAGAGAGATCCACTAATGGCGAGGACTATTTTCGGGAAATAGAATCTCAGCACACCGAGCTCTATAGTCCACTTGCTTTAATTCCTCTGGCATAACATCCTTTATACACAGCTTCAGTTCTGTTCTTGTGCCTAGTTCCTTTCTTGCTTGACTTTTCTCTGTTTATCTACTGTTCCCTCTTAAGTTCTATCTTAATTCTCTCATCTTAATTCTGCCTCATCTAGGTCCTTTTCACCTTGTTCTTACCCAGCTAGGACTTTCCCATCTGATTCTTCCTCATCTTCCATCTCATTCCTCTAGTACTCTCTTCTAGCCCTTCAATCTAGTTCTTCTCCATCTCAGTTTGTTCCTCTCAAGTTCTTACCCATCATGTTCTTCCATTCTTTTTTATCTTCTCTGTCCCATGCCCTGGAAGTCCCGGTATAAAAAGGGAGGGTCCCAGCTAAATTGTGTAAAGCTATTGCTTAACGTCCACCTCACCTAGGTGGTGTCTCCTTGTGGAATTTATCTTAAGTCAGGAGACTTGCATGTGGGCTGCTATCACTGTTAGTCATTGAAGGTTGGGTGCCCACCTGGGTGGTGTCTCCTGTTAGTCCTTGAAAGTGGCTAAGGGAGATAATCTGATTCCAGAGAAAGCCTTTCCTGAGGCTGTTCTCCAAATTCCTGGAACGTGTATGTCCAGAGAGTGATCAGTCCACACTGTTAGCCCTTCTAAGGGAAAAGTCAATTGGGAAAACTATGAAGGCACACATGATTTTCATAACAGAAGACAGCTGATATATAACAAGCCAAATAACACCAAAAACTCCTTGGAATTTGGCTTCCTCTGGAGGAATTCCCTGATCCCTCCAGGTAGTGACTTTGCCATAACCAGCTGAGTTCTTATGAAATATTCCTGCGGCCTGCAGCAGAAAGTGTGTGGGTTTCAAGTGAGGATAGCGTATTTCCACCATATTGACTTGACTTATAGAGACACCTAACAACCAGGCAGTGGCAGGTCTGATCTGAATGTCCTCCACTCTGCTTCAGATGTGTGCAGGGGGATGTTTCTGCCCACTGCACCTCCATTCACTCCTCAGAACAAGAAAACCACTAACAACAGCCAGCCCAGCAGCCTGTAGGAAATGAATTAAAATCCATTTGTGAAGTGTTCCTTTGAGTCTTGTACAGAAACGAGATGTTCTAATTGCATGTTGGGGCAGATGCAATCAGGGTGTGGTTGTGTAGGAACATTTCTTTGGTTAAACTGAGGGGAACCAAGCAATCCCTTCCTTCAAGATCTGCCACTTTCTACAAGCAGATTTTCTTGGGTAGAAAAGAAAAATGTTGCAAGTCACCAAAATGGAAAGGAAGTAGAGAGATGGGCGAGGAATTTTCAGGGGAACATAAAGCAGATGAGCTTACAAAGCCCAACCATTGTCCTGTTAAAATGTAACCCACAAAATATGGCCACATCACAGTCCTACAGCCATCTGCTCTGCCATAATTCTAGATTCCCACAAACAGACTTCAGAATTGAATCTGCTGTTAGTGGGTTTAGATCTTCTAGGTGTGATCAGAAAATTTGCCGGTTAACCCAAGCCCTCCTCCTATCTCCAGAAGCAGCCTGTTTCCTCCCCTCCAAAGGAAGGTGAAGTAGGTTATAGTCTCTCATATTGCTCAGAGGACCCAATCGAGAGTTTAAAAATAGCCTGACCCTCAACCCTCTCTTTCCATCTCTGCTTCTCTTCAATGCCCAGGCCTTATGACCACTTACATCTTTTCTTTTCCCTAACTATTGCGAACTTTCACAACTGGATTCCTGTCCTCCACTATAGGTCCTTCCAATCCCTGCTCCATGGCAGAATGATCTTTGTTGAATGAGACTCGGCCTGTGTTTCCGTGCTTATGACTTCCCAGTGGTTTTACATCACACCGTGCAAACTATCCCAGCTCTCTAATACTTGCATTTTATATGCTAACTAGCTATTGCAGTTTAACAAACTGCACTAAATCTCAGTCTAATTCTAGTCATTCGGTTCTGCCTTCCTATGGTATCATCGCCGCCTTGCCTGGGGTATTTTACTCTTACTGGGCTAATACGGCTGGGCTAATTCATGTATCAGCTTCTGCTTCCTGTATCATGGTGTCTTGTGGACAGACCTGGCTCTCAAGCCAGCCTGAGGCTTTGGTTGCTTGCTTGCTTCCTCTCTTTCTTCTTTAAGTTTCCAGGCAAGCAGGCCAAGGCAATGACACCCATCAGGCTTAGTAGTCACAATATTTAGGTTCCCCAGTGGATTCAGAAGCCTACATAATTACATTCATTTTAAAATTTGAAGAAATTTCAATATAATAATAATTCTATAATGAATCCACTAGTATATTTGTCTATTCTATTAATGATTATAAAATACTGCTTGAGTATTTTTTGATGAAGGATGTAGCCTTGAACATAAAAATACATTTGGCAACAAGACTTTTTGTGTTCCCTTGTAGAGTGCTAATTAATCATACTAGGAACCCATAGAACTGGTTTTGGTTCTCAGTTATTTTTCTTAAGTAAGCCATTAAACTTTGTGAAACTCACTGTTGTACTTAAAGGAGCCAGGTTTCACTCTCTGGAAAGGCCACCAAGGCCTGGGAGAGCCTTCCATTTAAGCTCTATACTCCTTAGTTGACTTTACCTCATCTTTCTTGGCTGTCCCTTCATCCACAAGACACAGTCTTAAAGAAGGTCTCATCCTTGGTTGATTATTGCCACAATCGATTATTATGTCAAGTAACAATATGCCAATTGGTTATTTTCCTTTTTTAAGGGACAGAGGGAGACTGTCCTATGAAGATTTGGACTGCTCTCCAGGATAAGCTGTTATCCACATAAAAGTCTTTTTCAGAGTCTCTTTATATGCAAGTCCAATTTACACAATCTGTTCCATAACCTCAGGAAACTCAGAGGTGACACAAGAATGAAAATCACTAAAGAAGATGCAAAACTATCCTCTATCTATGAAGAGAATTAATTTCCACCCAGAAATATCGAGTTCCTTTACCTGACTCACCACTGCTGTCCCCATAAAAAGTGGTATGACTGGCAGCCTCACAGGTTCACATATTTCTTTGTTTTTCAAAGAGGCTATGAAATTATGTTAGACCACTGCACACTAATTGTGTCTTATGAAACTCAGAATTAACTTTGTGATTTTTAAATTATTTTGACAGCATTCTCTAATTTTTAATAGGTAGCTCATTTCCTGTTTCTACATGGCTCTTAATGACTGTGAAAACCTAGGTGACCTTTTCTTTTGGGTGCCCAAACCACAAATGACAGAACCTGCAGGCCTATAATGGTCATGAAAGCTTCCTAAATGTTTTCCCAGATTCTGTGGTTCCTTCCCTTGCTGAACTGGGAGAGAAACCTCCATGGCATTTTCATCCTTCTGGAATGTAGACTCAATCTGCTTATACAAAGGTCTGCATACCCACAGTCCAGCCTTCCTGGACTTCACAACAACATGTTTTTTGATGCACTCCAGTTCTGGGGATTTCATTGATTGTATCATGTGGTCCTTGGATGAAAGGAAACACCTCTTCTTCCCCCTACACGCTCTCAGTTTTCATGCCTAAAATTTCATAAGCTTCAGCAAGTTACTTGTTCATCCTCATCAGGCATCAAACACTTCCACATGAGCAAGGGCCACATCCTCAATGAGCAGAATACATGCTTCCTTCAGTTACTTTTACTCTTTTTTTTTTTTTTTTTTTTTTTTTTTTTTTTTTTTTTTTTTGGTTTTTCAAGACAGCGTTTCTCTGTAATTTTGGTGCCTGTCAGATCTTGCTCTGTAGACTAGGCTGGCCTCAAACTCACAGAGATCTGCCAGGCTCTGCCTCGCGAGTGCTGGGATTAAAGGCTACTTTTACTCCTTTTAAGGAAAATGTATTTAGTTCACCTGTTGGGATACAGGCAGTGCTTCTCACAGGATGGCCTATGGAGCAACAGCATGGTCATCACCTTGATACCTACTGGGAACACCAGTTTAGGGGCCCTACTCCAAATTTCCAAACTGGAAACTCTTGATGTGGGACCTAGCAATCCATTTCAGCAACTTCTCCAGGCAATGAGAGGTTGAGAATCACTGAACAAAGGCTTTGTTTTGGATACAACAACAGAATTAAGCTAATAGACTATTTTCTTACTCATTCCGAGGATCACTTTTAAAAAAAAAAAAAATCTGTGCTTCTTAATGGTTTCTCTTACATAGATAGCCCTGTTTCTCACTGCACAGATAGTACTGAGAAAGACCTCTCCTAAGACATTTGAGACAGTCACTTGTGGTTTCCATTAGAATGTCTGTCCTTGAAATTCCTTTTATCTAATCAGTCAGAAGATGCTTCAAAAAACCAAGAGTTGGTGCATAGGTATAGCTCTATATCCAATACTGTGCACTAGAAACACAGGCAGATCCTAGTTTAGGACCACGCCATTCACAACAGCCAAGCTTTGGATCTACCTAAGCACTCATCAACAGATGAATGAGTAAAACAATGTGGCATAGATGCATCATAGAGCATTATTCAGCCATAATAAAGAAGAATGAAATCATGTCATTGGCATGGGCATTTGGATATCAATGGATAGAACTGGAGACCATGGTGTTGAGTGAAATAAAGTAGACTAGACTCAGACAAGTATTTTGCATGGTTTTTGTCATATATGGAATCTAGGGGTAAATATGATATGAGGGAACTACTGGAAAGGAAAAGGAAGATCAGAGTTGGAGGGTGATGGAGGGTAGCAAGGAGGGGGAATATGACCAGGGTACGTGATATGCATGTGTGAAAATATTACAACTTCAATGTAGGTTAATAATGCAAACATGTTAAAAATAAATTCATTGTATGTGTCACGCTTAGACTAATCACTGCTTTCTCTGTCTTTGAACCCTATCCTGTCCTGACATTAAACGATGAAGGCTGAGATTGCTAGCAAGCCCCACCCCCAGGACCACCTAAATTTCAGTGACATTCCCTAAAGGCCTAAAACATGGTGTCATCTGGATCAGACATGATGTCCAGACAAGCCCTCAAATCTCCATGATTCAAAGCTGCAAAGAATTTTTTCCACCCCCACTACATGGCCAATGTAAACTGGGAGCAAGAAAGCTCTGTTCAGAATGCAGATACTCACTATGGAAGTGGTCTGCTGCTGACTCAAGTCTTGCTTTGGGGTGTGGCCAAGGGACCTGTGACAAGGCACCAACCAGTTCTACCAGCTTTTGTTTAGAAGTGACACACTTCTGTGTCATCGACCATACAACTAGTGTAGGGCTCCTGACTTATATGGGGCCCTGAACTTTAACTCCCAGGAGAAATGACTATTATTAATCAGTTCTGGAACCTTATTCCATCATCTAAGAAGCCAGACCACCAACATGGAATTTTTGACTTCATAGATAGATAATGAGAAATGTGGGGCACGGTATGTGTGTTTGTAAGAGACAAGGGAAAGGGAGAAGGTGGGAGTGAGAGAGAGCGCGAGGTTTAGTGCACCTTAGAACCTTCTCTTGGGGAAGCTGCTTTCCATTCACTTTCAAGCACACCAGGATACTTCTTAGAAGAAGGATGCTAATGCTGATAGAATACACCTCCTGTGCCACAGCATTTGCTTTCTCAATCTTCACATCAACCTAATGCAATAAAGAAAGGAACTAACTTTGTACAAAGAAAACAAAGGCTCAAGTGATTTAGTAATTCTCTTCTGCAGTGACAGTGGACTGCCTTCAGTGGGGCACTCATTCATGGACGTAAGGACACCTGGATTGTGAACCTTACTGATCTCCCTGATTCTGCTACAGAGCCAGCCTCTAGCCATGGTTGGGGACCAATTTTAATCTACTGTCATTTTTTCATCAAAGTGAAGCTCTTTCCTTACTATAATAGTTTTAGAATTTCAAACAGACAGCAATTCTTCAAAGAAAAGTAGGGGAAATGTCATTATCGCATTCACCCAATTCACACGGGACATGTTAAAAAATTCTCTCTGTGGACACCTGGAACCAAAGATAGTATGAAACTGTATGTATGTATGATATTTTCTTTCATCGTATATTCCCCCATATACCCTAGACAGTGTTTAATTTATAAACTAAGGATAGTAAGAGTTATAATAATGGCTAGTATCAAAATAGAGCATTCATAACTGTGTTGTGTAATAAAAGTTGACTGTGGGTAAGTGAACCATGGAAAGAAAAAAAAAAACAAAGAGACGAGGGCCCACAGGATTCTTATGAAAAAATCTAGACAGGGAGCTAGGGAGATGCTCAGAGGTTAAGAGCACTTGTTGCTTTTGCACAGGACCCAGGTTGGATTCCCAGTACTCATATAGCAGCTCACAACTGCCTATAATCCCAGTTCCAGGAGATTTGAGGTACTCGTCTGGATTCCACAGGCAATGTACACATGTGATACACATACATCTATATAGGCAAAACACACATAAACATAAAATAAAAATAAATCCTTTAAAGATCATGGAGAGAAATCCATTTAAACCCAATATCTCCTTGGATTAATGAAAAATTAATTCAACTGACCCAACAAATGCCATTATCTCAGTAAAGAGTACTTGTGAGCTCTACATGCAAGAAGCTCGTTGCTAATATTAGCAGTTAACAAAAGTAAACTTCTTTGAGTATAATTCAGTTTCTCAATGGGCTAGAGCAGTGGTCCTCAGCCTTCTGAGTGCTGCGACCCTTTAATACAGTTCTCAGGTTGTGGTGACCCCCAGCCATGAAAATATTTTCATTGCTATTTTATAAGTGTAATTTTGCTACTGATATGAATTGTAATGTAAATGTTTTGGAGATTGAGGTTTGACAAAAGGGTTGTGCCCTACAGGTTGAGAACCATTGGGCCAGGTAGATGCCCAGTGGTTAACATCACATTTAGCTCTTATACAGAATCTGAGTTCGGTTCTCAGCACCCACACCTGGTCACCCACAACCATCTGTAACTCCAGCTCTAGGGGATCCCATGACTTCCTCTGACCTCCACAAGAACCACCACCCCTCTACACACATACACACTGATGAAAGGAAATCTTTTTTTTTTTTTTTTTTTTTTTTTTTTTTTTTGGTTTTTTGAAACAGGGTTTCTCTGTGTAGCTTTGCGCCTTTTCCTGGAACTCACTTGGTAGCCCAGACTGGCCTCGAACTCACAGAGATCCGCCTGGCTCTGCCTCCCAAGTGCTGGGATTAAAGGCGTGCGCCACCACCGCCCGGCTAGAAATCTTTTAAAAAATTCTAAACTATGAGATGCAAAGCGCCAATAAAGCATATTACAAAATGTCATTAGTGAAAATTTAAAATGCCGAGTAGTAAAGGAAGCTGGAATCTAGAAAGCACCTTGCAAAGTGGGTAACAAGCAAATATTCGGTCAACACTTACTTCAAGAATGCTGACTTCACTGAGAAACAGCACCAAAGCCTTGACACAAACATATCATGAAACTGTGTCAATTCGTCAATTTGATGCTAAACTCAGCAGCTCCCTCAGCAGGGCACTGGCTGATTCAAACACCTCCTAAGAATTCTCTGAACTAATGGGCAGGAACTCTGCCCAGGGCCAACCCCAAAGCAGCCCAGAATACAAACAACAAATGTCCAAAAAGGACATTAGCTCTAAAAGAGTGATTCAGACACAGGTCCTTCTAAGTGGGGATATGGCTCAAGAACAATTAAATATTATTCAATTGTCCTATCACCCCCATGTTGTCGCCATTGTGAAATGTAATTTCTCAGACATCACTTGGCTCTTATTATGACATCTGTTAGAGGCACACTTGGGAAAGCAGAGCTCTTGCTGAGGATTACTTACACAGAAATGTGGCCTGGTAGCATCAGAAATGACCACTTGTTTTTCTTCCAATTCCCAGGAGAGACTTGGGTTAAAATAAGATGACTTTGGGGAAAAAAAAAAAAAAAAAAAACTCTTGTGTAAATTGTGGAGGGAGCATAAATTCATCTCTAGGCCCACTTGTCTATAATATATTCACTCTGTGCACATTCTATAGCAATGATAAATCCAGCCTGACTCTAATTACTATGGTATCTATCTGTGCTCTCAAAAACATGCATGCATAAATCCTAAACACCCAGCAAACCACCAAACAGAAACAGCTGAAGGCACATGCGATGTTGGGGAGTGCCCTGAACTTGCTGATGGTCCTATCTTTAGCTTGTTAAAAGCCACCCACTCATCCTATAATTTTCCCTTTACTGTGCTTTTAGCTCCCTCTTCTTCCCAATGATGCTACGAAACAAGTTCATATATCACATACAGTACATTTCTCCATGTTTTCCAGATGGCATTTGATAAAATGGAAACAAAAGAAAGACATAACAAAGAAAAATCGATGCTTTCCTACTTTCATTATTGAAAGAGCTTTTCCTTTGGTAAAGAATAAGATGAACCCGTACAGAGGTAGTGAAAACGTCAAGAGATGTGCTTCGCTTTGAAAGATGCTTTTTGGAGTCACAGGTTGGGCCATTTTTTGTCTTCAGCCAAGCTATGCAAACTAAAGAGGAAGAGTTCTTTATCTGGGGTGTAAATGATTCTGAGCCTATGCTCCATGGAAGTCAACAATGGTTTAGGTGAGTGGTTTAGACATAACTTGACTTATCTCAGTCCCACCCTGACCATCAAACTCAAAGGGAAAAAATCTACAGTGACAATTCCATTATTTAAAGTCAGGATTTATAGACTCTAAGACCACTAAGATAAACTTACCTAGTTCATATATATCTGAAAACTATCGGAATAGGTCAGTTGAGAGGTGAAAACTTTGTGTTAGACTAGGACCTTCCTTAAACAACCAGCAAGCAGACAAACCTGAGATACTATTTTTCTTTCAAGAAACTGTGATGTAAATATATTTCATCAATCATTTGTGAAGCAAACAGACACACAAAATATGATAGTCTTCGATCAACCAAGCAAGATTATGTTTTCAGCCAGGAAAGAGAGCGAACTAGTGGTTGGTGCCATTGTCCCTGTAGGTCAATCTTCACTGACCCCAAGAACTGCCCCCCACTGCATGCTACCTCTTAGTAATCCCATCTCCTCCCCAAACTGCCTCCCTGTGAACCAAGCTTTCAATCACAACAAACCCTTGAGGGATATTCAAAGCACACCCAAAGCAGAACATCATTGGCTAAGGGACTCTCAGAAAGGACGTAATGACTGAGAGTCTTCGCCCAAATCATTTTATTAGACACCATTGGTGGGAGCTGCACTTGGATTTGGCCCATGACTGTAGGCTCAGTTTCTCCTATGGAGACCCCCATGACAGCAATGCCTGGAATCTCATTGATCTGAGGCACACAGGAGCTGTATGTTTTGTGTAAACTGCTATAACACATGAAGTCATGGTTTCACAATCTGAAGAGAAAAAAAGTGGGTTAATTTCTGTCTAATAGAGTTGGAGACCAAAGGAGATAAAAAGCACAGGGCAGGAAGTAGCTGGCACGTGACTGGTGTGTAAGAATGAATAGTTGACCAAAGATTATTTCTTTTTTATAGTTTTTTTCAGGTTCTAAAGAAAAGTGTTCACAATCATGGGTCCTCTTACAGTCAGACGGCACGAGATGTAAGATCTCTCAACAGAGTGCTACTCTTTCCCTGACCCACGTGTTTGCTTCCATCCGTGAGCCTCATATCGGGAATGTAGAAGCCACTAGTCTAAATGCTGAGCCAACATCTTTTTTCTTTCTTTTTTATGAATAACCTCCAACATTCATAAATTCAAGGAGCATTGCCCACTGACAGAAACTTTATCTACAGTTTCTTGTAAGGGAGCCAGTAATTATTGATTGTCCAAGTCCTAGGGGGTAAATCCTTGTCATTGCAACACCTTGTTTTACAAAAAGTCACATCCCTTTGTTTTGGTTTGTGACTATGATAGCACAGCAGAAACCATTTAGTGAGAAACTAATTCTGAATTTTGCTAACCCCACACAGAATACAAGGCACAGGGAAAACATGTAAGCACATACGAATGGAGAGAGAATGTTGGCAGAATTAAATCCAGCTAGGTTTGGAAGAAGGACATAGGCTGTAGGCTGGGTGATTGTTGATGAAGTCAAATCAATTCCCTTATTACTACGTTGTTGGGAGGAAAAGATAAAATGTATTTGAAAGCACTTTTTGAAAGCTCTATAAAATGTACCAGTTCATTAGTTTATTGTACTGTACTGGGGGTCAGAAGACCTGAGTGCCTCGGTTAGATTCACCTTTTCTTGGCTGCATAACCTTGGGGAACGCACTTTTGTTTCACAGTCCTCAAATTTCCTACAGAGAACAATCAAAAGTTTGAACCAATCTGTCCCATAAAGCTGTAAGATTTGAGCCTAGACACTCATGCCATTGGCTGACACTCCACGGCTCTTTCCAACAGGCATGCAGCCATTAGTTCCTTGTGCTCCTGGACCCCTGGGTGACTTAGAACCACAGCTTCAGTTTGTCCCCTCAGCACTGTCCCCAGGAAGGTCCAAATTTGCACATCCTACAGAATCATGAGGAGCACACATACCCAGAGAAAGACAGATGGCAACCAAGTTGCTAACCTTTAAAAAGATCTTAGTCTGGCTACCCCAGCAGTCTAGTGGCAGGAATCTGTGCCCAGAGGAGCGGAGACAGGTGAAAATGTCCCGGGCTGCCAGCTCAGATGTTGAAGATTCAGCAAGCTTTGCACCCCCTGCCTGGAAAAGAACAGCAATGCTCTTCCTTAGCAACTGCCCCAGCTCCCTAGGGTCTGTGTGAAACAAGAGCCTGGGAAAAATCCAGGTTTTCTCTTGTTTCAGCTCCACTGAGGGCATAGCAGCTTTGCTGAACATTTTAGAAAGAAAGGAATCCCAAGTAAGAATTTAGAATAAACGTATTTTCTTTTTTTCAGCAGAGCCTTATCTGTTGGTGAGCTTGCATGGAGTCAACAAGGACACATGACTATTAAGAGGCTAGAAATTGAGTATCCAGTGGAGTTCATCCTTGACAAGGTGAAAATCTTAGGAATCTGTCTATCTCCACTGAGAAGCCATGGAAAGCAAAAAAAAAAAAAAAAAAAAATCAAGGAAAGATTTGATTTTTTTTTTCTTGTAAGCGCACGTTATAACTAGAGAGACTAGGTTTGTGTTATGGGGAAAGAGCTGTTGCTCTCCTAATGGAAGTACCTGTGGCAGTGTGAGTTGTCTTAGTTGACACAGTCTTTGTAGATGCAATCAAGTTAAGAAGAGATCATTAAGAAAGTCCTTGACCTACAGATGACTCCAATTCTTGCAAGAAAGAACCATTGGCAGACACAAACACTCAGGAAAATGCCAGGTGAAGACATAGACACACAGTCACCAAGGGGAAGGAAGACACAGGTGCAGGGGAAGGAAGACACAGGTGCAGGGGAAGAAGACACAGGTGCAGGGGAAGAAGACACAGGTGCAGGGGAAGAAGACACAGGTGCAGGGGAAGAAGACACAGGTGCAGGGGAAGGAAGACACAGGTGCAGGGGAAGAAGACACAGGTGCAGGGGAAGGAAGACACAGGTGCAGGGGAAGGAAGACACAGGTGCAGGGGAAGAAGACACAGGTGCAGGGGAGGACACAGGTGCAGGGGAAGGAAGACACAGGTGCAGGGGAAGGAAGACACAGGTGCAGGGGAAAACACAGGTGCAGGGGAAGGAAGACACAGGTGCAGGGGAAGACACAGGTGCAGGGGAAGGAAGACACAGGTGCAGGGGAGGGAAGACACAGGTACAGGGGAGGATACAGGTGCAGGGGAAGGAAGACACAGGTGCAGGGGAAGGAAGACACAGGTGCAGGGGAGGGAAGACACAGGTACAGGGGAGGACACAGGCGCAGGGGAAGAAGACACAGGTGCAGGGGAGGGAAGACACAGGTGCAGGGGAAGGAAGACACAGGTGCAGGGGAGGGAAGACACAGGTGCAGGGGAAGAAGACACAGGTGCAGGGGAAGAAGACACAGGTGCAGGGGAAGGAAGACACAGGTGCAGGGGAAGAAGACACAGGCGCAGGGGAAGAAGACACAGGTGCAGGGGAAGGAAGACACAGGTGCAGGGGAGGGAAGACACAGGTGCAGGGGAAGAAGACACAGGCGCAGGGGAAGAAGACACAGGTGCAGGGGAAGGAAGACACAGGTGCAGGGGAAGGAAAACACAGGTGCAGGGGAAGGAAGACACAGGTGCAGGGGAAGGAAGACACGGGTGCAGGGGAGGAAGACACAGGTGCAGGGAAGGAAGACACAGGTGCAGGGGAAGACGCAGGTGCAGGGGAAGACACAGGTGCAGGGGAAGGAAGACACAGGCGCAGGGAAAGACGCAGGTGCAGGTGCGTGATTCTGTCTGAATCTAGGGGGTGTCTCAGCTGCTGAAAGCCAGAGTCAAGGAAAGCTCCTTTCCTAAAGGACTCAACACAACAGACCTGCAAATATTGCGAACATGATTTCAGACTTCCAGCCTCCAGAACTGCAAAGCAATGTTTGGTCATTTTTATGCATCTAGTTTGGGTTACTTCATTATGTCAAGCCTAAAACATTATCATAATTTCTTTTTTTATTTACCCTCTAATAAGTATGTGTCTTCCAATCTTGTGGGACTCAATAGCTTCGTCAGTAAGATGGAAATAATGATAGACTCTGCCTTAGAGAGTTGTCATGGAAAATAAAATGTTTCATTTACATATTTTATAAATAAGTCTTTTAAAATAGTGTTACTACTGTGACAGCTTATATAGGTGTTTTAGTGATGATGGTGATAATGAGTCTATAACATATCCTTTTAAAGGCCCCTAATAATGAGAGGGACTCACAAGCTCCCATCCATAAGGAGATATTGTCAGTTGATGGCTTTGCGGGGAGGGGATAGTTAGGTTTTGTTGTTGGTGGTGGTGGTTTTTTGTTTGTTTGTTTGTTTGTTTGTTTTTTGGGGATTGGCCCCAGGTAGGTTAATCAAGCTTCAGTACAAATTGGGCTCAGTGGATTATGGAAGGGGGAAAAGAAAAGAAACAGAGAAAAGGATACAAAGTTGGGAAGGGATGGACCTGGGAACAATCGGTGGGAGGAATGGGAAGTAAGCAGGATCAAAATACATTGTATAAAATTCTCAAAGCATTAGTTAAAATATCATATTAAAATGAAAAATTAAATCATACATCCTTACTTTTTAAACCAAGAAGGCAACAGGACCTGATGGTTATTGTTTTAAAACAAAAACCAGGTCTGATTTTAAAATAGTAGTAAGTGGGGGTGTAAGTGCAAAGATATTTTAAAAGCCCAAGGTGTCAACAAAAATAGATCAAAATGGTCTACAATCAAATCCATGATTTCAAAAGATATAGGTATGCCAGGAAAGTCTGTCCCTCTAGTGACGACCTACATGTTATCACTCCTGAATTCACATCTTTCTAATCATACATAGAAAACACAGAGGCCGAGTGGAGGGGACATCTTTGTTCTTTGCCCATGCACACATTCCATACAGATGCCAGCTGCTCACCCCGTGCGGCCAGTGTCCCTGGCATACTTGGGAAATGCATGGGTGAAGCAGATTTGGATATGGGTGTCAGCAAGAACCGGAAATAGTGTCCTGTAAGCATAATTGCATCTTTCCTGGGCATTTAAAGCATTGCTTTAAATCTGCCAAGGTCCTTCCTGACAGTGTCAATAAGGGAAACCCCTAGCCACATTTACATTCACTGCTGAGTTTATATGGGTGCTTTGCAAAGAAGAAAAGAGCTTAGCTTTAAAAAAAAGAAAAAAAAAGGCGGGGAGGGGAGGGGATGTAGCAAGAAATACTGTCAGCTGCACAGCAAGGGGAGTGGTTAAACAGCTGTCTTTCCTAAACTCATCTCTCTATTGGGAGAGGTCTCAGGGTAAAGCATAGTGCCATCGCATTGACAGTTCATGGCTGGCACTCAAGACAAGGTCAAGCACTAATGGTCCTTGGCAATATTTACCTGTTTACTTATTGCAGCACTGTAAGCAGGAGCTGCCAAGCTATGTCTCCCACTCTATTTTCTTTCTTTCTTTTTTCTTTTCCTTTTTTTTTTTTTTTTTTTTTTTTTTTTTTTTTTTTTTTTTTTGAGTTCAGGTCTCTTCAAATGGCTCAGACTGACTGGCAATCCTTTGGTCTTCACTTCTTGAATGTTGGGATACTAGGCCTCTGCCAATGTGCTACAGTAGACTTTTAGTAGTTACCAGGGGATCTAGAAGTATCCTGATGGACTTTTGACTAAGGACGCCAGGTAAGAAATCATAAGACCTTTCAAGCTCAACGAAGAAATTATGACCAGTCAGTCCCAGTTTGTTGATTATGCCTGAACATAAACAGTAGATGATATGATACACAGCCTTTATGTTCTAAAAAGAAAAACAAATATATCCTAAGCACATATATACTGTATCATCATGATAAACCTTTCACAACAGCATCTTGTGTAATTCTCTCAAAATGTCATGAAGTATTATTATACCCACTTTATTCTTCAAAATATAAAGCAATGTAGTGCATTAAAAGTCATCAACTTGGATCAGTCAGTTTTATATCATATAAGAAATTATATGATTAGTCAACTTTTAAGAGAAAGGATTTATTATCTCATAGTTCTGGAGACTCCTGTCCAAGACTCCAGAACTATGCACTCATTCATGTTTTGGGTATGACAGGAGTGGCAGGGGACCAATTCCAGTCATCACCTCACTAGCCAGGAAATGGAAAGGGATACTGAGAGATTGGGAACCCATAATCCTTTTCAAAGACACACTGCAAATGACCTAAGAACTGTCCAGCAGGGCCCACCTCCTGTGGGTTCCAGTACTTCCCAATAGCACTACTCGATGGGTCAAACATTGACCTCTGGGGGACAGTTGTACAACCACAACGCAGTCTGAGGTACACTGACCAGCAAACTCAGGCTCCACTTCTTGGTCTTCAAGCTGGAAAGGCTTTGATCTTCCATATCAACTTCAAGCTTGAAAACCCTTGATCTTCCATAATAACTCAGCCTGTTCAGTAACCAAGGCTTTGTTTTTAAGAGAGAAATTATAAACTAAGAGCCCAAGTCAAGATGCATTTGAAAGATGTGAACAATCTGGGTTTGGAAGAAGGATAAGGCAGCAGATCCATCACTTGCCTTCCACATCAGCAGCAGGAAGAAAACTAGAGTATTCCTTTGAAATATCTGCGATCCTCATATCAATCACAGAGTGATTCAGAAGGCTGACATGTGTCAGTATCTTTGTCTACATACACTGTTACTGTCTAATCCAAAAGAGTATGCCTCAAAGACTTTCCAAAAAAGACAGTACCCACGTCAAGGTTATGACAAAGGCTGGCACAATTTATGCAGGGAGTCATGTGTGATGTGCTTACTAAGCCAGCCCTGAGGGTCAATGTTGAGTTATTTTATTCATGAAAGCATTTACTTAATCATTCATTCCTTCAACCACTCGCATACTGTTGACTTAAATACTTTAGATATTCATCATTTGCCATTATTTTCTTTGGGAATATCTCAAAATCCACTGCTTTTCTTCAAAGCCCTATTATCACGTTGATCAACGCATGTTGTCAGCGATCCTTAGTACGACTCTGAGATGATCTGTCAAAAGGGGGAACCAGGCTCACAGAGGTGATGCCTTGCAAAGGATTATATTAGAGGAAGGCTAAGTTTCCTGTCTTTTTCTGATCAATTCCTCTTAAGGTTCATTTAAATGTCCTAGGTGGGGCTGGAGAGATAGCTATGTCAGTGACAGCACTGGCTCGACAGCATGAGGATCTCAGTTCGAATCCCTAGGACGTCCATAAAAACCTGAGCATGGCTGTCAGCAACTTTAATCCCACCATTGTGGGGCTGAGACAGACAGAGGTCCACAGCCCACTGGCCAACCAGGTCAGCTTAGCCAAAAATAGCAAGTTTCCAGTTCTATGAGAGAACCTGTCTCAAGTCAAGAATGTAAAGAATGACAGAGGAAGCATAAGACATTCTTCTACTCTGGCTTCTGCATGCACATACCTGTACAGTCACAGTCACACACACACACAAACACACACACACACACACACACACACACACATGCAAAATAAGCAAACACATTCCCTAGAGTGATGTCACTCAAATTATAAAAACTTCCTAATTGGCCAACTTAATAAAGCAGTTTTTCACACTTAAGAAAGGAATTAGAAGGTATCAAGGCAGATTTCTTAAGGCTTATTCTTACTTATTTATGGTGATACTTTATTTGTATTAAAATGTTATTTGTATGTTAATAAATAAAGTTCCCCGGGGGTCAGAGCTATTAGCAAGCCATAGGAAAGCAGGGCAGTGGTGACGTACTCTTGTAATCCCAGCACTTGGTAGGCAGAGCTGGGTAAGTCTCTGTGTGTTCAGGGATACAGCCATTATTGGATACACATGCCTTTAATCTCAATACCAATCATGGAAAACCTGGAGGCCTATACAGACAGGCCGTGAGGAGGCGGTCATGTGGTTGGGTTTACAACCAATGAGAAGGCAGGACAGGAACTCTATATAAAGACTTTAACACAGGGGTAGCTCTGGTTCGGAGAGGTAGGACCACTGCAGGAGGAAGGGTAAGGTTTTAGCTCTTAGCTCTGACCTCTTGGCTTTCTTCTCTGCATTGGTTCTGTGTTTCTTATTTAATAAGAAGGTTGGATACATCTACACATATTATTGGTTTAATCACAAAGACAGCAGGAAATTGTTACTTCTCTGTAACTGGGGCTAGCCGCTGAGTGAAGTGTGACATCTTCAGCACTGAAGTGCACAGGCACAGAACGGAAGAGGGGCAGCTGCTGCCCAAAGGATTCTGCTTACCCTCCAACCTTATGTAATCATTAATAGATTCCTATACAGCACAAGGCAGGAATTGCTCCTATTTTTAGAAGAGCTTATTAAAGGAGTGTTTGCTTAATCTTCCTTTCGATACAGAAATAAAGGCAACCATGCACTTCTTAGATCTGGTGAGACAAAGGTATGCTTATAACCTCCTCCATCCTAGAAGGATGTTATAGATTATTTCATTTACTCATTCAGCCAACAAAAATTTTATGAGTCCTTCAGACACAGTAGGGACTCTTTACACTTGATTGAAATGGGACAGATAACACTCTCCTATAATGTATATTTTACTGATGGCAAAACAATGACTACAAACAGACTAAGTCCACAAAACATATAAACAACACACATGACTCTGGAGACAGTAGTAATACTACAGAGAAACATAACGAGAAGGAAGGGTGGATTGAGGTGGGAAGGTAAGGAGGGAGGGAGGGAGGGGTAGTGGGTATGATGTTTTAAATGAGATATTCCCCATTAGTCTTAGGCATTTGAAAACTTGTTCCCCTGTTGGTTGTTTGAGAAGGATTAGGAAGTGTGGCCTTGTTGGAGGAGGTGTGTCACAGGGGACGGGCTTAGGGTTTTAAAAGCCTCCAGCCATACCCGGCGTGCTCTCTCAGTCTCTAATGTATGAATCAAGATGTGACCTCTCGGCTCTTCCGGCTGCCATGTCTTTGTTCTGACATCATGGACTCTAACCTTCTGAAACAATAAGCCCAATGAATATGTTTCCTTGGTCCTGGTGATTTGTCATAGCAAAAGAGCAGCTAAAACAGTGGAGTTCAGTTGACAGAGACATAGCATTCTAGGAAAGCTTCATAGGAACGGTATTTGTTCTAATGTCTAATGGCATTGGGGTTGGGAACAGGAAAATACTGTACAGGGAGGAGGAATTGGAGAAAGACCAGACAAAAATCTTAAGAGGGGAGCATGCCTGATGTGGTTCAAGGCCAGAAAGGTGAGTGTGACTACAAGGAGAGAAGAGTCATACCATGGGATTGTCTAGGCTGATAGGCAGGCAAAGACTGTTGAAACCACAGGTCACCAATATCTGAATTTTGATAACTAGTAGTAAATAGAATAACGGTCCCCAAAGATGTCCCCATCTCAATTCCCAGAATCTAGAAAATACGTTATATGACAAACGAAACGTTATAGGTATAGTGACGTATTGTCTGAAGACCAAGAGCACATCCAACCTTCAGCCCTTGGGATGTGTATAGCCGAGAATAGCTACATATGCAGCCCAACACAAAGTCATTAATGAATTTAAACCATGATAATACTTAAAGAACTCAACTGCAGTTATGAGCATGAACTTTATAGACAACAATGTTGTATCACGATGTCAAAAGCTTGGCTATGCCTGGACACTATTATCTGGATTGTCCAGCTGCACTGAGTGTCATGACAAGCATCCTGAAGAGAGGGAAGAGACAGAGGAGTTGGAGGAGGAGACTCGCTGACCCAAGCAGAGGTCAGTTTAACTCAGTCACTGCCCTTGAAAACAGGAGAAGCTATCACAAGCCAGAAGTTCAAGATGACCCAAAAGCTGGAATAGAAGTAACAGATACTCTCCAAGAGCTTCTAGAAGAAACACAATTATGCCAGAATTTTTTATTTTATTTTATTTTTTATTTTTTTATTTTTTTTTGGTTTTTCGAGACAGGGTTTCTCTGTAGCTTTGCGCCTTTCCTGGAACTCGCTTTGGAGACCAGGCTGGCCTCGAACTCACAGAGATCCGCCTAGCTCTGCCTCCCGAGTGCTGGGATTAAAGGCGTGCGCCACCACCGCCCGGCTCGGAATTTTTTATTTTAAGCCCACAAGATCCATTTGGAATTTCTGAACTTCAGAAGTATATGACGTGTGTGTGTCTCTGTGCGTGAGTGCGTGTGTGTGTGTGTGTGTGTGTGTGTGTGTGTGTGTGTGTGTGTGTATCTGTGTCTGTGTATGTTGTATATGCGTGGCATGCATGCAGGTGTATTCCTGCATATTCTCGTGAATATAGGCACACGTGTGTGTGTGCAGAATCATAAGCAGGTTATTAGAAGTTGATGCCCGTTTTTTTTTTTTTCTTTGCCCATTCTCTACATTATCCACTGAGGCTGGGTCTCACACTTGAACTCAGAGCTTACCAATTTGGCAAGTCTGACTAGCCAGCTTGCACAGGGGAGCCTGTCTCTGTCTTCTGAGCACTGCAGTTACAGGTGGGACTCAAAGACCGTGCAGCATTTATAATTGGTGTTTTGCCGCAGAGAGAGACAAAAGCTGCTGCCCTGCATGGATTCTCTTCTTTACTCAGCCTGGGATTCCACCTTATGAAATGGTCCATCTCCGACCAGGAGATGGGTCTTGCCAACTCACTTAACCCTGTCTGGAAACACCCTCATAAACATGCCCAGAGATCTCTTTTTTTTTTTCTAGATGATTCTCAATCTCATCAAATTAACAATCAAAATCAACCACACATCCCCAAAGAAGAGAATTCTGGACCCAGAAAACAGAACTGGCATGTGATCTTTTCACAAGCAGAAAGGGTGAGCCACAGCTTCTATCTCTTCCTTCCATTACAAATTGATGTATTATTTAAGGATGAGGGCCTGGAACTCTTGTCAATCTTTGAGTGCTGGTAATCTATCCAACAAACATGGTATCTTTTAAAATTCACACACACACATACCAAAAAAAAAAAAAAAAAGCTTTCTTGTTCAGAAGGGATTGCTTTGTTATAACTGCTTTTAAAATAACTGTTGTTCTGATAGAGTTGAAGAGCCTGGGTGGTCAGGGACCTTGGAAGTATATTTTCTTGTCTTGGCTACATTTTTTTCCTAGCCCATGGAATAGCGGTTTATTTAATCTGCTTGCAGTTGACACATGTCTCCATCCACTTCCCAGAGAAATCCGAGCTAACTAAAATAAGTCCTGTGTAAATAAATGTCTCCAATCTAACCCCTACAGTAATATCGCCTCTTAGATTTTCCTTGAAGATCTGTCAGCAGATCTGCAACTCTGGAACCCACCCCAATCGGAGCTGTTGCTCAAGTGCAGCCTGGTATAAACTCTGAAAGATGGGCCATCCTCAGGCACGCTCTTCCTCCACCACACAAAGAGCTCCTCCCCATCAGTCAAGTCAGCAACTGTGGAGCTTGGGTCCCGTGCCAGATTCTTGGCTACAAATGAAAGGATAGAAGTAATCCTGTCCCTTTAGCAGCTCATGTGCTGACTGGGAAAGCAGAGTTATGAAAAGACTGCAACCATTGGAAGCGTGTCCAACCAATCATGCTGTGGGATGTTCTGTATGGCAAATGTGTTGCTAATTAGTCAATAAATAAAACACTGATTGGCCATTGGCTAGGCAGGAAGTGTAGGTGGGACAAGGAGGAGAATAAAGCTGGGAAGTGGAAGGCTGAGTCAGAGAGACACTGCCAGCCACCACGATGAAAAATAGCATGTGAAGATGCTGGTAAGCCACGAGCCACGTGGCAAGGTATAGATTAATGGAGATGGATTAATTTAAGCTGTAAGAACAATTAGCAAGAAGCCTGCCACGGCCATACAGTTTGTAGCCAATATAAGTGTCTGTGTTTACTTGGTCGGGTCTGAGCAGCTGTGGGACTGGCAGGTGAGAGAGATTTATCCTGACTGTGGGCCAGGCAGGAAAACTTAAGCTACAAATGGCGTCCAATGTGGTGGCAAGAGTTTCCATCTAAAAACTGAGAAAAAAGATTCTAAAACAGAGCTAAAAACAGTTCCTAATTGTCTCTCTCAAATGAGCAGCAGCTGCCGGTTTGAGCTACGTGTGGGTTTCTGGTGTGCGTGCTTGACCTGCAGTATGGCAGTAATGAGGCCTCTGCACGTGGCACATTAAGCTGCGTGGTGGATTTAGCCTTTCCAGGTACAAAACAAAAAAAAGAGGTTTCTGGACTACAAGCTGCTTGGATAAAAGCATAGACCCATGATAGCTCCCAGAGCTGGTGGTAAAGTACCACCGCCATGTTGGGAAGCTGAGGTGGGCGGAGTCTGCAGCCACAGCTGCTGCAGTTTAAGGCAATAGATTCACAATAAGACAGATTCAGATGTAATAGTTTACAATGTGTGTAAAATATACGTAGGCATAAAAGAGACAAAAAAGGTGATATATAGAGTTATAGAAACAAATACATAGTTTTAAAAAATAAAGTCTTTAAAGAGACAGTAAAGGTAATATAAAAAATAAGCCACGTAAAGATGAATATTACACAGAGAATCTGGATTGTGTTGTCTTTGGGATTTTTAACTGCAGAAAAACATTTGATTGTAAAAGCTGTTGAGTTATGCCAAAATGTATATTTTAAAGATACCTTGACTTCAAAATTTGGATATAAGGATATGTTGCTTTGGAAAAGAGTCTCTTTTGTTTCCACAGAAAGCCAGAGGCTATGGATTTGTTCAAGATTAAGATACATCAGGTTTGACCAGCCAAGACCCCCTGAAAGGTTTCCAATGACACGATGGCCCAGATGATCCAACATCCAGAATGGTTTGAAGGCAACTGGCTCAGACGATACAGCCTCATGGACTATTCCATAATCCTAAAATTTTCTTTGTTTCCCCATAAGATACAGCGCCCCCCTCCAGCAGGAAGTAGTAAGAGAAGCTATGCCCAAATTCCCAAATTATATGTTATTTTACTTTGTTAAGGTTAAAACCTTCCTTTTTGGAAAAAAAAAAGGGGGGGGGAAGTGCTGTGGGATGTTCTGTATGGCAAATGTGTTGCTAATTAGTCAATAAATAAAACACTGATTGGCCATTGGCTAGGCAGGAAGTGTAGGCGGGACAAGGAGGAGAATAAAGCTGGGAAGTGGAAGGCTGAGTCAGAGAGACACTACCAGCCACCACGATGAGAAACAGCATGTGAAGATGCCGGTAAGCCACGAGCCATGTGGCAAGGTATAGATTAATGGAGATGGATTAATTTAAGCTGTAAGAACAGTTAGCAAAAAGCCTGCCATGGCCATACAGTTTGCAGCCAATATAAGTGTCTGTGTTTACTTGGTCGGGTCTGAGCGGCTGTGGGATTGGCAGGTGAGAGAGATTTATCCTGACTGTGGGCCAGGCGGGAAAACTTAAGCTACACAATCACTCTTTGGAAGAGGGAAAAGAATTGGAGAGGGATCAGTGTTGCATGGGGGAACATCAGAGGTTGGGAAGGAGGAAGATCAGGTGACTTGCTTCTTGTCCTATGTGGTAGACCATAGAGTTCTTCCAAACAGCCCAATCTGGAATGTCCAGAAATGTTAGTTGCTGAGGTAGCTGTCCCACGTAATGCTGCCCATGAGAGGGCAGGTCTGAAATACACTGGTGGTCTCTGCATGCCTCTACTGAAGGGTTTTTAACAGTGTCACTTCACAAACATCCCCACAGGTCACATAACAAACCCAATCACAAGGAATGAGTTCTGGCTTTCTTACACACCCCTGGTGCTAACAGTTTCATTCCTAATTGTTTACTTAAAATCCTGACCAAAGACCAAATGATCACAGTACCTAACAGCATGTTAGCAAAGGGTCCTCCACCCCAGCACTGTGCAATCCACATGCCTTCCTTTCTCAAGATATGGCTCATGTTCCTGAGGGTGCAACAGTAGCATGCTTCCCATACTTTCAAGGTAATCAACACTGAGTCGGTGCAGAGTTTGTGTTCAGACCTCACAAGCAAGCCATCAATTCCCTAAGAGTTAGCTCTCTGTCTCCTCACCTCCTTCCACTTCTCACTCACTCCGTCATCCCACCATTATGGGGATGTGGATGAGATGGAGACGAGAATTCTGACATACCTGATGAATCATGTTCACATGACACCCCTCTGGTTGGGCTCCCCCTGCTTCAGCTATCCAGCAAGTTATGAAGTCACATTTCAGGGGAGTGCCCGCTGTCTTCCAATACCTCGTTTCCTGATGCCATCAAAACCTCACACCTGTGCAGGAGGTTGACGTTAAGAGCAGCCTCACGGACCACAGGCTGACCTTCTGGGTTTTTTTCATTGATTTTGAAGTTGCAAGACTAAATCATAACATACTTCCCTCCAAATGGTTTATTCCCCAGGATTATGTGAAAACACTCAACAGAAAACAACAATTTTATCTGCTTTTAATTTTAAAGGAAACAAAGCATGTGAGTTGAGGTTCTGGCTCTTCCACAGTCATGATGGCATGGTCCTAGAACAACAGGTTTGCTTTATGTAAATCACTGCTCTGCACAAAGCCTGGAAAACATGAATGTGTGAAAAATCCATAGAATCAAGGGCCACACTGTTCAAAATGCTGTATTCTAGTATATAGTTTAATCTTTTTCTTCAGCATTCATTGATCTTTATGAACTGGGTGCTGGGAATTCAAGGATGCTGCTCCTCTTTGTGGGAGGTGCAACAAAGATAACAGCTGCTTCTTAGCAGAGGGGAGGTGGAAAGCCCTCCCAAACCTCACTCAGTGAGAGGTGTTCCAGATGGGGAAACCAAGACTCAAGTGTGGCAAGGAGCTCTTGTTTCTCCTATCAAATACCACTCCTGGGTTTTCCGTCTTATAGACTGATGATGTCTTAGTGTCTTTTCCTGGAGCTGTGATAAAATCTTCTGAGAAAATCAACTGAAAGGAGAAATGGTTTGCCCTAGCTCACAGTTAGATGATACACTCCATCTCACAGCAGGGAAGTTCTGGCAGCAGTCACTTGAGGTGGCTGGTCACATTGCATACACAGGGAAGTGGAGAAAATGAATGTCTGTGCTCAGCTCACTTTCCTCATTTTATACAGCCTGGGATCCAAGAACAGAAAATGATGCCGCCTGCAGTGGAAAGGCCTTTTTACCTTAACTAACCCAAGCAAGATAATTTACTACACACATGCCCAGAGGCTGGTCTCTGAGGTGAGTCTAGATCTCATCAAGATGACCATTGAGATTAACCATCACAGCTTACCAGGAAGCAACTGTTGACGCCAAAGATGCAGAGGGAGAAAGTGGCAGAGCATGGACTAGAATGTATCCACCTAATGCTGCCACTGACTTCCGTGTGCATGCACAGGTTCTCGGTCAGTATTTCTCCCCTAAAAATGCTGACTTGGTAGGTCCGCATGGAGGCTCTTCTTGTTGTGTGTTATCTTTAGGCAACTCGCAGAAACTTTGGAACAGATGAGTTCTAATCTTCTCACTGCAAGAATATTTCAAAATAAGACAAATCAAAGATGGGCTAGGCTGATCAGCTATGAATACAGAGGAGTTAGCTTCCAAAGATGAAAGCCCTTGCCAGACTGAGTGTCTGTGCTGGCCATTCCCTTCCTGTCTCCTGTTGATCTCACCAGCCCCCTGTGGTGTCCTGAGTAAAACCATTCATTCACATTTACATGTATGGAGGATTCCTAAAAGGCCTAAGAACTTCCAGCTGCCAGTAGACCACAGCCTATTAAAATAATTTACAACACTGAAATCTGAGGTATGTAAATAAGCATATGGAAAGAACGAGCATTTGTACAGGTTCAAGATGCCGAGTCCAAAATCCAAAGTACTCAAAACTCTGAGACTCTCAGAGTCTCAGTGATGCTGCCTGTGAAAACTCCACAGCTGACTCAGGAGGTGTGTCACAGTCAAAGTGTGGGTGCACGAAATACAGAACACAAGGTTATCTTCAGGCCATGTGCAAAATGGACATAAGAAGCATAAATAATCTTTCTAGATTTGAGTTCTGTTCCTAAGGTATTACATTATACATATGCAAACATTCCAAAACCAGACACATTTCCAGCTCCAAACATAGAGAATACTCAGCATACACACACACACACACACACACACACACACACTCATACACACACACACATACACACACATACATACACACACACATACACACATGCACACACACAGACACACAAGCACACAGACACACACATGTACAGACACACATGCACATACACACACACACACACACACACACACACACACACACACACTTGGTGGGGGATAACCAAGGTAACCACCAGAGTTTTAGAATTTTACTTGACATACTAAATAGATTTGTTGGGATATGCTGTCATAGTTGTTGAACCAAGAAAAGCAAAAATTGTGTTCCTATTTGACCCTTTGTTATTTTGTGGGGAGTGTGAAGGGTGTGTGTACATGTACAGAGTGCATACATACATGGGAGTATGTAGATGTACTCACCCGTGTACTTAAGTGGAGAAGCTAAAGGAAGACAGCAGACATGGCCTAGAAACATGACCTCTCGCTGAACCAAAAGCTCACCATCTCCACTAGGTTGGCTGGCCAGTGAGAATCTGCTTGTCTCTGTTCCCCAATGATGAGATTACAGGCCCAAGTAGCCATGCCCAGCTTTTTACGTGGGTGCTGAAGCTACTGACCCGGGTCCTCATTTTCATCCAACAACACTCCTACCCAGCAAGCCATGTCCCCATCCCCACACGTTCTTTGGATAGGCAAATGATTGGAACAGGAAGGAAGCCTTCAGCCTGTCACCTCCCCGTACTAAAATCAGAAATGTCAGCACTGGCACAAATCTGTGGACACATCCTTCCAACTCACTCACTGGTTCGAGTTTCATCCACGTAGACATCATCGATGGAGGGTTTGGTTGTGTCCTCCAGTGCCACGACTCTCTCCATGACAAGGTTAGAGACACAGACATGCACAGGCGGGTAGTGTTTGAAGTCATGGTGGCACAGCTGATGAGTAGCTGCAATACTTTTGGTTTGTTTTGCCTTCTCTTCTATTTATTTGAGTGAAAGAATTATAAAAAAAAAATTGATTGGAAAGAGCTCACTACATTCTGGAACTGCCTTGGCTGCAAATATCTGATGAAGCCAGGGAAGGGCCTCGCAAGAAAATCACAAAGTATTCAAGTAATTTAAGGGAAACCAAATTTCGTGTGTGTGTGTGTGTGTGTGTGTGTGTGTGTGTGTGTGTGTGTGTGTGTGTGTTCTGAGTTTCTCCCTTTGATTTCCATGCATCTAACTCCTTGTTTTTCCAGTAGAACAATTATTAGCGTCTTCTTTTTGGTAAACACAATGTGCGGGGTGGGGTGGGGGGACGGAGTGGAGAAGAGGGGGGACAATGTAGGGACTCCAGGGAGATGGGGCAGTCAAAGTGACCCTGGCTCACAGAGAAGGATGCGAATCACCCCTTCTGTTCGTGTGTAAATGGTCCCGTAGGTGAGGCACATAGATTGGAAATCAGAAAACAGCTAAGTGCTTAAGTTGTCCCTAGGGTGCCCAGTGTTCTCCCCCAATACCTACTGTCTTTTAAAAGGAAAGATCTCTTTTTCTACCCCAAAAGTAAATCATGCCACCTACAACAGAGAAGCAGCCTAAAGAAAAAGGAAAATGTAGAATGTGTGAGTATCAGTGGCTATCTCAGGAAAAACGGGCATTGTCATTTTATTGCTGCGGTAGAATGAGACCCCAAAGTGGTTAGATGTGGGTGGGGAGGAGTGACTGCCTCCCTCGCCCCCACCCCCCATCTTCCTCCTCTCTTCTCCTCTTCTGTAGTTAACTCCAGTTTTTCCTTCACTTCTTCATCGTTCTGTTTCTCCTTCCCACCTCCCTTCCTCCATCTCTCCTTTCCTCACTTTCTTACTTCATCCCTCCATCCCTTCTTCCATCTTTCCTTTCTTTCTTCCATCCTTCCTTCCTTCTTTCTCTATAGGCCTACCCCCTCCTTCCTTTCTGGCCATCTCTGTGCCTGCATTTTGATTTCTCTTTTTTACTTGTGGAAGGGCCCGGGAGGCGGTGAGTGTTGCTAGTCTTCTCTTTGCTTGTTTCCAGCCTCCCTCCCTCCGGTTCTGGCGATTACTGTCATCACAGTCCAGTTCCCTTGTTAGGCTCCTGAAGGGTAACATCGCTCAGGCAAGATAAGTCATTGGGAGCTGATTTTAGAATTTAAACCCCAAGCAGAAGTGGAGGATTTAAAATTCTGAGCCCAGCACAAACCTCTTCATTTTCAAGTTCATTTACCCTTGGCAGCATGCAACCTCCTGTTACTGGGGGAGGGGGGGGTGTTTTAACAGGCTCATTTAAAAGGCTGAGGAGCCTTTTGGGATCTCTGCAAGCTCTTTAAAAACATATTTTGATGATATAAGTGTAAACAAATCAAAAGCATATGGATTGAATTTCCCTAAAATTACACAGGATTTTAAAAATGATGGGAGGGGGGTGGAAATGGGTTTGGAAAAATATGTTTTTGGTTTTATTGACTCAGAAACATGTGAATGAGCTGAAGCTTTCAACAGACCTGAAAGGATGGCAGGTTTGTCCCTCATGCGTCTATGAGGCTCTGCCCTCTTTCTCTGGGTTCAATGGTGGCGGCTTCTGTCAGTGCAGCCTCTCAGAGAGGACACGCAACACCAGGTATTCCCAATTCTGCCTTCTCCTTGAGGGAGCCCTGATGAGGGCTTTGACAATGTGGCTCCTATTTGGGTTAGAAAGCACATGTTTATTTGTAGCTATGCAACCTGGACTCAGGTGCCAACGTCAGCCTGCATACTACATGCCCCAGCCTGATTGCCATCCCATAGCCTTTCTTTCTCCCTGCTTTCCATGTTTTCTGGGGAACCCTGCTGTTATGAGACTTCCTTTATCTTCCAATTCCCACATGGCACATGCCAGGAAAGTAGGGGCCAGCCACCCAGGCCACTGCCCCTGAAGACTTGCTGATGCCGGGATTTCAGAATGGGGGAACACGCACCATGAGTAAGCAGGCAGAGAGGAGAGCAGATATGTCCTTAATAATCCTAATACCTTATCTATGAAGTGGATTTACATGCATCTGTCCAGTTCTAAAGGAAAAGCTGTAAAACCTAAGATATATGCTATTTCCTTTGTTGGCAAAGACATAGCCCAAGAGTTGGAACAACCCCAGAGAACTCCTGCAAGGTAGGTTCCAGAAGGTGGGAAGTGGGCTGGAGGGGATGCGATCCTGTAAAGAATCTGCAACCATCCATTTCATGGCCCCAGTGAGCTTGCAGAAATATTTCAAGGTGAGAAGATATCTGTGCTCCATCTTCATACACACAGCTGGGAAGCAGAAGTGGGTTACCCTGAAGAATCTTCCATTTGAGACGTTTGATAGGAGATACAACATGAGAGGCTGACCCACCCAAGGCAGGGAGGAAAAAAAAAAAACATACCTTCGCATACAGCTATACCCAGTGCTTCTCTTTTTACACACATTTACATCAAGAACTTAATATTAACCACCACAAACGGCAGCGCTTTTCTCCTTTTCTACTTTTTTTTTTATTTAAAGCTTCAGAGAAGTGCTATGCAAAGGAACTTCAGAGAAATAAGGGCTCTTTAGTAAAAATAGCTGCTGCCCCCATTGTCTGTTGTCGCAGAGACTCTCTTCCCTGGCCACCATAGTGAATGCCTAACCAGTCCGTAATTTTAACAGCACAATTTGCATTGCCCAGGCAGCTGTCTGCCACACCAACTCTTTATGAAATCCACCCACAGCATTTGACTCAATTGCCTCCCACAGCTGCAAATTCCACAGGTCTGCCACACTCTGCATGGGAAAGTATTTCTTTGTATGCGTTCCAAATTTATTAGCCGTTTGAACCATTCCTTTGAGTGAATTGTGTATTTTTTTTTTAAGTGTTCGTATATCACTGTTTGGGGCACAGGTTGTGGTGGCCTGCATTTTACATGCAGCTCCGAATATTAGAATGTGGTCTTCAAAGGGTCCCTGTAAGAGCAGACCCAGTGTGCTGACACCTGCTTTGTTTTAAGTTCTCTTGCTGTAAGTGTCCTGGAAGCCTACCATCCTTGAATTCATAGCAGCAGCAGCAGCAGCAGCAGCAGCAGCAGCATATGGGAAAACACACTTGAGGGACCCAGAATGCAAGAATTCAAAGCTACCTCCAAAACGTTGACCTGTAGCCATATGAAGGATGTCTCTCTGACATGGGTGAGAAAACACTCCTTTGGATGAAGACAATGAGGTGCAGAAATGTGAGGTCACATTTCCTAAGTCATGGAGATAGCAAGTCCCCTGATGGTAAAAGTTGTCAGCTCCTTTCCCCTAGGATGACTGCATCTGAGGATCCCTAGTCCCTTTTATAAAATAGTCTAAGCTGTTTGCATGTAGCTCCCTTGCATAGCCTTGTATCCGTTGGAACATCTCTAGATCACTCGCGATATTTAATGCATTACAAACACTACCTAGTTATTGTGCTGTATTGTCTATGGAAAAATGACAAGGAAGATAGTCTGTACATCTTTGGCTCAGACTCAAATATTTTTGAAGTGCAACTGGTTGAACTTCCACAGATGCGGGGCCCGTTGATAAAGGGCCGGAGGTGGAGTTAGCTCTATGCAGCTAGCTGCAGTCTACCAGAGATACATTCCGAGGACAAATTCAGTGTCCTCCCCTCAAACACAAAAGCTTCAGGTAGAAGGTAAGAAGAGTTTGTAGGTAAGTAAGCTTCCTGGGCTAGTAAGAAAGGACACTTAGAGAGTTCTGTGACTGGTCCCCTGGTCCTTTAGTGCTTTGCTCACTCTTTGATAGGGACCTCTTAATGCTCTGTGGAGAATATTAGGAGTCCTGTCCTCTGTCCTCGGGACAGTTCTCAAGATACAGCCACAAACACAGACTTTTATCATCTTAGTTTGGCTGGAAAATTACATTTCTCAGCTGTTGCTATTTTTGCCTCCCTGCCACCAGTCCCCCACCCCCTCCTGAGCCAACCTCAGTTCCTGTTCTGGTCAGGGTGTGTGATGCTGGGTAGTCCCCCAACTTCCCTCACTACACTCCTCCATCCTGTAAACTGAGATGCACTCCAGCTTTGTAGTCAAAGTATTTCGAAGTCAGCTCAGCCATTTCCAAACTGTACCCACTTAATCTCTCAGAATGCCATTTACTCAGTGCCATTATTAAGAGGAATATCCTGGTTTATATCATTCTCACATCAGTTATGATGTGCCAGGGTGCCTAAGCCATGATAGGTAGGTACATAGAGTAGATTATAAGGTAGATAGATGATAAATAAAGACATGATGATAGATAAGTTAATAGATAGATGACAGACAATGGATAATAAATGATAGACAAGTGAATGATATATAAATAAGAGATAATAGATAAATGATACATAGATGAATAAGTATGTAGCTAGCTATTTAGATGACAGATTGATAGGCAGATAGATAGATAGATAGATAGATAGATAGATAGATAGATAGATAGATAGATAGATGATATATCAAACCGGCCTTTTGCAAGTTGAACAATGCCTCCAGATGCAAGAGACACAACAGGCTATTACCTCCTACTGGTGTTGAAAGGGTGGCTCATCTTACTTAATGGGCAGGTATAGTACAGACAATATCCACAACTCAAGTCTAGAGCTGAATACTTTCTTCTTAATTAACAAATAACCCAAGATTAACTTCTCATGGCATATGACAGCACTATTTGATTAACAGAAATGGGAACTTTCTGCCCATCCCTCCTCCTACTAAAGAAGAAAATGCCAGTTGGAAGTGAATTTAATAATGGCATGTAAGCTGAGCGCATCTGCTTCCATTCCATGTCAAGAAATTACAGTCCACGCTTGCGTTCAGCAATTTATTCTTTTACTAAGAGTTTCTTTTCTGTCATGTACATGCTATGTTTAGGGTTTATTGTTTCAATATGGTTTTATTGTATAGGGAAATAAAAACAACTATGGAACATAGAAAAATCTATTGATGTTTTTAGCATTAAAAGGTTGGAATTTCTTTTGCCTTTTCAAATAATACAGTTTTTAAAGGCAGAATCTCATAAATCCCAGGCTTTCCCCAGACTCCCTATATAGCAGAGGATGACCTTGATCCTCTGATCCTCTTACCCATGTTCCAAGTGCTGGGGTTGTATACGACCATGTCCAATATATGCCATGCTAGTGGTCAGAACTATGGCTTTGTGCATGCTAGGCAAACGCTCTACTGACTGAGCTACATCTCCAGCCTGTTGAATTATACAACCCTTTAAACAAAACTTTTCTTCAGATTCAGAATCAGAACACGGTTTTCTGATTATAAATTAAGTCTATGTTCAACAATCCAGAAAAACCTTTAAAATATCCCCCAATAGAGTGAGGCCAAAGCATGATACATGGAAAGGATATTCAGGCTTTGTTTCTCATAGCAACTCAATGGGCACAGCTGGCTTTGGTCCAATCATCAGGGCACATTCCTTCTCTAAATGAGTATCTGCAACAAGAGAAATTGTGGGATCTATCCATGCCACCCAACCTAATGTTGACATTTCTGCTCACTATACCTTGTCATTCATAAGGCAACCAATATTTCGTAAGTTCGTTTTATCCCAAGCACTAAAATTAATCATTCAACATATTTTATTAAAGCATCAGTTTTAGACCTGTTCGTCGCCATAGAGGCTGACCTTGGCTAACTCTGCAAGGAGGGTCAAAGGAAAATGCCTCCCAACTCTGTCTTGAAAATGATGCAATTTGTGGCATATCTAAGGTCTTTATGAGCTGAGCCTCTATGTGTTCAGCTGTAGATGGGACTAGACTGTGAGTCTTTACAGCTGATATCTACTTGGACAAATTGCATAAACTCTGTGCATCATATTTTTAAAAGGCAAATGACACATAAATCATGTACTACATGATTCACTCCATCAAAGTATAAATTCAGTGTTTTAAGTATACATACAGGAATATAGACTTGTCCCTACAATCTATTTTTCCTTGAATTATTATTTTTGAAGAGTGGGAGCCATGCTGCCTCCCATGTGAGGAGGTCAGAGAACATCCTCTCCTTTCACCATGGGTTTCAGGGACCAAGCTCAAAGTCATCAGGCCTGTGTGGCAAGTACCGTTTCCCACTGAGCCATCTGTCTGTCCCCAAGACAATCTAGTTCCAAGCATTTTTGCACCCTGACATACACACACCAAGTACATATGAGCTGTAACTTACCATTTCCACAAGGCTCCCTCCCCATAAACCACTAAAGTTTGTGTCACTATAGGTTTTTCTTTTTCTTTTCTTTTTTTTTTTTTTTTGTTGGTTTTTTGAGACAGGGTTTTTCTGTGTAGCTTTGCACCTTTCCTGGAACTCACTTGGTAGCCCAGGCTGACCTCAAACTCACAGAGATCTGCATGGATTTGCCTCCCTAGTGCTGGGATTAAAGGCGTGCGCCACCACCGCCTGGCCACTATAGGTTTTTCTATTCTGAGTATTTTGTTAAATTTACTCATGTGCCATGTGGTGTTATTATGCCTATCTTCTTTCTTTTGGCATAATAATATTAAGATGCATTTATGTTACAGTATGCTTTGGTATTATACTTCTTTTTATAAAATTGTATTGCTTTCTTCATATGACTTTTCATTATTAATTGATCTACCTAAAAATTTAACAAAATATTTAGAATACATTTGATTAGTTACCTTCACATAACTGTGACCAGAACAACTGAGAGAACAACTTGAAAGGAAAAGAAAATTATCTATCTTGTCTTGCTGTTCTGTTGATTTCAGCCCTTGAGTCCGTTGATTCTGAGTCCATGGTGAAGCCAAACTCATGGCAATGGAAGAGCTTGAAGGAGACTATTCACTTTGTTATGCATAAAAACGGGTCAAGGTAGGCTCTGTCTCTAAGAATACACCCAAGTAACTATTTCCTCAAGGTAGGCCCTACCGCCTAATTATTGTTTCCATCTGCTGGCCAAAATATCACAAGAAGTTGGGTACCAACTGGTCAACATTTGAACCTGTGGGGGATATTACAGAGTCAGCCATCATCCTTCACATCCTGTCTTGCATCTCTATATTTCTCTCGTGATTTTACCTTCATTTCAAATGTTTGGGATTTTCCAATATTTCAATATTTGCATCATCTCTTCCTTATGGACCCTATGTTCAATCAGCTTCTAATCATTCTTTTTTTTTTTTTTTTTTTGAGGTTGCTTCGGACTGACTGCCACTTTATTGAAAAAGACTATATCTTTTATACTCTATAATTGCACAATAGTTTAACTACAAGCAAGATTGAGAGCAGACTAAACATTCTTAATATCCAGGATATATCTTGAATTCATACTTTATTTTCTTTCTTCTTAGCTGTCTCTTAATTTTGAAGCCTTGTTTCTTCTCAGTTAATGTCCTCATCATTAATGAGTCATCCTGTCTCCCAACTCTCTTCTCTCTGTAACAATAACTTGATTCTTATCATCAAGTATTCTAAAAGATTCAGTAGTTCTCTGTCCATCCTGAAAGATTCACTCTACTATGTGCAAACTTTTACATATGGGTACACAAAAGCTATAAGTTTAATGATTTTTTTCTATAAATAAACTTAAATTATTTCAAGCATACCTTTAGCCTACTGGCAAAATACTAAATTAAGTTATATCTAGGTAAATCCTGGCACTTGAGGAATGTCTCAGCCTTTTCTGGTGTGAAGTCAGCCTCTTTAAGGTGGCTTCTTATAATGTGTCCTCTGGCTTGGAGACACTTCTTGGTAGTCAGGTATACACGTGAGGATGGGACTGCACGTGGCCAGGGACCATCTCTACTGCTCTGTGGGTCTGGATAAGGCACGTTTTATCAGTCTCAACTCTGAACTCTCCTCTTCTTTCCTCTTGTGCTGTCAGTTCAAGCACTGTCAGTTCCACTCTGTCCACAGGAGTGGTCTCAAAGGGCATAGAAAACTGCAAGATGCCAGCATTCTTTCAGCTCCTAGGCACTGAATTTGGATTCCTTTTGACTTTAGCCCACTTCTACCCTACTGTAGTAGACAAGGAACTGTGGTTGATATATTGTGCACACCAATAAACTTATCTGGGGGTCAGAGAACTGAACAGCCACTATATTAAACTTAAGTTTAGGCTGTGGTAGCACACACCTTTAATCCTAGCATTCAGGAGGCAAAGATCCGCCTGGATCTCTGTGAGTTCAAAGCCACACTGGAAACAGCCAGGTCTGGTGACACATGCCTTTAATCCCAGGAAGTGATGGCAGGAAGCAGAAAGACATATAAGGTGTGAGGACCAGGAACTAGAACCTTTTTAAAGCTTTTAGCTTTTAGCAGCTAAAGATCTCAGCTGAGGTCCATCCAGATGAGGACTCAGAGGTTTCCAGTCTGAAGAAACAAGATCAGCTGAGGAATTGGCAAGGTGAGGTTGGATCTGACTTGTTCTGTCTCTGATCTTTCAGCGGTCACCCCAATATCTGGCTCCCGTGTTTTTTATTAATAAGACTCTTTAAGATTGGTGTTACAATGAACTGTATCCCTTCTCAGGGAAAAGACCACATGTAAGATTCTCCTTCCATAGCTCCCTTTCCATCACTTCAGATGATCTTTGAGTGATCTATGCAGACAAGCTGAAGTGTGTGTGTTGGGGCGGGGTGGGGGAGCATGTAGGTGGGACTGTGTGGAAGCCAGAGGTTGACAATGGGAATGTCTCTCAATTTCCTTCCACCTTGTTTTTTGAGATAGGCACTGTCATTGACCCTGAAGCTCACCAATTTGACAATGTTAGACGGCCACCAAGCTCCAAAGATCCTACTGCCTCTGCTTCTCTAGTGCTCAGAGCAGAGGTGCACACCACCTCGCCTGCCTTCTCACAAGGATGCTGGGCATCTGACTTAACGTCCTTAGGCTTGATGACTGAGCAATTCCCCTAGGTCCACAAATTGGATTTTTGTTGTTGTTGTGTTGTGTTGTGTTGTGTTACCAACTTTCTCTCCAATATTTGGATATGGTGGGTTAGATTTTTAAGCTGTGCTTTGCAAACGTTCACCTGTTTTCAGAGGCAGAGCAGTGCAATGAAGTCATTCACTCACAACCCCATTTTAACTGCCACCATTCTACCAAGGCTATATATCATCTACCACCTGCAGCCTCCACTTGACACCAACCCCTCCCCCAACCCTTATCTCCTCTTTTTTGAAAAATTTTAAAGAAAACCTAGGCATTGAAGACTTTTCCCAACAAATACTTCAGCATATATCATCTAATAAAAACTTTCAAATAATCATGGTAGTTAATTATTAGAGATAACAAGATTAATCACCATTCTATATACTACCTATCAATCTGTGTCAATATGCTTTTATATCATAAATGAGAGGCTTATGCACCTTTGGGTACTTTGCTTTCCAAAGAACCCAGTTCTTAGATACCAGAAGCCTTTACTCTATGTCAGGGGTTGTCAACCTTCCTAATGCTCTGACCCTTTAATATACTCCCTTGTGTGGTGGTGACCCCCAGACATAAAATCATTCTTGTTACTACTTTATAACCGTAATTTATGAATCAAAATGTGAATGTTTTCAGAGAGAGAGAGTTGGCAAAGGGGTCATGACCCACAAGTTGAGAACCACTGCTCCTTAAGGCTACTGCCTCTTCTGAGTCTCAGGAATATTTTTGAAATGACTCATTCTGAGTCCTGCTTGATTCTCACAGCCTGTGTAGCCAAGCACTGCAGTAAGTGCCTCCTAAGTTCTAAAGGGCACAGACAGTGGGGACTGCATACATTAGGCTCCAGAGCTCGGGGTAGGAGGGGAGGCAGCTAAGATCTGGCCACCGCAGCTTCTCCAGCTATTTTCCTTTATGGGTCAAGGTTCCCGGATACCTGTTGTCCAGCTCAGGCCTGGCTGGCCAGTGACTCAGATTTAAACAGCATCTAGTTCTCTGTGACTTGTCCTTGATATGGTGGGGGAGGGCTCCAAAGTGGACTGTGGTGTCTTAGAAAGACTTTGCTGTATGTCAGTCTCTGTTGGTGCCTCTAGGGGCTGAGAAAGGAAGGGCCTTGGGGACCACAGATATGACCATTAATCTGAAGGGGACCACAACTATTCATAGCAAAAATAGACATAAATATTACTAAAGTTTAATAAAATAATAATAATGAAAACTGACACCCCAGTTTTTTTTCACTGAGCCATAAGTATATCAAATTAGAATCAGTTAATTGTCCTCTGAAGAAAGAACCAAAAATGAGTACAAAGTCAAAGATAATTAATTCTATAAAGATGAAATAATTTCTTAAAATAGAAACCAGCCATTCCACGCTCTCCATGTAGAAAGATGGATGCCGGCATGGCCTGTGAACGCAGGACTGACCCACTTGAGGAAGCAGAGTTTCCAGTTTCCTCCCATTTTCCTTTTATCTTGAACTGGGAAGGATCTGACTGGAGCAAGCAGGGAAAGTATTTGAAATCATTTATTCTTACCTCCGTGTGTCTTTCCAAAACTTCTAAGATAATTGAAAGAGTCAGTTCATTTGGCAAGAAATGTTTGCTTAAATTCAGATTTGGTTCTCTCAGAGGGAGAAAGAAATTTTTTTTCCTGAATTAGAAAAGAAGAAGACATAAAGATGATGTCTTTTGCATATTTACTTATAAAAGATCCCCTGTCCTTATGTGCCTGCATGTATGGAATCTAGGTGATGGGCTGTCTATGCACTGTTTCTCCATTTGTCTGTTACATTGTGAAAGTCATCTTGCAGGGTGCTTCATCTACATCCCTTTAAAGAATTAGGAGCAACTCTTTATCCACATTATCTCGTGATAAATCCCCTGAGATGCCGTGCTAAAACAGGTTCTGTGAAGGGCAGATCAACAGGCTCAGCCTTCTTAGATTTTAGGATGATTAATCTCCAATCCACACTAACAGTCTTTCAACTATTTCCTTATCATTAAGATGATAAGAATTTATCATCTTAATGTACTTAGTTCATCTCTAATCTGCCCATTTCTATCATCGATGACTCTCTGTATCGATTTGGAACATTCCTACCCTTTCTGCTTGCTTGCTTACTGTCATCTCAATATGCCCATGAGAAAATTGCTTTGTGAACAAAAGTTCCCAGAAATTTAATTAAAAAAAAAAAAACTGCTCTTTACATGGAATCTTCTTCAAGGCTGAGTAAATGCTTAAAACTTCAGTGGTTTTGGAGAGATGTGGATGTTACAGGTCCAAAGTCTAATTACAGTTGACCTTGGGTTATCTTGAATGCACTGGACAGCCACTCCTTGACCACCTCTATGTCTGATCTAACATCCTTGTAGCTATTAGGTAAGCCCTTTGAAATGTAAGAATAGACCACTAGCATCCAGCAATCAAAAGGCTAAGAGCACGGTCATGTATCGTCTGAGACCCAGAGCAGAGAGTTCTCTGCTCTCCTGTCCCGTTTTCCTCCCCACTGTTTCCACCACTCTACTTGAACAGTGTCTGAATCTATAATTTCATTACTTCTAGTCCTATAATAACTTCCTGAAACTGTTACCAGGTTGAGATGTGGAATTTGGGACATCCCAATGCTATGTCACGAGGCCACGGTCACTCACATTTGACTCTGGAACCAATTATGTGTTACCTACTTTGAGATGAGAGTTCTGTTGTTCTGCTGACAATTTGGGCCCAACATTTTAAAGCTTAGCTTCAGGCTTCCTTATTGGCTAATGGGTTTGGGGTATGGGAGTGTTTTAATCTTCCTTATTGGCTAATGGGTTTGGGGTATGGGAGTGTTTCAAGCTTCCTTATTGGCTAATGGGTTTTTTTGATTGTAGGGGTGTATTTTATTTTAATGTCTAATGTGCTCCTACTTGCATTTGTATTTAATTCTGTTTTCTTCAGGGATCACATTTCTCCCTAGTTAATTTCTAATGACCAATTTTTGAGGGCATCTGCACCACAGAGGCAGCAGCTGATTTCCATTAGGCCTGAGTTTTCTCAGCGGGAACCTCCACTGACCTAAGCATCCCTTTCACAACACTGGCCCAGGCACAGCAACAAGCCCATGGCCTTCCAGGCCTTCAGCCTCCTTGGCTTAATGAGCTGCTACTTCTAATTACTTTTAAATTATTTTAATTGCTTAAAGCCATTAAAAACACATACACACAACATTTGTGTGTTTTCAAAGAAATGCCAGTGTCTACTCAGTCCAACATTTCCACTGACACAATATGATTTAGAAGGAACATCAAAGACTTGCAAACGAGACCACTGAAAGCATTCTTACTTCTCCACCCATCAGGACTCAACATTGTCTAAAAACAATGTGATTTCCAGAAGGACTGGCTAAGCGGAGTGGAAGCCGCCTAGCACAGAATCAAAAGAATTGCGTATTTGCCTCTTTCTTTCAGGAGAAAAGAAAAAAAGTCAGGAGCCACTTTGCTAAAATTCTGGTCTCATTTTATTTTGTGTTAGAAAAAGAAAGCAAACAGTCATGCTCCAAAATCTATACTTAAAGCATTGGTTTCACAGTGTCTCCAAGGCTCTGAAGGAATTTAAATGTGTCTGTGCGGGAAGTGTTTGAAATGTTAGTGTAGTTTGTTTAGGGTTGATGTCAATTTGGGGTAATGTTCAAGTATACATTCTGGCAGGTTCCAAAGCTCTATGGAAATCCCAGTTTGGTTGACATAACTGTGGGAGATTTACAAAGGAGCCATGTTGAATCCCAGGTGCATATGACAAAATGTAGTGACAGTGCTAACGATGAGTTAAGAGCCTTGAGATTGACCTGCCATCACATTATCTAGAAGCCAGTTTTTGAGTCCTTTCCTGCCTTATTTGGAGGAAAGGCATACCTCTCCCAAGTGAGACTCAGTCTTCCCTCAGGCCCTAGTCATTTCTACCCTGCCACTTCTTCTCCTAAGAACCAGTCTCTCCACCCTATCCTGATGACTGTGCCTTCTTGGCATTCCCAATGTGGTATCATTTCCACCTCACTGCTGCTGCTTGACATGGGGCATCCTCTGATATCACTACTTCAATTCTCCCCTAACCAAACAATAGCTCTTCGGATGGAACATGGATCTGCTTTTTCTGTCCCTCTCAGTTCTGCTTTTTCAGGGTTGGATTCACTCTGGACAGGATTTCCCTTATAGTAGCAAGATGGCTGCCAACACATTTCCATTGTGCTTCCTTGTTTGTCACATACAGACACACTCTCCTTCTGCCAAACACTTCCTCTCATCTGTACCTCTGTTCTTCTGGTCATGGAACTAAACACTGTGGTCAAGGATGGACCCAACAGGTTTATTGAGCCAATCTGGAACCACTTCTAGAAGTGAAGATTGGGAAACCGGAGCTCAACCTCAAAGGCAGAGAGGAAGGGATGGGTGATTTCCACCAGCAGAAATGGGCGTGGGTGGGTACACTGGTGAAAGAACACAGAGGACTTGCTGAGATAAAGTCAAAATTATCCAGTGCAGAGGACAACAGAAGGTATTAATAAGGGTCTGAGAACTGCAATTTGTTCACATAGAAAGAGAAAGCAGAAGTCATAGCCCGAGAAGATAGCAGAGTCAGGAAAAAGCAGTTGGAATCAATTCACTAGACCAGGGAACAAATCCATAAAGGTCAAATGAGGCAATAATTACTGAAGGTGGTTAAGCATTAGAATCATGTGGAGGTCATTTTTAGTTTGGTCCTGTCCTCAAAGATACCACCTCAGTCACCCTGGAACTCTTCAAATGCAGAGCTGATATGTGGAAGATGGGGTATCCAGAAACATAAGGAAGGGATCCTTGGCCTGATGGTCAGCCAAAGAAGGAAAGCACCAACCCAGCCTGCATCTCTGCTGCATGCTAAGAGGCATGCAAGAGGCAAAGCAGGTCTATCATTTCTCTCCAATGGATAAACCCAAAGACCAAGTCATCCAGCAGCTGGACACACAGACTGAGCTGGCACTTAGAGCATGTCCAGATTGATTACGCCTTATTCCCAAGTACATGGACATTGAGGTCAGTCTCTGAATGAGTGAGTTCAGTGCTCTTTAAAAATATACACTATAGAGGCTGGCGAGGTGGTTCAGCTGTTAAGAGCACAGTAACTTCTCTGGAGGACATGGGTTCAATTCCCAATATCCACATTGTGGCTCACAATCATCTGTAACTCCAGTGTTAGGTTATCCAAGGTTTTCTCCTGGCCTCCATGGGCACTGCAAGAACATGATGTGCAGCCATACATGCAAGTAAAAACACCTATACACATAAAATAAAATATATTTTAAAATATACAATATAAAATGAGCTAATTGATAGCAAGTATTTAATATTTGGTATATACACAACCTTAATTCTGTTTTTTTAAGACATGATCTTGCTATATAGACCTGGATAGCTTGATATTCTCTATGTAGTTCAGGAATACTTTGAAGTCATGGCTATCCTCCTACCTCAACTCCCTATTTGCTAGGACCTCAAATATGCACCACACTGAGATGAAATTGAAACATTTAATACAACAACTTGGTGCTGATTCTTCTTTTATTGGGCCCTTAGTTATATTGAAGATAGAAAGACTAGAGATACTCAGATCTGGAGTGGTAATCACTCATCAGCTGCAGCCACTGAAATCAGTTCAATATGTATTTACTTCCTACCAACTTTAATGACCTTTCTTGGCCCTGCAGTAGGAAAAGAAAAGATTGAGACAACTGAGTGTTTGGCGGGCTGGGGACAACATTTCAGATGCATAGCACAAGAAATGAAAAGTCTACAGGAATGACTAGGACTCTCTGATCCTCCCCTACTGTCCAACTGCCAGCATTAGTCTGGGTGGGGTAACATAGGATCTAACTACATAACACAGACCCTCTTTTTCCTTTTAGAATCCAGCATGTGCTTCTAGCCCCAAATCCTCCAAATGGACTCTGATTCCATGCTGATGGATGAAAGATGAGAAACACAGTAGCTTTCTGGTGGATTTCCTTAGGCGTCTGTTCTCAAGCCAATTGTTTGAAGATTTTTTTTTAAGGCCCAGTACATCTCCTTTGGGCTTCTCCCTTTCCATGGGGAGGAATCCACCAGAGACAGTCCACCAGAGGCAAGGCACTAACTTTTCATACTACTGAGTCCTTTGTTTCCTTTTGGTCAAAGATCAGCGTTGATCTAGGTGGTTGCCAGCTGCACAACAGCTGTGCAATTCTAGAAAACCACACTGGGCTCAGGAGGCTGAAAGGCTCTATTAAATTGGAGAGGGGCAGGGAAACAGGTTGGGTTATCTTCCTCTCAGACTTCCCCCTAGTGAGTCTCTCCAATGCTGAGAATCTGATGTAAGGGGAAACTCAGATGTCACTCCTCCAGGATGTAATTGCTGAGGGTCATTCGTATTTAGAGAAAGAAGTGGTGGAGAAAGAAACTTACTCTGTTTTTGAGGCTGGTGCGGATTAGACAAGCAGTCCTTGTGTGTTCTAGCATGTCAGCAGACTTGCCAAAGTCACAGACTAGATGGGATATTTCAAAGAAATGAAGTATGGAGTTACCGCAGACTATTGCAAATCGTCAGGACTTTATAGTACACATGCTACAAACTACCTTTACATGCTAATAAAACGTACCTTCTAGGGTCCAAAACACAAGAAAAAGATTAAAAAAAACAAACAAACCCACTAACACTGATAACAACAACAAACTTTTGGAACCCTTTGGCCATCAAGTCTAACCCAGGATATTGCTGTGCTCTGGGCTCAGTGAGAGACCCTTCACTGCCCCAAGAAATGAGGTAAAGACAGCTGAGGCTGCAGCTGAGTAGTGTGCTCAACTCATACATGTGACCCTAGGTTCAATCCCAGAAAATGAAGATGGAGAGTGACTGAGAAGACCTCTGGCCACACACACACACACACACACACACACACACACACACACACACACACAATCACACATGCACAGAGATACACATCTTCATTAATGTATATGGTTAATGTGTCCAGTACATCTGGGATGAATTTGTTTTGTTTTTACAATCAGTTATCTAGAAGCCTAAAAAAGGAATCATATTTCTTTTTTTTAAAGGAATCATATTTCTAACTTGCAAATCCATGAGAAATACAGTCATTCCTCAAAAGATAGATTTGCAACTGAATATTTTGGCTTTGATTGTGCTGGAATGGTCATAGCCAGTGTAGTAAATAAGATTTTTCACACTCCAACTCCACCTGGAGTGCTAGCGCAAAGCACACAAGTTCACAGCCTTTGAGTTACATTGCTGTCATCTCCCAGATCTTGACACAGCATTGGCACAAGAAAACCATTTCCTGCCTGGCAACGTCAAACATGAATACTTGAAAAATCACATAAAATACATGATGCGATATTTTCTTGGCAAACTCTCCTAATAAACTTTTGAATGAGATCCCCGGAAGCTTACAAGCAAGCAAATCTCCTGGTTATCTTCTGGGCTATGAAAATGCCTTCTTCACTGTGTGAAGCTAATGCTATGAGTGGAACACACACTCTATGGAGCGTTAAGTTAGAAGGGGGAATAAGTTCGCTTCTCAACCCTGAGAAAGCTGAAATCGGGGCTATGTGCTTTTCAAAACAGATAGCTGAAGTCAGGAGGTGGTGTGTGTTATGGAAGAAGGGGGTTGTGACTGGCACTAGGCAGAAATTAGTTTGTCACTTGGAATTAGAGCTAGTTGATAATCACCCTAGACATCTTCGTGATCCTCCATCTCACTTTGATGCCCTTGACTATTTTGTGGGAGGCAAGCACGTGCTGACTCATCGCTCCCAGCTCATTTTACATTCAGTAAAATGATAAAGTCATGTCTAGATTTTGTCCTGACAATTGGCATTTCCGGTGAACAGAGAAAAGCAGTGCTGAACATCCGTATTTTGAATCTAACACACAGGCTGGAGGCAGTTTCAAACTTACTCTAGTGTACGCCTCTCTCTCTCTCTCTCTCTCTCTCTCTCTCTCTCTCTCTCTCTCTCTCTCTCTCTCTCTCTCTCTCTCTCTCCAAGAGTCTTCCTTCCAAAGAAGGATGCTTAAGCAAATCTTAAGATTAAAAAGCTTTCTTTAATCCTCCCAGTCAGCACTTCCCTTTTTATTGGATGTTACTTTGTTTTTGTTTCTGTTTTATTTTTTTAATGTCTAACTTAATAAAACAATACCCAGTTCTCAAAGACTAAATTCAGTTGTGTGTCTGTCATTCCTCTTCCAATAAATATCATCACAAACGCTTTCCCAGGACTCTAGCAGGGACTACTGCTTGGTCTTTCAAGCAGTCTGTGGAGTAGGCGATGAACATTCATGTTGGCCTGAGAATCCAGATGGATGCTGCTTCTGAACTCCACCCTTATCTCTACATTTCGAACATCTTTTGCCCATGCTGCCACTTGACAGCTGTGTTTCTTCAAACCTACAGATGTTCAGCTGTCTTGATTCATTCATTCAAGCAAAATAACAGGAGTTGGAGACCTCAACTCCTGCACTTGACCTTGCTCTTTGTTTCTAGCAGCAAGTGCATCACATTTGCACCTGGTGAAGACACTCTCACATCTCTTGTGAGGAGACTGAGAATCAGTCTCCATGACTTGTTGACCTAAAGGAAAGCGATCAATGGTCTTCTGAGCAAGGCTAAAAGAACAAGACCATAGTCCATGACTTACCATTAGGGCTCTTCAAAAAAATGTGATGGTCCTGCTTCGTGGGACCCTGGGGTTTGATTATGTCTGCTTGAGCTAACTTGATGCCTATGGAAATGATCAAAGCTGATAACAAAAACAGACATGGCCATACCTAGATAATTGGGCAGGTGGTGCTGCACAGGTGTGGCACTTAGAAGCAGAGAAGACATAAGCAGGGTACCCATTATCTCTTGCTTAGACAAGAGGTAAGGAACCACCTGCAATGTCTTCTAGCATTGGGTTTTGCTGGCTCAGGCTCTGTGTGACCCTAGAACCTTCTAAGGTAATAAATACAAGTAGATGGTCCCAGCATCCATGTGACAATACAGCATGCCATCAGCATACCTGTGGTTAGCAGCCTCTGTGATGGTGCTGGAGTTCTATTTCATAGCAAGGGCTCCTGACAAGCAGGCCTCTGTGAAGCCAGTTGTGTTTCTTAGACCCATATGAAGAGGTGCAAGTGTAAGATGCAGATAGGAAGTGTCCTGGGCTTCCTGGGGTGGGATAGGCTTATAAACTCATGCAGAAAGTTCATCCTTTTCAAAAGATGAGCAGTAGCTTGCAGCCCAGCCAATTAAATGGTTTGGTAACTCCTCTGGATATCACCTGAGTGTGTCTTTCTTACCAGAGTATGAGCAAGATTTAGGAACGAGAAGACTGTATTATCTTTTCTTCTCTGAGCCTCTGGAGCTCCCTGTGGCCTTACTAGCTAGTGGGGGGGGGGGCATTGTCATAACAGACTCAAGAACAGTAACAGCTCTTATCTTGCTCATTAACCCAGTTTCTACTCTCCCAAGTCACTTCTCAAAAGAGCTAGGGTAGAAGAGACCCAAAGGCAAAGGTTGCAGCGAGCCCTCCTTCGGCTCTGTAGTAGGCGTGAGGAAGGCCCGTCTCCTCACCCTGTGAAGTACCAGGGAAGACATTAGACATTTCAGGGTTATCCACTCCCTGTGGGACAAAGAGAAGACAACAGGAAAAAGAGGTGACAGAAAGGAAAGAAAACTGTGGCACCCGATTTTCTTAGTCCTTTATTCTTCTCCTTAGCCATCTTTGCGGAAGCCATGAAGTGATCAACTAGTGGACCAGATGTGAAGATCGGTCTGTCTTCTCACTGTTAGGGGCCCTAAGAACCTGGTTGGCCACAGTTATTTTCCCAGGGCTGAAGCTGCTTTTCCACAGTTAACCGTGCCTTTCTACCAGCTATGAATATTCTCAGGAGCTATCTTCATGAATTGTGTAAGAGTGAACTTTCCTCCAAAGTCATTTTGTTTTGGAGAGGTCGACTTTCAGATTAATTAGTTACATGGTAAAACAACATATTGACTATATAAGAAACATGCTCCTTAAACATGAGAACAAAACGGGACTACTAGGGAAGCAGCAGGGACAAGAATGCAAGTCTGGTGTGTTTGACAGGAATAAAGTATGCATGAAAGTGCTAAAAATAAACCCATTGCTCTGCACACAAGCTTACAAGCAAAGAGAATTAACAGTAAAACTATCATTTTCAAAACTAGGGGAGGGGGCCACATTAGCAACCAGGTTCCTAAGGGAGTCATGGCAGTTTTATTGGCAACAAATCACTCACTAATAGCAAATGATCAAAAGCAGAAGGCTTCAGCAAAAGGAAGGCCCATCTACCACCAGTCCAAGAACTCTTAGGACGGCTTGTTCCAAACTAATTATAAAAGTGACAGGGTGATTTATTTACAGGTTCCATTTGCTCTGAATGGTTCAAGCACATGTTTCAGTATGTTATCACCCCACTCTCCTGAGTCATTAAAAAACACCCAAGGAATGTGAAAGTGTTGATTTCCAAGCTGCATCGTCTAGGCTGTTTCTCATTTGGGGAGGGAACACATAAAGTTCTCAGTTCTGGCTTCAAAACATCCTCTTCAGCGGTCAAACCATGTGAAGTTTCCCTAAAATGTAACTTAGTGACGATCATATCTAACAGGAGGAGGACTGGCTTTGTGCTGAGTTGTGCTGTTCAAGATGGCAGCCACTAGCCACAGGTGTCCATGGGACTAATTGGATTTCAAAGACAGCACCAAATATGGAATGTGGCTCATCTTTAATAGTCATAATGAATTATTATGAATGATGACTATTAGTCACTAATAAACCATAATGCTCTAGACACATAACTTTATGTTTTAAAACTGTAGCTAATTAAACATTTCACAATTAGGGACGGGAGAGATGGCTCAGTGGTTAAGAGGGCTTGCTTTTTTTCAGAAAACCTAACTGGTCAGCAGTACTTACTTATGGAGGTTCACTGCTGCCTATAAATCCAGGTCCTGGGGATCTGATGTCCTCCTCTAGCCTCTGTAGACACCCTTATCCATGTCTGCAACAATTGCACGTGCGCGCGCACGCACACACACACACACACACACACACACATACACACACACACACACACACACTCACACACACTTGGTTGGTTGGTTGTTTTTTAATTCACAACTATGTGGTGACCAATATATTTGTACTAGATAGTACTGTGCAAGAAACTGTACATTCAACTTGGTATCAAATACATCAAGTTTGCCATTTTGCCAGCATGTTGGGAGGGTTTTTAATTTAGCGAAGTCACACTTGCCCTATGAAATGACTTCTATAGTTGGGACACCACTCTGGCTCAGGGAGAACTCCTTATTTATCATCCTGCTGTGTACAGTGTTGGCATACTGCAAATGAACACTTGTGATGACCTGGGAAAGCGGTCTCTCTTCCTAACACTCTTGAGAACACACACTTTTTTAGGAAGTTATGTATCTGGCTTCTTTACCCATCTATCCACTAAAGAATTTAGTCCATAAAATCTCAATATCCTTAACCCTTCCCCTACCCATATTCTATAAACCCAAACCCTCCCTGTTCATACAACTCAGAGACATGTCAGGGATATTACCCAATTCTATTGCTGACCAAATGAGACACTTCATAATGGGTTTGGGGAGAGACACCATTATCCCACTTTAGAATGTTAAAGATAAAGGAATTGGCTTGAACTATCAGCCAAAGCATCCCTCATGGCTCTGTTTAAGAGACGTGCTACATCTGGGATTTGCTAACTTGAGTCAGAGGAGACTTTCTATTTCCTCCCAATGACTTCCTGAAGTCATTTTTCACAAGGTTCCAACTTTCTAAGATGTTCTGCCATGAATGCCTTTGCTGTCAGCGGCCAGGAAGCCTGCCAAAGTTGGCCTTCCTGAGACATTCCACTGGTTCTCCCCTGCTCCCGGAGAGCCAAGGATGATGGACATTACCATCCCTTGGGGAGATAGAAGTCCACTTTGATCAGGTACATAGTGTAATCATTCTCAGTGCCCTTGAGAAACACGCAGTTAGACACACTGTTCACATATTGTTACTGAGAATGGAAACACAGGAAGTGAAGTCTGGTGACGAATCAATACACACCAAATAGAAGGCAGAGCCGTTAGGACCCACTGAGGAGGGCGTGCGTCGTTCCGACAGAATGCACACAGGATATGGAAACCGAGTCTTTAGTAGGTGGCCTTGCACCATGCTGTTTTGACTGTGTCTTCTCTCTTCTCCATCTTTTCATTTACATTTGCTGAGTTGTCATTACCTTTCTTCTCACACTAAGTACTTCTTTTCAAGCTAGCATTGAAAGGTATGGGTTTCACTACAGCTCTTCCATACACATAGGTTATCGCTATCTTCAAAGGCGGGATTTTCATTGTGTTGGTATGGGTGTTTTGCCTGGATGTATGTCTGGACACCACTCACATGCCTGGTGCCTGTGGGGGGCCAGTGAATCAGATTCCTCAGAACGGGAGTTACAGATGGTTGTGAACCACTGTGCAGGTGCTGGGAATAGAACTCAGGTCCTGTGGAGAGCAACGGTGCTGAGCCAGCTCTCCAGGCTCTAAAGACAGTGTTTTAAAGCAGACTTGTCTGTCTAACTGAGCAGACCAAAGAAAAGAGAAGAAAAGAAAAACAACCAGCTGGTTTTTAAAGTGAGAAAAAACCCTAATACTATATCACCTACTATCGTAGATAGTATGTTTGGAAGAAGGGCTAGACATTTGAACCTTAAGTAGTTGGAGGGGAAAGAAGAAACAGGCCCCCAAAGCCCAAGTTTGCATCTAGACAATTGCCAAATGCATTTCTAGATATTAAGTAGTGAGGTTATGAGAGTGAGGACCCAGGACACAAGAACAATGCACAGAACCATACTGCTTTGTGTCCCAGGATGCCTTCTGTGGAGCTCTTTCCTTACTGCTCACCCCATCATATACAGAAAACTGGGGGAAATGGGGGAACTCTGACCATGCCTCCAGCATTCTCCTAGCCAAGAAGTAGATGTTGAACAAGTAAATTGAGTCTAAACTATGACTTCTAGACCCTTCTTACTTTGTACTCTAGCAAGACAGTACATCTAAATGTTTCCACTTCTGACCTGATGACCATAAACAGACAGCCAGAGGGAAGAAATACTTCTGAGACTGAGCTTCAGGCAGCAACGGTCCTTTGTAACATCATGGATCACCATCAGATGCCACTATGATCAGTTCCTAGTACACAGGGTTCTATACACACATCTCCTGCACAGCAAATAGCTGTTCCTGTGTTTAGCAATTAGATTCATGCCATTGTTAGCAGTCCACACACTCATTCTCCATATAAAATGTAAGTTTCTCATGGGAAGGAGGGAATAATGCTTTTTCACATATTTTAATCCTCCCCTTTATCTGGGCTGTGAATCGTAGCATCACATCTTTGCTGGGTCCGTAGCAAGAAATAGCTATTGATTCGAAGAACAAAACAGCAATGCTAAAAACTCTCACGCTGCTCCTTTAAGTCTGAGTTGCCTCGCCTGCTGAAGGCCGGTGTGTGCTCTCTGGGTCTGTAGTCCTGCATTTCGGAGAAGGTGCCATCTGCTCCTGTGAATTTACAGCCTCTTTCAGCAAATAGGGAAAGCAGAACTCAAATTCCTCCAACTGAAAAACTGACACAGTATGAGCGTGCCCTGAAGAAACAGCTTTTATTGATGTGCCCGGTCTGAAGTGGAACAATTCCAGGTACGCCTTGTCTTGCCCTCGTGGCTCCCCTCTGGATAAAATCCATATGAAAAGTGCACAGTTCTACTGAACTCTGGTTTCCTGGAGTCATCCTGCAGCCCTTGATCTTCCAGCTGAGTGGAATGGAGGAAATTTAGCTCGCGTCTGAGCTGTTCACTGCTCACTCTGTGAGTCCGTGAAGAAACTGTAGCCGTTTCCCGTGCATGCATTTATCCCTTTATTGACTCATCTGCAAACTGCTTAGGGAATTTCAAGGATTCTTATATACACATAAAGTGTCCAGAAAATACATTTTAAAAGTAATTTTGTCTCATCAAAATGAATCTCTCTCAATTAACTTTTCCCACCCACAGCACCCTGAGGTCTTCAAGTTGGTATTAGGTCTATATCAAATGTTCGCCCTCAGAGGACAAGCTGATCAAGGCTATCCTAACCACAAATACATATTTATGAATTCTCTTGTTCTCTGGAGCCAAAGCCACTGAATTTAAACACTTTTTTCAACAAGTTAACACTAGTGAGCCCTTGTCAATAATATTTAACATCTCAAGGTCCAGTGTCCCAGTTTAGAAAATGTTAAATAAGAAGAACACTCACCTCATGGACATTTTGAGAATACTGTACCCAGCAATTGCATATGAGGACTTAGCAGATCTTTGAACCCACGTTCTGGGGGAATTCATATTTCCTTGAAACCATTGTTCTTATTGACTAAACAAAGAATTTTAAAATTCTACGTATGATTTTATTTGTAATAGAGATTCACAAAAGACATTAAGCATCTTGAGATGAAGACCCAGACCACTTCTGGATATGCAATATACTGGGAGAACAGAAGAAACAACTTTCTAGGCTTCTCATCCATCTTTGGATTTTGGGAACTACTGTTGAACTTCCCAGGGCCACATTCCACTGTGTAGAAGGAGACCCAGATGAGTAAAATACCCCCTGACCTAGAAAAAGGTGGGGTATAGTCACACTTGGCCAGCAAGTGAGGACTGTTTGACCTGTGATGTCTGCCAAGTTTCAGCCGCCTGTCATGTTGTTTCCCTCCTCCCCAAATGACAGGTAGCTTGGAGTACAGGTGCAGAAAATCATGTCACCCTCAACAACCTCACCTGATGTACTCGGAGCTGCTTTCTTCCAGAGAACTTCTCTGGAAAAGGTGTGGAGAGTGTCAGAGTTCATCTGGGAGCCTTTTGAAGAATGATCTCAAACTCCTTCTCATTTTTGAACACCTTGTTATCACCATAGGTAATCTTACAGTGTAAACGATTTCCAGCTGCCTTTGGAGAAAGTACACAGTCTGCCCCAACAACTGTTCATCGGTTACTGTAGCGTGTTACTAGGGCTTGGGTTTCATTACTACCCTGAAGCAGCGGAGCCCCCAAGCTCCCCGACTGATTTGTAAATTCAGTTCCTTTGAAGTCAGGTAAGAGCTTTGCTCCCACTTTTTCTTTTGTGTCTTTGCTTCTCTCCATCCTCCCCCCCCACCTCCCCCCACCCCGAATCATTTTTAAACAATCAGGCACACACAAGTGTCACCCTGGTATCTGAATTCAGAGATCTGGAAGGCTCTTTATTCTGGGAAACACGTAGGCTGCACATTCCTGAAACGGAATCAACAAAACCTGTGCACTCCCAGGTGGGAAGAGGTAATTGCAGGTGTAAACCAGCGATGGAGCAGGAACAAGCAACTGAATGTAATAAGCAAGCCGCAGCCAAAGCTTTGGTGAGGCTTCTTGGCCGTCTTCACTTGAATTGATTTGCATTTCTTCAGCATAAGCTGTCACAACGAAACACTCTTTATATATCCTACCAGGCTCATCAGTCTATGACAGGAGTTTTGCCTTCAGCTAGTCTAAGTAACTTATTGGGGTGTGTGTGTGTGTGTGTGTGTGTGTGTGTGTGTGTGTGTGTGTGCGCGTGCATGCTCACCAGAGGTCAAAGCTGAGGAGGTACTGATTTGGATCTTTGACCATAAGAACAGCTTGTTTGAAAACTCTGTCAAAACGCAGGGTCTGGATGTCAGCACTCTGAGGCCACACATGCATTAAGAAACTGAGTGTCCAAGAGTGTAGCAGATACCCCCATCAGAATCATGGTGGGCTTGACCCTCGGTCTGCTGCACATAAGTGTAATAGATCCTCTGCAGAATTTCTTCTTTTTCTTGCCTTTCTTTTTCTTTCCCCTCTCTCTTTCTGTCCTCCACCTTTTACCTAGAAGAAAAAAAATGTCCAACTTTCACTTTCTTTCTTGCTCAGTGACTAAAGGAGGTAAAAAGTTATTTTGTGGGGTGTTCAGGATAAAATTGACACGGCTTTTTCTCTCTAGGCTCTGCCTCAAGAGTCTGTGGTTATCCCATGCACAGAAGGGGTCTTGAGTCCTTCAGGACATGGTCTGCCAGAGGTTAGGAATGTCAAGTCAGGTCTTCAAATTTCCTCATGAGACCTGGTAAATGCATTTTGCTCCAGACATGTGACAGGGCAGAACTCTACTGAAACCACCATTTAAAACACATTATGAATGGCTGCATTAGTTCCCTGTTACCACTGTAGGACATCATATTCACCATGAAGCTTAAAACAACACATGTTGATTGTTCGCATGATAAAAGTCAGAAGGCCAGAGTGAGGCTCAGTGGATCAAAACTGAGGGCCTAGCAGGCTGCATGGCCGGGGAGGCTTGGGGAAGACTGTTTCTCTGCATTTTCCAGCTTCTGGAAGCCACCTACATAGCCTTGTCTCGTGACTACTTCATAGTTAAAAAAACAACCAGCATTTTAAATCTCTCTATGATTCCCTTCTGGAGTTCTTCTACTTCCGAGGGCCTTTTCTGACTGCATTGGCTCCCATCATGCAAGAGAGTCTTCCCGTGCTCACATCAGCTGATAAGCAAACTTGGTGCTATCTGGAGTTAATTTCTCCTTTTTGTGTCATCATATAGCCACAGGCACTGGTGCCTGGAGTTCGGGCATCTTTAGGAATTCTTCATTATACTTGCAAAAGAGAAAAGAGACCAGATAACTTGGGATTGTAAACGTATCGAAAATGGAGGCATGCCTACACAGAATGGTCATGAAGTAAAGACATATTTCGGCAACCTAGTATTTCAATCCAGCCTAAAGGACATCAAGAAAAAAAGAAATAACACAACGAGAGAAAACAAGAGCATCTATCGGAATTTTAAAAGTCTCAGAGGTGAGGTGGCCACGAGACACCGGGAAATGCTGACAGAGCTCAGCAACCATCTAGAAAGCAAGAATTGGAAGCACAGAAATGGAAAGAAAGAGAAGTGCACTCAGACCCCAGCATTGCTCAGACCTGAATTCTCGGGAAGCTCCAATCTATCCCAAGCACTGTTCCTCACCAGCATACCTCTCCACCAGGCACTGTATAGCCACATCTGGCCTTTAAAACCTCATGGCAACTTTCGGCCTTCACAGCCTGTGTCTGAGTTTGTGAACTGCTCATAGAGGTAGAAGAGTGGAACTACTGTCTTGACTGGTCTCCTGTGCTCCTGAGGTTCTCTGGCTTCTGGTCCCTCACCCATACACCTTTATCAGCTCTAGGGTTGCTGTCACACACTCCTCATTTTTCTGCTACACCTTTGAAGAAAGAAGTATTTTCTGTCAACTTAGGAGAAGGACAGAGCTGGCTTATCACCATGCTTCCAGGAACTGTAGGGTATTTTTGCAAATATCGGCCTGCATGGAGCTGCATACACAAGTGCACTGTAGTCATTTAATCAGCATTAAATATGAAGGACTTATCAGTGTGCAAATGTGGAGAGTCAGCAGATTAATTGTAAACTGCTTTACCAGTAGCTAGAGATCTGACCTCTGAGGATGACATTAAAACCTTCAAAGTTTCCAACACTGCTAGCCTAGAAAGGAAACTGTGTGCTTGGGAGTAGAGGTAATGAAAGTTTGGCTCTCAATGCCAACCTCACTCCACAGTCCCCAGTGTTGTATTACTTGAGGTTGAAAAAAAAATCTTGCTAATAGCCACCCTCCACAAAACACACACACACACACACACACACACACACACACACACACACACACACACACACACACACACACGCATACACGTACGTGTACTTTTTATAGAGTACTAGAAACAAACAGCTACGAAGTGAATCGTTTTTCAAAAATTACCATTGTAATACATCTAACTCACAAATGTTATTTACAAAGTATGCAAAACTGTACTGAAATCTCTAAGACATAACAGAAAGAAAGCTCTTAAAGACCCAGGTAAATAGCAAGATATACCAAGTTCATGGATTAGAAGACTCTGTTTTTGAAAACATTTTTATTTTGTAATAAATTTAAATATGCAGATATACATGCTCCACCTGGCTGTCCTCAATGTTAACACTTATGCAACCATGGTACATTTATCAAATCTAAATTATCATTGATACAACAGTGTTAACTGAATTGTTACCATCAAGGTTTCATCAGCATTTCCCATTACCTTTCTTCATAGGAATACCATCAAGGATATCTACCATATCACACTTGAGGTCTTGTGTTCCTTTTAAATATTTCTGTGGTGTCTTGTTTTGAACAATATTTCAAAGAATACATTCCAGGTGTTTTGCAGAATGTCTCCACTTAGGTTGCTGGTTATTATGTTTTTTTTTTTAATTAGATTTTGCCATGAGTTTGAGAAAAGAATAATGCAGAGATGACGGGCCATTTTCCGTACATTGTATCAGGGATCCATGACGTGAGCATGACCTATAACTGGTGATGTGAATTCAGTCCTGTGGCTACTGTGATGTCCCATACAGTTGGATTTCCCTGTATCATGTAAAGTCACTCTGCATAAAATTTAACTCAAAATGGATGATGAGCCTAAATGTAAGACTAAAGTCATAAAACTTTTAGATAAACAAACAAGAGAAAAGAAAATCTTTTCAAATTTGGGTAGGCAAAGACTGAAAGAACACATACCCATACATACATGAACACTCACACACTGCACAAATAATGAATCATTGGAGAAAAAAATATAAATTAGACTTCATAAAAAGTAAAACCTTCTGGGCACTAGAGAGATGGCTTGGAGGTTAAGAACAGGTATCGGTCTGCAGAGGACCCAAATTCACTTCCCAGCACCCAGACCAGTCCCTCACAACCACCTGTAACTCTAAGCCCAGGATCATCTAACTTGCTTCTTCAGGCACATGCACTCACATACCATAGCCACACAGATACCCACACATATGCAAAAAATGTTTAATCTTAAGAATACTTTAAAAATTAAAATTTCTCAATCAAAACGCAACATTTAAAAAATTGAAGAGAGAAGCCAAAGCTATCTGGAGAGAAAATAGTTGCCACACCTATGTCTACAAAAGACTTCTGGATTCAAAATGTACATAATGGGGGGAGTGGTTTGTACCACTCACAAATAAGATGAAACAACAATTTTTTAAACTGACAAAATACCTCAACAATCACTTCCAAAGGAATATACGCAATTGCCAATAAGAATAGAACAGATGTTGAACATCATTAGCTTGCACAGATTAAAACCAGGATGAGCTACCACTACATCCCTGCTAAGGAAGCCAACATTAAAAAGACAGACAATACTACATTTTGGCAAGGACGTGAATTGCTGGGACCGTTCGTGCATTTCTGGTGGAAATGTAAAACAGTTTGGCAGTTTCTTCTGAAGTTAAACACATGCTTATTTTAGAAATCATCAATTCACACCTAGGTATTCACTCAAGAGAAATGAAAACATACATTACACAAAGAATTGTTCAAGTATATTTTAGCTGTTTTATTCATAGCTTCCACAACCTACAGAACAGTAAAAATCCATGGAAGGTTGGTAAATAAAAATGCTAAGATATATCTAGGCATTGAAAACCAACTCAAGAATAAATTATACTGCACAAAAGACGGCCAGTCCGAAGAGTACATATCGTATGCTTCCACTGATACTTATTCTAAAATGACAGAGATATTCTATTTAGTAACAGGCATGGAAGTACAATGGACACCCCAACACTTAACAAAATTGTGATATTAGCTACACAGAACATTTGAATTACTTTGTGGTGATGAAAATGTGATATATCCTAACAATGTTGGAGGTACCATGAGTTTACACACTTGTCAACACATACATTACCATTTTAAATTGTTGCAAGAAGAATGTAAAAAAAAAGCCTATTTCGTTTCATGGCATATATTTTATGAAAACCAATTAGCTATTCTTTTTCAGTAATATGTCTTGCCTAGCATTTTTGGAAAGCAGCCATGTAAGCCAAGGCTGTGCATGTGTAGTACATTTATTAGTACCGTGGCCCTCCTATCAATTAGAGGAGATGGTACATTTCATTGCCTCTCCTATAACATGTCTAAGGTTTACTTTGGGGTGGAGTCTGCTGAGTCATCTACTCTCTGAATACTTAACTCCGGCAGACACACCTCTGGATTGTACACACACCACTCTCAGAAACTGACTTTACAGTTCAAGTTAGAACTGCAAAATAGAAACACACAATTTCTGTATATCAAAAATCGCTTCAAGCAATGACAATCTACAGCATTGTGACCACCTAAAACCTTCATGCAGTTTGCTAATCAGCATCCTCTCTTGAAAGGAGTAGTCGATCAGGGAAAATGGTTTAACACAGGTCCGTGATAGGAAAAATACAAAGTCTTCTCAGAAACCCTCTGTTATAAATTTAAAAAATTCTTAGAGATTGAAGGAGCATCACAACATGACTCTGGACCCACATGTAAAAGCTCTAATTAGCAAAATATAGAAAAATTTGAATGTCAAGAAAAAGGAATTGGGAGTTATTATATTTTGAATAAAGGAAATGACCTAAATGATTTATATTGATTTTAAAAACAAAAAAAATGAAGTTTCAGCTGAAAATGTCAAGATATCAATGTAATATTTGATTCTGCCAAGGAATCCCTTTAGTAGATACTGAAATTTTCAAAATCAAGTTATAAAAGAATTAGCCATAGAGACAGTCTCAAATGTCACCAGAGTTGAATGGTTATAAAAGAAGTGCCTTTAAAATGGAGAAATCAAGTAACTTGCACAGTGACTGGCCATCCATACAGAATCACTAATGATGACTCAAAGTGAAGTTGTATGTCTCTTTTATAGAGGCATGGGGTATATACTAATTCTAGTTTTCCTGCCAAAAACCTTTGGCTTGGAACTAATCATAAGGACTTAGAGACACTCTTCAAAATAATTAGTCTGAAATCCTACTATGTAACAACATTGTGAAGTTTAAGATAGTTTCAAGAAGCATGATAGTTAAATGGAACATATGATTCAAAATAGAAATAAAAGTGATAGCTTATTAAAACTGATGGAAAAATGAATATTGAAATATCACCTCAGTGTTCAAATTCTTAGTTTGACGATATTACTATTTTCTAAAAAAATACCAAGACACTTACAGATGAAAGATTAAGGTTTAAAGGAAATTCTGTAATGTAGGTAGAACTCTTGGATGAGTTAATCCATGGAAGAGGATGTGTAGGTGAACGCACCACAACTGCATCTCAGTGTCTAACTCTTCATCTAGATCAATGAGATAAAGAGTGCTGGAAAAGCCAGATGACAAGCTCCGCCTTTGGGAATAGAAGAGGAGCCAGGGGCATCTTGAATGGGCATTTTTTTTAACACATGTCTTGCTCCATTATTGCACTAAGCTCTGAAAAGTATAAATCATGGACAATGGCCACAAACAGTTAAAAATTCGATTTTTCGATTTAGCAAGACATAACTTGTACACATGAAACAATTTAAAAGCAATGCAAGACAACATGTTCTTAAATGTCAAATTTCGTGGTTTCAATGAAAGATGTAATAGGAATTGTTGAGAGCAAGAGATCGATGTCAGTTGATGTGGCTGGGAACTGGGGCTTGTGACACACTAAAACTACAGAACTGGGTCTTAGAACAGGAACTACCCACATGTGTGCAGAGGAAATCCATTAATTGACAGTCTGTGATCAAAACCAGATTGTATTAATCAGAACGGCTTTCAGGAGAAGAGAATTTTTGAACAAAACTTGAAGGAAAGATGGAAATTACAGAAATTACTAAATATATGTTTGAGGGGAAAGAACCTCAGAGGTCATCATCTCCCCTATTCCATAGTTTTATAAGTAGAAATAATCAGGTTCAGATGAAGGCTATACTTATACGAGGAAAAGGAAAATTTGGTCAACGTGAGAAAGCTAGACAGGACCAGAGGCAGGTCTGATTTGGGCACATCATCAAGCATTTCTAAGCCTTTAGTAGGTGGCAAGTGTGCTATCTGCTGAGATGAGGTGTACTATCCTGGTTTTTGACTCTGGGCTTCATGGTAACTTTCTTGATAAATCAAATACAGTGAGAACAGTATTGTAAGACATATAGAACTGCATCTCTGAAACACTCATCCTTGGAACTCTGAGCTTCCATGTAAAAGAATCCAGCTGTTTAGAGGCCAGCTTGTGTAAGAAAGGCCAAGGCTCCCTAAGAGGACTTAGAGAACAAGAAATATCATAGGGAAAGAGAACTCATCTGAGGAATGCCACGGCACCAGGCAAGAGAGTGAAGAAGCCCTCACAGAAGTAAGTCCTCTGGCTCCAGATATCCCCACTGATGTTTTATGGATTAGAAATGTGGTATCAATCCAAGTCTGTTCTAAGTTCTTGATAGATCTATGGGCAAGTGAAATATTTATTTTAAGCTGCTAAACATCCCTTTGCAGTTTCCTGGGCATTTCCAATCTTCTGTCATGAACAGGCAAGAATAGTTAGTGACATGTCACAGTACCAGGTAGTCCCCAGAGTCTCTGTGACTGGAATGAACAAATGTTTGTCATTCATGTTACATGTCCGTTATACTTTGTCAGCTGCCACTCATCCCTGATTCACTCAGTAAGCCAGGAGGATGGCACCAGTAGTATTTCAATTGTTGGCGGCTGTAGCAGGGGACAAGGGAACTTTGGAAGGTCTAGAACTTGCTAGTAAGCACACTAGCTCAAAGGAGGCACATATTTGTTCTGCATGAAGCTCATTGGTTATAACTAATCACATGACCCTACTCAGTCACAAAGGAACAGGACGTACAATTTCTTTATGTGCCCAGAAAGTGAAGAGCTACAAATGATCAGGCAGAACATAGATGGTGGCTATACTGTGCTATGATGATCAGTCTTTGAGGCAGGGAGATCCAGGACTGTCATTTTCATCTTTTATAGAAGAGAATTTGGATGCAAAGAGGGATGTCAACTTCATGGATTGAAGGGAGTATTCCAAAATAAGGTTTTATATCCTTATAAAGTGACATAAGAATGTGAATTTCTGGCACCCCTCATCCCCCCACAGACACTGGCAAGTCTTTCTGCTACCACCTACCACCCATGCAAATCAGCTTGCCAGTTTCTTTTTGCTTATTCCTTTAACCAAAGATCTGCAATACTCTTTTTCTCTTGCCAGATTTTGTAAAGACACAACACAGAGAGAGAGAGACTTATAAGGGACACTATCAATGAGTAATTAGGATTACCTGGTCCTGCGACATGTCACAAACTATTCTGACCCATTCATGATAGAAGGCTGGAAATACCCAGGAAACTGCAAAGGGATATCACTACTACAAAGGACAGGCTTCAGCCGGCTTCTAAGTGGAGAAGCATTCTGACTGATCATTCTATTTCTGGTAAGCTTTTGTAGTTTCATTATATGTAAGGAGCCATCAGCTTCTCTGAGTCAAAGTTCTCTACATAAATGACTGTGATGATGGCGGTGTTAACAACAATATTATTAAACTACCCCCTGTTCAATGTCTACTGTGTGACTAGGAATCATTGTACATACAAATTCTCACTCTCAAACAACATACCTGTAGCATGAATCTTAAAAAGTTCTTATTAATAAAATCAAACCTGAGGCCAGTTATTGGGGTCAATCAATGCTGGTAGATCAGAGAGACAGAACAAGCCACAGCTACCTCACCTCGCCGGATCCTCAACTGGTCTTGTCTCCTCAGACTGGAGGCCTCTGAGTCCTCATCCAGAATGGGTCTCAGCTGAATTGCTGCTTAAAAGCCTGAATGCTTAACCAGCCAAATGCTTCTAGTTTCTGGTCCTCACGCCTTATATACCTTTCTGCTTTCTATCACCACTCCCTGGGATTAAAGGCTTGCTTTCTGGGATTAAAGGCGTGATGAGTCAGCATGCCTGTCTGTATCCTTGAACACATGGATTTCTGCCTCTGGAATGCTAGGATTAAAGGTGTGTGCTACCACTGCCTATCCTTTATGTTTAATATTGTGGCTGCTCTGTCTCTGACCCCAGGTAAGTTTATTAGCATGCACAATATTTGGGGGAATACAATACCACACATACCTGTTGAATGTATTTAACCACCCTATTTTAACAGTTGTATAAATGGACATTAGGGAGGTTCAGTACTCAGCTGTGCCCATTGCCTCCCCATCTTTAAGTCTCTATCTAAGAAGTCCAGTGGTATGGTAAGGAAAAGTGAGGGCCTCCCCTATAAAACACACATAGAACATGGCACATGTTCTGAACACATTATATTCTTGCTTTCACTAGGGCTTTAACGGGAAGTTATAGACAGCCCTGGGTCCAAGTCATCTGGCACCCATGTGTGAGATGTGCGTGCTTCCCTGTGTCCTTCCAGGATGGCACAGACATTAATTGCTTAATATGGAAGAGGCAGGAGCTGGGAACAATAATGCTCAATTCCAAAGTCAGCTTGATTTTACCTTCATGGGCCCCAGCATGATGCTTACCCACAGGCCTCTCAGGGCTTAAAAGTACCACTTGGAGCTTCAGCTCCATTTGGGGCATGTGGGGTTGGCACTGAGACCACAGTACCAACCTGATTAAGTACATGTGGTAAATGTGAAGGGTGAAGATGTTCAAAATATCCCTGGACCCACCCCAAACTTTGGGTGGCCTCAAATGCCAAACTCAGCCTGGAACTGGCACTTGCATGCAGTGATCTTAAATTAGAGTCCGTCAGATTCATTTCACAGTGTTAAGGACCGCTGGAAGGCATAAAGACATTTGGCAGGGTTTCAGAGAAGACCAGAGAGAGTTATATTGATGTGACTTCTGATGGGATGACGTGGATCTGAGTGAAGCCTCACTCCCTTGTGCTTCCCCTGTTCCCCTGGGACTCAAGCACAACCATCTCTCCTTTTAGTAATTCCCTGCCCCACTCCATCTCTCAGACCTCACCCTAAGCTCAAGTACCTCAGTGCCCTTCAGTCTAATTTCCTGTGCTTCTGAAATTTTCTTTTCTTTTCTAAGATACCTTAGGGAAAGTCTATTTCCTACTCCACAAGCCTTCTCTGAATCCAGAATCCTTGGGTTTCTGTTTACCTTTCTTCTTGCAGTTAGTTCCCCTAGAGTTAGCAACCCATAACTTACCTTGACTTCTTTAAAAAAAATGTCTTGACACTACTAATTGACTCAGTCAATCACTATTAGTTTCCTGCCACCTAACACACAAAGCATTGAGCTTGGCACTAGGCACAGCAATAAATCATGAAGGCACCATTCCTGTCCTTACGAACATACATTCTAACCATGAGATGGTCCTCATGCTCCTGAAATGCTTCTGTCTTTGGCTCCCCCAAACTCCTCCTTCCTCTTCTTCCCTCTAGTCAGAAATCATCCCTTCAGGGGAAACAGCCACATTTTCACCAGCAGAAGACTGAGAAAAGGAAGATCTGTATGCATTGAGCATAGTATACACTCTGACTGTGGGTTTTGCCTAGCGATGTGTTTTGGCTATTCGATTGTGACAAAATAATTACTTAAATTATAATAAAAGGGTAAGTTAAATCAGTATGAGATGGTAAATCACAACCAAATCCTCCCAATCTTCCAAAAGGCTAGCATGGACTTGTTCAAATAATTTAATCATCGGTGTCACTTTAAATATATTTCCAGGAAGTGAATTCGGGACACAAATACTTTTTATTTATTATTAATTTTTATTACTGTATGTGCATGTTTGATGCACATGTGTTGCAAAAGTGTGGGTATGTAGGGGCCATGGCACATGTGTAGAAGCCAAAGGACAAATCTTTGGAGTCAGTTCTCTCTTTCCACCATAAATTCTAGTGATTACTGTCAAGTCATCTGACCCATATGGCAAGCATCTTTACCTGCTGAGCCATCTCACTAGCCCAACACAAACTACTTTTTATGCTATGTGTGTGACTAGACAATATGAAGTAGGGAGAGGTGATTTGATTCCAAGCAAGGAAGCCCATAGATCAGTGAGTCCAGTCAAATTAAACTTATGCAGATAAGTAACTCATAGACTTAGGAGCAAAAAGAGATATGTACTGACCAGCCAGTGATCATCTTAGTCTTCAAGAGGTCTACCACACTCAAGGACACAAGTGCAAATGGTGCAAAAACCTGAAGCCACAACCAGTCTAACACACTCTTGATTTTGTGTTTATCCCTCATGTCAGTTAGCTATCACTATGTAATGAGTCACCTCAGCACCCAGTTGCTTATAACAGTGCATTGAGATGGATTAGGATCTTTGAAGATTAAATGTGAGGATATCTGGCTAGGGTGGCCATGGAAAGCCATGAGAAAATGACATTGGTATTGAAATTTGACTTACTAGAAGATGATAATCATATACCTACTTGAAGGAATTTAATTCCAAACAGAAGGGATAATAAAATAGATGGGCATGTGGAAGGGAAGCTGAATAGCAGGAATTAGAGCCAGAGTAGATATATCAATTTGGAGTCACAGAACTAGTTTTAACTACCAACTAAGCAATATGGAGGATGGAAAGAGAGGAATGGAGAAATGATAGTGGAGGTCAACCAAACTGAGAAGTGAGACTCTTTGGCGAGTTACACAGCGGCAAAAGTGGCAGTGAGGTATGTCACCTGGAAATCAGATGACTAAAATGGAGTAATGGAAGGAAACTGCCCCAACTGAGAGCTAGGTGACCCCTGGCAGCTAACAATAAAGAAAACATTCCAAAGATGAAACCCTAGGTCACTCCAATTCCTACCAGAGACCAGGGGCAAAGGAATATATCAAAGTGTGAGAACAGGAAAGAGAAGGCCAGGAAACAAGAAAACTGGATAGGGTAATGTCACATGAGCCTGGACAGAAATGCACTGAGGACGGAAGTGGTGACTTGTAAATTCCATGTCTTTGAGAACCCTAATGTGAAGACAGAGAGCTAACAACTTGGCCTTTGAGGTAGAGGTGACCATCATAAGGAATATCGATTGCTGAGCATTGATAGAGACAAAGATACCAATTTAGGCAAATTAGTTGATAAAAAAAAAAGAGAGAGAGAGAGAGGTTAGGAAACAAGGGGAAGAAAGATACCAAGAGGAATTTGTCTTTACAAAAAATAGGTATTATCAATGAGTATATGGTAGGAGTAGATCAATCCAGATTTTAAAAAATGATGATGTAGCAAAGAAATGAAGTCGTTACTAGAAACAAGTCCTTGAAAGTAGAATCCAGAGCTTGGCAAGAAGTTTGGAAAATAAATTTAAGCTTTCTTATTTATTTATGTGTGTATTGGCATATAGGTGCCACAGCACACATTTGGAGATCAGAGAACAACTTCCAGGAATCTGTTCTCTTCTTCCACCACATGGATTGAACTTGGGCTTGGTGTAAAGAGCCTTTATCCATGGGTCAATCTCACCAATATAAGAAATGAATTTTGTGCTAGATAAATGTGGTCAGTTCCCACGTATCACTGAGGGCTCATTTTATACTTCTTGCCATAAATGAGAAAAAAAAATCATTAAGGAAGTCCTGTCTAGTCTGTACAATATCATTCAGTGGTTCAGTCCCGTTTCAGAATAAGAGGGTAAGTGGAGGGTAAGTTAAGCAAGAGCTGATGTTGTGCTGGGGGATGGGGGATAAGGAGCCACTGTAATGGTTTCTCATGGAGTCAGTTGGGTCGGAAGAAACTCAACATCAAGAAGGTTGATCAACAGTGAAAAAGACCTGAGATCCCGTGAACGAACATCTAAATTAGATCAGAGACACCTCAGGGTTGGATTGTGGAGTGGATCATGTTAGGACGGCAGGAAGGTGAAGGCAGAGAGGCAGAATTAACTGAGATTTCAAAAGCGGTACAGTTATTGATAGTGGCAAAGGCTCTGGTGTAATCACAGGGACACTAGGCACTGTTGGCGAAAAGATCATTGGATCATTGCCTGAAAGGCAAGACATTGAGAAGCTGTCAAATAAAGAACAGAACCTTTGGTCTCACGCTGAAATTTTGCCCAACTTACTACTGACTGAGTAAATAGGCAGCTGTCTAGTCTGTCAAGGACAGAAAACACAAGATTTCTGCACTAAAGGCAATGGCCATTCACTCACAGAGGAAGGTGTGGTGATAGCAATGGCTCCCCAAACCCCAGTCCCCATGGGCACCTTAGTGAAGAACTAATGCTACCTGCCCACTATTTGGATGCCTTACAGAATGGAAACCTCCGCCTATCAGATACTTTTAATCAATCTAGTGTAGCATCCTAGCCATCCCAGCTTCCACAGATAATCCTTTTTATCCTCTGGAGTGAAAGCAAATCTTATCTACAGACAAGAAGAAGAGATCTTAGTATTTCCTACCCCAAAATGTCTCAGGAGAAAGAACTGCCTCACACGTTAATCTCCTGGATCTCTTATTAGATATACCCTTTTAACTCCCAAGCTGCATCAGAGGACCAAGACCATGCTGTTCCTGGAAATATTTACCTGAGCTAGTCTTTGAGAATTGTCCTTCAACCTACATGGATTCTAAAGCTGTTAATGTGATAGTGAAAGTGGGGGAAAAAGAAAAGAACACATTCAAAATGTAAATTTTCTTTCAATCAACATAAGTAAGAGCTAGGTAAGCGTCTCTCTCTCTCTCTCTCTCTCTCTCTCTCTCTCTCTCTCTCTCTCTCTCTGTGTGTGTGTGTGTGTGTGTGTGTGTGTGTGTATAACAGTCAGAAGCTCTTCCATACAGCAACGACATGCTATACAACAGTCAGAAGTTCTCCCATACAGTAGTCAGATGCTGTACAACACAGACAGATGCTCTTCCATGTGACTATAGAACATAGGAAGCCTTGACTCTGAAGCTGGTTGAAGAGTATGAGTATAGAGTTATGTTATTGGACAGTTAAAAACTGATAGGTTGAGAGAGAGATGATTTAGAATATCTACCTTTGTTGGCTACTGGAGGTATCATGGCAGTGGACATCTTGCTGAGATTAAAGTGTAGAGAGAGCTAGAACATCTCTGTTGGGGAAAGAACAGACTTGGGGGGCCTGTATAGTACATGTGGAGGTCCCTGGTCTCTTCTTTGCTGAACTGTCCCCAAACTAGCCATCTGGGTTAAGTAAATCTTTCCAGTGATTAAGACTCCAGATTCTCCTTTGATTAAAATAGAGTTATAATATATGTGTTCCAAGGACAAGTTTTCTTTAAATTTTAAGGAAGGAAACTGTGTCCAACTAGTTTAGGTAGAAAGAAAATTTCATGAATCATATAAAGTTCAGGAATCACTGAAAAAGTCACAAGTTCTCTCTTTTTCTTTCTCTAATACAATACTACCTTGGTAAAAATTCTTTCTGTTGGGACCCATAGCAGCTCTAATTTCATTTATCCTTACAGTTAGTTTTGTACTGTCAAAGGAAAAAGAGATTCTCTTTCCGAATGATGATGTCAACTTAGATCTTGGGGTGAGACCTTTTTAGTCAGCTTGGATCACATCTGATCTTGATTTAACCACTATGTTTAGGAAGATATACTATTTTGATTGGCCTGTGTGATGCTCTCAATTTTGGAGATGTGGCTGTATGGGAAAGTGGAGTATGGGAAACTTACTTTAAAAAGAGATATTTGAAGAGCTGAGTGTGTAAGTACTTCCAACCGTAGCTTTATGGAGACTGCAGCAGGAGGACCATGAGTTCAAGGCCATCTTGAGCTACAAAGCAAGTGGAAGGCCAATCTGGGGTCCATAAAATGATCCCAACAGAGATGGCAAAGAAGAGAGAGAAAGAGAAAGGGAGAGGAAATGGGAGGGGTGTGAAGTTCTGCATTAAGAGGAGAAAGAGAAATCTTCCCAGCCTGATGCTCAGCTCAACCTGACCATGGGCTTACTGATTAACAAAGGGCAGCTAATATCCCATGGGCATCTGGTATGTCTGCAGTTACATTTTAACACATGATATCACTTAATCTTTATCCCAAACCCAGGAAGTAATGTTAGAAGTGCACACAAAACAGGAGACTATATAGGCCAAGGTGTTCTCAGAGGCTTCCTGGTGACTTTCCTAGTTATCTTCAGCCTTGGCAGGGTGAAGAAGGGGATCCTCCAAGGACCAGCAATGAATAAGACAGGATTCTTAGTTCCTCTGAATTGCCTGCCTGAGCAATGGTGATCACAGGAAAAATGTGACTGGAACAGGGGCTATCTGAAGGTTTGAAGTAGAGGAGCAGCAGAGGTCCATCCAGAGACTACAGTCAGTCACACCACACCTGCCTCTGCCATAGTTACTGCACAGTGAACTTCACTATGGGCTTCATCGGGGCATTTAACCCAGGTTAATCTGCATTAAAGCTTACTTCGGTCATTTAGTAAGTTTTACTTACATATGATTCACCCCATATCTCTACTCTCTGGCTAGTACAAGCCATGCCCAACAGGACTCATGCTTGAAGAATGCCCCTTAATCCCTGTCCTTAACCTCCTCTGCCCAGCCACACTGTCATTCAGTCATAAAACTCCTTCAACTCTTCCCGGAGGTTGCCTGTATTCTCAAATCTCCTGTGAGGTGACATGTCCTTGTCCAGCCTTGAACAGCCATTAATATTCCGTAGCTGTCCTGGAACAACCTTGTTTGTTTTGTCTGCTTCTTCGTATGGTGCCCCATGTCACCTTAAAAAAACAGCAGACCAGTTATTGAAATTAACTAATCAGTTATTTAAAAATCAAGTCTACAGTTTGTTTAATTGAGTTAACTAGTGAGTGCTGTTTTGCTTGTACAGAACGGAGCTGAAAGGAAATTACCTCAACAGTTTTCAAATTTAGCCATGTCAGAGAAAGATCATTTCCAACTGGCAGCTTACAATGGAAACTAGTCTACATTGCAATGTGTTTTCCTCCCTTAAATAACTCACTGATTTATTATTGTAGGATCATTTATGAGCATGGTTGGAATGACCGCAGGGTCTGCATTTCCAAATCAAACGGCCTTAGAGTGTTTGTTCTCAGCACAGACTTACAAGGCTGAATGGAAACTTGTGTTATACACATTCAATAAATAATAACAGAAAGAATTCTGGGATATTTGCTGAATGTTTTCTTGGCAAAGTTTAATCTAATTAACTAAGTATCATAAACCTTTGCTAAGCAATTCGTGTACATTTTAATTTGGTAGCCTGAGTAACTAAAATATCTTTGGAAGGTGTGAACATATTACACAGGATCAACAGCTTGCATATTGGTGTAAAGGGGACCCCAAGAAAGAAGTCATTTGCTCCAACGTCTATGGATTAGCTCCTCTGTTTCCCCTTTTCTCTGTTTATCCTGCCCTAGATACAAAAATACTGGGCCCTGCCCACTGACATATCCATATATCAGATTAGAAGCTTGGGAGGAGAACCAGTCAGGGAGGTATCTTAGAATGTGCCTACCCCAGTGGACCATTCCCAAAGGTCAAACCAGCTTACTGGAAATCATTCACTCTCTGGGTGACAGTAAACACTAAAAGCCACATCATTCTGATCTGTTTCATCTGATTAAATCCTCTTTGGTCTTTTCTGCATCTCAAACTGTGTTAAGAATTAGATGTTAAAAAGGAATGGGAGCCATAGGTTCAGAACAGGACTGAAAGAACAGAGGACAGACTCTCACTGTGTCCCCTCAGGACAGCTTCAGGCAGAAGATGAGTGGGAAATAAGAAAGTGATATATTGAGAAACAACTGTCTGTTGTTTATCAGCCACACAGTTAACACTACTTGCTATAAGACTAAAACAATTGGTGTGGGGTTTTGTCAAATGTATTTTCATATATGCTTCTTAAATCGTTATCTGAGTTACCTTTGTGATTTGATCTTGGAAGTTGTTGCCTTTTAATGCCCTTAACAATTTAACACAATACCAAAAATTTCTCTTGGATTTTCTGTGTAGAAAACTATCATTTTGAAAAAAAGAAAACAAAGCAAAGCCCTATTCTTTTCAAATCTCTGCTGCTAAAGGCTGTTCTTCTTTTTGTTTTCTTAATTTAAAAAATATTTCATTGTATTGTATTTCCATTGCATTATTAAATATAAAGTTATATGTCTGACTTACCTGACTAAGAACAGCTTAACTAGGGCTGAGAATGTGGTCTAGTAGTAGACAGCTTACCTAACATGTTCAAGGGATACTACCCCAAGCACTGAAACAAAGATACTCACTTTATTGACCTATTGTCTTGACAGATACAATTTCTTCTTGATATGAAGAATACATTTAAGTCAAATAATACATGTTGAGTACTACATTAATTTCATTTCTATTGTTGTGATGAAATACCCTGACAAAATTAACTCTGGGAGAAAAGGTTGATTTTCACTCACAGTTCCAGGTTCTGGTCCATAATTATGGAGAAGTCACAGCACTGGGAATTTGAAACAGGTGGTCACATGCATCCCTAGTCAAGAGGCAGAGAACACTAAATGAATGCATGCATGCTTGTGTTTAGATCTCATTCTCCACCCTGATGCAGTTCAGGAATCCCTGCCTAGAGAATGGTGTCACCCACAGTATGCATGTTTTCCTGACTTGATGAATGATCTTCCACAGACATGCCCACAGACCCACCTAATCTAGACAATCCCTCATTGATACTCCTGTCGCAGGTGATTCTACAGTGTATATATATACCATTACAAGTATATTTTAGTTTGTATACATCTACTATAATTTTCCTTTAAATCTCCAAATTATAAATGGCTATTTTTAAATAGTCAAGCATCTTTATGTTTCCGAGATACTCAACATGGTTATGATGTATTTTTGTAAAAATATGAAATAACTTTGTACTCAATATTCTCTTCTTTTTATTATGATTTGCTATGATGCTCATTGCCATTTTTGTAAAACATTCACTGGCCACATACAATGAATTGTGTTTCTTTCCCCTCCCCCTTTTCAATTGTCTTATTGTCTCTTAAACCATGTACAACTAAAACTTACAAAGTTTTCTTCAAATCATTTTATGTATTTTTCACTTCTAGACCCTTATATTTTTCTTTATATGTCTGTTTTTCTTGTCTCATTTTTGCTTGTTTGATCATTTCATAATTTCTCTTATGTTAATGGATCTCATGCTTCTATGTATTTTTATTTTAAATTCATCTGGCATGAACTGTGAATCAAACTTATTTCTGCATTGATTTTTGTAATTTTGCTGAGTGTGAGAGGTGTGCTCATGTTTCTCTTTTATGGAGGAGTTGTGTATGCTGCTATCATCCAGAACCACACTCAGTCAGACCTGCACACTCTAATGAAACCCCCAGAGATGATTTTGCTCCTGATTTGCTTCAGAAAACATAACTTGGTGCCTGCCTCATGTAGAGTCCTTTCACTCCCTAGTATCCCTCAGTGGTCACACTTCTTACTGTTACTCTCTGTCTTACAACCCTGGGCAGAGAAAGAGAAAAGCTTTGACTGCAGCCCTGTCAACATTTAATGCTTCTTTTCTTTCTGAACCACAGAGAATGTTATTCTATTCTGAGTCCTGGTAATAGTTCTCACCTTACATACTGTATTGTATTCATCTTTATGACATGGAATATGTGTTAAGATAGATGACAGTATTCAATCATAGCTGCTCGTATCATGCCAAGTGGAGACCAACAGCTGATCTTGAACAGAGAGAAAAGGAGATTCAGATGCCAGTGTCAGAGAGGCGTGAGAGTATGTATGCTCTAGTATACATACTCTAGCATATATATTCTAGCATGCAATACCTGGTATACATACTCTAGCGTGCATATTCAAGTATACATACTCCAGTATACATATCCTGGTATACATACTCTAGTATATATACTTTAGTATACATGCTCTAGTATACATATTTTAGTATATATACCCTGGTATATGTGTTTTAGTATACATACCCTAATATACATACACTAGCATACATACTTTAGTATACATACGCTAGAATATATACCCTGGCACACATACTTTGGTATACATACTCTAGTATACATACCCTGGTACACATACTCTAGTATTCATGTTCTAATATATATGCTCTAGTATATATGCTCTAGTATACATGGCAGTATGTATACTAAAATGGTAGAGACTTTATCATGTTATAGGCTAGAACAGCATCTTCAGTTTTAGTGTGCAGAGGATACCTCAGGACTTTGTCTCAGTGTGGGTTGTGATCCAGAAGGTTTGAGCTGGGGGCTGAGGCTAGACCTTTCTAGCTAGTTCTCCATTTGTGCTGATGGGGCTCACCTTGACAAACAAGAGCTTAACACAAAGATTGGGTGGAGGGAAGAGCTGGTTACAGGGAAAGGTCAGAAAAGCAGCATGACCCTGAGAAACAGGCAGAGTTTAGTAGTGAAAGTTTTCCCACCATCAAGGGATGCCAACATTCCTTCAAGAGAGGCTGAATACAAGCTGTGGGTCCCTCCTATCAAATGTAACCTTTCAGCAGTGACACCCAGGAATATTGTGCTACCTAAAGCATGAAGGGAGTAAAGTGAATGAACAAGATTTTTGCCAAGATACCATGATGACATGCCATCCACAAACACAGCTGAATCCTGGTCTTCTAAACCCACTCTTTCAAGTCATTGTCTGAGCCTGACTTTAGTGAGAGCCTAGCAAGAGACAGTGTACACAGAAGGCAGCGCTGTGTCCAGCCCCTGTCCTCTTCCCCAAGCAGTCAGTGGCTAAGCAGGAGAGATGTCAGGGTGACATCTCCCTATTTGAGGAGAGGAAACCTCCTCAAAGAGATTTAAAATTTTGTCTTTATTCTTTTCAGCAACTAGAACAAATCCAAATTTATAATGACAATTCGGGATATTTTAAACAATTTGTGTTCATGATTGTAAATGTCTTAAGGTTCACTAAAATCTACTGTTTTCTTACCAGTATAGGAGTCTGAAACCCACTGAGAAAGAGAATCAAGGTTTGGACAGTGGTAAAAGTCATCCAGCATCAATTTTAAGAGCTAGGATCATGGAACAAAAATGCTTGTTTAAAGCTAGGTGTTGTAGAACATGCTGGTAATCCTAGCACTGGAGAATTGAGGAATGAATATGAGTTCAAGGCCACCTTGGGCTATATATGGAGTTCTGATCAGCTTGCCAGATGAGAATCCTGTCTAAAACAAAAACAAAAACAAAAAACAAAGCAACAACAACAACAAACCACCAAATAAAATTTATGTTAAGAAAAAAACAACTGTGCATGCACATTCATATCAGTTTTATCTAAAATATCCCAAACATGGAGATGACTTATATGTCCATCAGCTAGTGAGTGACTGAACCATGGCACAAACTGACCAGATGACACAACCTTGTGGTGAAAGGGAGTGAACTACTGACATCCACAGAAACTTGGATGGTACTCAAAGGGGTCATGGAGAAGGAGGGGTCATTTCCCAAAGCTTGTATGCTTTCATTACATTATGGCTTGAAAAGGAAACATTAGAGATGGCAATAAAAATCATGGTTGGAATGCATTGGTACAGCAGAAAAAACCCTTGAGGTGACAAAAGAGCTCAGCATGTGGAATTTGTCATGATCATGTGAACCTATCCATGTGGTCTAGTTGAAAATGTGCTTGTAAACATGTCCATGTACACACACACACACACACACACACACACACACACAGAGAGAGAGAGAGAGAGAGCTAAAGTTGGCAAAATACATTGTACCAACGTTCACAATAAACTCATGAAGATATAATTCAGAAAATTAAAGTCACAGTCAAGTGGCCTACGGACATTTTAAACATCTTTATTTTCACATGTAATTTAAGGTGCAATCCATGAAAAGACCTGAGCCTTATCTTGTCAATTTACAAGATGAGAAAGTGTTTTGTGCTAATATTCAATGATAGCATTAGTGTTGTCATGGATATTCTTATCATGGGAATGTAGAGTGGTTCAAACTGCCAAGAAGGTCCACAGACAAGAGCAGAGTCTTCCGGAGTAAACTGTAGCAGCTAAGGGGTGTGCTGTTGTTGAGGAGGCCCTCTCCCAGTCGGGGAGGGGCTTCTTATAACAGCATCATCAACCTCAAACTGCTCACCAGAGAAGGAATCCTTGTCTCCAACTCAGGCCTACTGAGTCGAAAGGCAGTCATGTGCTCTGTAATGGTGCATGTGAAGGACAGAGAAAATGTTCTATCTTCTGGTGACACAGAGGTCATGTGACCCACATATGTGTGGCCATGCTGTCAGAAACAATGTACAACAGTGTCACTATGTAAAAGAACAGCCATTCAATTCAACAAATAGACTCGATGATACTTGATAATGGTAGTCAGTAATGATGCTATTGGTTCGGTACACTTTCATGATTATTCTAGAGTATAACCCTACTTGTTTTTCTGTTTTTGTTTTCTAAGTTAACCATAAAGTAGCCCTGTGCAGCTTCTTCCAGCAGAAGGCCTGGTACTGTAGGAGCTGACAGCTCCATGCTTCTAGTACGGTGGTTCTCAGTTTGTGGGTTGCGACCCCTGTGGGGTTGAACAACTTTTTCAGAGGCATTGCCTAAGGCCATCAGAAAACACAGGTACTTACATTATGATTCATAGCAGCAGCAAAATTGCAGTTACGAGATAGCAAAGAAAATTGTATGGTTGGAGGTCACCACAACATGAGGAATCATATTAAGAGGTCTCAGTATTAGGAAGGTTGAGAACCACTGTTCTAGTGGGACAAGATAAATGGTAGAAAACGATCTTGACTTTGAGGAGGCCTAGCCTAAATGTGTTTGTTAGGGAAAATTTTTTTTTCATGAACAGGTTTACAAAGAAAAAGATAAACAATTAAAATTTTAAATGCTTAATTAAGAAGGACAATATCTGTGAATGGTTATACAATGTTTCTATTTTAAGCTGAGTCCAAAAGTTTAAACAATTTAAAAGTTTGTAAAGTAGAAAAGTTACATAAACAGGATGGGCTCAGCTTGCCAAGGCAGAAGCCATCTTGAATGGTAACCACTATGATTGTCCCAGGGTAACTCTAGTGAGTTTTCCCTGCAGCGCTTCTCAGCTCACTAAAATAGGCAATACCATTAGACCCCAGGGCCAGGAATGTGCCTGACTCCTTGATGTTATCTTAAAATAAACCAGGTACCTTCCCCGGGATGAAGTCACTCTTGTCCTGACCCATAAGCATGTCCTCTTTATGACTCAGACTGTGGTCATGCAATTGATCTTGCTGCCCTGGACCATGTTTCTCTAAGTCTCCTGATATGTGGTATTTTATGTGATGTTAGATGTGGCTAGAGTTATGCTTGGAAAAGTAACAAATGTTTATTGAATTAATCAGTGACTAGTGAAGAAGTAATTACTTCTAACTGCAGAAACATTAAGGCTTCAGAGAACATTTGGCTTTGAGATGATCTTATTGACTTTTGCTCCAAAGAAATTACAGTGTTTTGAAGTAAAAAAAAAAAATGTAGATGGGAAACATTATGAAAATTTGTACAAGAAGTATTTAGAGGCGAAAATGCAGATGTATGAAGCTTAATTGGAAATGCATTAAAATATGATGGACAGAGGGATATATGTACATATAACAAGTCTAGTAAAAATAATGGTTCTAGCTTGGAGGTAAAAACAGCTTATATTCCAGCTGATTATTTTGTCAGCTCGACACAAGCCAGAGTTATTTGGGAAAAGGAACCTTGTTTTAGTTACTTTTTTATGGTTGTGATAAGACACAATGACCAAGGCAGCTCCTTTTGAAAATTCAGTGTTATTGGAGTGCATTCATGCTCACTCACACACATGTTGTCTGCAGCTGCTTCTGCACAAATACAGAAACACTGGGGAGCTGTGACATGTACTGCTGAGCCTGCAATGAACTCTAACCACTACTTATTAGGTCACCCAAAATATAGCCCTGTTCCTTTCTCAATTCATCTCCTAATACTATCCTTGTTTTAACAGTTGAAGTCCCGCATTCAAAAAAAAAAAAAAAAAAAAAATCCCCGAGTTCCAGCAACTCTAGACGGTCAATTACACTTTCTCACAGTGAATATCTTTGCACATAATCCACCCATAATTACATACCAAGAGGGAGTTCTAATCTGACAACCTCAGGAACGTCCCTGAACAAACCAGCGCCTTTATTACTTATCTGTAAAGTGACACAAGGGAAATTCTCATTCCCTGTGGTGATAATAAGAATGAAGAGGGGTGCTGCTGGTGAGGTGTTTGGACTTCCTGGGACATACCAAATGCCCCATAAATGATGCCTCTGGGAGTAATTGGTTATTAGCAATACTCAGAACTGTACCACCTTGTTTATAGCTATATTCTGTGGCTTAATACCAAGCCTGGCATACAATCTGTAGTCAAAGATCTCTTTAAATAAATATTATTGTCATTTTTTTTCAGGCAGCCAGACATTCTGTTACCTTTAACCCAGCATCAAATACTTATCCTTCTGTCCTGCATTCAGATCATGGCTTATCCACCCAATGAAATTACAGGTTCCAAATTAAGCAGAATTTCTAGAAGCCTTTCTCCTTAAGAGCCACGAGACTGGCCACGTTTTTTAGGCTGAGAGAAGTAATACCACGGCCACCTTCACCCTTCAGTACCCATGGAAGCTTTATACTATATTTTGTATACTTTATACTAATATCAGATAACCTCCATGAAGGGTTAAACTCTAAGAAGACAGTCCCTGAACAGATCCTTCAAATAACTCATGCATGGAGTCTAACCCATATTGCACTCTAACCCAAATATAGCCATACCTAGTACAACAGTGGAAATGCAATCTGAGATACATGCCGTTATGCAATGTCCTTGCTGTATACATATCGTGGCATGTCCTTACACAAGACAAGGTGGCTACAACCACACTAGACAAGGTAATCTCAGGGACCACTGTCATATCTGCACTGTGGTGGTGACCTAAAGGTCATTGTGCAGCCCATGACTATATTTTAATAGAAGGATGAATCCTGCCAGCTCTGATGAGTGTTTTAGCAAGTCATTGTGTTATCTGAGCTACACTGCATCAGTTCAGAAAATTCACTTCAAGGTCTTAGTGAAGTACAAAGAGCAAGAATAAGAAATCATTTCTCCGCTTATCCTTAATCTCTGTGTCTTTGTGTCTGTCTCTCTCTCTCTCTCTCTCTCTCTCTCTCTCTCTCTCTCTCTCTCTCTCTCTCTCTCTCAGTGTGTGTGTGTGTGATGTGTGTTCGTACAAGTGTGAATGCAGATTATGTGTGTGAATATGGGAATGTACATGCCATGGCACATGTGTAGAGGTCAGAGGACATCCTCAGGTACCTCACGTGAAAGCACTCATTTCCCACCTTGTTTGAAACATGGTCTCTTGGCTGTTCTCTACTGTGTATAGGACACAGGCTGGCTGGTCCATGAGTTTTCAAGGAGTCTTCTTTCTCTGGCTCCCATCTCCCTGCTGGAGACCTGGAATTAGAGATGTGCAATGCCCCACCAAGATGGGCTCTGGAGATTCTAACTCCCACCCTCCTACTTGCATGGTAAGTGCCTTATCCATGGATAAGTAAGTGCCTTATCCATGGAGCCATCATTGCTCAAAATGATAGTTTTTTTCTTTTTCTTAAAACACAGAATTTACAAAATGATTTTGCCTTTGGAGTTTAGTCCTAACCCCTTCTAGTCTCCTCTCTCTCTCTCTCTCTCTCTCTCTCTCTCTCTCTCTCTCTCTCTCTCTATATATATATATATATATATATATATATATATATATATATATATATATATGCTTTTCTTGGCAACATCGCACTAGAATCTGATTAGCACCATATTATATTATGGGCCGTTTTTTTTTTTCTTTCAAGTCTTGCAAGCCAAAACCTAGGCAGTGGTTCAACTGATCTTCGAAGTGGGCCTCTCCAGCGGAGCTGGGAGCTGGGATGCCAGGGTGGCAGGCAGAGGAGTTAACTTGTGAGGAGACTTACCCAAGCCTTGCAAGTAGAGCATCTGCTTCTTGGCCTCAGAAGTGAAACAATTCAATAATTACAGACCTCCGGGCTTTTTTTTTTTTTTCTACCTCAGGAAACATTTTACAACTAACTAGCAATTTCCAAAAATATGGCTCAAGCAACACATCTCCCTCTCTTCTTGTGTAGGAGAGGGTGTGAGCTGTAACGGGAGAGGGGCTTGTTATCTCAGGGGGCTCTTGGCGAGGTGCTCCTGAGGACAACTTTTAATTGGGTAAGCACATGATAGCAAGGACAGAGGCTTTGAAACTTTCTTCCAGGAGAAACCAAGGCTCCATTGCCAAGTCTTCTCATTAGAATAAATCGAAATGTCAGCTGAGCGGGTGAGGAGAAGGGTCGTGGGTGGGGGAAGGAGGGCAAATGCATCATTTGACATCTTGATAAGACTCTGTGGAAGCCAGAATTTTGCTTCCAATTTCTGAGAGATCCCAGGTTTTTGGAACCCATTCAGGAATAAAGACAAGGCTTCCAGGTGATCAGCCTGCTCACACTATAAGTAGCAGGGAGCCAGGTGCAGGGACTATAAATGAAAAGATCAGTCATAACTCCAAAAGACTGTGCAGTGATGTGAACCCACCAAGACTGGCATCCTCTGAACTTGAACCAGAGGGAAAGAAACATCAAAATGAATTTGGATGACTGTCTATCTTGAGCCTATGCCCGAAATCACTTATGGGTTCCCAAGTTCAGGGTCAGGTGTAACAGTAATGCTTCCTCAGAAACCGAATCCTCAAATCTCAACATGAAAGTTACCTGTGAGCTAGAATCCCAGACTTAGCTATCAGTTGCCTCTTCCAGAAAGTCTTCTTTGATTTCTTAAGCTCCACCCTCCATGCTTCCACTGTATCCCAGACAATCAAAAGGCAAAGAACCTTGCCTGTCTTCCCTCATTTTCCTCTAGAGCAGTGGCTCTCAACCTTCCTAATGCTGAGACCCTTTCATACGGTTCCCTCATGTGGTGGCGACCCCCAACCATACAATTATTTTGTTGCTACTTCATAACTGTAATTTTGCTACTGCTATGAATTGCAATGTAAATATCTGATATGCAGGATAGCTGATATGAGGCTCCAAAGGGGTCACGACCCACTAGTTGAGAACCACAGTAGAGCACCATCTCTGGGCGGTCATTCATCCTAAACCTTGTTGGAATTGGGTGATTTCCAAGCCCTCTATTGTTCTGAGCACCATCCTACCTGATCCAACTCTTGTTTCAAGCCCTTTTCTTTTTTGCTCACAAAGGTAAGTTGAACCACTCACCTGTGTCAAACTTTTTATGGGTGCAGGAAACCAGCCAAGTACAGAAGAAGGACACAGACTCCTGACAGAGAGTTTAGGAAGGCTGCATTGGCAGCCCATAGGAGAACTGTGACTTCAAAAACAGAGATGGTTGTTTCAGGAAAACTTACATGAATTGTAAAATATGATCTAAAGAATTTTTTTTTCTTCCAGAAAGTAGGTTAATTTGGATGACAGATTTTTAAAAGAAGGGTAAGCCTTCCTAGCTTGTGTGGTAGATATGTTCTGTGCCTTAGTGGAAAGAACACATAAAATTCATAAAAATATGAGTATTGTGTGTGTGTCTCTGTGTGTGTTGCATACATACGTGTACAAGTGTGTGCAGGTGATGAGCCAGCCCAGAACTGAGAAGGGTGTGTAACGTCTTCTTACATAGTTCCATGCATTATTCCCTTGAGAGATGTTCTCTTATTGAATGTGAAACTTTCTATTTTTTGGCTAGGCTGGCGGCCATCAAACCACTGTCATCCTCCTGCCACTTCCTCCCAGCCAGCACTGGGGTTAGGTGCATTCATGGCCAAGCCTAACTTCTTATGTACATGGTGGCAATCTAAACTCAGGTCCTTGTGCTTGCAGGACAAATGCAATTCCCCACTGAGCCATCTCCTCAGCCCCCCAAATATGAGTATGTTGTTAAGCAACAAATTGTACTGGTTAAGCTGGATAAGCTGACATAGACTGTATTTTCACTTTTGCCCCTTGTTCTGAGGGTAAACAAGGTACCTGAGTGGTAGGGTAACAGGTGGAATGAAAGAGAATTCTGCCAGCAAACTTAGTAAAGCCTTCTTGGCATATTTCCCAGAAACCAGAGAAAGAAACGACTCTACTGACTGGGCTGGTGACCCTTTTACAAGTCAGGTGGTTCCCAGTTCTTTGCTTCCATCAGTACTGAAAGGGACCTAATCAAATTGTCAGCCTAGAGATTTTAGAAGTATGTTTTGATGATAGAGCCCATATAACTTCAAAGGAAGTTGGAGAATTGGGGGAATGTGGCTATTGATGGGTGATACCGCTCTGTATGCTATGAATGTGATGCTCTGATTGGTTGATAAATAAAATGCTGATTGGTCAGGAGCCAGGCAGGAAGTATAGGCGGGATAAGAGACAAGGAGAATTCTGGAAAAAGGGAGGCTGAGTGAGGAGACACCAGCCTGCCTTCCAGGGAGCAGCATGTAATGGCACCCAGGTAAAGCCACAGAAAATGTGGTGACATATAGATTAACAGAAATGGGCTGAGTTTAAATGTAAGAACTAGTCAGTGGTAGGCCTGAGCTAATGGTTGATCAGTTTTAATTAATATAAGCTTCTGAGTAATTATTTTATAAGTAGCTGTGGGGCCTGTGGGGCTGGGCAGGACCAGAGAAAACTTCAGCTACAGGCTATAAGAAAACTCTTTATGTTCTGTCTACATGTTTATATGAACAAGCTTTCTCAGTGCCTCCAATCTGAAAACAAAGTAGAAAGTGGACTGATACAGAGCCCCGAGCTGTTAAAGCAATGAGTCGTATTCATCCACAGGCAGGAAAAAAAAAAAATCAGGACACAAAAGAAACTTCTTCACATCATTAAAGAGGCTTTTGCTATGAATGTTGAATTTTACTCTTTATGTCTACTAATTAATTATCAATATTTACACTGTATTTTGTGTAGTGGTACTAATAGTAACAACTCAATCTGGAATAATTTTATTAAAATATTAGAGCGTTCTGGTGACGTGAAATAAAAATAAACTTGGATCCCATGCCCATTGTTTGATGCATGTGTGTTTAACAGTGTGAAAAAGGCGTTATATATAAAAATATGTTACATTAAGAAAAAGTTGCACAGTGAAAGCTCAGTAGAATTAAGAGTTTAAGGAGAAAAAGTCTGAAAGAATTGCCTTGTGTTAAATAAGAGCTGGTCGTATACCATTTAAAGGATGGTGGTAGATATTAAATTGATATCACATTTAAGTTATCAAAAATGAAAGAGAATACTTAATTTAAAATGTCTGTGTTCCCAATATACCAGACATTTTGTGCTCTTGAACTATTTAAAAATCACCTAAAATGAGAAGAAGAGCTGGACATGGTGGAGCATGCCTTTAATCCTACCACTTGATATTAGGTAGGTGGATCTCTGAGTTCCAGACCAGCATGCCTGGTCTACAAGGTGAGTGAGTTCCAGGACAGCCAGAGCTACAGAGAAACCCCATCTCAGAAAATAAAACAAACAAACAAACAAAACCACAAAAGGAGAAGAGGAAAGACAACAGAGGACACCATCACCCAGGTCCAGTGGCAACCTACAGAATAGGAAATGATCTTTACCAATTAAACATCTGATAGAAAGTTAGTATCTAGAATATACATATAAAAACCCTAAAAAACTGAACACCAAGAAAGCAACTCAAATACAAACTGGGATACAGAGCTAAGCAGAGGGTTCTCAAAAGATGAAGCACAACAGACCAAGAAACAATGAAGGAAATATTCAACATCCTTAGTCATCAGGGAAATGCAAACTAAAACTACTTTGAGATTTCATTTTATCCCAGGCACAGTCAAGATCAATAAAACAAATAACAGCTCAAGTTTTCAAGGTTTTTAGGGTAAGGGAAACACTTACTCATTGCTAGTGGCAGTACAAATAGCCACTATGGAAATCAGTGTAGTAGTTCCTTGGGAAGCTGGGAATACATCTACCACAAGATCTAGATATACCACTCTTGAGCATACACCCAAAGAACTCTACACCCTGCTACAGAGATACTTGCTCATCCATGGTCATTGCTACTCTGCAATAGCCAGAAACTGGAAACAGCCTAGATGTCCAAAAACTGATGAATGGATAAAAAAATGTGGCACATTTACACAATGTAATATTATGTCTGTTGAGAAAAATAAAATTATGAAACGTGTAGGCAAATGGATGGAACTAGTAAAAAAAAATCATCTGATTGTGAAATAAGTCAGACCCCCAAAGACAAATATGTATGCATTCTCTTATATGTGGATGTTAGCATTTAAGTTTTTTAAATGTGTGCTATAATCCAAATAACCACAGGGACCAGGAGGGAGAGGCTAATCTGTGGAAGGAGAAATAGAATATATTGTTATGTAGAGATATGGGGAAACCAGGAAGGGGAAGGGAATGAGTGAGACAGATAAAAAAGGGAATATGTGGAGAAACAATTGACACTAAAGGCCTCTTGAAAAAAACATATGGAAATCTACTGCTGTAGAAGCTTCCTAATATGTATACATATATGAAAGCATCTAAATGGACTCACCAAATAATAGGGGATACAATGCCCCAAGTAGACATCTTATGTCACTGAGTAAAACCTCCCATGCAAGTATGAGTTATATCTTGTTGAGCTATTAGCCAAAGGGGCCCCATGCAATCCCTCAAACACCAGGGGTTAATTGCCAAGGTCGCTTTCCACAACTTGTGGTAAGGTCCTATTGCTGAAGACAACCCTTACTTATGCCACTGAACACAGAAAAGATGATCTGGTACCCAACGAGAAGCTTCACCCCTACTGACCAGGGTTTATGTACATCAAGGTGTTCTGCACACTACCAAAGGAGAATGCTAATCATCAGTATCACCCAGCTACAAGCCTTGTGACTATAACAGTTACCTGCCTGCAAGATTTAATAACGCAGTGGTGGAGCAAATATTTTGGGAGTAACCATTATATGTAATGCCAACTCCATGAAATGGTGCCCATAGCTGACACTGCTAGAGTGGCCAAGAACCTGAGACTAGATAGGTCATGGGCCTATGGGAAAACCTACTATTATTATTCTGATAAAGGAACATAGGAGTAAAATGACTCCTAACGACATATGGCTATGGTCATAGATCAGCACCTTGCTCAACCCACATCAGAGAAGCTTCTTCTTACAGTATGTAGGAATTAATACAGAGACCTACAACTGGCCAATATGCAGAAAGTGAGAGACTTGGGACACTCAGTCCTAAATGGGATGTCCTCGTCAAACTCTTCCCCTTAAGGCTTAGGGTTCTGTGTGGAAGAAGAGGGAACAGAGTGTAAGAGCCAGAGGTGGTGGATGACTCCAAGGAAACAGTATCTTCCAGACACAACAGGGCTGGTGTACATATGAACTCACAAAGACTGTGGCAGCATACGTAAGACCTGCACAGGTTCAAGCTAGACCAGGCCCCAGCACTAAGAGAGAAATGGAGATGAGGTCCCACCTCTAACCAAGAAGCTGTGTATAATTGTTATCCAATGACAAAGGAATTCATTTTCTCCAATGGAGTGTCACTGAGTGTACCATTCACACACCAGGGCAGATCCCATGCCCAAGAGTAGTTGGCCATCACAAAAAGAACTCAGTGATATTTTTGTGGACTTCTTGTTTCATTTTGCTTTGTTTTGGCTTCGCTTGTTGATTTTTTTGCTTGTTTGTTTGTTTGTTTTTAGTGTGTATGCTTGGGGATTAATTTGGCTTTAGGTTTTTTTATTTGTTTTATTTCAGAGAGAGAGGGAGGGGAGAGAGAGAGAGAGAGAGAGAGAGAGAGAGAGAGAGAGAGAGAGAACACATTTTTGGGTGGGGAAATTTTGGGTGGGGAAGGAGATGAGAAGGATCTGGGAGGTGTTAGGGGAGGGGATGAAAGAAAATTTTTAAAAAATGAGAAGAGGGCTATTTTAGCCCAGGACTTCAGAATGCTCTATCATGGCAGGAAAGGCAGGGTAGAGCAGAGTGGCTCAAATAATAGATGGAAAGCAGAGAAAAGGGAGATGGTGTACTCTGCTGGCCCATTCTTTTCCCTTTTTATTTCACCCAGGCCATTTAGGATAGGTTTTACCATTTCAGTTAATTTTCTCTGGAATGCTTTCAGTGATACTTCAGGGTTGTGTCTCGTGAATCTCATGGGTGATTTTAAATCCAGGGAAGTTGACAATAAAGACCAACCATCACACTGGTGAACAAATTCTTTCTTTGTGATTTTCTTTTCATTTCTGTCATGATGAAAGATGAGGCTGGAGAGATGGCTCAGGAATTAAGAGCACTGGTGATCTTGCAGAGGACCTGGGTTCATTTCCCAGAGCCACATGGCAGCTCACAACCATCTGTAACTTCATTTCTAGGGATATGATACCCTTTTCTCACCTCCATGGGCACCAGGCATGCATGTGGTACAAATATATACATGCAGACAATATGAAATCAAAATCAAAATAAATACATCTTTTTAAAACATTTGAGCAAATGATACACATAACCCAAAGATAAAGGACAGATAGTTTTAACTGGGGCAGTCTACCATGCAGTCCTGGACTTCAAAGCTAGTTTTCTACTCCATGAAGACTTTGGCCCCTTCTAGATGTGGCTCTGCTATTCCTGCCAGCAGAAGAGGAAACGGAGTGAGAAGTGTGTAACAGAGAATCTTCACACTGTAGCCTGAAAAAAGCAACCGGACAATGCATAACACAATGAGACTGTTTATGCCCTCAGTTAAACTTATAGATACATGCATGGGAAGCAAGCTTGGTCTAAGGGCTATATTGTGTAATTCCTTTGCAAGACACTCCTCAGGATCACCAAGGTCTCATCCATCTCAGGATTTCTACTCTTGAGTGTCCCTAAAGAGAATGAAATTCAGGCTGGGCGGTGGTGGCTCACGCCTTTAATCCCAGCACCCTGGAGGCAGAAGCAGGAGGATCTCTGTGAGTTCAAGGCCAGCCTGGTCTAAAAAGCAGATACCAGGACAGCCAGTACTGTTTCAAGACAGAGAAACTCTGTCTTGAAAAACAAGACAAACACACACACACACACACACACACACACACACACACACACACACACACACACACACAGAGAGAGAGAGAGAGAGAGAGAGAGAGAGAGAGAGAGAGAATGAAATTCTAGACTAGGAACCTCCATTGGCTTTCAAACAAAGATGTTCCTTCTTGCCTCTTCAGGGAAAATGGCTATCAGAACCAGATGTGCATTGGATAGAGACAGAAGATAAGTAGAAAGTGTTGGGATGGGAATGGAGGAAAACATTTTGTTTCTTCCAAAGAGGTGGCTTGAGATTAAACCTAGAGGCTCATTCAGGGTTTAAAATGTCCTTCAATCAGAGAATGGCATTTGTCCCTTAATACATCTCACCCCACTTCTATAGAATCTGCAGATTTAGGGGATACACATGCCTTCTGAAATGAGGGCTAAGATTCCTAGCGTTCTTTTGTAGCATGAATCTTAAAGTTCTTATTAATAAAGTCAAACCTGAGGCCAGTTATTGGAGTTAATGCTGGTAGATCAGAGAGACAGAACAAGCCACAGCTATCTCACCTTGCGGGATCCTCCGCTGATCTTGTTTCCTCAGACTGGATGCCTCTGAGTCCTCATCCAGAATGGGTCTCAGCTGAACTGTTGCTTGAAAGCCTGAAGCTTAACCAGCTAAAAGCTTAACCAGCCAAATGCTTCTAGTTTCTGGTCCTCACGCCTTATAAACCTTTCTGCTTTCTACCACCACTCCCTGGGATTAAAGGCTGCTTTCTGGGATTAAAGGTGTGAGTCACCATGCCTGACTGTTTCCAATGTGGCCTTGAACTCACAGAGATCCAGAGGGATTTCTGTCTCTGGAATGCTAGGATTAAAGGTGTGAGTGGCACCATTTTCTAGCCTTTGTATCTAGTGGCTGTCTGTTCTCTGATCCCAGATAAGTTTATTAAGGTACACAATATTTTGGGGAACACAATACCATCACATTCTTTGAAGCAATGCACATCCGTGTGCTCAGCCCCTGGCCAGCGACACACACACACAGACTGTGGAGAAGGTAGCCGTAAGGTCCTTTCAGAGCTGAGGCTGGCCTGGGCTTCTTTTTCTCTTTCCCTTCTTTTTGTCAGCTTGCTGCAATGGGGACTTGCTGGGAAGAACCCTAAGCCACAGGATGACCCGAGTGACAGTGAACAATGGAAACAAAAGCAGAAGGGACCTTGCCCATGGTGGCACCAGATTGTCTAACAATGGATCTCACTTGGAGAGTGACATACCTTGATGTTTTCTGAGCCTCTGCTATTTTATTTATTTATTTTTATGTATACAGTGTTCTGCCTGCATGTATGCCTGAAGGCCAGAAGAGGGCACCAGATCTCATTATGGATGGTTGTGAGCCACCATGTGGTTGTTGGGAATTGAACTCAGGACCTCTGGACTTAGGACCTCTAGAAGAGCAGCCAACGCCCTTAACCGCTGAGCCAAGCTGCTATTTTGTGATGCATTGCTTCTTCCGTAGAAGGCCCTGCCTACTTTGCAGGTCTTATGCTTCTTTAGACAAGTCCTTAGGGTTGTCTGGCAGGAATCATCCATTGTCTTGCCCACTCATGAAACCCTCTTCAAGATGCACCTGGTTATTAGCTACTCAGAGACCCATCTGACTTTTCTCCTCATATTTTTTTCTCATATTTACCCACCCATCTTCATATCTCCCCGAAGCACTGCCATGGCTCTCTTGCCCTGCCGTGTCCTGTGTGAATTGCAGCGGTGGGAATGAGCAGTAACTCATGAGCTGGGGGAGGGGCAATGACTCTGTTGGTAAATTGATTTCTGTGTAAACACGAGGACCTGAGTCGGGTCCCCAGAATCCATCTACAATGCTGAGTTCAGCAGCACACAGTTGTGATACCAGCTCCGAGAAAGTAGAGACAGGGGGATCGCTGGTCCTTGTTGGCCAGGAACTCTATCGGAATTGGTTCAGTGAGACTCTTGTCTCAAAATAATAAGTGGGATGAGAGCCATTGTCTTAGAACAGTGGTTCTCAACCTATGGGTCACAACCCTTTGGGGTTGAATGACCTTTCCGCACGGGTCACCTAAGACCATCAGAAAACAAAGATATTTACATTAGGATTCACAACAGCAACAACAACAAAAAACCCATTATGATCCATAACCATAGTAAAATCACAGTTATGAAGTAGCAACGAAAATAATTTTATGGTTGGAGGTCACCACCACCTGAGGAACTGTATTAAAGGGAAGCTACATTAGGAAGATTGAGATGTACTGGCTTAGAGGAAAGCCTTGCGTGGCTTTTAGGGAACACAGAAGACACCTGCATAGTCACGTTTACCACAGCATTCTTCATAACAGTCAAGCTGTGGAGCTAGCCTGTCCACAGATGAATGAGAAAGAAAATACGGTGCGTATATACAATGACATTTCCTGCAGCTGGAAAGAAAAATGATTGTGTCATTGGAGAGAACTGGATGGAACTGGAAATCACCACACTGGGCAACATAAGCTTGACTCAGAAAGATGAACATCATATGTTTTCTGTCACAGAGGGAATCTAGTCACACACACACATACACACACACACACACACACACACACACACACACACACACACACTCACAGGAGAAGAGAGACTATGTGGTGGGAAAAGGGACTGACCAGCACAGAGGCAGAAAGAGGAAGAGAAGAAAACGATGGGGTAAATAGGAGCAGCCTCCGTCTATAGACATCTACGCATGGATGTTACAATGAAACACAAGTTTTTATGTTAATTTAGAATCATTATTATTATTATTATCATCATTATCGCCACTGTAAACCTACTAGGGCAAGCATGACCAGTACGTTTCTGAAATGGACTCATATAGGCCATGAATGTGTCATTTTCCCATCCCTGCTCACCTGCTTCCGGCAAGGTTGGCATCAGAAGAATTTCTTGCTACTGTGACACTCCTTGGCTGTGTCCTGTGTTCATTCCCTGGGGTTTCTCTAGCAAATTCAGTCACTTAGCACCAGAAGCATTGACTTTGATTTTCTTGCTTCATCTATGTGAAGTCGATGAGTTAGAAGCCACATTCCCTCTAGAGGATGTAAGGGGGATGGCCTGTGCAGGCTGTGGAGGCCCAAATTACTCAAGGTCACAGAATCCGAGCTTGCTTTACCCAGCAGGGTTGCATAAGGGGATGATTCGACCACGGGCGTGGTTACCAGGTGTTTGGAAGGGGCTATACTTGGCTGTATCTAGCAAGGAGGCGTGTGGTCTTTTGCCTCACCCCTTGGCATTGCTATAAAAAGCCCTTTTGAATAAAGTTCTGGGATGTTGGGTATTGACCCAGACCCTTCCAAAGCTATCTTGTGTTTTTCTTCTTCTCAGCTAGGCCTATCATTCTACCTGATATTTTCTTACCCCTCTCTCCTCAAGAGTACTCAGGGTAAAGTGGGGGCAGGTCCTCCACAGCAGGCAGTGGGAGAGATGGCCTGTGGAGGCTATGGGGGGAAATGGCCTATGCGGGCTATAGGGGGAGTTAGTCTGTGCAGGCTGTGGGAGAGATGGCCTGTGGAGGCTATGGGGGGAGATGATCTGTGCAGGCTATGAGGGAGATGGTCTGTGCAGGCTGTGAGGGGAGATGGTCTGTGCAGGCTGTGGGGGAGATGGTCTGTGCAGGCTGTGGGGGAGATGGTCTGTGCAGGCTGTGGGGGAGATGGTCTGTACAAGACTGGCCTTGCCATGGTTAGCTGTGTGTGTCTACTTGCTTATGCTGTGCTGAGAACGCTCCTCTAAGCTCTGACTGTATTTTGTAGCTGAGTGAACAGTTTCCTCTGGGTGACTCTAAGTCAAGATTAGCCTTGACAGTGAGAGTGGTGTTCAGGCAGATGACTGGCTAATTAGAGCCAAACACATGTTTCCCAGAGAAGAAACACTTAGACACTTGAACGCTGCAGCATAAATGCCTGGCCAAGTTTTTAGCATCTGGCTGGCCCTGTACATTTGGACTAGCCAATTCCTCAGTCATGAGAGCTGCTGTCCTTTCCCTCCCCTCCCTCACATCCTCTCCTTCCCTGTTTCCCTCCCTACTTCTCCCTCCCCTTCCTTCCCTCCTTCCCATTGGTTGTTTCTCTGGACTCTTGATTAATACAGTTTTCCTGGGCCTCTAGGTTCTGGTGCTCGGGGGTGTTCGGTAGTGATGGAGGCCTCGACACTGTCTCTTCCTTCACATCCATCCAGGCTTCCTCTCTGTCTGTATATTTCTCTTGCTATTGGGTTTAGAGCAACCTGGATCATCTGGGGTGGTCTCATCTAGAGATTCTCAGTTACATCAACAAAGCCCCTTCGGCTTAGCTATGCCTGCTTCAGAGGTTTGAGATTAGGATGTAGACACATTTACAGCACCCACTGAGTGAACCCTAGCCATTTTAAATTTTCTTTAAATCTAATTTTCCCTCTTGCTTTTCCACCCCAAATCTCCCAGCTGTGAATGTTCTTCCAAGAGCAACCTCCAGGTACCTGCAGATGGCTGAGATACAGAGCCTGGAAGACAAGAACGATCTCACTTTTAGTAGGAACTGAGAGGTAAAGTGCCAAGGTGAGTCTGGGGAGTTCCCGTTTTAGGGGCCCCGTTTCATCTCTGGAAAGTGGACCAACAGTAGGCATTCAACTGAAAATCAGAAGACAACTCTGGTAGAGGGAGTCCACATCCACTTGAGAACCAGGATGGCCTCTGTGAACGCTGCTAGAGGATTCTGTAAGTAAAGATGATGAAAGGATAGATGATAGACACATAGATAAAAGACACATGGATATGAGGATATGTGTATAGACAGAGATGAAGAGAGATGGTAGAAAGGTGATCAAGAGATGGATATGGAGATGAATGATAGATTGATCAATAGATAGATAGACAAACATATAGATAGAGGAGAGAGAGACAGGTGACAGCTGATAGACAGACTGTAGGCAGACACACAGCCTTTATGTCTCTCATACTCTCGCTCTTGTAGACCACCTGCTCTGCATTTAATATTGACATCTACCTATTTATTTTATGACACCCAAAGCCGCTGAAAGAGGTCAAGCCCCCTCTGAGCATCTAGGAACGAATCTGTGAGGCCCCGAACTGCGCTAGTGAATGAGGTGGAAGGCCCTCTTGGAGCCAACAGCAGCCTGACTGTGTATCATTAATATAAAATGAATGAGCTCACAAATCACTACAGGTGACTATTGTAACAGGACAATGAGAGGCTTACTATGGAATGAGGACACAACCCAGGTGGACACCATTTAAAGCAAGGATGAGTCTGTAAGCTGAATTTGAGGAGTGAGGCGATGTTGCTACCCTGGAGAAGAGACGAAGAGACCCATGCCAGAGCAACATGGGAGACTGTGAGCAACTAAACTACTCTCCCTTTCTCAGATTCATGGTCTGAGATGGAACACCCAGTGTGACTGTGTGTGGAGAAAGGGCTGTCTAGTGCCAAATGGTCAGCCTTGAAAATATATGTACAAGTGACATTATATGAACTCAATGGATACATGCATATATTCATACCTATATGCATGAGGCCATAAATTTGAAGGAGAGTTGAGGAGATATTTGAGAGGGTTTAGTGGGAGAAAAGAGAAAGGAGAAATGTTGTAATAATATTATAAACTAAAAGTTTTTTCAATTAAAAAAAATCAAATCTTGAAGAAAAGAAGGTAATAATAGTTGTGAGGTTGTATTAGCTTTCTGTCCCTATGGTGAAATACCTGTACTTATCAAGTAAAAAGAGGTTTATATAGGTTACAATACTACAGCTTCAAGTTTGAGATAAGGTGGCCCATGGGGCTCTGAAAAGGTGGCCTGTAGCATGAATCTTAAAAGATCTTATTAATAAAATCAAGCCTGAGGCCAGTTATTGGGGTGAATGCTGGAAGATCAGAGAAGCAGAACAAGCCACAGCTACCTCACCTCACCTGATCCTCAGCTGGTCTTGTCTCCTCAGACTGGAGGCCTCTGAGTCCTCATCCAGAATGGGTCTCAGCTGAATTGCTGCTCAAAAGCCTGAAAGCTTAACCAAGCCAAATGCTTCTTGTTTCTGGTCTTCATGCCTTATATACCTTTCCTTTCTACCATCACTCCCTGGGATTAAAGGCTCGCTTTCTGAGATTAAAGGCGTGAGTCACTATACTTGGCTGTATCCTTGAACAGATGGATTTCTGCCTCTGGAATGCTAGGATTAAAGGCATGTGCTACCACTGCCTATCCTCATGTTTAATATTTTGGCTGTTCTGTCTCTGACCCCAGATAAGTTTATTAGGGTGCACAATATTTTGGGGAACACAATACCACCACAGTGGCCTATCATGGTAACAGTGTGTGACAGGGCAACACATTGTGTCTTGAGCCAGGAAGAAACTAATATTCCACAAGAGTCTTCAAGGCCATGACCTAAGGATGACCCACTAAGACCCACCATGGTTTGTAAGTTTTCCCAACACCACCAGCCTAGGAAGCACACCTTTCTATACGAGGGCCTTTGGAAGGTACTCAACATCCAAAACACAGCATAAGCCATAAGGCTGAGGTCTTCACCACTGGCAGTAATGATGGAGTCTGACAGTGGAACTTTGGGTAATTGACCATGGTGTTCCTGCAAGGAAAGTAGATGAAAAGCCTTCAAGATACTTGCTTGATCTGTGTTGAGTTCAAGTGTAAAGTCAATAGAACGGTCCCAACTCCTTCATCAGTTTCAAGATCTGAACAATTCAGAGACACTCAGACTAATGACCTGAGAAGAGAAGAGACACCAGGGGAGAGGAGCGAGCTCACTTTTTTCTTGCATACAGAAGAAAGGTCATGTGAGTACACAGCCAGAAGATGATCATGTGCAGGTCAGGAGGAGAGCCCTCAGCATCCCTGCTGGCCACAGAGCTGTGAGATCATAAATTTCTGTTGCTTGACGCAAAACTGTGGCATTCCATGAAGACAACCCATGCAGCCAACTATAATAGAATCATGGAATCAGGAAAACTCAGTGCCCTTTCCATTCAATGTGACCAATCTGCTCTTGGTCATCTTTGATGATTTTACAGTCCTTGGGTATGGCTGACAGGACCATTGGCCACAGAACCCATAGTTCTTATGGAATTTGCTTATGGTCTTAAAATGTACTAAGGACCCCAAAGAACTTTCATTTATGTAAATTCTAACCTTTCAATAATTACCACATTAGAGATTAAAATTGAGAAAAAAATGTCTTGCTTATTTAAAAAAGCAACAAACACATTAAATCTTTAAAAATGAAACATTTTTAAATGAAGAATAACATATTCCAGACAATTTAATAAGAATAATGGAATCTAGCCTGAGGAGCCCAGCTGGTGGATGTTTGCCTCACGAGAATGGAGACTTGAACTGGATCCCCAGAACCCACACTTAAACGAGCAAGGATGGGGGTGCACACCTCCACTTCTAGCCCTGGGTAGCTGTCAATGTGGGGATAACTAGAGCTCACTGGCCGAGCTAGCCCACTCAGTGAGTTCTAGGCCAGCGAGTGGCTTTGTCATAAGAACAAAAGTGGGTGGCATCTGAGCAATGACATCTAAGCTCTTCCTCAGGCTTCCACGTGCCCACGCCCATACACATGTGCATGTAAAATCTGTCTACCCCAACACACACGCACCTGCATACACATGTCTACATACTTAAGCCCTGCAAAGAATAGTGGTATCATTTTATATTTTATAATCTCCTTAAGATTCTAATGTAAGATAGATGGATGTTGTGACTGCTTCTAAGTTCAACCTGTTGTGGGATGATCCTTTGGTTGAACATGTGAAGGAACACATAGGCCTCACACAGATGTGTCATGTGGATGGGTGTAACAAACATTGGCCTTTTCAGATCATTGTGTTTATATATTCTTTTATAATACTGAACCAAAATAAAACAAGTGGCCATTTCTCAAAAGTTAACTGTTGTGTGCAATCTGAGACCATGACAACAAGCTTTGTGTTCTGTTTCATGAAAGCTCACCAGTACACCACACACTCTAAACAGAGCTCATCATACATGAATGTGTAGCTTTATGCAATGGCCACTGGCTGAGTTACATCCATCTTCCAAATATGGACTTAATAAAATATTTTATTAATAAGTATGTGTAGTACTATTGTCGTGGAATTGCTCAGAAAATCTTTCAAGGATTGAGAAGCTGTCATAGCAACAAATTCAAGTTTTCCAGAATTTTCTTCATTCATAGTGATAGTTGGGTCTCAAGGAATTAGATCATAGCCAGTGTGAAATAGACTTGGGAACACTGGATTGTTTCTTCCAGTGCCTGATCACCCTGGTACACAACCACACATCTTTTTGTGGAAGTTTAACTGTGAATTTTGACAGTGTGTCTTCCTGTGTCTGAAGAGGCTCTGGGCATACCTGAACTGCTGAGATCTGAAAACTGGCCAGGAAGATGGGATGGTTCTGTTAATTTCATGCTGTGATTATTGTTTTTGTTTTTGTTTTGTTTTTTGTTTTTAAAGACATAGCCCTGGCTGTAGTTGAACTTACTAAGTAGACTGTTGTGTGAATCTTAAATCAGTCTTTTAATAAAAAAACCCAGAGCCAGATATTGGGGTAAATGCTGAAAGATCAGAGAGACAAAAGAATGAGCCATCTCTTACCTCTAGGACTCCTCAGCCTGAAAAGCCTCCTCAGCCAAAAAGGCTTCTAGTTCTTGTGTCCTCATGACTTATATACCTTTCTCTGCCCAGCCTTTAAAGGCATGTGTGCTTCCCAAGCAAAGGCATGAGATCTCAAGTGCTGGGCTTAAAGGCCTGTGATTCCCAAGTACTGGGATTAAAGGTGTGTACCACCACTATCTGTCTCTGTTTCCCTCCTAGATTGAGTCAATCTCATATAGTCCAGGGTGGCTTTGAACTCACAGAGATCTAGACCTCTGCCTCCTGGGTGCTAAGATTAACCGTGTGTGCCACCACTGCCTGGCCTCTATGTTTAATCTAGTAAGCTTGTTCTGTTCTCTGATCTTCAGGCAAAGTTTATTAGGGTACACAATATATCACCACAGTAGACTTGGCTGACCTCTAATTCACAGAGATCCACCAGCCTCTGCCTCCCAAGTGCTGAGATTGAAGGCATGAACCACCATGCCTGGCCTCTGACTTTAATTCTTTACACAGACCAGGTAAGAATCTACTACTTTTTCCTCTTACTCTCCATGGAGGGATTGGTTATCAATTATCCCAAGTGCTATGCTTCCCGGAGCCAGGTTATAGTTAGTGTTGCTTTGTCTCTCCCCCACCTCCCCATGGTCCTTATAGCATGTTACCTTTGCCACCCCTGAACCTGTCACCCCAGTTGGAGATGCTCAGACTTCTCCCAGGAGCTCACTTTTCAACACTATAGTGAAGGTCGTGCTCTCCAGATCTTTTAAGTGGATGAACATAGTCACATGACTTACCACTGGAGCACTCTGATTTCCCTCCGTCCATGGCCCTTTGCTTTGTAGGACATCAGAAAGTTCTAGCATTTCAACTCCACTTAGAGTAGAGCTACTTTGGGTCCACATTCTCGCCAAACAAAGTAAATTATTAGAACCATTTGACCACCCCCCCCCCCCCCCCCCCCCGCCCAGGCTAAAAAGATTCAATTTGGAGTCTCTGCTTGGTGAGTAAGTCCATATCAATTAGTTTGGCTGGATCCAATTACGTATTTCTTCTCCTTGATCCCACACCCGTAAGATCCACTCCCACACATGGTCCCCAGATTGCCATCATTAGAGTTTGGCAGAATCATTCAGTTGTGGTGGTGTCTATTATCCCCATTTGTGGGTTGTGTTTTGTACCTTACCCCCGCCCCCAGCAGCTGCTGGAACAGGAGCCCAGTTGTGTGTTTGGAAGGAAAAGGGCTACAGGAACAGGTTTGGGGACCCAGTTGTGTTGCAAAGGCAGCTTCCTCAAGGTGGCCTGAAGTTCTTCTTCAAGCACAGTTGGAAGGGTTGCTTGTAGTGCCATGGGAGGCTGTGCAGGATTTCAGAGTAATGCACTTAGCCTTACTGAAATGCCCTCACCCCCTGCACAGCTCTAGCCCAATCTTTAGGGTCCTATTTCTTCCCAATTATGCTCTAGGCTTAACAAAGGAGACCCCTGCCTAGAGGATGGAGACCCAATTACTCTTGTAACACCATTACCTGTAGAATTAGGCTTTCTTTTCCTTCAGGAAATAAATCTGGCTAGTCCAGAAAAATTCCTGATGGGGATGCAGCTTTCAGCTCCTTTATGGAGACAATGAGCTGACAATATAAAGCTTCTAAAGTCACCATTTTTTTTTTATTGTCAAGTTCTCCATCACAGTAAGAAACATCCAACCCACCCCCATTATCTTTCTTATTTTGACTTAAATATTGAATGCCGGTAATAAGTTAGTTCCCTAGAGCCTTCCATTAGCAGGCCGCTACAGGTGCCTGCAAGGGATTAACTGAGCAGCTGTTTTCCTATAGACAACAGTGGACTAGGTATGCCCTGGCCCTCTGGAAACAAGTTATCAGTGCTTTACATCCAATCAGGACAGAATTCATCCCAGAAAACTCAGAACCGAGCCTGAGAACTCATCTTTAATATTTGGTCACTAGAATAGGACACTTAGAGCAGATGGCTAAGTCATTCTGTGTCAGTCTATTATCCTTGAGCCCCAGGTTCTAGGTCACTTGTCAGAGCAAGAACACCTGGGAGCTTTACTCATGACAGGACGGGCTGAATCTTGATGGTGCCTGTGTCCTTAGGGAGCAACACACACTCGGGCACATACAAACAAAATGAGCTGCCTAATGCCTTCTCAGCTCCTGTTCTCAGAGGCTCGCCACTGTCCACAGGACAGTCTAGACTCACTGGCATCCAGACCTCTATCCTCCTGCCCAATATACCTCACCTCTACTCACTGCTTTCAACTTTTAAGCCATCCAGAATAATCTAGTGTTCCCAAAATGGGAGCGTCAGGGTCCTCGGGTGCCTTTCTTTTCCTCTGCAGGAATTTCACTTAGGAATTGCCATCTCAACTGCTGTTTTTATGGTGAATTCTTTTCTGAGGTCTGCTGTTTGCCCTGTACCTGCCCCCCACTGATGTCTCTTCTGCATGTTACACCAGAGGCAGGCTGACCTGGAATGCATCTCAAACATTGACTTGGACATGAACTAACGGTAGCAAAAGTATAAATTCCTTAAAAGTGAGAGTAAACCCCTACAGTGTCCTCTACAGTGTGGAAGTGGCCAAGCAAGCGTGAGACTCAAGACCCTGGTGTTCTTTCTCAGGTTCTTTTTGTGAGTTTAGGTGGAGTCAGTTCCCTGGGTGCGGATGAAGTGGATCCCGACCCCATGGACACATGGACTCTTATGTAACTTTGGATAATCTCCATATGTCTGGGCTGAACATTCCAGCATATTATGAATATGTATGCTTGTATGAAAACACATGAGGCGGTAAACAGGAGTTTTCCTCTGACAGGTCACTTCGAGGCTAATTTCCCTTCACTGAGCTTGCCTCAATATGGGTTTAAGGCAGTTTTATCTTCCTTTCTTTCAAGAAGTGGCTGGCTCTACATTGGCCCCAGGAAAGGAGGGGCTTGATGCTTCCCTACCAGGGAGTGGCAGCCCCAAGGCATGCTGGAGGATACCAGATGTTTCTACAATCACCTATATCACGGGTGGAGCCTCTCTTCTCGTCTCTTCCACCATCTCCCCCTTCTGGGACTGAGTTCCTCCTACTCCATCCTAAACCCACCCAGGTTTGGGTCCTTCCCTCTACCTTCTGCTGAGAAGTGTCCATCTCACCCCACCCCAGCATCCCTCTTAATCATCACTGTTCAGCAGCCCTGTTCAGCAGGTGCGCAACAGAGGTTCCAGGAGAGAATACAAATTTGAGCTAAGACAAGCTGCCGTGGCCTCGTGAAGTAGGGTGATAAGGGGGCACCAAATCAAAGGTTCTCTTGAAAAGTTCCTCGGACACGTTGAAAGAAGCCCGCTGTTCCACCGAGGAGTTCTGTGCCCTTGGGCAATTCACAACACAGGGCTTCCAAATTGCTTTCAGAGCTGGCAGTATGGACCCATGTACATATCCTCATTACATGGTTTCTGTGTACTGACAGAGTCAAAGAATTGACTCCTCATGAGTTTGTTTAGAGAGGAGACACTGCCCTTAGGCTAGGGCCTGGGACACCTGTGTTCACATTTCTCTCTCCTTCATTTTCCCATTGGAAGACAATGTGGACTGTTTAGTGTCTGGAGCCTACACTCAAGTCTCCTCTTGGTCATGTATTAGAGGCTTCCTCTGGAAAGCTTGGTATGATGTCACTGGCCCAAGTGCAGAAGCACATCGCATGACTGTGAATATGTTATGTATTCATCCTACTAACATTCATGCCACACAGAAAATGTAGGGCCCATTTCTAAGAGGCAGCTGGCTTGGATTCCAATATTGCCCTTGGCTTGCTGTTGGCCTAGCAACTTCCCTCAGCTTTCATGTCTTCATCTGTGACATGGGAATGGTCATCATGTCCAGTAAACAGGATTGGGTGGCTTGGATACCACAAGAATGCAAAATAAACTAGGGAGTTGTATTCTGTGACACAGTTCAGCAATATGTATACATTATTATATCTCCTTTCATGTATACTTGTTTGTGTGTTTTAATTCTTCTACAGGAGCATCTTCACTACTTTTGATAACAAATTTGCTTTCATTTCAGTACCCTGCAGCTGTTTTGATATGGGATCTATGATCCCCAGATGTTATTACCCTGGCTTTTTTCTTTTCATTGGATCAGATGATCATAGGCAGACAACAGACAATGGAAAAGATGTGTGTGGGGAGGGAAAGAAGGAAGCCAGGACTGAACAAAGGCTTGGGGACTGGCTGGCTTTGGGGTGCTGGGCTGTCTGGTTGGAAGGAAGCCTGCAGAAGCTGGTTTTGAAGAAGGGGAGTATCCTCAGGGAGGGTGGCAGTGGCCTGCAGCCCTACAAGTAGTACCATATTGTGGATTAGGAAGGTCAGAAGACATGTTTTGATTCAAGTCAGAGAGTCCTTCCTCTGAACAACAAAGAACATCACCAGTACTGGCCAGTCTGCTTCTGGTGGCCTTTGCCTCTGTTGCCGGCATGGCTCAGACCTGGGCCTTCTGTTGCCCGTTCTCTTTGAAAGGTATATAGGGTGAGACCAATTTCTTAGATTTCTAAGGAGGGTCAATGAAATAGTGTTTGTGACATGGAGAAGAAAATAACATGTCTCTTCCATTATTGCTAGGTTGGCAGTGTGAGCTTACATGGGTTTTGGAGCAAAGCTTAATACAAATTCAAATAATAATAGCTTTGCCTCAGCCCACAGAATCTCTTCATTCAGACATCCTTCATCCTTCACCTTCTGCCTTGTGTATCATCTCCAGACACCTGCCTCACCCGAAGCCCCATCTCTCCCATCATTGAGAATGTTCTTCACATCTAATTTACGACTGTTTCTCACCTTGTATGGCTGCCATATTGGATGGTTCTACCCTTGTGCTAACTATCATAGCATTCTTCATGTCATCCGTTACATGCCCGCTCCTGGCAATTCGTCAACAATTTAAAGAAGAGGCAAAGTTCAGGAGTTTAGGGACTCTGCTGAGAAAAGCCATGGAAGGACCATGGAAAGGAGAAGAGATGAGCCATGAACCTGTTAGACACTAGTGGGACTAGACTGGCCCTTCAGGGAGCACTGTGCAAAGATGACTAGGCCCACAGCCAGGACACTGGCTCCTTGTTTAAGCTCCAAGGCCTGGAACATGTTCCTGTGAATTAGACACAAAAGGCTAAGCAAAATAATATGACTCCTTTCAAAATTCAGGTTTCCATATTCTTCCCAACTGCCGTGTGTGTGTGTGTGTGTGTGTGTGTGTGTGTGTGTGTGTGTGTGTGTGTGTGTTTACAAACAATGAAGGTTTCTCAACAGGAGATGGGTGCTGGTGGGAAATCTCAAGCCTGTGGGTCTGATTCTGCATGGGCATTTGCACTTTGCTCTTGGCGAGTGTTTGTTTCCTGCTAGAAGCATATGGGTTCCTGCCAATGCCAAAGCTATTGGACTTCTAAATATAGCGTAACAGATGTGGATGAGGACCATATTATTTTCTGCATTGCACAAAGGATCTTTTTCTTTTTTCTTTCTTTCTTTTTTTTTTAACCCAGAAAAGCCAGACAGCAGCCCAGTTCTGGTTAGGCTCAGCCATCTCAGTGTAGGACACTGGGGTTGGTCTCATGACTTTCAAGTGTTGATTCCTTTACACCAGATTTTTCTTAACCTGTGCTCTGGGAACAGGTGTACTTGCCTAGACACAAAAGCTATTGCTTAGATCCTTAGAAAGGAATGTGGTGATGCTTGTGTTTTTCTTACAGAGTGGTTTCTCTGACTATCAAAATATCCACAAGTCAAGCATAGTATGAAACAGTGACTGAAGGTACACATGGTTCCACAGTGTGTGTGTGTGTGTGTGTGTGTGTGTGAGAGAGAGAGAGAGAGAGAGAGCTGGAGCCACAGGTCCCATGCTGTGTTTGGAGGCAAAGGCAGTCATGCTAATATATCACTACTCATCCCTGGCTAGTGGGTATCTAGCTGGTTTAACTGATGGGTTCTATGTACCCACCATTGTCCTAACACTGTGTTGTCACACCCACTGGTAACACTACACACTCCTGTTCTCAAGACCTGTGAATTTTACTTGATGTTGTGAATTTTACTCAATGCATATTTGTTCATCCAACAAACACCAAGGTGATTTTTCCTTGCCCTGCCCACCCAGTCCTTTCAAAGTGGGCAGCATTTCTGATAGCAGCAGTGCTGGCCAGTGGAAACACGGGCCCGTCGTTAGTCCGAGGCAGAAGCCTGCTCGTGGAACATGAGGTCTATTTGGCGGGGCAGGGAGTCCACAGTGCAAGGTAAGGGTGGAGTCCAGGGGTAATCTGGAGATAGGCAGCACACAAGCTGCTGTTTCCAAGCTCCCCCTTGAAGAAGGCCATATATGCCATTTCCTAGGCTGTTAGTCAAGAGAAAGGTGGCCTGCAGTTAAAGCTTAGAATAGAAATTTCACTTGGTTTTATATGAATGGATCAAATTTGGAGACTAAAAATGGTACCTGATTTCCCCTTCTATGGCTCCCTTTCCATTACTGCTGTAATGGGGATCTTGGTGAATATTATTATATTCCCCAGCAATCTAAGTTCTTCTTAGAGTCTAAAGTCATGTACCTTATCTTATGTCCTTTGAAGTCAAATCTAGTGTTAATAGAGTCTATGAGACACTGGACAGGTGTCTGGTTCATCTCCTCTTTCTTAGTATCACAGAAGTTACATGATCAAATATAATACTAAAAGACTAAATACTTGTGGCTCTTTTATATATATTTAAAACACACAGTAAGAACATAAGAACATCTCAAATCATTTAAAAGGTTAAATGGGTTATCAACCAAAATCTTTGGAAATTTCATAAAATTTAAATATCTGCAAACAATTCAACCAAAAGGAAAGGGGGGCGGGGTCAGAAACAAACTCCCAACATTTGGCCATAGAGGGCACTTTACATGTGAACCAAATGGTATTACAACATCATCTTTCAGAGAACTAGTCACTACACCCCGTGAGAAAGAGTACAAGAGCAATATCGGAGACATCCCCCAATCCCACACACCCAGTTAGAACATTCCATTAAGAACTCCTCTGCCATGGGCTTTCATTCATTGCATAAGCCACATTACATCTCCACAGCGCAATGCCAAGCAGCCTTTGAGTTCTGTAAAGTAGGCTGGTGTCCGTTCTATAAAAATATTAACTTACAGTACATAACACTCCTTAATTTTTAACCTGTACAGTTTTTCCCTCCCATGGGTGACACACATCAGTTTGTACAAGCCAGAAAAAAAAAAAAAAAAAAAACACTCATCTGGTTGTTTACATCTGGGATAATAGTCAACAGAGTCAACCAGAATTTGGTGTGATGGGAATAGTCTATGAGAGTATCAATACAGTAGAACAGTAAGTACTGCAAATAACAACAGGCAGCCTTTAACAAGTAATACAAAATAAAATTGTCCTGGAGTTCTACTTATTAATTTATTTAGGCTGAAAAGATCTAGCTGAAAATGTCCTGCCAAAGAGCCGACCAACTGATCCAGAAGTTTAGAGGTGCCGAGACTCGGCAACCTGCCGCACAACCCAAAACACTGGCGAAGTTCAGGGCTCTTCAAGTGCATGGCTTCAGTGTTACAAGTGCATTAATCACATTCCTTCAATTAGTTAATCCTCTAGACAGCTTTCTTTGTGTTTTGCATGCATCCTGTTCCGTTCTCATTAAGGGCATCTCTTCTTGAGGAGCCATGGGCTTTGCTTTTCAATTTGTTTTTGTGATTTTTTTTTGAATGTTTTGTTTAACTGTCAAAACCTCCAACACTCTGAACAAATGAACAGTGGCTGTGGTCTTACAGAAGAGGGCTGTGAGCATCGTGCGAAATGAAATGAGGAGAGTGTCAGAGACAGTTTATAAAAATGGCACATTTATTGCTACAGAACGGTCATGTACATGACTTCATCGAGTAACTACAGATGGGAACAGGTAATGGTCTAGACCAAGCTGGGTGGTTTGCCTCTTCAGGAAGTCCAGCACACAACCTGTTTGGACACTTCTACAAATCAGAAATACACCAAAAACATGAAAAATCGAGGCACTCAGCCACACATTGAAAACAAGGTGTAACTGTTTATCTTTTTTTGAAATGTTTTCCCTTTTTTTCTTTTTTTTTTAACATTTTTTAAAGTTTTTAATGCTGCAGCTATGTGTACAGTCGCAAAAAAAAAAAGAAAGAAAGAAAGAAAAAAGTCCGCACTGCGACCCTACAACTAAAAACAAAAACAAAAAAACAAAAACAAACAAAAGAAGCTACCATACAGTTTCATCTCGGTAACACATGGTAAAATAACATCTTTTAAATAGTAAAATAAAGTAACAAACTTTTACTCATAATGATTCCAAAAATCTACAAAGAAGAAATATTCAGAATCTGACAATTTTTTTTTGTAATATTCATGGTATAAAAGGATTGCTCCTGCGAAAAATAAGCCAAATATATTTTTTATTTTTTAAATTTAGTTTTTTTTTCCTACTAGGGTGTACTACAGTCTATTTTATAGCAAAAGAGCACTAGACAGACAAAGCTTTATAACAAAAAGCCAGGCACTGATACATGGTAAATCTCTGCTTTTTTTTTTTTCTTATCTTCACTTAATTGCATCACAAGTAACGAGAATGAAAAAGGCCACAGTTCATATATTTCACCATTACATATGTCTATAATACTTGAAATGAGCATATGGCAAAACAGCACTGCACAGAGATGAGTCACTTCAAGTCCCATGAGAAAGAACATCTCGAAAGAAAACAAACATAACCAAAGCAAAATCAAGAAGAGGCCCAAAGGCCTTGGTGCCCCATTGTCTTGGAATTCATCATATTCCGTCTTCACCTCTTTATTTATTTATTTTTTTAAATTTATTTAATTTTTGCTTCCAGTCAGCCGGCAGACTACATTTTTTTTTTGTGCTTGTTCATGCTGAATCGTTTCATTCCTGACTTAAGTTCAGTTTTGGACACAGATCATATTCTGCCTGTTGGATGCAAAGATGAAAAAAAAAATCCTCTTACCCCCAAGTCTCAGTTCGACTCCCTCCCACTTCCCAACCCCTCATCAAAACAAAGATCACAAATAATAATAATTATAATAAAAAAATCAAGAGATGGGGAAAACGTGGAAAAACAAAACAGAACCAGGAATCGGAAGACTGAGTCAGAATCAGTTGTACGACTGGATGATCTGAGAGTTGTATGCGCATTAGTGTTCCTCATAGTTACACAGAAGACAAATGGTGAGAACTCCTAGATGGATAGATCCCTAACTCTGCATATTCATAAAGTACTTGAATGTGGAGGTGGATCAACTGTTCCAAGTTGCTTTCAAAGTCTGAGCCTCTAAACTGATCCCTAACCTATGCATCACCACACCATATATATCTAGTGTAGTCTGGACCCTTATGAAATGTATGAATAGTATTTTAATCCTGTCTTTAAGTTGCTTTCAAAAATCCAGTGCAGGAATACCAATATCTTACCTGGGTTTGATAATTACAAAATAACAACAAGAAAAAAACACATTAAAAAGGCCACATTCCCTTTCTTCTTCTTTTCTTTTAAACTGGAGATACAACCCAATTATTACAGAGAGGGTCAGATCATGTTTCTCCACCAAGCAGAATGCAGCCAGCAGCTTCTGGTGGCCTTTAGGGAGTCTTTTGCTTATTTCCAAAAGGAATTTGACAATAGCCGTATTACATTACCAAGTAATGAATACATCAAAGCTGGTGAGCAAGAAATTGCAGCTTTTCCTCTGTTTGAGTGAGAACAGAATATAAAAGCACCAATTGAAAAAAAAAAATCAAATGACTAATTTAACTTTTTGCTTTGTTTACAGATTGGAAAAACTTTAATTCAGCTTTAGTAAGCACCTTTACGATAACATGTATCAAAAGTGCCATTCTGAAAATGTACATCAATGCAGGGAGTATTTCCAGTTCCCTAAAGAGTAAACACCATATTCTCTTCTATACACTTATCCTGAATGTGATCAGAGTATACCTGCTTCCTATATAATAATAATGTTCCTAGGGATACCCGCCTTGGTAGACTATACAAAGTGAGTGCAGAATGGATCACGAAAAGGAAATCTTCAACATGGGGGAGAGAACAAGTACACATGGTTTCCATCATTTAGGGAGGAGGGGAGTGTACATTATTGTCTTCCGTGCCCTTCTTTGAGCCCCTCTGTTTGCACGTTTCACAGGAAAGCCCCCGAAGAACTTTTCATGAAATTTGATTTCTGCTATTCTCCTACGTTTTCAATCCACCTCCACATTTTAGGAACTTATCAACAAATCAAAGCATTTTAGTTTTATCACTACTGAACATATTTACAGTTTTCAACATGCACGCGCACACACACTCATACACACACACACACACACACACACACGTACACACACACACAGCTAATCAAAATGTTTATGGGTTTGTAAAAGGTGACCACGTGATAACTATCTTATTTGTTCTTACATTTTCGGAAATGAACATAAATTTCAGATTCTTGTAGCTCACTATTTCATTTAAATGACTTTTTTTTTTTTAAAAAAACCACACAGTTTAGAAAGCAAAAAACAAAAAACCTGATACAATGTATTAAAACACATAATAACAAGAGTCTACATGTAAAAATATAACTTTTACATACACAGTTTCAAAATAATGATAGGTTTGCCATTGGTTGCATAAAATTTACAAATGTGTTTCATCACTACGTAACTGGTAAAACAGGACAACGGATGGGGCATTTAGACCATTTCCATGGATTTATGGCATTTACTCAGTGCTGATAGGTGGAAAAAACTACTTCAACAGGGATTTTTTTTTTTTCTTAATACATGCCAAGATTGTGTGGCTGTAAAAATAGAAACCAGTTAGAGACGAAAGGATGCTGACGGATGCTTAAGTAGAAGCACTACTGTTTACTGCACTACACACCAAAGTCAACCATTAGGAAGATTTCGGATGGGAATTGGTTCAATTGTGCCCAGAGTCAACGCTAGCTATCTGATGAGTTGCTGTGCCATAGTTTGATCTATGTTTCTATCAAATGTTAAGTATAAACTTCATTCATACTGGCCAGAGAATACTGCACTATACCCCTCCTCATAAAAGTGCAACTTAATGCTTCAGGACTTATAAGGCTTGTTATAATGCTGCATGATTGGTTGGCATTTTTCAGACGAAGGAGGAGGCAAGTAAGTCATCTACTTTTTAGTAAACCCATTTTGAAAAAAAAAAAGAAAGAAAGAAAGAAAGAAAGCAACAAAATCAATCAGCTCGGTCACACTACTTGCAATTTTCTCATTTGACGGTTTTTGAACTTGACTCTTTTTTTTTTTTTAAGTTTTTGTATTTTTTCCAAAAATCTGACCATGTATTCAGAAACGCCTCACTGCACACTACTTCGGCTACACAGGTAGGTAACACTTGAATCGTTTTGTTAAATCACAGCCACTTTGATTATGTTATGTTTCCGATGATATAAACATTGGAAGGCACAGTGGTAACATTGTAGCATTCTAACCGTGTACCTCTGAAAATCCCAGGAGAGGGTCGCAAGGGCAGCGCCACAAGCCCGACAAACTCTTTTTGCCTTGCCTGGGCAATGCTGCATGTAATTTCTACACATGATGTGATTTTTTTAAGTCCTGTGTTCCCAAAAGACTGGAGAAACAACTTTCTACTATTTATGAATGAGAAGCAACATCAGGGTCAGCACTCCGTCCTGCACCGCCCCTCCGGAAGCAGAGTTGGCACTACAGGTTACAATAACAAACTGGGGAAGGGACAAAAATCAGACAAAAAAAAAAATCCATATTTACAGTAAAATCTTTCTTTTAAAAAAGTTAATCAGTACTATTTTTTTACAGGAGAAAAAAGTCTGAAACAAATGAACAAAAGCTTACCATAGTCACTAAATTTTTAATATATATTTATATATATATTTATATATATATTTGTCATAGGTCTATAACATCCATCTGTCCCTCCTACCCTAAGGAATGGCTAATGTCATCACTTGGTTGCCATCAGGACGTTTGCTGGTTTTGTTATGAGGGTAGCCGGGCTTCCCCTATCCAATATCCGGTCATTAGAAACACTAGCTGACTTGAATACCAACAAAAACGTTCATGTCGTTTTCTTCAGAAGTACACTTTTTCATTATTGCAAGTTTACAATTTTTTTTTAAATTAAATATTTTTTTCAGACTTACAAATTAATTATATTTTTTTTTTCCAAAAGAAGTTTAGGCACAAATGCATTGCTCCACAGTGTGGAAGGATTGCCATTCAGTCTCTGGGCTGTGTCTCAGCCTGTACATACCGCTTCGCACATTCAGAATGATATGTTAAAGAAGTCGCCCCTCAAGTTGCACTTTTTTCTTTCTTTCTTTCTTTCATTTTTTTTTGTTTGTTTTTCTGCTTTTTGATAATTGGGAATGCTGAAACCTCTTGCGTCTGCGATTCATAACTACTCAGACTTGTCTTATATTACAAAAAAGGGGGTTAAGGAGCAGTGTTTATGTGGGTTTAGGATAATACAGCTGTTAAGGAAGTGGTCTCTTGTTTTAATGAAGCAAGGTGGCAACTTGGACCTGAGAAAGGAAAAGGAGAAAAAAAAATAATTAATATGGTGATAGGAAAAGATTTTTTTTTTTTAATTTTTTAAGCCCCCTTTTTTCAAGAAAAGAAAAAAATACTGGCTAATCTGGGTAGTTCCAGTTGTTTGTGGCTTGTGTGCCACTGAGAGCTGTGGGTGGGCACTGAGAATGGACAACAGACCCAGCGTACCCTTTCACATCTGTCCCATGTGATTCGCTGCGTCTCCCATCCCAGGGTGTGGACCAGCCAAGGACAGAGGGGGAGGTTCTGAGGACACTTTCTCCTCCTCCCTTCTTTTCAGGCAGGCAGCTTTCGGGTTCAGATTCCTTTCTGTGGGATGGGAAAGCACAAGGCATCCAGTCAGCAGGGCTCAGCTGAGGGTGGAGAAGCACTCCCACGTCCACGCCAGACACTCATCCATTGCAGGATGAGGGGATGGTACACTGGTGGGCAACGCATTCACTGCACACAGATTCTGAATTGGACAGCATGGAGGCAGGCAGAATGGCTTCGGCCTAAAGTCCCTACACTTGAGAGGCAGAGCCAGGAAAACCGTAAACTTGAGGGCAGTCTCTGCTATGCATAGTTTTAGGCTAGACTGAGTCATACAATAAGACCCTTCCTCAAAATAATGACAACAATGATTTAAAAAGATGAGCTAGGACGATAGCTCATTATTACTGTGCAAGCCTAAGGGCCTGAGTTCAGTACCCAGCACCCACATAAAAGGTTACGTGTGGTGGCAAGCTTGCAATCCAGCACTGGCACAGAGATAGGCAGATCCTTGGGGTTCACTGGCTAGCCAACCCTAGTCTAATTGACAAGCCCTAGGTCCCAGTGAGAGGCCTGGTCTCAGGAAACAAGATAAATAGCCTCAGAGGAATGATGCTCCACGCTAACAACTTCTGACTTACATACACATATAACACACACACACACACATACACTTGTACCCACACATATCTACCCCACAAAAGAAAAGCAGGAAACTAGGTTGGCCAATCACGTCTGATAACTGACAGCACAAATGGAAATGCTGTAATATAACACTAGTTAGAAAAACACTCTACACCTTAATTACAGGAGATGGATTTTGATACAGTCCCACATCCCAGCAATTCTCTGGAAGGTGCTTAAGCATCTATCTCCTGACCTCGCACTTGCTGCTCCAGGCTGAGGATGACAGCCACGGCCTGGTGGAGAATCAGGAGCTTGGTCTGTGGCTTGTCGCTCTTCAGGTGGAGCTGCACCATGCGGCCCAGCTCTTTGAAAGCCTCATTGATATCACGGACCCTCAGGCGCTCGCGGGCATTGTTAGCCATCCTCCGTTCCTTTTCACGTTCTGCCTTCTGCTCTGGGGTCAGGTCCTCATCATCGTTATTGCTGTAGGGCGAGAGGGATGGGACCTTTAATGATGGTGTGGGGGAAAGACGGTATCTGTATTACATTTTCTTTGAGACTCATCTGGTCCATCCTTGGTGGAAATGTATCCATTTGACCTTCATCTGACCTTGGGGTTGGTTTAGGAAATGCACACACAAAACTTTTGGTTCCTCCCAGGGATTTTACCCAAATCCAACAGAGGAGGATGATCTGGGCTCCAGCAGGGTCATAGGGTGTCCATCCTGTTGTTGTTGTTGTTATTGTTGTAGGGGACCCAGCAGGGGAATGAAGATCTCATGCACTATGTAATATGTACTACTCAGTCTTAATGCAGACAGAGACCCAGGCTTAACTTATACTTGTGAAAACACAAACGATTACTTACACAATCTTTAGAAAATTTTCATACCGTGATAATGTAAAACGGATGGAAGATAAGTGAGAGACAGATTTTTTTTGATCATAGTAAATACAAGCCATGTTAACAGGAGTATGAAGTGGAAACAGCAGACAGCAGACAGTGTCCACCTCCAAAGACTGTCCAAACCACTGACTGTCTGAATCCGGAGTCTTCTTTCCTCTAGACATTAAATGAAAAGTTGGGCGGGGCAGGGAGGGGCATGATTTCTGTGGTCTTTCATATTATGGATGCTTATGATCTCCAAAATAAGTTGAGCTGAACTGACATCAGCTATGTGATACAATACAAAACCCATGCAACTCCTCTGTATAACTGGCCAAGAGCTCTGTGAGTCACAAAGGAGGCCAAACAAGATTCTCTGTTAGAACTCAAATATTCTGTGACTCATCACAAAAGAATGGGCTCAGTATGCATAAGGTCAGGTTCTGACCATCTCTGGCGGTCATAGTGACCCTTCTGAGACTTTGCTATTGAAGGTGAATAGGCGGATGAGCCATCTCGAAAATGTGTCTCTTACAGATGGACACGTGGACTCAGGATTGCAAACATTTTGAGGGCTATAATAAAGAAAAGAGAGTTGGGGGAGATGTTTTGTCTCAAAAAGTCTCATCAAAACAAAAAACTCCAGATGAGATACCATGAGCAAATATCTTTTCTGGATTCTGGATTTGAGAAGCATTAAGGGGGGGAAAAGGAAATACTACACACACACACACACACACAGAGAGAGAGAGAGAGAGAGAGAGAGAGAGAGAGAGAGAGAGAGAGAGAGAGAGACAGAGACAGAGAGAGACAGAGACAGAGAGAGACAGAGAGACAGAGAGAGACAGAGACAGAGACTTTCAGTCCAAGCTACTGGATACAGAACCTTGAACAGAAGCTTAAAATTCCCTAAGCCCATATTGTTCAAAGAATCAAGACGATGAATCCTCTTACTCAGAACTGAAGATGTGGAAGATTAGCTCTTCACTGTGCATGAAATGGATGCTGACTTCAAATGGGTGTAGCCCTCCCATGTGGTCTGTCCCTGAGCTCCTGGAGTCCCATTTAGTATGCCCTTGCACATGCCTATATCTCAAAGTGCTTTCCCTGTTTCTTTCCAGTCTCAGGTTTACAACAGGTTCTTCCACCCATTTTGAACTGATTTTTTTTTTTTTTTGGTACAGGGCGAGAGTCAGGGGACCCAGTTTAACCTTTCTGCATGTGGTTTTCTAGTTTTCCCAACACAGGGAAGTAGAAATAGGGATACTGAAAGGAAGCAAAGAACAGGAGAGCATGAAAATGTTCAAAGTGGACTTGACAGGAAATGCCATTATGAAACCCATCACTGTGTACAACGAACATATGCTAATAAAAAGGAGGGAAGAAAAGTCCTCAGGTGGCATCCACAGTACAAACAGGGCCTGTTACCCTGGGGGTATCCTAACCGGGACAGGCACTCTCGAACTCTGTGAAGTACTTAAGGGATGTAAGGATGCTCACACAGAAGAGTGCCTGCTGGGGCAAAGTGGTAAGAAGTGCTGCAAAGCTGGACTTCGTGACGCCCCAGCCAGCGTATCGCCCACTGAAGGCTAGTGCAAGCCCTCTCTTTTTTTTGCTTCCACATTTTCCTCCCGGCTTCTCCTTTTCCCTCTCACAGAATTTCTGCTGGTGGTAAGGGAATGCAGCCTGCTATTATATTGTTCCTGCATACCATTATGCAAAAAGGAATAGCTGAGTCTCTGGTAGGCTTATTCTGAAGCAAAAGACTGGCGATATTTTTAGACAGTGACCATGTATCAAACCTTACATAGGGGGAACCAGGAAATGGGAAGCTGTCCTTTAAAAGTTTTTAGGCTAATGACTAATTAGAAGTCATTAGTCACATAAATAAATCGCTCATGGACATAAACTAGATTTGAAGAGCACTACCTCAGAGCAGACTCTGCAAGGCATACATTAGAAATGGCACGAGGACGACTGTTAACAAGAAGACACTTAGTGGCAAGTAAAATGATGTTCTGAAACTTCCAAGAACCAATGAATATGTATACGTTATGGCCACCAAATTACCAAGAACTGACGTGACTAACAGAGAAGCTGTTCAGGATGTGAAATTCCCACCCAAGGGTTTCTTGCCAATGTGGCCACAAATCAGGAAACTGCAATGATGAGAGAGAGCCAAGATAGAAGCCCTGAGCATCTTAGGAGCAGGACATAGAATGTAACGTGTGATGTTCGTTATAAAGAAAGGAAAAGGCAGTGTGGACTTGACTCATGAAAGATACCAGCTGTGGCCCCGAGAACTACAACCTTCAAAAGAAGCTGAAGTCTTGGCACAACTGGGTAATCTGTAAAGAAAATTAACCCAAAGCAGTGAAGGCAATGTACATGGGTCCTGAGGAAACCCAAACCGTCTCATCACCAGACTCAAGTTTAAAGAGACACATTGAATTCAAAGACACCAGGAATTTAAGAACATCAACTTGAAGCTATTTCCCTGTAGTTGTGTTTTTAGTAGCAGAGAGGGGAAAAAAAAAAAACCATTAGAATTTATTTTACATGCAGCAACCTGTTCAGGATAAAACTAGGAAATCAGAATTTTCTCACTTTAAAGATAAGAAAAACACTTACAGTTGTATATACAATCAATTGACTCTTTAACGTGGCTAAAAATCTCCTTTTTAGAAATATTTTGGGCAAAAACACTTCTGACCAAATTTGAAGAATACAGTTTTAACAGGAAACTGTTTTCACTTGAATCAGGTACAAATAATTTTATGGTGTGCAATTAGCATTAGGTCCAAATTTGTAGATTCAAAGGCACTTAAGTTTCACTAGAATACAGGTATCTTAAACGATACCGGAAATACTTCTAGGACAGGCCTTCCATTTGCTTTTCATCTGAGGCTTTACCTGCCAGGAAAAAACTGAGAAGTTTCTTCCTGTTCTGTTCACTTCATCAAAGTCCAATAAAGGAATTAAATGAAGCGACAGTATTATATACTGTTACCTAGATCTTGACCTAGTAATTGATTTGATATCCTTCTTGTCGTCATCTAATTTCTTGTCCTCAGAAGATTTTGTGTCTTGCAGGTTCTCATCTCCCTCATCATCAGATTTGATCTCGGAGCTGCCAGAAGACACACTCTGGCCCTGGAGACCTGGCGGCATTCCTATAGAAAAACGAAACAATAAAAAAAAAAAAAAAGAAACAGAGATCAGCTGATGTCCAGAATTCTATGCATAAGGGCATTCACCCCAGAAACTCGGAGCCTCCAGCCAGACAACCCATCCTGCTGATCCGGAATCCCGCCGTCACTCTCCTGTGCTGTCTGGTGAAGTTTCAGAAACGCACCTGTGGAAACAAGTTTTCCTTGCATCGGCTCTGAGGTTAAATTCTATTTTGCAATCTTTTGGAGTAGATGGTAATTTCACTGTCTACAAAACATCAACTTAATTGCAATGAAAATCATAATCATGAAAATCATACACCTCAATGTTCTGATTAAGAACCCGAGTAAATATCAGCTATTATATTGAGTTTCTTCCATATGCAATGATTTAATAGAAAAATGTCCTTAAAATATAATTCCCAGGGAGTACTCTAAATATGTGCAGTCAAGGCTTCAATAGATACCCTAATGATATTCTGAAATTAAGCTTCTCTTATGTTGGAGGAGTAATCAGCATTTCAAAAGGGTACCTATGGAAGGGGGTGCATTGCTCAGAGGAGAAATCTGGAATTTTAACTTATCTCCACTGCTAATGTTCACACAACATTTGAAAGATTACTTATTTGTTTGTATGTGTCTCTGTGAAAGTATACTCACATGTATGTGCCTGTGGACACACCTGTTCTCACAAGGAGGCCAGAAGAGGGCACCTGGTGTCCTTCTCTATTACTTTCTGCCTATTGCTTTGAGGCAGGATCTCTCCCTAAAACCTGGAACTCACGTTTTCTTGATTAGTCTGGAAGCCAGCAAGCTCCAGTGGTCCTCCTGTGTCCTCTCCCCAGGAAGTTAGGGTTATAGGTGTGTACAGAATTGCTCAGGTTGTTATGAGGATGCTGCCATTTAAACTCAGGTTCTTATTGTTGCTCGTCAAGCACTCTTAACCACTCCCTGGCCTTCATACTTCATTTAAAACATGACCTTAATGAAATCTATTTCTCAGGTTGATGTATATCTGTCACAAAGATCCTTCCATTTTATAATCTGTGTACTCTAAAAACTTGTGACTCAGAATTAAGTTTCATTGACCAGGAGCATCCTTACCATCTGGGAACCCTAAGCAATGCAGGGTCCCACTGCTACAGTATCCAGATCTGCATTTTAACTGGACTCTCAGGCTACAGTTTGAAAACCATATAACAAAGAGTAACAGAAAAGCCATGGGGTCACTATTGCTTGTCTAAAAGTGAGCTACATACCTGTATCTATAAAAAGTATTCAATATTTGTATCGGTTAACAACTGAAAGCTGGTTATAGCAATTCCCAAGGTAGCATTATCTTATTTATTTCAAACATGGAGAGAATGAGAAGACACCATAAGTGAACATTGTTCATCTGGCCCACAGGAAGTTGGACCCAGGTTTAGTCTTTGTAGAAAAAAGTTCCTTGGGGACATGAAAAGTCCTCGTAATGGGGAGGTGGGGGGAAACACACACCCACATTGTTACAGGGCTTGATCACTCCAGAGCAAAACACATCCAACCCAGTTCACTGTTTCCCTTTTTTCGTTTTTATTGCACGTACATTTCCTTCCATCTTAAACAACAACAACAACAATTTCCTTCCTATCCATTTGGAAACATCATTTTCAGGCCACAACTAACCATATTAGAGGAACTGAATGAGTCAAATGTGGAAATAGCTAAAATAAAATTTCCTCTCATCAGCCTGTTGTCTCATTCCCTACTGAAATGGGACTAGGCTATCAGAGGATGTCTGAGGAAGACAGTTACGGAGGTAACACAATTAGCCGGCCAAATTCTAGCTACTTTCCCATTATTGACCACTTTTGTACCGAATTTGGTCCTTGGTTTTCTGCCAGGGCCTCCAAGATGCTGCCAAGGACACTTGACATCAATGTGAAGTCTATTGTTTCGCAAAGGTCAGTATGCCTCCTGAGGTGACTTACCTCTGTAAGGGTCTTGGGGTGGGTTCAAGTCAGGGGAAGTTGCAGACTGGACAGGAAGCTGTGGAACCGGAACCTGGTTTGGCAGGAGAGAATGGCTTCCTCGCAGAGCCACGCCATCTTCACGGTGGGCCCCAACCTGAAACAATAAAAGCAACTAGAGTGCTGAGCCTGGCCTGGAGGGACTATTTTCCAGGGGTAGCTGGGACTTGCTGCAGCAAGGGTGGCCTGTGACAAGACATCCTCTCAATGCATTTCACTAGAGGGCGCTGAAGGACTGCTCATGCACCTACAGTTCTGCACAAAAAAAAAAAAAAAAAAAAAAAAAAAAAAACCAACACTTAACACTCAGTGAGATGCCATGCCTTACATCCAGTGACAAATATGGCAGAGTAGCTCAGGCAGGTAAAACGTCAAATTGTCTCCCAGGGTGCTGCAGTGGAGCGCACTGATTCGTACCCATCTGTCTTCTATCATGTCCGCCAACAGATCTGACAATTATCTTAATGCCCATATGCTTAATTGTGGGCTTCTCAATTCCCCCATTGCTATCGGAAATCCTACAGGAATTTCAATTTGGCATTCGACTTTCATTTCAGGGGATAAGATTCTCAGGCCTGCCATTTCTTTCCCCCCACAATGCCAGCTAAGTCTCTGACAGCAGAGGCTCAGGCAGTATGGGACCCAGCCCCTGCTCGGTACAAATATAATAAAATGTCACCTGGCTCCCCAAAACAGGCAGCCCATTCCAAATTAATGTTCACTGCGTTTCATCAGCTGCTGAGTCCCCAATCCAAAGGGGAACCGTTTCTGCCAATGCCACCACACCGGAAAATGTACCAATAAAGGTTTTATTAAACACACCAGTAATGCCATCATTGCTGTGTGAGGATGTTTGGACATTTTTCCAGCTTCCCCCCCATCTCCACTACTTGGATCCTAAAAAACGACACCATACTGTAAATACTCTTTATGCTTCCAAGAAAAAAAAATTATAGAGTTCAGTGTGGTTATTTGATTTAAAAAGAATACCACTGAGTTTTATGAAGTCGGACTGCCTGCGCTAGGGTTCAGAGACTGGCAGTGTGGTTGCTGACTCTGTAGCACTTGCCTTGGGGGAAAACCATTAAGCATTTGTAAACCAAGGGAACAGGAAGCACTCACATTTGCCTCTGCATTTCCAAGTGGCTACTTAGTCAGCCCACTATCCAGTGAGCATTTAAGCCAGACAGTGGGTCTAACTCTACAAAGCATTTGTCCATGAATTTATACTGCTGTGAATCAACATTTACTTTCCTAATACAAACAGAAAAAACACAAAGCAAAATCTTCAGTCTTTTACCACCATGTTTTAAATAATTATTTCTAAAGATGTGAAACAAAACTACCGTATCACTACTCAGAGCAGCCAAGGATTTTGTATCACCTTCACACATACACAGACCCTGCCAAACTATCCACATACTACACACACACACAGACAGACACATACACAGACACACACACACACACACACACACACACACACACACACACACACACACACTCCAAAGCAATAGAAAAGCAAACCGTTCGGGACAGGGAAGGAAGATCACATACATTCCTGTTAGTGTTTAGATTCAAAGCACAGCTGGAGCAGTAAAGAACTCCAAAGTCCTAAGTGTAAATGAGCATTTTGGCTGCAGCATGGGGCAGTTTAGTTCTGGGCACTAGGTGCCTGGATTCCCGTATTCAACAGGAACTTTCTGAATGGTAGTCACTGAGTTTCCAGAAGGCTTCTTCAGATGTACTATAAGACCCTGCTCACCTTCCCAAGCAGCCCATTCTGTTTTGAACACAGTTGCCATGGCAGTAGACCCCCCAGTGTCAGTACTGGAGTTCCACAGAAGGTAAGTTCTCTCTCTAGCCTAACCAGGCAGATGCATACCCAGCCTTTCTCTGAACTCAGATCTTCTCCTGCAGACAGGCCATGGCCACCTAGTCCTTCAAACACGTCTCACCTACACTTTATGCATTTTATTTTCCTTTGGAACAAAAATAGCAGTCACTTTCCAAGCAGGTTTTGATATGTCATTTTTACTTTGGAAACCCCAATGCATTAAGTATTTTGAATTTCCATAATGGATGATTCTACGAAGGAATCCCCAAAAGCGACTGCAGATTTGACCTCAGTGTAGATGAAGGCCCCTTTTCCTACACAACCATTCTACAAATGTGCACAAGCCTTCTCTAAAGGGCACCTGTGATAGAACTGAGGATGTTCTGTGTGGTTTTTATTTAAGACAGTCACTAAATGAGTATTTTCCCTTCTAGTTCCCATGAGAGGGAAAAAGGACTTACGACCCTTTACCTCGCTATCCTCCTCATCTCTGCGGGGTGTGAAAGTCGGGGCTAGAGAGTTAAAAGAGGAAGGCGGAGTCCCAGGGTCTCTGCTTTCTCTGTGAGACAGGAGTAGATGTCATAGGTCGCTCAAGTGCAAAAAATGATACAAGTGACACTTCAGGTCACAGAGAATAAGCCCCAGGCTTATCGTAAACAATTCTAATAGTATATGGAAAATAGTGCATAACACAATAGCTGTGCACAGCACTAAGCGCTTTAACCAAACACACTTGCATATTACACAAGACTGATGGCTGACGAAGCTCCAGGACCCTCAAGTCTCAAGCTAACTCTACTGACAATTACTTTTGTATTCATTATCTCTATTTTGTTCGGATCCTTTTGGGTTAACTCCTTTCCTGTACTACGGTGGGGACATACCAGAGGTTATATTTGAGAATAAAGTTGTCTCAAGCACATTTCTTTTTGGATTTTAGGGATGCTTGTCACTTTTGTTACTTTTGTCTTTTATAGATAATTCCAAATGTCAGTTACTTCCCATATGAGAAGCTGGGGTCAACGGTGCCTTTGATGGGTCGCTGTTTTCTTTGTAACTGTGTATTTTGGGTTACATGAAAAATCCAGCTCCATGTGGTAACGAGCTGGAGCCTGTGGCTGTGGGATAATATTCCAATTTGAAGAATTAACTTGGATTGTCTTCTTGACCACAGACAGCACGTCTCAACCCTATTTACTTTTCTTTTTAAAAACATCATCTCTAGTCACATACAAACAAGGCAGGTTGGTGGTGAAGGCTAGTGCAAACCCATTACAATTGCAGCTATTAAAACAGAGGGGCTGATACACACACACACACACACACACACACACACACACACACACACATATGTGCTCACGTGCACACAAGAGAGAGAGACAGAGAGACAGAGACAGACATTGACAGAGAGACAGAGACAGAGATCGACAGAGAGAGATCACTTTTCACATATGTATATATAAGTAGGAAAAAGATTCTTTAACCAATGAATTCATTATTACTATGATATATTTTGTATATTTTTAGAGAACTCTTATTTACTAAAACCCTGTTTTGATAAACTTCCATCTAGATTCAACAGAGTTAAAAGTAATTTGTGAGAATAGTTCATTTTTCTACTACTGAAAGAACTCTTTTCTCCGTAGCCATTGTAATATAGTTTGAGGTACTTACGTTAAAAGTGAAGGTTTACAATTAATTGATTTAATTACCGTTGACTGATCAGACACTATTTACCTAGTTCACATCTGTCAGTTTACAAGGTGCTATGGACAGAGAGATAAAAAACTCAGAGGGACGCCCGCCCTCAGGAGCTTACAACAATCCCTGTCAAACTTATGTAATGACCAATTTACTGGAGAGTTTTGACAGAATGAAACAGAAACTCATTTGAGCTCAAATAAAATAAAACTCATCATAAAGGGTTCTGTCAGTTGGGTTTGGGGCCCAGAGAAGCCTGAGAAACTAAAGCTGCCTCTTGTCTCTTCCAGGACACTTGTCCCACTTCTGCCTCTCTAGAGAACCTTGGCTTTCCCCTGGTTCTGGCCCTCCTGTCCACAGGTCATACTCTTCCTTAGCGTCCTAGGGAACATTCTTCCTGGCTCTGTACCTGCTGTGAGCATTTCCCAGTTCTGAGACTCAAGGCTCTCTGAAGGACCAGTTCCCCATTTTGAGGACAGCATGGATCAGATTCTGAGTAGACCACAATGTGCTCAGGTAGTTCAAGGGACATGGAGGGGAAACAAGGCTGCCTTGGCCTTGCTCCTTCTGCAGACCCGATAAATCATGGATGGTTTCTGCAGAGTAAGATCTAAGTCACTTCAGATCTCAGGTTAGAATATACACAAATTCTGACACAGCCATTAAAATTCTCTTGCCTCAGTTAATCATGGGGGATACTGAAACACATTTAGACAGGTATTAACTTTCTGAATCATACAAATACCATGTAATTTAAATAATCATGCTTTCTGAAGAACATCAGACGCCTTAAATTCATAGAACATAAATTCAAGGGACTAGCACAGTGGTTCTCAGCCTGTGAATCATGATCACTTCGGGGAGTCAAATGACCCTTTCACAGGGGTCACAGATCAGATATCCTGCCTATCAGCTATTTACAATTCATAACAATAGCAAAATTACAGTTATGAAGTAGCAACAAAATATTTTATGGTTGGGGGTCACCACAGCATGAAGAACTATTAAGGTTGCAGCATTAGGAAGGTTGAGAACCACTGGATTAGAGGGACATAGAAATCAGGTCAAACATTTCAGAGGAGAAATCTAAGGGTAAGAACAGCTGAGTGACTTACCCAACAACTAGTTGCAGAACTAGAAAAGATCTAAACTAACTCAGAAAGCTTATGATATTGAGCAATTTCACTAAGCATATGAATTACACCCAGGAGTGGGATGTGAGTTAAGGGGCACGTGGGGCTTACCTCCTGGAGCTTTTGTTAGAAAACTGTCTGTATATATACATATAAGCATAATACATTCAGAGGTACATATATGTATATACAAATACTACATGCATGTAAATACCTGTACATGCACAGATCCGAAGCATTTTATTTTTCTTTATTACAGGGGAAAAAAATCAGAGCTGACCATCTCAGGCCATAGCCAAACTGTCTAACTAAATTATAGAATTTAATATTTGCCATGACTCTTCCAATATAAACAGATTTAAAAGATAAGCAGTTTCAAATTAGGTGGCCACTGGCCAGGCGGATTTTACTCAGGGACGCGAGGTGCATCTCGGTAAACACCCCTTGTCCTTATCCTCAAGCGAACAACAAACACCACAAACAAAAAAGACATTCAGTGTTTTTGCTCTCTTTGTTTCCAGGGAGTATTGTGAAAGTAATTATTCTGTTGTATTTAAGAGGTCTATTTCATGGATGGGAAAATGTATTAAATTTCATTTGGCAGTTATTCAATTCTAGTTAATGTTATCGCCAGAGATAACTGCTTCCAAACAGGCTTTCAGACACTAGCCCCCCCCCCCACTCTACCATAATCCTTCTAAAAGAGCAGGATGGGGACTTTTGGCAAACATCAACCATCCATGTCTAGACCTACGTAACAATGGCACAAAACCAGATATGTTAAAGGAACATTTTGGTTTACTGAAAACCGATGTTTGTCACTGATGGCTTCCGGCTTTCAGAAAGTACGAAAGGAACAAGAAAAGTAGGTCAAAAAGATGTCTGATTTCTTTCTTTGACTCTTCTCTCATGTTTCTTCAAGCACAAACACACACACACACACACACACACACACACACACACACACACACACACACACACACATTGGGGTGGTTCCCTGCCATTATGACATATTGACATGGCAAACATTTTTGGTGTTTCATGGTAATCTCCCCGTGAAATGTCATTTATATGTGACAGTTAAAGGATACTCAATTTCAGCTTCCATCACCTTGCTAGATCTCTGTCATAGTAGAGGAAAGCAAACTTATCTTCTCCTATGTGCAGCATCCCATTTATGCCAAAAGTGCATCCTTTAAGGAGGTAGAAATTGGATGGAAAAATTTTAGCAGTTCATAGATGGAGCTGAAAGCTCATAAAAGGCCAGCAGAGGATCAATACTGTGAGGAATACACCAAAGACCCGGGGTCTTGTAGAAAACAAGATGGAACTCTAAAAGCCAATCATTGTAGGAGAAATTTCTAACATCCAAGATATCCTTTAACCACAAATATAATTTCCTATTTGCTCAGTTTTAAAAATCAGACTTTTTTTTTAAAATAATAACCACATAATTAAAAATTTCTCACTGAAAGCAGGTTAGGGTCCAGTTCCTCTGTTTGCCTTGACTCTTTTAATGTTACTGGGAGATGATTTCACAGTTCTCATGAGAATATTCAATTGTTTTTTTTGTCCAGAAATCTCACAGCTTTAATTACAGTTTGTCTGAAATTTAGTGTGATTCATTTTTGTGTAATTCTTAGAGATTTATTTAATGCTTATTCTCCAGAATAATTTTCAAGGTGATTTAAAAATTTGAAGATTGATTTAATTTATATGTGTGAGTGTTTTGCCAGCATTCACATATACGGACCACATGCATGTAGAGCCCACGAAGTCCAAGAGAAGATTCAGGTCCCCAAGGATTAGAGTTACAAATGATTGTGAGCCACTGTATAGGTGTTGGGAATCAAACCACTGAGCCATCTGTCCAGCCCCTTCAAAATGATTTACACAGAGTCTAACCAATTGTGGCTTTAGTAGTGCGTATCTGTTATGTGACCAACTACACCAAGCTCCTGGACCAGCCATCAAAATGGTTATAATGAATGATTCTGTGATATGTTTCCAAAGATGTAAACTGAGGAAAGCTGAATTCAGTTCCTTTTTCTTTTTTAAGTCCTATGTGGTGGAACCGTTTCATTTCTTCTTCTGTATTCTCACTCTCCTCTGCTTCCAACTCTCTTTACCTCATTTCCTCCGATGGGGGTGACATCTGGACGCCATGTTCCAAGTCAGAACTGTGGGGGAGCTAGGGGAGCCCAGTCCACCCCTGTTCCAGGCAGCAGGCTACTAAATCTACTGTATGGAACTGAAGTTGACCCAGCTGTAGTGAGTCACGCCCATGTAGCATGGGGATTACAGTGAAGACCTGCAGTTATCTGTAAGCAGCTTTTTTTGCTTGTTTGGAAGCCAATGGAACACTTTTATATACACTGGTAACTGCAGATCCCCGAAGTATACCTGTGTGTGCACGCTCTTGCAGCTGACTGCCCTGTCAACTCTCTGGAGCCACACAGACTGCCTGTTACTGGAGGCATTCTATGACCCAGCTTTTAGTTAAGGTTTCCTTCTCTGTGCGAAGCTGGGGCACTAAGTGCCTGTGTAAAGAGCAGACCAAGTCCTGAGGAAACGCATATTACTGACATAGACAGAGGGCCTTGTCAAAGAACCGTGCTTCAGATCCATGGGGATGGCCAAGCCTTCCAGCCACGGGGAAACTCAGAGTGATGGCCAAACCTCTCTCTGGTCTAAGTGTGAATGCTGACAACGTGTGCAAGTTGGATGTTTATGACTGATGAGTGTGTACAAAAACTAGCAACGACAGTGTCCTCCTCCCAGATATTCCTGTCCCGATACTGCTCACCTACAGACACCGACTGGGACTAGCTAACTCCTCCCTCTGTGCTGTACATTATAAACATGCAGAGTCTCTGGTTGGTACTGTACGTGGTACTGCTCCATCAGAGCAAACATTACCCATCTGATCCCAGGTTGTATGTCTACGTCTGTTCTTTCTTTTGTGCTTGTCCTTTCCTAACTCCCTCTCTGCTTCAGCTAGGTTTCCAGTACCACGCTGTGCGGGACGAGGCGCCTAACAAACGCCTATAGTAAACATCTGTAGAAGGAACAAAAACAGAAAGAAATTTGCCTATTTGATCGAAATGTATCTTTTCCATCTCTTTGTAAATCTTCATCTTTGGAATGCTATATTCTTTCCCCAGGATTTAGCCCCTTAGTAAGGTTCAGTACAGTTAGTGCTCTATGGACCAAATCTATGACTTCCATCTTCTGGGGACTATCTCAGTGTTCTCTTATTTTTTAAATTGATCAATCTGAATCTTTTGCTATCTACTCATGGCTCCTCATCTGTTGGGCTTCCTCCAACATTACTGTGGGCCAAGGACTACTGTGGATTAGTCTCTTCTCTCGACAGCTTCTGTTTCATCAGATCCATAGCCATCGCCTCATCTCTAGGCCCTTCAAGACAGTGCTGATCGCCATAATTCTGCACTTTGCCATTGCCTTGCTGGGCCTAGGGAGAATCCTTCTCTGATTGAGTCATTAAAGGCACCACACATAAAATACATTCAAGGACACTGTCAGATGGCACTGGGCACAGACTTCAAACTTTGCTATGCATAAAGCCAATGCTTGCCTTGGGTTGTGAATGCCACATGGTCAGGGCCTGGGTCCAGATCACAGGACATCACTATCATTACAGTATGCAGGTAGATGTTCCCTAAACACCAATGATGGTACACATGGCACATATCCAGCAGAAGAGGTCTGACATTTATAACCTTTGATAATGTCAAATATCCATTTTTGTATGTTTCTGTCTAATAATAAGCATTCCATTTAACTTAGCATATGCCTTTCCCATGTCCATATGCAAGGCACTCTTTAGGTACCCAGAGGAAAAAAGAATAACAAAAGACTGACATGTATTACTTAGCAGACACATTATAATGGTGGCATAATATCATTATGATATAAGACAAAATAAGACGGATGTCTTACAAGAGAACAAGGTCACAGAGGGTTTTAACGGATGATGAAGTCATATCTATTTGGGAAAACCAGGGCAACTGAGATAAGTTTAGAAGGACAGGGAGGATTTTGACTGCAGTTCTCTAAACCTATCTGTAATAGTCTGATATTTGACACTAATTACATAATCTCCCAGCTGTAATGGGAAATTTATATTTTTACATCAATAAATGGCATTAGACAGTCTCTCTGTCTCTCTGTCTCTGTCTGTCTCTTTCTGTGTGTGTGTGTGTGTGTGTGTGTGTGTGTGTGTGTGTGTGTGTGTGTGTGTATGTGTGTCTGTGTCTGTGTGTGTGTCTGTGTCTGTCTGTCTCTCAGCACACAAAGACCGCTAACGGCTGTGTGTTAACATGTGTTTTCATATTGTCAGATTACATATCTCTGACAAAAAGCAGATTTTTGTGCAGACCATTCTAAAGCTCAACAAGTCTGCTACAAAGTGAACACACAGGGCATTCTGGACACACATGGCACCTCACTGTATGCGCATATTATTGGCTCAAATGATTCACTCTTATTTAACTGCACTGAAGCCTTTCATCTCCCAGCTATACAGTAATGGTTTCCATATGACCAGTGGCTGCTATAAATAAGATCAAAAGCAAAAGAAAGGATTTAATAAAAGAAAATGACATTAAGAGGAGCATTAAATCAAGAAAAAAATGCCAATATCCATTTTTTTTTTTAAATCTTTCCTCTTTTGAGACCAAAGGATAACGAAGTACTAAAGCCCCTTGCTGAAAGTTTCATGGAGGGTCACCTGCAAAGAGCAGGTGCGGAGAAAGTCGACCTGTCTGACCATCGCAAAGATACAGCTAAGTACGGAGAAAGGGATGGGTAGGGGCAGAACGGCCCCTTTTGAGTCCTGACGGAGAAGTGGCACCAGCCTCATCAGCTGGTTTGGTATTGTGAAGGCTATGGCGGAATTGTCAACAGCAAAAGCTTTCCATCTCTCTGTCCCTTTGTGTCCTAGTTAATGGGGACAGACTTTTTGGTAATCCTGAGCTTCTCAGAGAATCATAACATTGCTCAACTCTAGTACATGTGTTCTGAGAAAGGAAGTTTTTTTTGGCAAGGCAGATTTGATATACAGAGCCAACTTCCCAAACAAATTTTCTTCTAGTTCTTAAAAAAAAAAAAAAAAAAAAAAGTTTACAATGTTAATCTCAGTTCCCGACTGGATAAACAGCTGCTAATAACTGCTGCTCCCAAAGGAGGGGGCCTGTTTCCCTCATCCTCGGGGTAGTGGGTACCTGCCCTGCCCTGATTTCTACTGGCTCCTCATGTTTCTTGTTTGATCTTTTTTCAAAACCGCTTCAGTGTGGATTTTGCCAAGTGGGTTTCATTTGTCCCTTAGATAGTATCCAAAACAAACAAAACAACAACAACCCCCTCCCCGCAAGACCCAGGCAGTTGGGCCGTGACTTGTTTAAAATAGTAGTTATTTCACTAGTGGTGTATTTAAAGAGGAAATTCAAGCACTTAAAACCTCCGAGGAGCAGAGGAACCTCAGATCCTTGGAACTGTAGCCCTGGAGAGGAAATGACCATTTTGGATTCCTTCATACTGAGCTAATTATTCACTCAAGGGCTAGCTGTGTTCAAAGATTCTCAGTTTCTAACAGTATTGCTAATGCGATTACTTACTTAGACCGGTTGGTTGGTGTCCTCTACATAGAGGAGCAAACTTCAACACTTTTTCCTCTAAGAGGAAGTCCCCTGCAGCAGATTCCTGAGCCAGCCAGCCGGCCCCTGGCAGTTTTCTCACTTGTCCAAGAACACCTGCCTCAACAGTGACCTCAGTTCTGTATCTCAAGATTCAGACAGTTCTCAAAACAGCTTTTAAAACAAACCCCAGCTGTTTCTCATCTAGTCTACAGGGGGAAAATTGGGCAGCTTACAGAAACATTACCCAGAGACTACTATTCTCCAATAACTTTCGCACACTTGCAGCTCCACACCAGAGCTGCGTGTGTGCAGAAGCTGGGGAGCAGGCGCATGTGAAAGGAAAATGTGCAAACTCGGTTCTGTGGCTTTTCACAATACATCCAATTAGCTGCTTTCAAGGGCGTGTGGCTATTGTACGGCAATGCTTCCCCTTGCTAATATTGGACAGATCTTTTGGCTAAACTCAGCTTTACAGTTCTTGGGTAATTTATGGGTAGAGGGGAAGCTAGAATTAAGCACAACTGTGAATGTCAACCAATTAGGTCTGACAGAAAATGCAGCTTCCCACCTTTCAGTTTTTAACCCCAAAGCTGATGTTTCTTGAAACCCTCGAGAACCAGTTTTGTTTTGTTTTTCATTTTTTTTTAAACAAACACATGTTTTCTAACCAGCTAGGATACTTTTGATTTGAAAAATTTACAGCCACAATAAAAGTTAAACTAACACAGCGGCCATGGAATTTGAAGAAATATAAAATGGCCAAGGCCTAGTCTTGGCTTTTAAACGGTGCCAAGCTACACCAGTATTTTCTGTTTTGGTATGAATGACATAACCAAATTACTTCATGAACTGCTACTTTAATTCCCAAGGGTGGAAAATTCCATGAGTTAATTTAATTTGGATGTAAAAAAATATACATGAAAACTCACTCTTCCTGTGGGCCCTCATGTGCAGTGCTCCAACCAATTGCTGGAGCTGCTGCTCTGGGGAGGAGGAGCTTGGAGCAGCCTGGGCTACCAGCTGCAAGGCCAGACCATCAGGCAATTTCCTTATTGCCCTTTGAGCACATAAGCTCCTTTCTTTCTTTTTAATTTTTTTTTTTAAAAATCATGTTTATGCTCTGGCTTAGCAATGACTTCTCTAGCATGCTCCTGTGGAACTGTTAAAATCCTGCGTGGACTCTGGCCTAAGTTCAGTCTTTTCCTAGTTTGATCACTATTTGTGACACTCTGTAATTCTACCCTGTCCTAAGGCTAGAGGCGTGTACATTACTGTAGGTAGGCCAGGACAGGTTCCCATGAAATCCTAGACTCCCACGCCTCTAAGTGCCCCCACTGCATCTATAGCAAGCCGAGGTGCAAGGAGTGAATGAAGATGTGGGGCTGGAAACGTGCATAATGTACGCTTTGCTCTCCAGAAGGCTCTGCTCTGAGAAAGCAGAGGTCATGCTACAGTTTGGTTTGTTTTTTTTTTTTTCTTCTTCTTCTTCTTCTTTTTACAATGCAAGGATTGCTCATATGCCAAATTATGGGCAGTTTAACATTGTGTTCTCACATTTAATAAAAAAGATGACGAGGGTACTGAAAGCATTTGCTTGTCTTTTCCTCTATTATTTAAGAAGAAAACAACCAACATTGAAAGTATGATGGAGCTACAGGGTTAGTTTTAAATGTGTATTTCCTTTTCCCATATAAAAATGGGGAATAGGGAAAGGTGTTAAAAGTTTATTTGCTCATAGCACGTGGCTACAGGATTTGTTTGATCAGGGGTCTGGGTTTCACATCTAAGTAGAGGGACTGACATTTTCCATGTCATGAGACCTGAATTTGAATAAAACAACTCTGGGAGATCGAAGAGAATGTACCCAATGGAACGTGTGGTGGTGTATATGGGGTTGGCGTTCTAGCCAGTGCTCTTGAGGTGACACGTGAGCTTAAGGACTCTACTGGTGAACTAATAATCCCTGGTTGAGAGAATTTTGTAAAGTTTCTTTTCTTCTCTTTGTTTCCTTACAGTTTCCTTTAAAAGTGTGACAGGAAAATTGAAGAAAAATCTTTCAGTTGGGGTTACTAATCTACTCTCAGGAATATTTAATAATCGAGGAGATTAGCAGAGACGGGGGAATTCTAGAGACAGGCAACGATCCTGATTTTAAAAATAAAAACCCTCAGTAATAGAGTCATGGCTGAACTATGATGCTGAAGATTACGATCCTTGCTGAGATTCAACAGCAGGCTCGTTAACACACAGGGTCTACGTGCTCTGCAAGGCAGCAATGGTTCCATGAACTCAGTTTGGTTTAACCAAGACTAAGTTCCTCTAGATGAATCCCATTTCCTCAATCACGGTGGTGGTGATGGTGGGGTTGTATGCCTGGACTCTTACAGCAACAGGATGGACATTGTAAACAGAGGCTGCATGAACAGAATTAGGGGGTAGAACTGGCTGTAACAGAAAACTCCAAGACCAGGAACCAGTGTGGAGAGAATGAATGTTCTCTTGAGCCTCAGGGCTTTCTGGTCCATGTCCTTTCCTGGCCAACGTTTTTATTAGTGACTTTGATGTGGACTTTAAAGGAACCCATCACATCTGCAGACAACAGAGCTGGCAGAGGATGTAACTGAATGAGGACATGAAGTAGACCTATAGACGGGAGACAGACGGAAGGCTGGAATATGAAATCCGAAGGGGTTATGTGAAGTTCTGGACAAATACAGCATGAAGGACACCAGGGCAGAGTCATCACAGAAGCTTGCTTATGGTTTATAGATTGCAGGTTCAGTATGTGTCAGCAGGATTGTGAAGGCATGGCTATTAGCCAATAAGACTTGCTAGACAGAACGAGTAGGATGCAGGAGAGGATGTATTTTCACTAGTCTACCCTGAAAATGCCTTGAGTACCACATTCAGACTGAGATTCCAAACACTAAAAGTTCCTAAACGTGGAAAGGGAATCTTTGATAAAAGTTCCTAGGGTGTGTACTGGGTTGGACGTGGGAGCAATTCCAGTGGGCACAAACACACTGCATGGGCAGGCAGGTGTGGGTCAGGCAAAGGTAAAATTTGCAACCTGTTGATACAAACAGGTTTTACAGAGGAGGGGGAGGAGCTGATCAACACTTTGGCAGATAATTTGTAGGAAGGTTAGAATTAAGAAGACATTTAAAGTCGCTGGGATTCTACAGCAATGACTGTACATACATGAAACATGTGCTTGAGCACATGTAGAACTTTATGAAGTCGAAATCTGCAAAGACTTAAGGTGCTGAAGCCTCTGCTCACCACTTGTCAGACAAAGTTCCTAATTTCTATGTTTGCTAAGATGACCTGCCAGGAAATGCTACCAAGGTAGCAGAGCCATAGTACCCACTGGGTGTTCCATGTTGTGGTTCAGAATGACTGCCAGAGCTAAAGAGACTCCTAAGCACAAGGAATAGAGTGGTTTCATAGTTTTGAAAGTGTTAGGGGACTGGGTGAAAGGGAAGTGTACTGTATAGGATGTGGTAGGAAGGACACTAGGACCAGGGCTGTAGCTCAGTGGTAGAACACTTGCCAAGCATGTATAGGCCCTAGGTCCAACCCCTAGTGTTATTTTAAAAAAGGAAAAAAAAAATGCTGGTGCAGTTGCTGGCCTTTCTGTTTTAAAGCCTAGCTCAGCCTTTAATTAGCCAAGCAAGCATGGTTGAATCGCTTCCCTTTTCTAGGTCTCAGTCTTTAGTAGCAAAACAATGGCAATGGGCTGACTTTCCAGCTGCTTTCAGAATCTAAAATTCAATAATCCAAACTCAACTGTGCAAGCAGAAGCAGATTGTTTGTCCATGAAGTCTTACATCCTTTAAGTTCCTACATGCTCCATGCCAGCTAAAGAAAGATTATTGCTCCCTCAACAGAAGCTAATTGAATACTTTTTAAAATAAAAAATAAAACTCACAGGAGAGAAGGAAATGGAGCTAAGCTTTACTTGCATCAGAGGTTTTTAAAACGTATTCCACAATTCCACCTGGGCTGAGGGGTCCAATGTAGAGGCTTGTGGGATGCCATGAGGGACAGGCATAGGAAACAAGTTTCACAGGACTCCTCAGCCACAGTAATCTCCTAAGAGATTACTATTGTTAGATCCTGTGGTATAAGCTTGTAAGCCTAGTTAATGTGGAAGCTGAGAAAGGAGGATTGGGAGTTCAAAGCCACCTTGAGCTACAGAGTAAGTTCAAGGCAAAAGAGACAAGGGAGATGGGCAGAGCTATAGCTTGGTAGTAATGCACCTGCCTGGTATGGGCAAAGAACTGGGTTCAAATACAGGAACATGTAAGGCACTTCTCCTATATCAGGTGACCATGAGGCTGTCCCTTCTAGGTAAGAAGGTCCCTGTTTCCTTATAGGGCCTCGTGGACCAGCGCACAGCAATTTGTTTAAAAGGGAGTGGTTCTTTCCAACTAGTCTGCAAGCCCCCTTGAGACTAGAGACCATAACTGAGCATGGCGCCTGATACTTGTTACCACGGCTAAACGTTCTTGAAATGAACAAGCAGAATCTACTCAAAAAGGAACTGAGAACCACAGTAACTACATATTGATAATAAATACAACATTGCTGAGTCTGTCTAACCAGGGGCACACACAGGGCCACACGAAGTCATGCCTGATGTCCGTTTTATTCCACTGAGAGACAACGTGAGGTCGTTTGAAAGGCTCCATCTCTGAGAATGAATATCTAATGAATGACCAAGAGAACTGCATTTACAAGACTATTTCTAGAGCAGTTTATAGGAGAGTGAATGGTTTCAATGCCAAGATGAACCATGTGGGGGGGATGATGCACAGAGTGGGACTGGAAGGGGCCAGACTGCCGAGGTAGGTAAGAGACGAGGCCACTTGCTTCCGTCTCCCCCACATTCAGAGATTCATGCTTTGATTGTGCCAGGGAAGGAGGCTGTCAGGGTAAGAAACATTACTTGATGACTTAAAGTGATATCCTCAATGATTCAAGTGGGAAGTTCACAGCGCTTGGCCATTCAGCATGTACATGGTGACTGAAGAAGGTACTTCGGTAAGAATGCTTTATCCTCAGCACGCTGTGCCCCTAGTCACCACTGAAGAGAACGGAGCCACTCTGGGATCCAGACCATAAAATATCCAGAACCGTCTTCTGCCATCCAGTGTTTACCATGATATGAAAATCGCAAACTCTTTGCCCTTAGATTAGTTTTGTAAAGGTGTGTTTACAATGTCTGGGAAGGAGGCATGGCAGGGAAACAGAACAGGAAGTCTGGAGTAAGGTCTCTGAACTGAAATGTAGTTGTATGTCTTGACCTGATTGGACGTCAGCAAGTTCACATCGCCAACCCTGGCGGCCATCATGGCCCCCCTCACTGGACTTCTATGAGTGCCACCTGAGATGCTACACCCAGAGCCTAGACCAGAGGGCTCAAGCTAGGCTTCTCACTGAATGACCATCTATTTCCAGGGAGGGAGAGAAAACATAAAATGTGGCACTCAAGGAATTTACACCACCTGCCACTCATACTGAAGCTGCCCTTATAAAAGATCCACAGAGATGTGAAGTGGGGTAAGATAAAATATCTGGAAGTGTTATGATTCATTGTGCTATGAGACAGAGGTGCTGAGTGTGTGCGTGTGCACACACAGAAAAGGCCCGTTATAGACAGAGGCAGCAAGAGATGGCTTCCTGGAAGAGGAAGAGTTTGTCAGAACTTTGACCGTGGGTGAGAAGAGAGAAGTGGACAGGGCAGATGAACCCAGGATATATGCAAAAGAAGTATCTATTGGGGCCCATTCTGGTAATGTGCACTTGCACACTCTGGTTTGGCTGAAAAACCTTTGCATAATAGAATGGCTAAACGTAAGGCTTTTGGTGAGTAACCAAGGGTCCTGGCTGATGAGCTGCAGAGCTGATCCTATTCTTACAGACAATGGCAGTTCCTTCAAATTTCTGAGAAAGGAAAAGCACAGTCAAATAATGTTATCTAGAAAGCCCCACATCTCTGCCATTTACTCCAGTGGTAGAAGCCATGCCACAGTGGGAGAAAAGTCCCTTTCATTGTACTAATAATTAGTAAATTCCCGAAGACCAAGGAAGACATTTTGTGAATCAAAAGCGAAGTACAATATGTGAGCAATTAAATGAGATAACACAATAGCTGAGGCAGAAACAGTTTTCTCCCACCACAGATTCGGGTTGCTGGGGGAAAGAGAGGCTGACATCATCTTCCATGTTATCAAGGCATTTTGTTTGGATTTCCAGGAGGCCGGGGGAGGAAGAAAGAAGAGCGTGGAGGTCGTGATCATCTGAAGTCATCTATTCTTTAATCAGGAGGAGTCAGGAGGCAGAGTTAGAACAGAGGCTTGCTCAAAACAAAACCAGCCTTAGGATGAGTCTCGGGTTTCTGCACCTCACTTCCATTCCAGAACAACAAAGGAAGGTGTGTAGCTGGAAGGCAGCGCCGCTCCAGCCCTTTCTGCCCTGTTTCCGGTACATACCTCCCACTGCTACTTTACTTCCTGCAGCTGGCCAAGGTTTGAAGCCTGTTTCATGTATTAAAATTCATGTGGAAAACATTACCAGTATCCTCCTTGAATTTTCTGTTGTTGTTGTTGAGGGAAAGGGGGATTTTTTTTCCTTCTTCCCCTTCTTGTTTTTATTGTGGAATGTATCAAACGGTCAAAGGCTAACTTCAGACTGACTAAATTCAAAAACTATTTCCTTTGTTCTTACGGTTTTTTTGTTTGAAAATTCATATGGGTTTGTGTTCAGAAAAGATATGCCAATCCAATCACTTTCACACACATGAGGCTTTGGGGATGAGGAGTTCAGATTTTTAGGGGCTACATGGTTTCTAGGAAGCAAGGAGGGTGACCAGACCCCTACTGGGTTCAAAGGGCATGGGCTGTTGACATTCACCTCTCTGGGGCTAGGCACATCTCTGGAGGAAGGCCAAGATCTGGCTGGCTCCACAGTTCCTAGTAGGAACTGTGAGGGGGAACTTGTCTTTTTCAGTAAAACAGGCAACTTGATTTCTTTTACAGAGTACCACAGCAACCATAGGCAAGAGGTGTCTGTATATAACTGGCCAATTATTTTCCATTGGGGTCAGTCCAACTTCCCCTCTCCAAAAATAATTCTAGTGTGCTTTTTGTTGTTGTTGTTTTTATTTCTCCACGTGTCCCGTCTCAGAATCAGACTCAAAGGAGAGGAAACTCAAAGGTCAAATAATTTCGCATAGCATCTATGTACAGTTTAAGATGGTAAAGAACCACTCAGCCTCCATATGGTATTTAAGAACAAACTCCATATTTATGGAAAAGACAGTCTCTACATCAATGTCCTGGGTGCACGCCGCATCCGGCTAACATATGCAAAGTGAACGCAGCTCCAGAAATTAGACTATTTTTCTCTTGATTGAGAGCAGATATACATAGATGGTTATAAGTTGCAGATCTGGATTTTAATAAAGCCAGATTTCTTAATTAAAAGCAGTGTTGTTTAAACACTGTAGTGGAAAAAAAAGCAGAGAAGGGGAGAGAACTGTACAAATGAAAATCTCATATTATATGCATCCCAAGTGTTTAACACATTACCTAAGGCCAGGCTAAATTAAAATCTAGACTTTCCTTTGTAAACTCTTTAGCAACTGCCAATGAACACACAAACAATTTTTACTCAATGATGGATTTTTAGGGTAGAGGTCAAGATAAAGAAAAAAAGTAAGAAAAAATTAGCATTGGCATTCAAATATCTCTTTGCACATTTTAGAAGTGAGTTCATTGCTTCTATTTATAAGCCCATATTTTTGGTTTCTAATCAGTTGCAGGTTTCAGTCTTATACTGTGCAGGATGGCACTCTTCATCTTAGTCTTTTAATTAAGAGAAATTGAAGACGACCAAAACCTACTGTTGAAAAAGAGCTGCACATGGATTCATAGCTTTTTTGCATTTCCTTTTGGAAGCATCTCCAAATGAGAGAAGCTGTAGTGCGGATGGAAAAATGGCCTTGCACCCAAGCAACTCAGAAAACCCTAGAAAGGTCAAGCAGGGCAATAAGACGTCTACCACCCCATATGGGCAAGGAGCAGAATTATGCAAAATCAATAATAAAGTAAAATTTATCTGCGTTACCAGCTAATAGTTATCACTTAATATTTTTGTTATAGACAGTCTCTGACCCACACAAAAGGCAAAGACACAACTTATTTCTACCTCTCAACTCTGAGACTAAAAGGCACCATTTTGGTTTCATGAAGCAAATCAAACTAAACCACCCTCATATTTGGAATATCACGAATGTAACGTGAAGTTGAGTTATGTGCTGACCAAAGTTATCAAGATGAGTAACTGAAAATATGAGCAGTGATCCAGCAACTTACTAATACTTATGTGGAATGAAAGCATGCGCCCATATAAAATCTTGTGCATGAATACTCACAGAAGTTGGTGGGTTTTGTTTTTGTTTTTTGTTTTTGCAACTTCCAGAGAGCAAAACAGCCCTAGGACTGGTCACCCATTAAGTAAGAAATATAATGGCAATAAAAACAAATAAAGCTTTAGTATGTGGGAAAACACAGATAAACCTTAAAAAGATAAAATGAAAGAAGCTAACCAATAAAGGCCAATCCATAGTATAATCCCAGTTAAATGTTAGAATGCTCAGAACCTATAGCAACAGGAAGTAGATTAGTGATTGCCAGGAGTTGAGGGGGTGTGAGGAGGGTGGGGAATGACTGCTTGATTGTTCTGTGCCTTTTTCTCTTTCTTTTTACAAGAGGCAAAAACATTCCAGAATTTGACGGTGGTGGTGATTGCACCACACTAAGAAGACCCTAAAAGCACACTGATCTGTACACTATCAATATGTGAATCATCCACACAGTGAGCTCTCTCTCCATACAGCTTTTCTGCAAAACAAACAGGAGCAGTAGTATTTACACTGGAAGTTCTAATTCTACCTAAGCAGAGCTCATATATCATCATCACTTACCATGAGTGAATGTCTGTTGGCTGAAAGAAGGCCAGTTCCATACCCTGAGCCCAGGCCACCCATTGCTCCATTATGAGAAGGTCCGATGATCCCATGCATGTCCCCGTGGCCACCAGGCACAGCTGTGGACGGCCCCACTGCATGATTCCGAAGAACATGAATTGCATCATCCAGTCTCTCTAAGCGGTCTTCAATCCGGCTTTGCTGTTGGTTTATAAATGCAGTGAAATCTGCTTTAGTTTGAAATGCACGCACAGGTTACACAAGCAGAATACTGAGTTGCTACAGAGCACACTTTGGGTTTCGGAATATATGTTTCCAATAAAGTTTGTTTCCTTAGAACAATAATAAAAATAAATAATGTCCTTCCTAGAAAACTGGTGGAAAATGTTAATGCCAAAATTACAGTGTTATTTTTCATGAACAAAGTAAATTCAATAATTCTTTGAGGACATTATTATGTACATATGCTATACTGGACTACATTAGCTTGAAAGAGAATTTAGATTTATGTTAGAGAGGAAAACATGCATTGAATTTGAGGAAGTCTTTGGTAAGCACAGCTAAAAAGCTACAATCTGAGTAGTGGAAAGACGATCTTCTTTTGGTTTTGGAATAACATTTTCTTCAAGTCGGAGACAGGTGAAAGTTTCACGAACTTTTTACCCTCTCCCCCGCCCCCCACGTATTTTTTATCTGTTAGCAATATCAATTTGCATGTCCGTAGGAGGGTGGCTCAGAAATTATTATAGCAAAAATAATCTATAAAATTCTGTCACCCAAAGTGATATAAAACCCTAAGACTAAAGAACAACAAAGATTTAGCTTGATCACCTACCCAGGACCTACAGCTGATTTCAAAGTCTGTACTGCAGCAGAGAATTCATTACCTTATGCAATTAAAAGCCAATAATTCTTTTTCCATTCTAGCCATTAGGATCCTAGTTTTCTTCAACCAGATAAGGCCTATGCTATAGCTATCAGTGAAGAAAAAGAACACAGCTACATCTTCCTTTTTACTGTGACAAATAATCACAGTATTACTTGCCAGTGTACACATTAAAATGCACCATGTTATCAACCCACATTCCATGTGTATTCATAGATAGGATCGGGGTGCTCCTTCCATATAGACATGAAAATGTAGCTCAAAAATTAAGTGAATTAATTACTGTCTAACTGCCAAGAAATAGTAGTCAGGGTTGGATCTATGTGCTTGTTCCTTTTTAAAAAAAAAACCTTAAATCTAGTGCTGTTTTGTACTAGAACAGGCTATAGTCTACTTTGGTTTTGAAATGCTGTACAAACAGATGTGCCAGCTCTATTGCATGGAAAAGCAATTTCTAATTATTCTATACCAACAGGAAGAATGTGTGTCTAATAGAGTTAGTGTATGGCACAGAAGATTTTGATTTGGTAGGCTTGGGGGTTATATGACCTCCCTAGGCTGCTGGCTGTGCTACTTATTTGACCCAGAGAGTGTCACCAACCTTCTTGGAGTCTCCAGTTCTTAATCTACAAAAGCAAGGATGATAGTAGATATTTGGGTCAATGTAAGCATGAAAAGAAATGATACGGGTGCCTGGCATACTTCCTGGCTTACAGTCTCCTGGTGGAGAGGGAGATCTCTATTTCTGAACCCCTGTGAGTGTTCAGAATGTACAAGGAATCAAAGCTGTGGTCCACAGCTCTGTTCCAAGTCCTCCAGTTCTACATCGGAATAAAGGCTGGTTTTGATGGCTGGGCTATGGAGAACAGTCTGCAGAGGTTCGGTACTTAAAACAACTGAGCTATCTAGACGTAGTCTGTAGATGAAAGAGCTGGGCCATGGGTATGTTTCCTCTCCATGCAGTTGTCTTTATTGGCTAAAATGCATAGCTGGATGATTCATACAGTTCACAGAGGAAGAGCATGAGGAAGGAAGGAAGGAAACTTGTCTCTGTATTTCCATGTGCAGAGTTTCCTTTCAAAATTAAGTTGAAAAGGAGGACAGCAGCCTCTAAATCATGGATAGGGACATGGGCAGAGATAGGGAAATGTAGGCTTTCTTCTGTCTCATCTCAGAATATGAAGGAAAAAAGAATAACTCAATCCTGAGAGACAAACGGCCCCCTACCACTTGACTCATGTGCACACCCAACCTGCATGGTGCAGGGATGGTTCTTGCATAATTCCAGCTCCACCCACCCGAAGCTGAGGAGGATAAAAGTGCCAGACTTTGAATCATCCTGTGAGTATTTATAATATGAATTAAGCTCATGGAAATGTTCAGTGTTTTCCTTTGGAAGAGCAGTCACTTCTTTACCAGTAAAATTGCTGTGCTCCTACAAGAACCACAGTTTATGGTGACTAGAATGGTAGTCGTCTTGTTTGATGTTAGGTGGAAATGGCCTACTGTTATCTGGCAGACAGGTTGGAGGGAGACAGCATCTTCAAGTGTTCCAGACCTCACACTTGGGTACTCATTGCTCTGGAATTTTCCCAAAGAAGTTGGAAGGAGGGCACAACACTAAGATTTCAGGGTGTTGTTGTTTTTTTTTTCAATCTCTTGACAGGCCCTAGGTATTTGGAGCCCTAGGCTCCCCTTCTGGCTGCATCTAGGTCACCATCTCCAAACAGAAGAGCATAGCCTAATGACTGGTTCCAACAAGCTGGTGTTCTTAACGCAGACCTTAAGTAATGATTATCGAGAACGAGAATCTTAAAGTGACAGAAAAAGGGGAAACCTGGTTGGAAAGCAGTGAGGTCTAAGCTGTGACATACCAAAGAGTGCAAGGGTCCTTCATAATTAGGAGATGATGAGGCCTGTCCTCCGTTTCTGGACCAAACAGCTGTGCCTGCTGATATTGAAAGGAAAAATATACCATCAAATCAGTGTACACTCAGACCCCCTATACTCACAAAAGAGCAGTGCTGATTCCCATTAGCAATAAGACAAAACACTTAATCTTCCCGGATGAAAATCTGGGGGCCAGAGAAATCTTTCAAATGTAAAACATGTAGTCTTTTCATGGGCTCACAGTGTCCTCAGGCTGCTCTGTAAAAAGGAATATTTTATTGGGTCTAAATTTCAGCTAGCAGAACTCCTCTGGGAGAAATCTGTCACAGGAGAATGGAAAGTCACGGTGCTTTTAAGGATACCAAGGAGAAGGGGTGATTAGGCCTCTACTGGACGCCAGACTGTGTTCAATCAGAATCCCCTTGTTAATGCAGAAGAACCTGACTCTTGTTTTGAAAGTATCTATGGAATGAGATAAACCTTCAAAACCTATGTATTTGTTATTTATTTTAGTGCTGGAGATCGAACTCAGTGCTTAGCACATGCTCTGTATATACTGGGGTCCCCTCAGAAACTTCTGGACGGAATCAGGTTAGTTCAAAGCACTTCACTAAAGAAGAACTTAAAACAATAGCAACTAAGCAGTTTCTTCCAAAGAGCCTTCTAGAATATATTTCCTCTATCCAACCTTCAAAACAAAAACCACTTTTAAATTTAAATCAGTTTTAAAGTTCAGATATACTGTAGAAAACTTAGAAAATCCATAATTCAAAACAGGGGGAAAAAACCCAATAACTATGATCTCTCAAGATCCCATGATCTGGGGCTGCCAGCACATTTAAAATCCATTCTTCCTGTCTTTTCTGGGTATGCCTGTGTATTTTTATGCTAAATAAAAATAGGATATTTTGTTCAATTACTTTTCTTGACAGAATTTGGACAGAGCCGTTGGTGTGAAAATAGCAATCTGTCCCCTTATTTATATCTTCATAAAAGCTCTTTCTTCCTAACATGTGGTCTTCCAAAAAGCATTACAAGGACCCTAAAAAGTGCCCTCCCCAGGCCTGCTTTCTGCACCTTCTACCTACAGCAGGTTGCTGAGGCTGAGGTGCCACTGAAGGCTTGTGCATCTACCTCCCCAGTCTTCCCTAAAGAGCAGCGGCAGCCGGAACCTGAGTACCAGGTTCTTGAGCAAGCTCTCTCATTGTTACCGGCATACCCTTGGCAAACCACCCAGCCTTCCCTCACTTCGGTACACTTACACACAAAACCAGGACATCTGACATTAGCTGTTCTCACACTTCAAGACCATGGAACTAGCTGCTTTGTTTGAAGTGGGAAATGTGGTGTTCCACCAGCTTCATACTCTCCTCCTATTACCTCAAGTCCTTTGTACTCAATCCTTCTCTGGTTTGGGAGACTGATATTTGAGTTAATTTTTCAGAGCCTAAGTATCTGGTGCCAAGCCAGAAGAGCACAATATTGAGCTTTCCTTTTCATTTGTGCCATGGGGGGTATTCGGGTACCATCTCAGAATCAGCCTGCATCGTCCCAGCTTCAATCTGGTCACCCAGAACAGACTGACTTCAGGATCCAGGAGATCCCACCACTGTCCTCTTCTGAAAAACGTCATATAGCACAGTGGCTGAAATGCCATCCATGCTGCAGCCAACATTTCATAAAGCCGTTTGGTAGTTTGAAACCTCTTACTTTCTACACGGGGACTCAGTTTACAGGGAGCTGTACGAGAGCTGCACACAGGGAACAGGACAGGATTCAGGGACACAACCTTTAGGTAAAGCAAATCTATTCTAAATTCCAGTAAGGTCAGGTATACATGTGACAGGTTTGTATGGAAGCTACCTTGTCTTCTTTCCAAATGATCTGAGATATAGACAAGGCAAGGCTCTCTGAAAGCATTCATGTAAGAAGGGCAGTAGGTCACTCAAATGTACCTTGGAAAAGTAAAATGTCTTACTATATAACTGTACCACTTATAATTATGTGATGAGAATCCATACATCATAGTAATAAATTATATTTTAAAGACAAACATCCCCCTTACTTTATACAATTATACAACAATTTATGTACAAAAATCACACTTTCTTCTAAATATTTCAACAGAATTAGGGAAGGCTCAAATATCTTCAGGGAAGGATTCATTTATATAGCCTATAAATAGTAGACATCCATGACTACATTAACTATTTCTTTGAAAAATTCTATTGGAATAAATGATTCGGCTATTGAACATATTCTGTAGAACTAAGAAGAGTTGAAGAAATGCCTTTTCATCTAATTTTAAGGAAAAAAGTGGATACAAATGCACCTTCATCCACCTCACTCTATTTGTCTATGGAAATGCTATGATTTGAGATTTCTGTAGGCAGTGGGAGTGCCGAAGGTGTTTTCTGCAACCCGTTACAACTGTGAAGCAAAATGTGGAATACAGTACCTGAGAGCGAAGGAGGAGAGCCAACAGGGGTTGAAGGGTTTGAGGAAAAGCTGTTGTTCGTGTGATCTGGAGAATAGATCTTAAAATAGTGGGGAGGAAAAGAACTTCTCATTTATTCTGAATACACAATGCATAAACAATAAAAGTAGCCATGTAGTTCATTTAAAACCCACAAGTCACAAAACGCATGTGGCAGACCACTGTCCTAACAACATTCCAAAGTGAAAAAAAAAAAAAATGCAACAATAACCTCAAGTTTGCCAAAGAATCACGGCAGTGGTGTGTGATGGTCAACAAGGAAGTGGGGTTAGCCAACTTCAAGTCCAGTGCTTTTCCTACCCATCACTGGCTGTGTGGCTGTGGGCAAGCCAAAGACATACGGCTTTCTAATTTTCCTTTCTTCCTCCAGAAGACAAGAGGCGGGGCAGTATCATGTCTGCTGGGATTGGGGCATCTGAGTGCCGGACACCAGAGAGCCCAGATTAAACAAGTACTTTCACTTGGATTCAATGCTGATGTTACCGGAACTTGTTTTATGTTCACAGTGGGAGGGGAAAAGCAGCTAAAGACACAAATCTTAGAAGAACGAATTTCCTCTTAAAAGTGTAAGCGATCATGTACAGCCTCTGAGGACAATCCAAGGAGCAGTACTTGAGTTGAATGAATAAGGAATGCTATTTTGTCACTAGGGAGCACACAAGAATTATTCAGCTCCAGCTTACTGGCAGTGTGGGTGACAAGGCAGAGAAGTTAAGTCCCTTAGGTGCCAATGAGGTGACAGGTCCCCTGTGGACCTCAGCTACTGTCCTTCTTTTTTTCCCCAAGTAATTTTTCTAACTGTCTTGCAACTGACTCTTGAAGAGTCAGTCTTAGTCAATGGACATCTATAATAATTTAGAGATGGAAAAATGAGAAAGGATCACAGAAAAAAAAAAATCTATGAGCCAAAAAAGCCCAGAGAATCTCCCTAGACCCTCATTGAAGGTGACTGAACACCAGTGGGAAAACAAGATCAAAGAGGCTTGCTCACCAAAGGAGGTGAAATCGCTTTCCCTCAAAAGTCTCAGTGATCCTTATCGCCCACCCCCACCCCCCAATCAAAGCTATTTGCATTTATTTTCTAAAATTCCATATGTCCACTTCTGATTAAAGTTCACCCTGCCACACGCGGTGCCTGTGGAGTCCAAAGTCAATATTTCCTCACCGAAGCCAGGGCTTTTCCCAGAGCATCTCCAGTCTGGGAGCTGCCTGCTGCCCCAGTTCCTCTATTTGCTGCAAAAACAAAAGGCAGAATATGAAAACCAGGCAGTGAGACGTCTAACCGTTTTCTATTCCTGGTCCATTTACTCACAATTTAATTGCATTTTTAATGCTAATTATAACACATTAATCTTTAATTAGCATTAATTTGTTTGCTGAGGTAGATGTCAAATATATTCATGTTACTTTTTTTTACAGATAAAATATAAACCTGACACCTTGATTTAAAGACAAAATGTTTCCCCTGCCATTACTCCCCCGCAAGTCACTGGTGAGTAGTTACTGGAGACAGATACCCAGCCAGCCCTTAGTGGTCATCATTGCTAAGAAAAATGTGACACTTGCAGGACTTGGAGAGTCCTCAAACTCCAACATTTCTTTATATATAATTGAATTATCTTCATGAATAATTTGCACCTATATTTAAATAAAGAAAAATTTGATAGACAGCAAAATGGAGTGTTCATCTTAGTGTTGGACAGCAGGTAGAGCATGAAAACAAATCTATAATTGGTCTGGCTAATGACGAGAGAGAATATTTTTATTATTTCAAATATATAGTTTCCATATATAAAACAAAAAAGGTATGATTAATAATAGTGCATATGTTCCAGTATAGAACACAGCCAACTCCTTTGTTGAAGGTACATGTGGTTGAGAACGGGCCAGGTGGTGTTACGAGTGTTTCACAGAAACACTGGCTGGACCTGGGGAATACTGTCTACCTAACAGCCTCAACACAAGCCAACAGACTTAAGGATAATCTATTAATGTTCTAGGAGAATTTTTTTTTCACTTTTTTGTGGAGTGAGAAAAGGAAATATTAAGTTAATTGATAAATGATGAGTTCAAGCAAAATTTCACTACACACTTATATGATGTTTACGTTCCCCAGCCTTCTTCAACAGGAGACCCTTTTAGCTAACCAACTTATACCATCTCCTTCCAGACCTACAACACGTGGTAGGACATGATCACGACTGCAGTGGTCAAATCCACAGCTTCTCTGGGTCTAACTTCATTCTCTGGACTCTGCTCAGTGTAGCGAAGGTATGTTTGTAACTTTCACACATTTACATGCTAGGCATGTCAGTTATTTCTTACATATGCTTTACTTGATAAACACAACTCCCACACAGACCTATTTGCTCACTCCTGGGACACTGAAAGGTGTCACCTGCATGACAAAACACAGTATCTTCGGAGAAAGCAAACCTCTTCCTTTCCTATCACAAATGTCTGATGGACATGAGTTCTATGAATACTGTGGATTATGGGTGTGGGAAAATTCTCAGAAAGTATGTCTGATATCACAGAACCGGGCACATAACAGCAACTTAGAAAGGTATTAAGCCCATTAAAATACTTAAGATAAAAAAATATGAGCCGGGCGGTGGTGGCGCACGCCTTTAATCCCAGCACTCGGGAGGCAGAGCCAGGCGGATCTCTGTGAGTTCGAGGCCAGCCTGGGCTACCAAGCGAGTCCCAGGAAAGGCGCAAAGCTACACAGAGAAACCCTGTCTCGAAAAACCAAAAAAAAAAAAAAAAATAGCTGAAATTATTTCTAGTATGAAAATGTCAATTTCTGAATTAAAGAGTTTTAAAAACTAAAGATGGTTCTAAAAGTGCTATGATAAAGATCTGAAGACATAGAAAGTACATCTCATCAATATGCATTATTATACTATCTGTGGGAGTGGTTATCTTTTTTCATTGAGAAATATTATCTTTTCACTCTTATATGTTTAAACAAAGGTTGCAGTCAAAATATTGTTTTCAATACAGATTTCAATACAGATCTCCATAAAGTGAATGTTCATAGAAATACTGGTGGGGGAAAAAATCTAAACAAAAAACACACAAGAATTTAACAATAAAGAATTGCTACAGCAGTAGCTTTCAGAAGATTAAATGAAGGGTATAAAATATCCCCCATCCATTCATTTTTACGACAGAAAACAGGAAGACTTGAAAAACCATTGAACATATTCTAAGAACATCTACAAAGTAAATAATGTATCACATAAAATCATACTTTAAAAAAGATTGGATACTCTTTGTATGATTTTGAAAATCTTTAGACTTACTTATTATTTAATATGTATGAATGTTTTGCCTACATGATGTATCGCACCACATATGTGTCTGGGGCCGGAAAGGTCAAAAGGAAGCTTTGATTCTCCTGGGACTGGAGTTAGTGACTGCCGTGAGCCACGATGTAGGTTCTGAGAATTGAACCTGGGTCTTCTGCAAGAGCAACAAGGGCTCACTGGTGAGCCAACTTTCTAGCCCCAGTGTGATTTTTGTTTTAAAGCACTGAACCTTTTATACTAAGCTATTAGTGTCTTCTTTATACAAAGAGATATTAAGACTCAGGAAGCTGAATCAAAAATAGAATCAACTCCTTACCTCATCTGGTCATAAAAATGTTTCAGAAAACTACAAAGGCTATTCATGCAAGTCACCGATAAGAACGGACTATTTTTTTTAACTTTAAGCCATTTTACCTTGCAAGAGCTGGACAGCCCAACCCAAGGGCTTAAATTTCAAAGCAGTTTGCGGGGGCTAGTCTACTGTTTCCCTGGGCATGCCTTTTGTTCTGTTCCAGGAAACACGGGGGGAACACATTTTCAAAGTGAGCTTGGTCTGCTCTTGAAGATGTCTCTTTTTATTTGTGTGACCAGTACACGAAAGGACACACAGAATTGGAAAGGAGATACATTTTTAATTCTCAAATGGCATAATATTTGGTCTTGGTACTGAAAAGTGGGTCATATTTAGCAAAAACACATATTAAATCCACCGTTCAGGCTTCAGTGTATTAGAACTTCATTACTATTTTAGTACCAAGTTCTTGTCAATGTATGTTATTAGAAAATCACTAATGTCCATGTGACAAAAATAAATATGAAACCCAACTTAATTTATTTTGGTTCTAATCAATTTCTTTTGTTCAACAGAAACAAACAAACAACAACCAACCAAACAAACAAACCAACAACAACAACAAAAATACAACCCAGCCTGTAAGTAAAAGTATGATATAAATGGAAGATGAACAATTATGAAAAGCTTTGTAATTTTATAGGAGGGTTTGATATTGCCAGCCACTCAAGTATTGTTCCGATGGCTCAAACACAGGTGCTGTTGCTGGCTAGATGGAGCACACACAAAGGTTTCATATCCTGTGCTCGGTGGTGGACCACCTTCTGTTAGTCTGCACTTTGGGGAAATGGCGATTCCCATCAGAACACACCCCAAACAAAATACCAGGACGAGTGGTGCCTGGGGATCAGCCCTGAAAATCGGACTCTGGAAAATATGTTTCCCCTTTATTGCACACCCATAACCTGAGGCAGGGAACAGAGGACATCAAAGGCAGAGGAACTACAAGTCAGTGTGTCATCCAGAGAAGGGCTGCTTCAAGATGAGGCTCTTCTGAACTGTGTCCCAAGGACCTTCATGTCATTAAAATGCTAAGGAGAAGCATGGCCACACCATGAGCTTGTCCGCAAAGATGACTGTGACATGGAACATTGCCAACTCTCCTCTCAGACTCTCAGAACAATCTCCAACATGGCCGCGATGCAGGGATGCTACGTGGGAATGACTCCAGGCATTCAGAGGGGAAGGTGGGCCTCCTGACTGTGTGCAGGAAATGGTGGAGAGGCTTAAATCAAACTCATTTATTGCTCTCCATTGGTGGTCTTTATAACCACAGACCTGACACGGCTGGATAAAATGTATCTTTCCTCTTCAGTCTGTGCCTGGTCATCACCCAAATTCATCTGAAAGCTCAAGCTCCTCATAAAACACAGACTGGATATTATGTGACGAGTTTAATAAAATTACTATGAAACCAAGTCCTCTAGGGAAAAGGGACATAATGTTTCTACTAGAAAGCCACATCCCAACATGCTTCATGTCACACAAACATGTCAGGAGGAGTGAAAGTTGTAAGGCAGATTAATTCATGAACCCGATAGATATTTCAGAGTAATCTTTAACATATGTTGCATTAAATCAATCTTAGTAGCCGGTTCCTTCAACACTACTTGGCTTGAGGTTTAAAAACATGGGAAATACCATCTTTTTCTGGACTCAGATGGTAAGCCAGTTAAAGACGAATAAAACAAGAGTGGTTATTATAAAGTGTTATGTTGTTATTTGCCCAATTCCCTGTGAGGGACAAGGAGGATGTATGGCCCCCAAATCTCAAAGATCACACTGTCAACGTATATAGATGGCAGTTCCCAATGGAAGGGGCAGATTGCTGAGTGGCTCTCAGGCTTGAGGAATCTCCCTGACCTATGCTATAGCAGAAGGTCCTCTCTTGATCAGCAAGAGCTGATCGTTCAGGAAGGAAAAAGTAGGAAGAAAGCAAAGTGTACTACCCTGTAGAAAGCCCTGTTCTCTGCAGCTGGCATCTAATAACTTCCTCTGTGTGCATACTTGGATCAAGAGGATCTGGACTATACCACTTCTGACAAACATCAGCTGCCTGGCATTGAAAGAGTATTTGGGGATGAGGCAGAAGAGATGCAAGTCACTTCCTAAAGCTCCCACCTTGCTTAGGTGCTAAACCAGCTGAGCTACCATTGATCCATTCTGTGCCCTATTAACCTCACTTAGTCCAGGATGCTTCAGGGACCCTTCCAATTCAGAAACCGCCAATGGAATCTAAAGGATGTGCTAGTATTTGCTAGAAAGGACAGGAATGGACCCTAAGCCACAAGTAAAATATTTTACCATGGATATGTCATTGAAAAAAATTTCATAAATGTTTCTCAGAAGAACTGGCATTGGGCATTGAAAAATCAAAGGAAAGCAAACAAGTCTTCGAAAAAGAAGGCTGAGTCAGTTGTCTCAGCAAGACAGATGACAAGCCATCCCCAACCCAAGCAAGCACTTTCCATCTTTGAGATGCAGCAAACAGACAAGAAGTGAGATGCCGGCCTTGAGAGGCTGTGTCTTGAAGCTCTACAGTTTGTGGCTCCCTCCACAGATACGTGAGGTTCTACAGGCTTTAGGTCGATGGCTGATAGCCATGGTAAAATATTATCACATGATACGGAGACATGGAGCAGCCTTCTGAATCCAGAAAGCTTCCTTAAACGTCAATGCCATGTTTCAGAGGGCTGCATTGCCTTGCATCTTTGTGCCAAGAAAACTTGAAAACTGGGCTGTCCATGTGTTAGTGCTCGAACCCATTCTTATGGCATTAGTGCTCTTAGGTTTTTTTTTTTTCCCCCTACAGGATCATGTGTGTAATCTCAAACATGTGTCAGGCTATGTGTTCCTTATTTACCAATTATTTAATTAGCCCTGTTTGTTCTTTGAGATACAGGCAATGTAGTATTTCTTTATTTCCTGCATTTCAGAATGAGTGAGTATATGCCAAATATTTTCAAAAGTCTACAGATGTATCCTATTAGTCCTCACTGTTTGTTAGGGAAGCACACTGACATCAGAAGGCTTCTCTTCATGTTATGCAGACATGCGGCCATCGCTGCCTCCTTCCACACACCAAACCAAAGCCTACGAGAATCTTCCATGAAGACACATGAGTACTGGAACACCATGAGACTATGGCTTAGAACTGGACTTCCATTTTTCCTCTGCATTTTTACACAAGGAATTGGAGAATACATTATTTTAAGGCAGAACATACTGGACTATTCAAGAACGTTCTCCCTTAAAGTAGCTTCAAAGTAACTTTTGTGTTTATGCAAATATAATAAGGGTATTTTTCCCCACAGGGCTGAATCTCCAGATGTACTTATTTTCAAAGAAATCATGATGCCTTTCTATATTTTTCTAATGGATTTTTGACAAGAATATTGATTCTTGTAAAATCATTTATGTAGTAGATTCCTAAAGATCCTTTGTTTGGGTTTAAAAATTTAATACTATTCTTTTAAAATTGGAGATCTTTATCATTGTCTGGACCCATGAAGCTTATACATAAGGCTAAGTTCATCTTCAGCATGCAGCTGGGCTCTTTGTAGGAGTCATTCATCCCTCTACTCTGCCCAGGTGACCGCTGTTTGTCCTCACGCTATCAGGGAGAGGGCCATCTAAAACAAGCAAACCTTATTCTCACTGTATCGGGCAATCAAGCTGTCCAAGATTCACAGAGAATAACCTGGACCACAATCTCTCTTTTACCCAGTGACGCATGCCTCAGTCACATAAAGACTGAAGATCAAGTCTACACAATAGTTTCTAAAAGATGGCCCAAGTGTGTTTTCCTGAACTCGAAGGTCTGTTCCACCTCCATATCTTCCTTAAAAAGAAAATGACTCAAACCACAAGTAGACAGGAAATCTGTCATGTACGAGGATGAATGACCGGCCATCCTTCATCACCAACCTCATGACTGGAGAAGGGGCTTTCCAACTGTCAAACCACACTGTAGTGAAATGTGCCCTCTTAGTCTTTCAGTTCTGCACTTTTCTTTCTTTCTTCTTGTTTTTCAAATCTGCCTAAACTTCACTGGTAGCTAATAAAACTTCCCCCATGTGACTTCTGTCCATAACTCTCCAAGGTCAGCCTGTACAGCACACTGGTAAAAGTTCTCTTATGGAAAGTTCCAGAAATGGAAACTCATTCCTAAATTTGCTTCTCTGTGAGATGTGATAGGAGAGAGCAGCTAGGTGGCTCATCTCAAGTGTGAAATAAATTACTGAATAAGCAAGCAAGGGTATTAGTTAGCCAGAAATTATATTTTAACATTTTAATACCATCTCCTTCACCAAAGGCTCTCCCACATAAGTGATTCACACAATTCCCAAAGTTCAAAGAAAAAAGAAAAAAAAAATCACAAAAAAACTAAAGCAATAAACAGCAGTATGATGTTTTCTCTAAAACATAGCCTGAGTTTTTCATCAGTGACCCTCTGGGAGTGATCTCAAAGGCCAAGCTGTTACAGTTTGAATGGGAAATGTCCCCCACAGGCTCGTGTATCTGAACACTTTGTTCCTAGCTGGTGGTGCTGTTTTGGAAGACTGTGGAAACTGTGAGACACGGGGCTTGGCTGGCAGACACAGACAACTGTGGGCACACCACAATGGAGACAGCCTGGCCTGGTTGATGGTCTCATCTCTGTTTTCTGATCCACTGAGATGCAGTAATCTACACCGCAGGCTCTACCCACCAAGGACAAGGCCGCAGGTCATTCTAGACTGTGTGTCTTCGTACCATGAGCTCAGATGAAACTCTCCTCTCATGAGCTGCTTGGGTCAGGCATTTGGTCACAGCAACAACTACCCAATGCACCTGCCAAGTGTGGCTTAGAGTGGAACAGAGTGGGCTGTGATCAGCAACGTCTTGGGTTTTATGAAGACCCTGATGTGTCTAGGTGTGCTATGCATTAGAATGAGAAGCTTGTCAAGACTCATCCTGAGATGAGAGGCTACCTCCTTCCCAACCAGGGTCTTCTCTTTAGGAGTAGCTGAACACCCTGCCTAGCTCTTCCCTCGGGAAAACAGTACTGGCAGAGATCCACCTGCATTAACGGACCACAAAAGTCATCGGGGGCATGAGTGGATGATGCAGTTGGCAGCAACAATCTTCCTGAACCTAAACTTATTACAAAGCCCACAGGAAATAATTTCTGGTCCACTGTTACTCAGACATCTCTCTGATGTGAACAAGTACCACTTCTCTTCAAGGGCTCCATAACGCTACATTCTCTGAAGGTTAAATTCATCTAGCTAGTAAAAGGACTTTTAATTGAAAATTTCATATAAACAAGTCTTTGGAAGACAGTAACATGTCGTGAGTAAGACCTTAGCATAACAGTCAGGCTCTGGAAAGTGGTGAACTGTTGCTGCTAAGTGACATCCTTTCCCTCATCTTACTGGTCTTCTATGAATAATCTTAAGAACAATTTACTTGCCCACTGCTTGAGAATGTGAGATGCAACAGATTCTGGGTCTTCTTAAACCCTTATTTAACTTAATGACTCATAATGGACAACAAAGTCAAATTTCAGTTTCATGTCACCAAAGAAAAAGTGGCTATGGGCAAGACAGTGATTATTGCTATTCAATACATTCATCTGTTCACTCAGTGATGAGCCCTGGCATCTGGACTGGCGTGCGCATCACTCACCCATGATGCTGTCGGTCCCGTTGGCAGGAGGAGTGCAGGAGGAGGTGCTGTAATGGTTTGTGCCGCTACGATGGAACGAGGACATCGGCGGAAGACTGGAGTTGATGTCTGCTGAGGAGTGGGATGGGTAGCTCTGCAGCAGGGGGCAGAAGAGAGGCTACATTCAGTCACCACATTCAGTCGACCTAGCGTTCTCCTACGTCTCTCAAAACTCACCCTATCGCAAGGGAGACACTTTCAGAATTTCAAAGCGGTCAAGAAAACATCCTGCTTGTATCTGATGGCTTTCATTTTCTAAACAACCAAATACGTACAGATCCAAAGTGGATCTGTGGTTACATGAATGCCAGAGGATATCATAGCAACCCAGGACACCAAGAAAAGATAAAAGTCTCCAAATCTCCAAATCACGGGTTAAAAGATCATCTCATACACTTCAGAAACATGCTATTTCTGTTACTTTTCTGGGGCCTACTGAACAGGTGAAAAAGATTGTATTACATAGTGAATACAACACACAGATCTCCAGGGTTTATGTGACATTGGACTGTGGCCTCTAGCCACTGCATGGCAAAGTAATAGGAACCTTCTTCTTTCCCCATTAGGTCATCTTGCTGAAGGAATCTCAGCATCAAGAACAAGATAGGAAATGAAAAAGTTTTAAAAGAATTAAAAGCTAAATCTCTCCAAAGTCTGAGTGTAGGAAAGCTTACACTGGTGGTGGCTTTGATGAATAGATTTGGGATCCAAAGCCTTGACTATGCTTTATTTCGCTGTGAGTTCCTTCTTTGCATGCTTCATATGCTATTTAGCTGACTATGAAGGGAGAGCATCTTTAAAGGGTCACTTGGCTTAAGGCTTGGCTTCAAATTCAATTGCTATAGCAGTTGTTCAAATGATTTAAGGTGGCATATTAGTTGGTCTGTACCTATCACTAAAGGAACATGTGTATTCACAAGGACACCTCAAGCTAATGCCCCACAAACAAACAAACAAACAGCCCAGAAGTATGAAAATTTATTTTCATAAGCATTTGGATGTGCTACAGATATGTTAAAGAAAAATATATAAAGATAAAAATTTTCCTGGCATGTGAAAAATTAAATCTACAAATTTTTATTATAGCATTATCACACATGCATTTAATTACTTAGTTTAAAAATAGAGGCTGGGCAATGGATCATTATTGTCTCATGACTAGAGACGCTTTTAAAATTACTTTTTAAATAGAGCTAGTAGGTACTGCAAACACCAGGAAGTAAGAAAACCCAGGCATTTGCTCACAGGAAGAAAAGTGGTTTCTTGGTGCTGGCCAACTGACTTGGGGAATTCTGCCTTTCCTAGAAGACCGTCACTTTGCTTATGACTCTCCTATGAGTTCAACCAAGTTGGACCTGCATTCTACACCATGCCATTTCACAGTCATCCATACGCCATCCATTGCTTACTATTCAAGTCCATTCCCATAATACTGTAAATTCCCCAAAAGGGAGGGGATGGAGCTCATACCTCCTCATGCCAGTGCCTGAGCAGTAAACATAAAATGACAGTGCATATTAATGGACAGTGGCTGAAGTATGACTTATCTGAGAGACTACCAAACAGTCGTCAGGTCACGCATCTACATTTCAGAGCTGAGTCTACCAGCAACACAATAACAAGATAGATAATTTAGAAGATGTCAACGAAAAGGGAGAGGTCTCTTGTTAAAACTCATTTATACTGGGGACTTGACTCTCCCAAGTTGCTCATATGACATTCTCTAAAGAATAATAGAACAGGGCTACTCTACAGAACAAATAATAAGAAAGACTAGATAGGATACAGGACTTGGAAAACCAGACATAGAAGGGTTGCGATATAACTAGTTCTGTTCTATAGAGAAAGGATTATGATAAAGATACAGAGAAAAAAAGGACCATGTGGAAAAGAATGAAAGAGAGAAAGATGGCATGACTATACTTGTATGGAGTAGTACTGTTGCTGAGTTTTTGCAGAAGTCAAAAAAGAGGATTTCAAAACTGCAAACAAAATATCTAGTTGATTATATATAATTAGAAGAAGTGACAGGGAAAAAAAGAAAATCATCAGTGAGACTCTTTGGATCCTTATAAGTTCATGGAAAATGGAGGATAATTTAGGATATGACACACAGAGAGTTAAGGCTAAGTGAAGAGAATATGAAGAAAAAACAATCCCCACAGTTTTATGGGGAAACTAATATAATCCATACTAAATCAGTTATTTTTTAGAGACACATAGAAAATTAGATGCTGAAACAAATGAATGCAGTTATAACCAGATTACTTTTCTATGAGAACTATCTCGAAAACTAACATTACTCATATAAATAAATACAGCACCAAGAACATTAGTGATGGATGTCTCTTTTAGAGGATACAAGGACCAAATCTAAGAGATTTTCATGATCTCTTTCTCCAACTATTACTGTCCATCCTTCTTGCTATAATGGTATGAAGGGAATGTGGTTAGTTTAAGTGTTATGGCTTTTCATGCCCATGCTTTTAATTTTTTTTTTTACTTCCGGTACCCACCTTAGAATCTACTAATCACGCAAGTGTTAACAAACATTCACATTGGTGATGTTTGTTACTGATGTATGGGTTATTCATTTGATGATTCAAAAATCTAAGAATTGGTGGTATATACTAAGAATTGAAATCATGCTATAGGCCAATTTGTGGGTTCAGAGTCTTGGCATTCATGACCTTTTGTGACAGATATTTCATTGCCATAGGGCTTTACTGTGTGTATGGTTACTAGTATCTCTGGCCTCTACCCACTGTGGACTGCAGTAGCATCTATATTCTAGCTGTAACAACAAGTATGCCTCTAAGCATTGTCCAGTGGTTCCTGAGGGCAGCCTTAAGACCAGCTGCAAATCACTGATGCACAAAAATAAAAGACAAAGGAACTTCCTTTATGCTAAAGTTCTAGATTTCCTCAGAACCCTGCACTATGTAATGCTAAAGCTATGTGTTAATCACATCAGGCAGGGAAGACTCTATCCTTACTTTTTCAACCATCTCTGGCAAGTCATTCCAAACTTCAATTTTCTACAGAGACCCATTCCAAAGCTTCATCAGGGTGGTTCTGTATATGTATCTGCAACAGGCAGTGTTGAGCTAGGGGATTCAGTTATAAAAGTCGAAACTGTAAAGGGGAATTAAAGACTTAAAATGGGCAACTCAACAGTTGCAGGTGAAATGCGTGGAACTGAAACTTCCTAATTACACCGTCTATTATGACATGGCTAATGATGTTTCCAAAATGTTTTACCTTTAGAGGTAATATGGTAGTGGTCAAATTATACCCTAAATAATCCAGGGAAATCTCTCTTCCTCATAAGCTAGCCCCTGTCAGCAAGGGTAGCCAAAGGCTATAGAATGGAGCTGTAGGGAACCATCACTATTTTCAAGATAAAAGATGCAGGCTGCTGTTGTATATTCAAATTATTCCCAATCAGTGTCAGAGTCTTCAAAGTCACTTCAGAGAGAGACTGTCATATGGCTAAATACTGAAATTACAATGATAACTAGACGTAATAATTCAATAGTTTCATTCTCAGTGGGAAAACTCATTAGGATACATTACCAGAGACCTTATTCATTTACCCTTTAAACAAAAATCTTGCTCTCTGAGATCTGTTAACTGATCACATTAAGAATGGGAACCTGAGTTCTGTGACGGACACATGGCTTTACCAAGGCAGTTTCTCATGGGACCCACTGAGACACTACTTTAAAATGATCTTTGTCTCTGGACGATGATACTGTTTTGATTCATTAAAACTTTTTCTAACATGTACTTGGTTTCAGATTTGAAATTATACCTTTTGTGCATATGAGCATAAATTAAGGGCTCCCTCACCATGCAGTGAACTTTAGTGGGATAAAAATCATATCATAATATAAAATTATAAAATATGATAAGAAAAGAAATAACTGTAGGGGAAAGGAAAATAACATGTGGACAAATCTTCAAAGGATTGAAATTCTAACATTTAATACAGTACACCAAACAGTAATTTGCCATCATAACTTCCCTAGTTTTGATTATGAATCCTAGGGAAAGCAGGAAATGGTAGTGGATAAGTAAAAAACTTACCAAAGATATTCTATTATAATTACAGTTTATATTTCTCTAAGCTGTCACTCAAATGTCTCCAAGTAGAGGGTGGGAGAAGAGGAAATCTGAAACTCAATGATTTGCTATTTACTGAAATGTGCTAAAATTGGAGTGATAACAAACAGGCCACTCCCATCACTACCACCTGCTTCTCAGGAAAGTAAAGGAAGGCTAAGTGACCACGTGGTATCCAGAGTTCTAGGACCAACTAAAAGTGGATTTACAAGGATATCGGAACTTTTATATCTGGAATCTTTCGGACATCTGAGAAGGCTATAAATCTTTCTATTCCCTTCTACATAAACAGAGGTTGAACAAAGGAGAGGAGGAACCACAGGAATCCAGAAAGAATGTCCCTGATCAGGACAGAGAAAAAGTAATAAATATGGAATGAGGAAAGGAGAGGAAGAAGAGATGTGCTTAAGTCATAACCAAAGACTTTCCTTCACATCGGTGGGGTTTGAAGTTGTGTGTGCCTGTGTGTGTGTGTGTGTGTGTGTGTGTGTGTGTGTGTGTGTGTGTGTGTGTGACGCATGTGGGGATGCAGGTACATGCAACCGTGTGTGCACAGGAGGAGACTAGATTTTGGATGTCCTTCTCTATCACTCTTTGCCTCATTGCGTTGAGACAGGTTTTCTCACTGAGCCCAAGGCTCTCCTTTTTAACTAGATTGGCTGGCCAGCAAGCAGTTGGGATCAGCCTGTTTTCCTATCTCCATCCCCAGTGCTGGGGTTACAGGCCCACACCGGTATACCCAGCTTTTCACACGAGTGTTGGGATTTCTCACGCTTACAAGTACTCTTGCCTACTAAGCCGTCTTCCCAGCCTATGGAATTTTAGTTTTTATTTGTACGTTAATGGACAATGAATTCGAATCTCATGTGACCTGCATCCCATACCCAACTCATGATCTAGACATTTTTCTTCTACTTAATGATAGATTTAATACAGAAGTAGATTCTTGGCTGTGGTAGTTTTTAAGCCTCGAGAGGGTCAGATGGCTGATTTTTCCAGGACAAGGAAATATCTACACAAAGGTGTGTAAGCAGAAGACATGGGCAGAGTAGAAAAACCTTCCTAAGGAAAGACTTAATACTGTACAAGCCAGTGGCTTTCATTGGGCTGTTTAGCAAAACAGAACGTAAGTGGCACTTGTGTGGAATTAAAATTTAAAACTCAATGTATGTGGAAATTCCACAGTTTCCTATTCCCAACAAGACTACATAGAAAACATAAACCATTTCCTTATAGTAGGTCACAAAAGGTCAAAGGTGACATGGAAATCCCTGTGATCTCAAATCTTTCTCACTCCGCCCTTAGCAGAGCATTCTCCAGAATTTCAGACAGTAAAAAACGCAAGGCACCGCCACTGCTGGAGACCGGAACTCAAAAACACTGTTGTTTATGAACCACGGGAAGCTGACCTCGCCGTAAAGAAAACAGAACGAAATATGATAAACGAACAACGACAAAGACGCTCTACAAGGTTTACCGAGGTGATCCGCTTCTGTTGAGCCTTTGATCACAGAAACAATAAAACTCGTAGAATAATAGGCACGAGCTACTTTTTGCCTCTTTGCAGAGTCCTTGCGTACACACACAGAGATGAAACTCATAAACTGGCGGGTGCTCACTCACCCCATCCCCGTGAGCCGTCCTTACCAAACGTTCATGTGGATGCAGGCTACAGTAGCTGCTAGACTGCGGAATGTGAGAGGAATTGCCCAACATTCCTCCATAGCCAGGCTGGTTCATTCCACTGGAGGAGCTCCAAGGGTCACTGCTGTGATGGCCGTCTGTAAAGGACAAAGAAAACCGTGACTTTTCTGAGGCATTCAGCCTTGCCTTTTCGAATAGGGTTTCTTCGTATACTTGAAAATAATCTCTGGTTGTGCATTCATCTTTGTGTGGCTTCGCTGATTACCTCACACGAGAGTCATCACTATTTTTTTTTTTTTCTCCTGAGTGGCTTTTTACATTGTCAAACAAACAGAAACATTCAAGCGTTCTTGGTAAAACTTCAACTGGAAAAGAACAGAACGTGTTTCTGTGCGGAATTATATCAAGTCAGCAAGGTAACTCATGCTGAAAGAAACCGTTCTTAGGAACCCCTGACCCCCACTTTTATGAAAGTCATCTAAAAAGTTAAATCATTCTCAAACTTGGAGGTGAAAATGAAATAGTTGAGACACTACCGAGGTGGCAGGGCTGCAGGTTTTAAGAGACCACACTGAAATGACTGTTGCAGAAGAGCCACCCAGATTTGGAGGGTTGGATTTCATCTCTGTGCCGTGCGCAACACAGAGAATTAACGTTGGGGTTATCTTACAGTAAGTGGGGGAGATATTTCCGTCCTAGGTCATTCGGGAATTTGATATACATGTACATAGCTCTCTGAAATCTTCAGGAGCAATGTGAGGAGTACATGCATGTCTTAAGATAGATATTATAATACATAGAAAAAATGGACAGACTTTGGATTTCATAAATATACGAGGTAAAGGAATTTGAAAATCATACAGAGATATCATTTTATTGTCTCTTTTAGTGTGCAGGTAGTCTTTCATATTAACAGCAGACTAGAAGCACTCTTAAAGATTCCTTTCACTCCCTGGCCCTGCAGTTATATAGACTGCAATTGTTTCATTTTGATTTCTCAAACAAACCTAAGGGCAAGAACCAGCCTGAACCACTGCTAACTCAGCCGCCTCCCCCTTCTCTCAGTAGCCGAACAGAAATGATTAAGTATTGGACTATACCAGGTCACCAGCTTAATGCTGAATGCATGCAGCTATGCCATGTTGAAAACAAGCTTATTTACACAGTAACATGTACGTAACTATAGCCCTTTAAACCAGGCAAATTTTATCTGATATTTTATTTCATGAAGCTATGGGTTGTTTTTTTTTTTTTTTTTTCCACTTAACTTTTAAATTCTGAAGTTAGAATTTCAGAACCAGTCTGGTTGCAGAACCCAAAGGGAGAGATGGTAGATTTCTACCTTTAAGAACCATATAAGCAAACTCATGTTTGTAATTTTGACGAATGTAGACTTGTAACCAAAAGATAAAAAGTAAAGGTCAAAGTAAGAGATCATAACAATAAGTTTAAAATAAGCCCATGCCAATCTCGCCATTACCCTTCTGCACACCCACATATTCATTCAAGCCCTGATCATATCATTTTGCACTTACTTCCCAGAAAGAACTGATGTGTGTGAGACAGAATCATCAAGTCATTGTTTCTGTGATCACCACATGGGAACTCAGTGTCTTCAAAAAGTGAACTGTTTTTGGAGGGTATGTGTGCATGTGTGTGTGTCCATATGCATGCAGATATATGCAGGTGCAAAAATACAGGTGGGCTCATGCATGTGGAGGCCAGAAGTCATTATTTTGAAACAAAGTCTCCTGTTGAACATGGAACTTTCTGGTTTGGCTAGCTGGATGGCCAGCAAGCTGCAGGGATACATCTATCTCTGCCTCCCTAGGGCTGAGTGAGCATAGAAGCATCTGGAATCTATATGGGTGTTAAGGATCCAAACTCAGGTCCCCGTCTCATACAGCCATCTCTCCCAACCCAAAGTTAATATTTCACATGCTTTAGATTTCGAGTGGAATACAGAAGTGTAAACGTCACCTTAAACTTAAATATGAAGTTCAAGACCACTAACACTTTAAATGGAGTGCGCATTCGACAAATAAATTAGGAATATGTATCACTGAATAAGCGTTTTCTTGAAATATTCTGACAACTCGATGCATGGTGTGGCAATACACTTAGGATTGTTAACACAGCGTACTCTACTCCACGCAGACTTATAAAAATATGTATTTTACATAAATTATGCTTTTCAGAGTAAATTAATATTTATCACATCCCATATCTTGGCATAATGTTGTTTTGAAAGAATAGAATTAGATGTGTGCAAATTAATTGTGCTCATCATAAATGTCAACTGAAGATTTTTTTTTGAGTATTCATATGCAGAAAAACAAATCTGTTCCCCATAGTTTACGGGGTGTGCTATGGAAAGGTACTTACTGCTTTAATCTACCTGGCCTCTTTGCTATGTGTGCAGTTCAAGACAACCAGTTTCTCAGACACATAGAGGGGCTTTATTCTTCTGTCCATTTTCTTAATGAAGACCTGATTTTTGACATAAAGAGCCCTTGAGCCCGCAGCACCTGTAGGCAGTTTCTCCCACTGTTCATAGCCGAAGGCAATTAGAACCACGGCACAGAATGTACCAAAGTATTAGCCACTGTCCCTTTGAGAGTTACACCTAGGTCGGGTCACAAAGATACAGGAGACCATGAGCTCACTAATGTGTGGAACAAATTCTCCCTGATCCCACAGGACCCACTGCCTTCTACTTTATAGACTTTCTATAGAACTTCACATGTAAACCAGCATTTCATATGAGCTGACATGGAAGGGAAAGATGAGTCTCTCCTCATCGTAGTAGTTTTGACTATGCCCTTTGCAATTTCAGTGAGACCCCAGACCGCTCTCTTCAAGTGGTATTACTGCCCCAAGTGTGTGCTTGTTCTCATGCGTCACTATCCATAGAGTAGTATTCCTCTGCACTGGGCCAAGGTATACTCAAGTAAGATATATACATCCAGACAGAAGGAGTTAGAGTGGTGTATTTGCAAGAATTCTTAGTAAATCTCACCTGTAACCGCAGGGAATCTTGGGACTAAGACTATCTTAGTTTTAAGTATCCTAGATATGGCAAGGATGGAACCCATAGCTCCTTCCTCTGAATAGACCATTTGTGAAATAGCTGGTACCATTTTGATGATCCCGGTCTTTTCCAATTAGCAGGGAGGAGCTAAGTGACCAGTGGTAATGTATAGGCTCCATGGATATATAACCATTTGTCTTTTAAGCACATACAGTGAGTAATTAAAAGAATCCATAGTCATCCTCCACCATGAAGCTGAAATGTCCCTGTCATGTACTCTTCGTACCCCCTTCAACATTTTCTTTTACCTTAAATCAATCAGTACGTCTCAATGTATAACATTCCACGTTTCAATGGGTCACTTATTCTTAAATGGAACCCTTGTTCTCACTTATACATTAATAAGTTGTTGAAAACTTTATAGATGGCTGGACCCAAGGGGACTCTCTTCCCTCTTGGCTAAATACAAGATCTCCAAAACACAGACTGAGCTGGTTGATATACATCTAAACATGTGCATGATTGGGAGATGGCAGTGATACTGAAGACCAACAATTCTGGAAGACCAACAAGGCATTTGTTTACGTGAGGCAGAACAATTTAATTTGAACCCATTACAGGTCAAAGGGCTTTAATGCAAAAGAAAAACTGTTTTAGGTAACTTTTACTTAATTAGGTAAGGAACTCAATTCCTAAGAGGGGAAACACCTCTAGCCCCCTCCACTCTGGTCTATCATTCCATTTTGTTTGCCCTGTATGTACCACTAAACGGCTCGTGGACTTCCTGGCAGGCCAAGAGGCAACTTACCTTGCATGAAGAAGGAGCTAGGGAAAGTGCTCGCCGCTGGTTTGGAGGAAGGATAGCCTGGTGAGTCCCTATTGTAGTCGGCAGTGCTTGCTGAAGGAGCGTAGACCTGGGGAGGGAGAACCACATGAGCTTTGCTTTCTACATCGATCAGAGCATCTCTACATCCATGATTTGGTGAGAGGCTGGCACAAAACATAAAATTTGGACGCTGTTAGAGCCTAAACCTCATCCAACCCTAGAAACACTGCCTCCTTTGAATACAGCATAAAAAAAAAAGTTCTGTATATTTGTGTTAACATAAAATAATCAGGTATGAGATTTTCCAGTCCAGGCGAGAACACTGCAAACCATGTCTAGGGGTAAATACACTCTGCAGGCCGGAGTAGCCCCGGTCTACAAATTCCTTTCGTTTTTAAACACAGATGGCCCATGAGCATGTTAAGGGTAACACAGAAAGTCCTGCACACAGTCTCTCCCAAAGGACAGACCAAACCTCCACTTTTCAATTAAATATTTCACTTGCAATGCAGGAGGGAGGGAGGGAGGTGGCAGGGAGGGGAGGAAAGGAGGAAGAAGGGGGAGGGAGGGAGGGAGGGAGGGAAGGAGGGAGAACGAACAGGAACCAGGAATGAGTGATAAGTATATATATGGATATATATATCTTGGACTATTACATCCACACAGTGTCTGCAGAGATGCATGAAAAAGGCCATTAAGAGCCTGGATCAACATAAGGACCACCAACAATCAGTGTGCACACAGGAAGAGGGGCTGTCTTTTTTTTTTTAAGCACTTATTATATTTGTGTGTACAATAAACTTTAAAAGTGTGCCAAAAACGTAATTTACTTAACATTCGTTTACTAATCCTCATGAGACTTGGGGAATCAGTTCCTCATAAAAATAGCCCTCGTGTTTTCTTGTTTATGTTGCCTTGAAGCAGGACAGCATCACAGCAAAGCATAAATTCATAAGGTATAGTTTAACTTTAATTGGTTCTCTCCCTTGCCTTTTCTGCTAAATATAATCTTTTTTTTTTCTTTTTTAATTCCCATTTTCTTTTGCTCTAAAAGTTCCTCTCCAGATGGTTGGAAAGACCGAACGGCTCATCCTCTTGGTGAAAATGGATACCTTCCTGCCTCCATTTTGAAGCAGGCAGCGGCTCACAAACTTGGCAGTGAGCCTACACTGATATTCACAGGTCACAGTGAGAGAAGAAATTCACCAACAAAAAGGCTGCGGCAGCGGGATTACAAAAAAAAAAAAAAAAAAAAAAAAGCTCCATTTTTGCCACGCATATCAAACAAACACCCTAAAAATTATATAATTCTCTCAGAACATCCATGACTCATAAAGTCTAAGGATTAATACCAGGTTTAGGATTTCACAAAGAGTAGGTCCACAGAGACAGATGTGGGAAATGTGTATCCGCATCCATACATCAAATAAATGCTCCACACGCCCTTGAAAATCTGGAGGTCCTGGATGTTAAACCAAACAAACCACACCAGAAAGAGCCACTCAAGCTGTGGACAGCAAGTGTGTTCTCCCCCTAAGTCCCAGAGAGATTTAAGTACCATTTTTCATAGTTTTTCATTTTGTAATTTTCTCTACTTCTGAAATGTATGGATAGTAATTGATTTCTATTTCTACAGGGTTCATAATAAGGGGCGCCTGGAAGCCCCACAACATTCCTGAAGTGTCTTTAAGAAACAAAGAGTGAACTGTAGGGCAGGGGTCCAGCCTGAGTCCTTTCTGGGAACTATAGAGCCAACAAACAGGTGGGGTGCTACTGTGTGATTCAGCAAGTGGACAAGAGGAGGCTAAAAGTGAAAGAGAGATTCCTTCCAGGAAAAGGCCAAAGTGATCTTTAAGTAACCTCGTTCAAATGACAGACTGGACACACCATGACTGTGGTATGTTCACATGCCTAAGCCTGATATGCTGCTGGCCCATGAGTCTCAATGTAAGCTGACTGTATTCAGTATTATCTTCCATATTCCAGAAATCAATACACGTTTACTGAAAAAAATGGTATTTTCATACTATTCTACAACCTGTGTTAAAAACAACAGGAATCAACTCTTTGAAGATAACTTATATCTGAATTTTAGTAACTACTCTACCACTATTATGCTTAAACATGAACAGTAGAATGTCAATACTATTTGATCATATTAACGTGGTTTGTTTCTCTCTCTCTCTCTCTCTCTCTCTCTCTCTCTCTCTCTCTCTCTCTCCCTCCCTCCCTCCCTCCCTCTCTTTCAATTTTGGTGAAATTATTTCAGACCTTTGAGAAAGGTAAGAAATTTTTTCATTCATTATAGTTATATATAAGAAAGCTGCTTTGACTCTGAATTATGAATAAATTAAAATACCTAAGGGTAAGATTGTTTAGGCAAATTCATGAATACTACCTGCTTGTGAAAGAACAGTTACAAGATGAAAAGATTGTAGCATACACTATAATAAGTAATTTCTGATTTCCTGGTGCTGTAGCCAATTGGAGATTTTGTTGGTTTGTTTGTTTTCGATTTTTGAGACAGTGTTTCTCTAGTATGTAGCCCTGGCTGTACTGGGATTCAGTATGTAAACCAGGCTAGCCTTGAACACACAGATATCTGCATGCCTCTGCCTCCTAAGTGCTGAGATTCAAGGCGTTCGCCACCACATCAAGTGGAGATTCTTAATACAAGAAGAAAATTTCTGTTAACCAGAAACAGAGCACATTTTAATGTTTTTTTAAAAAGGTAAATTCTGTGTATCTTCTAAAACATGAAGTTGTTTATATAGCAACTTAGACGCCATTCATTTTCCCTTTAGATACTGCATTTTTCTCACCTCAAATGTCACTTGAAGGCAGACAGTCTTTATTTTTGTGTGTGTGTTGTGAATACTGCATAGATATGTTTTTGAAAAGCTGAAGAGACCAATAAATTTATTGGTTTCAACTTCCCACATTTTATTGATTTACTTACAGCTGACGCACAGTGGTGCTGGAGATGAAACCTCAGGCCTGGGACATCCCAGGGAAACATCTACAGCTCAACCACATGCTGAAATGTGAGTTTCAACCTCCAGGAAATTCAAAGTGGAAGTTCAAGGAACTATCTCAATATGTGGAACTTGTTAGAGCTACACCGTTGGTTACTTCTCTTTATTTTACATCATTTGATAGACACTGTCATTTACAATGGTAGTGACCGTGTGAGAGGACATTTACAGAATAGCAATAGCAATGTCCACGCTACCTCTAATGTTTCAGATTTTAATGACGATGACAGCCAGTGGGCTGCTGTACTCTTTCTACTTCACCTGATTATTGTGTCAGCTGCTCAGTTCTAAGCAGCCTATGTGGCATTTTCCACAAGTTGTTTTATAATGACATTAATTCCAATAAGGTCTCATATATTTGCCTTCTTATTATTTTTTTTCTAGGTCTATAGAAAGATTACTTACCTAACTGGAACTTTTTTAAACAAGAAATACCAGAAATTCAGTCTAAAAAAAAATCAGCCCAATTTGAAAGGAAAACTCCAAAATTACTGCAATGTATTTAAGTGACCCCCCCCCCCCATAAGAAGCAAAGGAAAACATCGTGAAAACCAAAGCTCATACTCCCCCAGAAAGATAACTTAGATCAAGATGGATACTGGACTCTGACCATCCCCACAAGAGTATGGAAGGAAGTGTAAAATATTGCCAAGGTGGAATTGGGGAATGTTGGCTGGAGGTGACAGGCCATCACCCTTTTACTCAAATCATTTGTTGAGCAGAAGCCTCATAGAAAATTAATAGTATAATATAGTTCGCATCAAAGGTTGGCACCACCATCTTCTCTCTCATAATCCTGAAGTTAAAGTAAAATCATAGAGCCCGGAAGCTTAACAAAGATGTCTAGATAACACTAAACCACAGATTGATGGAAGTATAAAAATGGTTTCATTTTACTGATAGAATTTCTATTGTAGCCAGGTGGTGGGGGCACATGCCTTTAATCCCAGCACTTGAGAGGCAGAGGCAGTTGGATCTCTGAGTTCAAGGCCAGCCTGGTCTACAGAGTGAGTTCCAGGACAGTCAGGGCTACACAGAGAAACCCTGTCTCAAAAACCCAAAAAGGAACTTCTTTTGTAATTGGAGAATTCCAGTAGGCCCCTTAGCTGCGCCCAGGGATCTTTTCTCGCCACCAAGAAAATGATGTAAGTTCTTCTGCCCATTATAAAAAAGGATCAAAAAGGAATACCTACCCACAAACCAAGTGGAGGGAGTGTGTTCCCTACCCTTCCCTCTCTTGGCCTACGGATGCCATTTAGGGAAGATTTAAACGTAACGAAGGTTATATTGTTCAGGACCTCTGTGGAACAGTTTTTGTGGTAGAAGTTCACAATGTAATTCTTCTAACCCTTGCATAATGATGAGATAAGATGGTCCTATCAACAACACCCTTCAATTCTAAAGCTGGAGAAGGGTAGAGAGGTGAAATGTACTGGTCCAGATGAGCCTGAGTCTGACCGTGGGTTCCATTATTCCACTTTCAACCTCTCTGGCCTCCAGATTCCTCTCTGTAGAATGGGAGCAAGAAGACCTACTATGCTGACTTGTGAGAAGTAAATGGTACTTTGTGTGTAAAGTAACTAGAATGGATCCTGACACACAGTGTACATGCAAAAAAAAAAAAAATCGAGCACTTGCGTTCAGCTTTTGTTGTCGCTATTTTTATTAAGCATACAAATGTAATTTAGAAGTTTGCCTTTCCCCATTCAAAATCTAAGCAACAATAAGGCAAAGAGAGTGGAACTGCTCATCAAAGTCTATATTATATTAAAAATGCTTCTTCCTTCCCTTTAAAAAAAAACTTTTAATGATTTATTTTTATTATCTGTGCCTTCGTATTTGGCCTGCATGTATGTGTATCTGTGTGAGAGTATTAGATCTCCTGGAACTAGAGCTACAGACAGTTGTGAGCTGCCATGTGGGTGCTGGGAATTGAACCTGGGTCTTCTGAAAGAGCAGCCAGTCCTCTTAACTGCTGAGCCATCTCTCCGGCCCCCAATTCTTCCTTCTTAAAGATGAGACAGTCTTTATTTTTTACATCTCATTGATTTTTATATTTTAAATAATAATAGAATGACATCATTTTCCTCTTTCCCTTGCTTCCCTCTAGTCCCTCCCACGCCCCATCCTCAAACTGATAGACTTTCTTCATTATTGCCACATACATATACATGTACATGTACACATGAATATGTAAACACAACCCAATGAGTCCATTTTTGTTGTCTCTGTATAGGACAAGACATTCATCCCTCCCCCACCCCCCTTGAGACAAGGTTTCTTTGTGTAGTTTTGGTGCCTGTTCTGGATCTCGCTCTGTAGACCAGGCTGGCCTCGAACTCACAGAGATCCATCCGCCTGCCTCTGCCTCCCGGTGCTGGGATTAAAGGTGTGTGCCACCACCACCTGGCCAACAAGACATTCTTAACTATCGACACGAGCTTTACTTTTGTGATAGTTTACAGAGAGTCTGGTGGGAATCTTTTTTTCCTCTATATCAGTTTGCTTTGCATATTGTAAGGCATCCTTATAGTGAAACCATGCACATGACAAGTAATGTGCTCCCTACCAAGGAAACTATAGCTCAGAAGACCAGCGAGAAACAGCTTCAGACCATGTACAATAATAGTCGGCGTTCACTATATTGTACAGAAGGTCTTCACTGTCCCTTAATCTTACCACTCTTTGGTGATTCTGCAAGTACAATGTGAATATGAATTTCCAAAGAGAATTGTAAAAGCTGAAACTGCATGAGGCAGTAATGGAAACAGCATGATGATTTCAGATCCTTACAGAGAACGACTATACAATCCATAATGAACAGAAAAATACCATATTAAAATAGTGCCACAGATGCCAGAGTGCTGCCTATACTCGCTTAGACAAGGCTCAGACCTTGAAAGATTTTCCACACGTTCTCAACTGTGACAGTCAAACACTTACAAGAGTTTAGCATGTGCTCTGGGGTCTGTTGGCCTCCACATGGCCTTTGAAGCCTCCTAGCTGACCAACTCATCACTCAGCAACAAGGTAGACTCTCATTTCCTACACTCTTTCTTTCAAGGACCTGGGTCTCAGCTAGAAGAAAGAACAGCGCACAGGCAGGACTGTGCGTACATTCACGAGAATGAGACATGCTATGTTAGGTTCTATGTGACTGAGTTAAAGTGAAATTGTCAGCTGACCCATACTTAAGGAAGAGGAAGATGTCCTTGAAGAAGCAGCCTCCAGACTAGATATGCATAGGCTTGGCAGGTTCTGGAATTACTCAGCTCTGAACTGGACTCAGAGGGTCCAAATTTCCACTCTTACAATTCATTGTGAAGATATGACAAAGCAATCTATCTCTTGGGGCCCTGGTTTCCTTGTTTGTCAAACGGGGCGATTCTTACCATGATGATGAGTGATATCTCGCCAATCATAATCCTAATCCCTAATCAATCACAGGCACGTCATAAATGGACAAAATTTACACTCTGTCAGAAGCTTACTCATTGCCTTCCAACAATGTATCTCGAAAAGTGCTGCCTAATTTGGTTGTCACTAGTAACCTAAGGTTATTTCAACTGAACTTAATGAAAATGAAACACTTTTCAGTTGTCAGTCATGCTGGCCATGTTTCAGATGCTCAACAGCCACAGGCAGCCATTGGTTACCATACTGGCCAGAATCAGCACAGAATTGTCTATACCTAAAACATCCTGTCAGACAGTGCGAGGATAGAGAGAGGCAAGACCGTCTGTCAGGAGCGGCTGGGTATGTTGCCATCCACTGCAAGGAGATTTACCTCAGCAACAGCAGCTTAGTTGTGACTCATTTTTCCCCAGAAAGCAGGGTTTGTTTTCCTGAGATGGTGGGAGAGGCGAACTCTAGGTATTCCCAGTACAGCACATACAACTGATATACAACCAATCCATCTGAAGGGACAGCAAGGCACTGCATCTACTGTCTTTTTATTTTTAAAGTTCTATGTACCATTACATACCCGAGACTTTTTTTGTCTTTACTAGCCATCTGCTAAATTGACTGCAAATTGTGCCAGGTAATATACATCATGGAAGAGCAGCTTCGAGGCCCGATCTCTGTCTGTGCTGGAAATGAAGCTCATGAGCCGCAAGCTCACTTTTGGTCACTACTGGTTCTAACAAAGGAATTGGAGTTAGACATGGTACTGTCCCCTTATTTTTGTTTTTTAACAGTAAAAGACTCCTTCATTTTTCTGGTTGGTTTTCATGCTATCAATGACTAGATCCCCTTATCCAATATTCTCTGCTTTTATCATCTTGACTTTCTTAAGATTATCTTTTTAGATGAGTTCTTTAGAGGCTCCCCTTTTCTTGTCACGTGACCTCTACACCTGCCATCATCTGCTGCGCTTCCTGGCTTCATGCTTTCAAAGCTCAAATGAATTCAACCTCATTTTGCAAAATGAGCAGAAGTTAGAGGATTTGCCCAGGTGTGTACACAGTGAGCCAACTCTTCAGTCCTCAGCATCCTCTTCCAAAGTCTATTCTAACTTACAGATTTAAAGACTTGAAATGGCCAGCAAAATGGTAAGGAAAGTTAGAGGTTCAAATAACAGTCCAGCCACATACCCTAAAATGGAAAGGCAGTTAATCACGCTCAGAGACACGCAAGAGCTCAAAACTCAAGACAAGAGCAAGCTCCAGGAATTACGCCTCTCCAACTGATACAATCTCAATCTATACTGCAAAGTCAAAGAATACTGAATTATGAAGATAGGAGGCCTCTTCCTTCACATCCAAGTGACGGTTAAGGACCATACTACACAATGTTTGCAGAAGTAGTTGTATGTTTGGAGGTGCAAACAATGATGTCTACAAGTCTCTACTGACACACAGAGATGTACTTCTTATAAATGGAAAAGCAGGCTGGAGAGATGGCTCAGCCGTTAAAGGCTAGGTTCACAACCAAAAATAAATGGAAAAGCATCCACAGGTACTAGATGATGAATTTGTGAAGATTTTATTTCTAACTAAAGCCCTTGAAATTTTCAAAGGAATTAATCAAGTAGTTGTAAGTGTTCTATACCAATTCACAATGAAGATTTTATTTCTCAAACAATATTTTATTGCCATTTTGGGGCTCAGGTGGGGGGTGGGTAGGTCACAGGAGAATATTTTAAGACTTCCCAAACATATGTAAAATTCACCAATTATATGTGAGACATCTATATTTTATTGCTACTAACAGAACGATATTCTCTTTCCATTCTACCAAGTTACATCACAAAAAAATATGAGAAAGACAATCTATATATATTTTCCCAAGGAAATTCTATGAACTTGTAATATATTTAGAATAAATTCCCACAAACACAATCCACACACCCTGCCATAAACACCACATATCAATTTCCCCTTCCGAAGAGGAGTAGACTCTTGATTATCCATTCATGAGTAATGAAACCTGAAGCTAAATCCTTTAAGTTCATTTTAACCAGCAGATTTTTTTTTCCTCACCAAGCAAATTTCCATTTTTCTGTTAAGAAGCAGGAGAACTGTAAGCAGTTCCATCCCCTCCTTGCTTGTGTCTTTATTAATCAAATGACAAGTCGAAAATATCAAGAGGATGCAGAAAGCAGGAGGAGAGAGAGGGGGAACCTAAGCAAGGCTCAGATTGCAGGTGGGCAGCTGGCCACCAGCGTCCTCCTTTCCTAGCTACCTAACCTAGCCTGCTAGGATCTCTGTGACCACACAGGTGACAGTCACATCGATGCTAACGTACATGCCTTCCACTCCCAATGCCCACCAAGAGCTGCAGAGAACCTGGTATATGTTATGGCCCCGCATCTCTGTCTTGTCATTTTGTCTCTCCAAAGATTAAGGCAAGGCTATTGCTTCCATTTTCTCTCCCATGGATAACTGCTGAATCTTGCCCAAAGTCTGTGAATCACTTTCCAAACTCTAATGTAGAATGAGTTGGGTATAGCCTTTGTAGAGATTTATGTGAGAAAGGGAACATAGACACTAATAAAACTCCTGCTTTCCTCAATAAAGCAGCACACTGAAGACAGAGTGCTAACAGCACAGCCACATTGCACCTTAGATGTTTACAATGGCCAGTGCTTTCAGGAGGCATTTTCTAAGTGGTGTTGCTGAAACTCTGAGGCAGTAAAATGGCCAGCAGAGACTAAATCGATTCCCTCTGTTATGATGTCACATACACATTTGAGATTCTGGGCTCTTTACATATACTGTACTATTGAAATCTCACATCGACCCCACCGTAAGACAGGCACAGGGTTATCAAAGAGAAATAAAGGAAAGCAATTAATAACGGTGTCCCAACTTGACACAACTTTCCATAACTGCAAAGAGACCCATTTCCAAGGCCTATGAGGATGCAAGTTTGCCATGACTGCCAAGGCCATGATGCTAATAGACACTGCTATTATGTTACTCTGGATAGCCCAGGCATGACTCCAGTCCAATTATGCATATATATTTTTTTCCTTTCCCTTAGTCCATTGCTTTATTCCCATCCCAGTTCACAGATAAAGACCCTGAGGCACAGAGAGTTTACGTAACTAAAGAGTTCAACTTCATACAGCTAATTAAGTGGCAAATTTGAAATTCAGAACCGTGTAGTCCCATTTCAGACTTGACCTTTTAACTACTGTAATGGTAAGTCTGGATGGTTATGCATAGTCCAAGGTGACTGTGATGGGCTCATACCAAAAGCTTTGCAGAAATCTGGCTTGATCATTTAGTAACCATGACTCCAGCAGTAAGACAGCCATTTTGCCCAAAGAGGACACAGGAGGCTTTTATGCTGTGGAGCTCATGGGCTGCCACAAGAAACATGATTTTCAGAGTGAGTTTGCACAAAGGAACAGCAGGTGTACATACAGAGTTGTTTGATGGTTCTGGAGACACAGAGATACAAACTCATCTGCTAAGAGTTCCATGGGATTCACTGATGAAAATAACCCAGGACTAAATACAAGGACAATAAGATAAAACCTTATCACCTCTGTACTGAAATACAGTATGGATACAGCCTTGTCTGTGTGCACTAGCCTCTAGCTCCAATACTTCATTTTCTTTTCACAACTGCAGTTCTCTTGCATTTGGCACTAACTGAGCAGACTGTGTGTTTGCCATTGCATCCAACTTGGTACATCACAAAAATGTCCGCTGCCAACATCCTCAGCACCTTGGCCTGAACTTCAAGCATCTTAGACTAATCAAGTTATGCCTTGCTAAAGGTCTCTTGAAACACTGACTTGCCCCAAACCAAGACCAGTTGAAATCTGACTTCTTCCTGGTTCTGTTCCTTATGTCACTCCTTCCTACAGGAGTTGGCTTCATCACAGGCTCAGGATTGGCACAGAGAAAACAGTGTGGATGCTACGTACATCACAACTCTTTAATATGTTCTCAACATCTAACTAAGTCATTACCCAACTTTTTATTATTGAACATTCATCAGAAAAGTAGAGATAATGTTAAGAAGAACCTTTTGTATGATCATAACTACTTTCCATCACTCTGTTTATTTTAAATCTTCAATAGCTATAAATTCTACTATAGGTTATATCTTTATTTACACTAATCACAACAAATTCCTGATCTTCAGGTATGTATGACAGATCATCTCCTATCTCAATGCTTTCTTCACCTGCAGCAGCCAAATGCTATTTTTATGATGACAAGAACTGTTCAATTAGCAGGTGTTGAAACATCAAAATAGTGGGTGTTGTATCTGCCAATAAATAGCTCTATGACCTCTAGAGATACTGTTTTCTCAGTTAAATAAGGGATGCAAATCTTCAGGAAAGCAATTTCTATGACTCTACAATAATAATAGAAATGAACTCTAACTCCAGTGTTGATTATTACTGTTTATCCTACACTGTAGTGGCCGGCAAGAAGTCCTTCTAAGGCTATCGGTCTACCTGGTCACAGAAATAACAGGGTTAAGAGCAGTATTATTTTTAAAAAGGTAGATATGTTTGGGCACATGTGTGAGTATATACTGTCTACCACAGAGGTTCAAATCTCACTAAATGCACTGAAGGAAGCATCAATAAAATGTTACATATAAGATACATATCAGGGTGAGAATATTATAACAACATAGGGAAAGATAGGCATTCCTTGGTTCCACCAGAATAGATCTTAATGATTCCACTTCCCATTTTATTTATTGTTGGGCTTTCTTTAGAAAGTGGAGGAATCACCATAATAGTCTACACATCATGATTCTGAAAGCACCCTTCTCTACTTCTTCCTTTTGAACCTGAGTACCTAGGCTCCTACCAGAAGCATGGACATTCACTGTTGTGGTATAACTTTTAAAAGCGAACAGCTCACGTGTAGGCATCGTTAGGTAAATAAATCCATTCCACTGCTGAAGACCTAGGTCAAGGCATATGACTATGAAGAATAAAAGTCTGAAGCCCTGGAAATAGTTCCTGGCCACAAGTCTATTGTTCAGTACATCTTCCATCATATCCCATCTTTGGAGTAATGCAATGGTTCCTTAGAAAGGACTAGAGGAAAGTGCTGAAGGGAAGATGCACCCACAGGGTAGCCAGGGGAGGAGGTAGAAAAGAAAATGCTAATGATTTTATAATTTGACCTTGTGAAACCCTAAAGGAGTTGTTTCTACCTCTCTAAACCCAAATGTCTTCAGCTGTTGTACCTGCATGTTGTAAATACAAATAGCCACCATTTCCAGATAGCCAATTCTTGTCAGGAAGTGAGAGGAGGCATTAAGAAAGTTGTTTTAAACACAAACAGAGGATCACAATTTCAGAAGTAGTGACCCATGAAATAAAGATGTCAGTTAGACTTGGGCTCCAAGGGAAATTGAGAAGATAAGACCATGCAGAGGCACCGTGACCACAGGCTGTGGAGTTGTACAGACACATGATTTGACATTTAACCTAATTGCATAAAAGGAAATTTGGTAAAATTCTATGACTGATCCATCGTTCAAGGTTTAAACTATAAAGAGTTACCATTTTTCACAATCATTCTGAGACCAATTGTCTAAGTGGTCGACTATCCTATTCATATTGTATCATTGGAAAATACCAGACAAGAGAAAGGTTAAACATCTAAACGTCTCTGTTGTCATACAACTGAATGAGGCTAGGAATCGGGCTATATCCTATGTCTTTTCAGTCCAAACTCCAGGTCAGAAGTGACAGCCCTTAATTCTGACAGCCTTACAAATTACCAATAGTCTAAGCTGCCTGAAGGTCAACTTTCATATTAGTAAATGATGTTTACTAACGGCAAGTGGAATTACCAACAAACTCAATGCTGTGCTTTGAAACACCAAATTTAGCACTGGTGCTTCAAACAGATGCTTTTCTCTCCTGTGTACCAAGAGAGTTGTCATGAACACCGAGTCTCCAATCTGCTGGAGTTCTGAACAGCCATGGTACACTGCAAAATTATTACCCCATCTCCCCTTTCACTGAGCTGAAAAAAAAATGTAGGAATTATCTCTTTTCTGTTAAAACATATGGCCTTAACTACTTTCAATGGAAAACAAAGGCATGAAATAATTACCAAATGCAGGACTCTGTGGGCACAGATTGAAATGAAAAAAAGAAATGGTATGCAAATTGTCAACATGTCCAATCAGCTTCCTCTCTGTTACCTATTTCAGTGCCCACCTCTCCCCCATGTTCAGGAAAAACTTTAGGTAAAATCAACCAGCCAGAGTTCCCCAACTTAACTCAGAGCAGAGCCTCTAGCCAGCACAAGGCTAGAAGTTTCTGTGTGTACAAAAGAAATATGGGGAAACGATTTAATAATGACAAAGTTATTTTAAAACTTCTTAAAGGAACTGAGGGATTAAGAAGAGCCTAGTATTTCTGACAAGAGACCATGCAATAGAAAAATAAGTAGTCAACAATAATTAGTTTGTGTCTTCAGGCATATTCAAAACATAATTAAGTTGGCTTTCTTTAGTAGTGAAATTCCAGGCATTTTTTCATATGATAAAATTTTTCTTAATTTTGGAGATAAATAGTTCAAAGGTTTACTACCAGCTATTTTAATAATATTCTGGAATAAGATCAGTGTAAATAAATGTAAACAATAATAATTTCTTTAACAATACAATTATAGTAAATATGCTCCTTTGATGTCTAAGAAATGTAACTTTTAATAGGCATCTTATTTTGTTTAATAATCTTGGATTTTCAAAATAGTAATGTCAAATCCAGATGATTTCTTAATATGGATAAAAGGGGAACAGTTTAAAAAGTCTAATCTTTGTTCACATAATTAGCAAAGATTAGGTCTTCTGTCTGGAACTTCCTAATCAATAGACAGACAGATAAATAAAAAGAAATTGATGTGCATATATTGTATATACGATATGTATGCGTGTCTGTGTATAAGATAACATTAAAGTCAAAAGCATATAAAATATGGGCAGATGGATAGAAAATAGCTATAGAGTGGGTGGGATGTTCCTTTGGGATCATGAAAGTGTTTGGAAACTTGTCAGGTGCCACGATAGTTCAGCATCCTGAATATCCTAAAGAGGCCGGAATTGTTCACTTCATACCAGCTAATTTTATCTAACTAAAAATCAATCAACAAAACTAATCTAAACTAAAATAACGCATACCAGGTCTTAATTCACTTGCTGTCTCTAAGAAAAGAAATTACTTCAGACTCATGTGTAGAGAAGACTCGGGTGTAGGAAGACAGATTGTGGACCATAGTTCTAAAGTGCTCAGCTTTGCTGTCATTTTTCTAGACAGACAATTAGGTAACTAATGTAGCTAGCACTAGGAACAAGAGGCTCCCTTTCCAATGAAATGCAAACTGCCCTCCTGCCCAAAGCACTCACAGTCTTTGTCAGCAGGATGAATACTCTCCCCTTCTACAGAAATGCGCATGTAGTTGTCTCAACTACAGGTCTTAAGTCAGTCCATTAGCTATGAGGATTGGTCACTGTAAGCAGGAGACCACCTTTCCAAGTTTGGCTCCATCACTAATGAATTGACCACAGGCAGGTCATCTACTCTGTCTGTCACATGACATTCACTGGAAAATGGGACTATACTATGACAAGGTCAGATCTCAGGTATCTTGTTTGCAGAGCTTGCCCAGAGGCTGAGGCCACTGAAAATAATTTTGACAGTTTTCTTAAATAGAAAACTTACTGATATGTAGGCAACTTACTCATCTCTTTTCTCTGACAAGTCCAAGGAGTAATGGATATTTATGTATGATGTCAGGAATGATATGGACCAAGCAACCTTCTGACAAAGTCCATTTCAATAATGTTAATGGAAGATTTCAGCTTCCAAGATTTGCTAGCTCTTTACTGTTAGAAATGTTTATCTTTTGTGAATTTTGCACGTCTTATCTCCCATAGAATACAATGGCCCTTTAGGGTCCTTTCAGAGGCTGCATTTCAAAGTATGATCAGAGCAAAGTTTTTCCTAGAGTAGAGAGCCAATACAATGTATCAAATAAATGAAGAAAAAAAGCAAAGGAAGAGAAAGTAAGCAAGCCTTCTCCCCTGGCAAGGTTTATCCCTCCGATTATCAACTTTGAAGGGCCTTCCCAGAATCTTTCATGTCTCACTCAGAAAAAAAAAAAAACCTGTCTTCAGATTCATGAATGGGATTTTTAGGGGATCATAGGTCAGAACATCTGTCCTTCCACAAGGGAGAAGATATCAGACAGAGGTAACACAGCTGGAAAAGAAATTAGGTTGCCATTGCACAGTTGCCCCAAACTGATGTGGAAAGTCTCTCCAGGCTTTCACCAGTGTAGGGTCTATGACTCTGACTTGCTGTATTTGTGGTATGTGGAACGCAGGTTCATAGCCCACATTCTCAAAATAAGATTGCACGAAGCTAGACAAATCACAAGTTGATCGATCACTTTAATCCACCTGTTCCACTCCAATCTGAAACTAAACCAGAGCCATAAGCTAGGGAAGCGATCCATCCCTTTGAGGGTGTCTGCCACATGATAAGAACTCAAGAGTCAGGATTCACTGATAAGAAGACAGCAAAGAACAGAACGCTTAGTCACATGCACCCCCTAATATAGCTTTCCCTTTCCCCTTCAATGCTTTCAGAGATCCCTCACCCCCATCTGGTTGGTCTGGACCAACATGTTGGACTTTGCTGGGGGTCCCTGTTGTACCCCAATATATTTCATGCCACGGGTCATATCATTCTTCTTCCATCACTCCGTTTTGCTTCCTAGTAAACACAATGCCGGGTGGTTATCTTCCAGTTCGTGTTCCTGCATTTTGCCGCCTTGATTCCCACTTGATTTCCATTCCAACAAATGTGGGAAAGGTGCCTGCATATATCTATTGTCCTCCTGAAGCCTGAGTTTCCTGATCAGCATTATCAGAGCACACTAAAGATGTCTACTGACTTTCTTCTGTCCCGCTCGTTCAGTTAAATCTAACACTTGTTCATACTTGACACGAAATGAATATCTGTGGGACTGCTTAGCTGTCCTGCAGAGCTTCTAGACACCCCCAGAATACAGAACTTAGGAAAGATACGTTAAAGTGTTTTTTAAAGCAACCAAAATAAGTTGTCCCTAAATAGGAAAGAAGAAATCTACTGCCTCCTTCTAACTCCAAACTGATAATCTCAAGTGAGAAAGCTAGTCCAGAGAGCAGACACAGGATTTCAGCCAAGTGCATGTCAGAGACTTACAGTTGGTGGAAGAAGCCTGAAGCTCTGGCTATTTTTGTTCCCTAAATTCCCTGTGTTCCGCTCCTGTACTTAAAGCCAGATGCTGAAGAACACAATATCAAGGAGAGAGGATCCAAAGGCTCTGAAGATCCTGCAATTGTCCCAGGATTTAGAATCCCTAATGTTAGGTCTGCTGAGTGCAGTGTGAGAGAACAAAAGCTTCCACTTCTCATATCTCTTCGGAGCTCAGGAGTAAAAGAGAGCAAGCAGAGACTTCTAGGATCTGAGATTGGTAATACACCATCCACCTTCTAGGATGGTACAGTTGAACCACAATACGGTTCATGCTCATCCATTTTGACTGCCACTGGGTTTGGCTTCTGTTTAACCAGCAGACTGACTGGTTTCCTAACAATGATGCTTTTCTTCTGTTATGTATCAGTTCCATCAGAGAGGACCATCTCAACATGACTATTCTTAAGGTGAAAGGATCTCTGGTGTTTTCTAAAATAGTCTGATGTAAACCAACGTGGTGAGAAAATGCTAAGATTTTCAATTCCTTGAAATGTGATGCCATTTTTGAGCTCCTAATTGGAAAAAAAAAATTTAAACTGCAAGCAATTAAGTGTGGAGGAGTGTACCAAAGGTGGCTTATATTTGGGCATATGGTAAATTGATTTGCCATTGAACCAGGAGGCTAATATTAGGAATGGGTGAGCCAAGCCATGTTTTGTGTTTGTTCAATGTCTCATACGATTTTTTCAAATGTCATGGGCTCAGCAAAACCCAAAACACATTTTCTCAGCACTTCTCCCTTTTTCAACCCATGTGTATTTTGAGAGAAGTTTATTCATATGTTTCCGATTTATTTACATGCAAGTCATCAGAATGTTGTTTTGTCCTAGCTATTTGATGTTCAGGAAGCCTGTTGAGCCTTTCCTTTGAGGTTTGTCTCTCCCCACCCCAGGATCAGGAAGCAATGACTTGCAAATAGTGAAAAAGCTGAAAAAAAGATGCTCATCAGTATCTCCAACATTCCTCCTCAAAGGTTCAAATTTTGTTCAAAACTCAGATAGTATTAAGTCCTGGGTATAATTCTAAGTTGCCAAGCTATATTTTGGTGTTCCTAATTGCCTCTTGAATCCTTGAAGTCACTGATCTCTTCCTTGTGGCTGTGAAAGTGCATACTTGCTGTAGATGAATCCCACAAACCGACCCTAAGGAGATCAAGCTCTTCAGGATGAAGTGAAACAGTGTGTAGCCCAGTATCAGTATCAGTGGACAAGGCCTCAGTCTGCAGAAAGAGACCCAGAAGCCAGGTTTCTCTGCTATGAAAGCAAGCACAGGGTTTCCCGTGTATAAACTGTACCTTCATTCTCTGCTCCTTATAAAAACAATTGGCTCAAGTACGGACTGGTGGTTGATTGCGTACATTCAAAACCATTCATACCTTTATACACATTTCTCCATTTGCTAATTTAGAATCTAATCAATCCGTCAGTCGATCAATAAAAGCACCCAACCAAATAATCTTCTTTTTAGAGTTTTCAAGGATAGACAGAATTTGAAGGTCTCTATGTAGCCTTCTACAAGGCAGCTTTCTTCTTCTTTAATAAGGATGAAGACACTGTGTACTGGAAACACATGAGGAGATTTTTGATCTAACATCATTCATGTTACCATAAAATTGATTATTTCAACAGATACTCTGAGGTAAGATTTCGTAAGTCCAAATCAGATTTTAAGAGCTGTTGATAGTTATTTTTGTTGCTCATTTTTAAAAGAATTATATATAAAACCAGATTGTCTCCTTGGTAAGTTTTACTAAATTTCAAACTGAACACTGACTGAATTAGTATTTCCAAGAAGCAGAGAGGCAGTCTCAAAAGGCACCTTCTGCCTCTGTAGTGTTTTTAAACACACAGGGCCACATTTCCCATCAGACTCTGTCTTCTGTGTGGGGAGGCAGATTAGCAACTCGGGTAATCTGAGGAGGCCTTGGGAGATTTTTACACATGCCCCCTCTTCAAGAGGGATATCTGGAGACATCTCTCTTCCAGAAAGCTCTTTTTCATTTTCCATTTCAAAACCAGAACAGTGTTAGGACTGAAAAGATTCAAAATGTCTTCTCAAATCAAATCTCTCTCCAGCACAGCTGCTGTTAAGTGACCTAGCATGCTCCAAGTCAAGCCAGCAACCCATGCACAGATCTGTTTGTAGCAATGAACCGGTGGTGCTTTCACGAAAGCAGTGTGTGTGTGTGCCTGTGTGTCTGTGTGTGTGTATATATGTGTATGTATATGTGTATGAATTCACACACACACACACACACACACACACACACACACACACACACACACACACACATGTTGTTATTGTTATGTTTCCACATTAGACTTCTCAATGTAACTCTCCCAAAGAAGCTAATGGAGGCACAAACAAGAGGTAGAAATGCTTAATCTTTATATATGTGTACATTAAACTAGTCACATATCCAAACAGCAGCTTTTAAAGAATGTGGTTGTGAATACAGTTATTCAACTAATTCCTAGTTGCATTGAATGCAAGCATTTCCTAGCATTTATCCACATGTAAGATGACAAGATGTCAAAATCAGGACCATTATCAAAGTCCTTAAAACTCAGCCATTTAACAAAGCAAGGAGAAGATATCTCCAAACAGCAAAGAAGTCGGCCTAGGCAAATACCTGGAAACACAATAACCACTGGAACAATATGCTTGCTTTGCTCTACAGAACCTAATATATAGACATCTCCATCCCAGTCAGGTTTATGACCATTTAATAGATGTAGCTAAGCTTTGTCATGCAAAGCTGGTCTGGAGAACAAACAATTCGGCACCTCACTTTTTCCTTCCTTCCTTCCTTCCTTCCTTCCTTCCTTCCTTCCTTCCTTCTTGAAATAGGGTCTCACCATGTAGCCCTGGGACTCAATATGTACACCAGATTTGGCCTGGAACTCAAAGAGCTCTGCCTGCTTCTGCTTCCCACAGGTTAGGGTTAACCTGAGTCACCACAGTTAGCCAACCTCACATTTTAAAAAAACGTTATTAGGGGAAACGTAATCAATTACAAAAACTTTATTAAGGGCTTTTGTAATTCAAGGTATTCTGATTCCTAGGTTGGTTTTCAACTGAATGAAGTTATTAACAGAAACACACACACAAGATACCTAACATTGCCTTTCAAACTATGTAAAGTACAAATTGTATGTATTATTTTCAAATGTAATAGTTAGAATAAAAAGGAAATTTCTACTCGATGGGCCACCAGTCTTTGGCACTTTTACATGTGAACCCGAAGGAATCACAGAAAATGTTCCTGGGCAACATGAAACATGTCTGCAGTGTTCTCTTTACCCCAGTTCCCCGCTAGAGTTTCCCTTTACCTATCAGAGATGTAGTCCCTGTTGAGCATCATTACTGAGCAGCCTTCTCCTGGGCAACCCCTACCATCACAGATCCAGGAAGGAAGAAGACACTGTGTGTGGCAGACAGGCCTCCAGGCATCTCCTTTTGGCAGGAGAAATACTCACAGACCATGTTTTTTCCCCCATCTTAGGGCTGATGATGCATGGACAGACAGAATCTGAAAGAACTCCTTCACATCATGCCCCTACCCCTTCATGGCATGAGCTCAAACAAGTTCCAAGAAGTGTCCATAAACACACACACACACACACACACACACACACACACACACACACACACACACACACACAATGTCTACTGCTACCATTTTTCAGCATCACTCAATGTTTAACAACCTTAAGCAACAGGCTTTTCAAAACATGTCCTGAGCTTCTCGGGGAGGGACCTGATCCCTGCCCCTCCCCCCCGCCCCACCTCGTTTTCTACTTCAGCATACTCATGCCCATCTTGATGGAATGACCTGCTCTAAGACTTTAACAGACTAGTGGACAATTCTTTTTGTTTGTTTTAATTGAAGGTCCTTAATGTGGGCCACATGTTTCTAGTGGTGGTTTGGACGTGCCAAGGAGGCAGGGCAGGGAAAGCAGAGTGGTAGAGAGGTGGGGGGGGGGGGAAGAGGAGAAGGTGGGGAGCGGGTGGATGATGAAAAGACCAGTTCCACAAGCAAAGCACATTAGCAGCCCAGAGTGGAAAGGGCCGGAAGGAGAACCCACCCACCTCACCCCTGCGCTCATTCCATCAACCTGCAATTGCTGCAATCAAAACCATATGTCGGGTCTTCCAGATCTTTCTCACAGGACAAACATGCAAAGGGCCTCAGGCCTGGCGTTGCCATCAAATGGTAATTGATACCATATGAGCCACAAAATAGAAAAGCACATGCAAACAGCAACCTCTCTCTCTCTCCCTCTCTCTCTCTGCAACCCACCCCCACCCCCCGCAGCCCTTTCTCGGCCCCTTGAGAGGGATGAAATTGCAGGTCTTGCCGGGCTGCTAAGTGCACCAGGCACCACGAAAAACAAGTGTATGAGGCTCCAGGAACCACCTGTAAATGAGAGAGGGAGGAGGGTCCACCAGCCAAGAACTCAGCCCCGAGAACAGGCAGAGGCTAAGGGTCACCCCGGGTTAACGCAAGGTCATCGGTCATGGAGGGAAATGAGGCCAGGTGTGAAGCCGATCACAAGCCTAGAGCAGGGAATGACCCTCTGGTTCCTCTGCACATCCGGCGAGGACAAAAGCCTGTCCCTTCTAAACCACATCTGTGAGGGAGTGGGAAAGTAGAAACCACTCCCTAATTACAAGGCAATCAGAAGAAAAGTGACCCCAACCCTGTATCTGCTACTCTCCTGGTCAGAGACTTTTTCTGCATGCCATTGTTCTCCATAGGAGAAAGAAAAAGAAAGGAAGAAAGAAAGAAAGAAAGAAAGAAAATCGAGCAAACGAGCGAGCTGGAGGTCCTGGCAGTAACCGGCTGGCTGTTAATACAGTAGGTAAAATCCGTCTCCTGTTTCCACCCGCACTGACAGAACCGCCAAGTAGCACGCGGCTCTCGCCTCTGCATGTATATATTTTCTTATTAACTCGATCGGGCAGAAATTTGCAGAGATTTGTTTGGATCTGGAAGTCACAACAGAACGTCAGTTTTACAAACCAAGGCTCATTCTGTGGTGGAATGTACAGCCCTGGACCAAACCATTCCCCCCACACAAGCTATTTGTTCCAATTCCTCCAGCAGCCGCTTCTGAGCAAACAACTGAGTCTAAACACACGCCGCCATGGCTCTTCGTTCTCTTCCTTCTGCCTAGCCCCTTATATGTGGTATTTTCATCTTATAGATCGTATGAAGTTTAAATATTTTCCAGATGGGACGAGGGAGTACAGAACCCTGTAAACACTCTAAGTTATAAAAGGACCAACTAAATACTTAAAACAGAAGAGGATGACAGCCACATGGTTCCTCTGCCAGCGGGAAACTGGTGAGTGAACACTGGTAACTGTAGGAAGAGGGACAGAGAGCAATCCCCAACCCCCAAGACTCAAGATGGGCTGATGCCTCCTCATTTAGATCGGATCTATTTATATCCTTTCTATGTAAACCAGTTCCAAAAAAAGGAGATTTAAACTCAATTTAAAATTCAATACATCTCACTGGTAAGAAAGCCAACTATGTTTATAACCTGAAGATAAATTCCACTGTCCAGCAGTGGGGAAAATTAATAAAGCCTATTAATTCCATACGTCTGTCCTGATCCCAGCAGCCCGTTCTCCCTTTAAGTGTGGCAGGACCTGAGCAAGGTCCTGCAGACTAGAGGTCCACGAGAACACTGAAGCCAAGAGGGAGGGGGGGTAAGTAACGGCACTGAACAGAGTGGAGTTGCATGGGCAGGGGATGAAAACCAAAGTTCTGGTGAGTGGCGGTGAGGAAAGGTAGGGAAAGCAGATGGCAACAAGGCAAAGCAGAAGTGTCCCTTAGGAAGTGTCAGGCCAAGCAGGCTGGGGACAGACCACTTCGGGGAGACTCCGGGCCTTACCTCTGCTCTCCCTTCGTGGTCCACGCAACAAAACCCTGCATTTGAGCATCTGCATTGTTTAAATTTCATCCCGTGGTGGTGTGTGCTGATTGGTCAGGCATGGCTGACAGCATCAGAACTGCAATCTGACAGACAAGAACGAGCAGGACCACAGCCCAGAATTCATAGTGGGAGGCAGAGAGGCGACCTCGGGCTGGGTCTGTGTGGCTCAGACCTGCAGATGTCTGCAGCCAGGCCTGAGGCTGGCTTGGGGGTGGGAGGGCCTAGGAAGAGGCTGGGAGGAGTACATGAGGAGGGGAGGTGGGACAGGCCCAGCCACCCAAATGACCAGGCTCCAGGCGTCACCCCGGCGTGAGTGAGCTGTATCTAGACCATGGTTACAAGTTCTCCCTTGTCACTCCCAGATCTTCTTACCTCAGAATCAGAGGCTTCTACCCCAGAATCTGTTTCCACAGAGTCACACCGGTTAGTACTTCCAGCCTGGGGATACTGCAGATAAGTTTTCAGGTTCATTTCTTTATTTCTCTTGAGACAGGGTCTCATATAGCTCAGGCTACTCTCCATCTCGCTATGTAATGAGGGCTAGCCTTTAACTCCTGATCCCCATGCCTCCTCATGCATCCACCTCCCATGGGCTAGGATCACAGGCATTTGTCACAGTACCTGGCTTCCTTTTCAGGTATTTATTTCTCAAAATTTCTGGTGTTTCCCCTGGGATACAGAGACCCCACTTCACAAAAGCCCCCCCATCCAGGTAACTTAAGGGGGCTCTCACATCATTTTACTGTTGGCAGTAAAGCAAGGATGGGGGGAAAAAACAAAACAAGAGGGTTGGAGGTGTTTGAAGACCAAAGTAAAATTGCTGTAGGAACAGCCAAACAACCAGAGAAGAAACAAGATAGACTGAAAACGAGCCAGGAAAGATGAACCAGGATCACTGAGTTATAGGATATGCCTTTATTTTAACCACTGCCTATTTTTTCCTAGGCCAGTAGGAACCAAGTGCACCTCACTGAAAGTCATCAGTGGCTGGCCAAAGCCACCCTCTTCACTCCCAATCTCTCTCTCTCTCTCTCTCTCTCTCTCTCTCTCTCTCTCTCTCTCTCTCTCCCCCCCACACACACACACACACACACACACACACATACACACACACACACTACAACTGAGGCTACCTTCCCTAAACATGATGGTTTTCCCTCCTAGGATTTTCAGCCAAGTTTTAGTCTAGCTGGATGCCTGACTTCATGCCTATACTATCTAAATTCATGACTGCACAATTCTGAAGAGAATGTAGAATTTAATGCAGCTATTCCACTGTCCACCAAGGATGCTGCTTCCCTAGCACTTTCTCTTTGGAAAATTTGAGGGGGGGAGGGGAAGTATCACATATTCAATAATTGTAGAAGAAAAAAAAGATACAAGATAAATTAAGGACAAGAACAATAAAAGAGATGGATAAAAGTGAGAGGGCACTGTGGGTCAAGCACAGAGCCAAGAGCCTACTTTATGAAGACCAACAGGTTCAATGGGTGGATAACAGGGAAAAGATGCTTCGGTTGAGGGAAAGGTTAATACAACATGGAAAGTAAGATTTAATAAAAAGTAATCCTTCAACAGCACCACCACAGATCTAACATCAATTTTGAAAAGTGAGCTTTTAGAAGAGGGCAAAATACAAGCATCTGGTTAAAATAAAATAAAAACTCTACTACGATCAGTCCCCAAAAGGAAAAGAAAAAGACAGCAACAAAAGGTTAGGGACATAACCCTAAGTCAAACTAGAGGGTCTGTGTGACCAGAAGAAGGAGGCTGTGGGCATGAGAAGCCCATTGGGAAAGAAGAGTTCAGAAAACCTACATTTCATGCAAAGAAAAATCCGGTGTGAAAGAAACCTACTAGGCAGGTATACAGAAACGACCAAGCAACAGAAAACATGAGCTGGAATACAGGAATGTGCTGCTAAGAGGAGGTGTGACTACACACCTGGAGCACACAGCCAACAGACTTGGGGCAAACGGCAGGTTATCAGAAGCAGTTTACAAGTTTTGTGAAATGTATGTTGTGTCGAAGAACCCTTACAGACTGGGAAGAATATAAAGACAACAACCGCATTACTTCTTTGAACTCACGTTTGAACTGGAGAATTTCCCCCCCATAACTTCCAGGACCTGTTTATAACTGCGGGAGAAAAAAAAAGCACACCAAGAGCCTTAATGGTTACAGGAGGCTGGTCAGGAGTGAACCTGGGTGTTTGGCAGATGCTACTCCCATGGAGTTCTTCATTATCCTCAACACGCGAGGTACAACCTCCTTGAAGGACTATTCAAGCAAGCATGCTGCCCCCAAACCAGTGGCAATGAGATGGCCCTTCTTTAGATGCCAAAACTACACGCCACGCTCCATGCACTAACCCTAGTGAAAATCAGTGCAGTCAACATCCTTTAAGAAGAGTGTGTTTCTCACGTCAGCCTTGAGGACTTGAGCAGCTTTTCATAGGCCTGGCTTGGTTTTTTTAACTCAAGAGAGGATCCAGTTGGTTTTAGTGATAAACCAGTAATTGCATATTTGGTGGTGAAGCCTGCAACTCTGAGGAGCAGCGAAGGAAGCCGGCTGACAGCAATTTCAGGTGCTGGGACGCAATAAAAACAATGAAGAAAGAAAATGTTTGCTTTTTCTGTCAGCTGAGATGTCAGTACCCATTAATAAATCTATCTGCTAAATCTACTCTTATTCATGTGGGACCTCACCAATTTAAAGTAAAATAAATTATCTTTAATTAAATGGAATTGTCGTCTTCCTCCTGCTATCATCCCCAATTATTCTCCTTAATCAGCCCTTTAGGGAGAAGGCGAGATAGAACGCTGAAAGGCGCACTGACTATAAACAATTTCGCTTTCCGTCAAGGGATGAAATTTTTAATTTTGATTACAGTTTATAACTATAAATTTTGGATATAAGGAATGAAAACTGCAAAAATCTTATCTTTTGTGGGACAGGGAAACAGTACACAGTCACTTCCAAACTCCCCTTTCTCTTTCCTGTGAACATTTCAGAAGAAGCCATGTATGGACAACAAATTAATGATTTCATTGTACTTTATTACTTTTATTTCCAATCCAAGCACTACTGGTTTTAATGAATACCTTAAAGTATACTGCAGTCACTGAATGCCATCTTCAATGGTTTGAGGTTGTTAAGCTTTCAAAACCTGGGATTTCTGAATGGTATCAATTTATGTTTAGACAAGAGCAGCACATGTACTTTAAATATTAAGACAGGGCATTGGATAACAGACAAGGCTGAATCATCGCTAGCTATTTGATAATTTCTCCTCCGATTCCCACTTCCTTTCCGGGCTTGGGAGAATAACTGTACCAAAACTCTAAGAAAAGCACTCTACACTTCAACCAAGTGACATACTGTAGAATTACACCAGTTCAGCCCTTATATGAACGCAGCAATGCCCTCTGAAATAAATGATGAAATCAATAGCCAATTCACATAGTATCTCATCCCAGTCTCAAAGGCACAGAGATGACATAGTATCCCATGAGCAATGAAGAAGGAGCAACTGGACCCATCTCTGTGGCAGTCACCCCTCCTCTACTGAAGCAACACCCAGGTAGGGGTGTGTGTGTGTGTGTGTGTGTGTGTGTGTGTGTGTGTGTGCATTTCACGCTTTATTCTAACTGTGGTCCTCTGGTAGGAGAAAGGGGAGTTTGCCTTTATATTGGGAGAGTGAATATTAATTATTTACAGATAAATGGGCTGGAGCACTGACTGCTTACTGACTACTTACTGTTACTTTTAAAAATGTATTTTTTTCTTCCAGGGTGTAGCACTGTTTTCATTTAGCATGCCTTTGAATTGCCGCCTACAGAAGTAAAAAAGGAAACCGCAGCCATACAAGCCTGCTGACTTTCTTATAAAAGAACCAGTTTTAAACTTGTTTATACTACTGATTCCAAATGAATTCAAGATGGTGGCTAGTTAAAGAAAGAGAGCCCATGCCAGGGAGTTTGATCAAAGAACTTCAATTCAGCAATGTTCAGTTTTAATTGACCACTAATTAAGCTACATTAGTCCAAGAAAGGTCTGTATCACTTTGAGTAATAAAGAAAAGAATTAATTTAACCCTGTGTCACTCAGCTTTAGTAAATTCATCTGAAAGCAACTTCTCAAACGACAAGCATGAAAGAGGTGTCTGGAGCTAAATGCCAAAAGTGGTCCACAGAATTCAGAGGAGACGGGGGACGCGGCTCTCAAGTGCGGTTGTCACTTCACCAGTGATGTCACCTTGCAGGTGTAATTATCTTCATTACAGATACAAAGATGTCAGCCTTGCTCCCCGGGTTGCAAAGGGTTGCTTTAAAATTGGATTCAAAACATGGCAGCACACCAGCCAATTTTAACTTTCCTGTATTCTCGACAAAAATAGAGTGGATTTGCAAAATCATGAGAATTTTCAAAGGCTTGGAACTCTCTTCTGGGAAAAGTGAGTTGAGGGGGCTGGAGGGGGGGTGCGGGGGGAGAAACAACTGCAGTAACACCACCAAAAAAGCTCATTATAATTGGGAAGCACAAGCCACGACAGCCATGGCGGCGGCGGCGGCAGCAGCAACGTGCAAGGGCGCATGTGTTAAAGTGGTGGATTTCTAAAGAGCCAGTTACAAATTTGTAATTTTTCCCTATGTTGCCCTGCAAAAGAAAAAAGAAAAGAAAGAAAAAAATGTTCAATATTCTCATAAAGCATTCCAGAAATGGAAGGGAAATAAAAAAAAAATCAAATGGGGGGGGGGATGAATCCCACTTCAGGATTTAAAACCAAATTGTAAGCTTTATGAACACACTGCTTCACAACTCAGTCTTCGTGACTGTTAAAAGTCCTTCACATGAATCCTGAGGCGATGCCCTATGATCTCATGACAGATATCAAAAATATAAAATATGCTTAAATCTTAAAAATAAACACTGGTGTCAATGGTATGCTGGCTTGTATTTTATATTAATTAACCCCACCCTCCATGCCTGTGTGAATAGCATTGATTCTTACTGCACTGAATGCCATAGGGTCACATACTCCTAAGGAGGGGCGTCCTTGTGGCCTCAATGCACATTATATTTTGCTTTAATGATTTCTGGCAGCCAACTGCTGTATTTTCTACAATAGTATTTAATGAATAACCTTTTTATCATTCTGCCAGGACTCATTAAAATGCACTTGTTTGTGAGATGCGAGAGCTGGCTATATGAAACCAAAATATTAATGCAAATTGGCACTGCTAAGTTTAAAGTAGGATTTGCATTGCAGGAACTCAACCCGGTCCAAACTGAAAGAGTGCACAGAGCACAAATGCCTCTTGACACCATGATTATTACTGAAACCATGGCTTGTGATACCATTCGATGCCCAAGAAGAAAGCATCGGAGCATGTGTCAAGCACCTAGTCTGCCCAGCCAGGGGAGATTGGAAATTTAGGCAATCCTCTCACTTATTCAAGAACGGTAGGTACAAGGTATCAACGAACTAATGAATGTGTTCCCCACGCTCATGAAAACCTGAACAGGTACATTACCATCTCCAGAAAAAATATAACCTTGGCAGAATGACAAGGGCAGATATAAGTGCAGTCTCTCTTCTGTGGAGGTCACGAGAACCTTCCACTCAAGGCTCTGCCTTACTGTGCAGAGACATGGGCATGTACACCAGATGCATCACGTTCATTGGGCTGAAGAAACATTTCTTGGTTGTTGATGATAAGCTAATGGATGTGCAAAGATGCCTTAAGACATGGCAAGTTCTCTCCTTCAGAACCTCATTAGTTGAGACAGAGGAAGGGGTTTCAAAGTCTCTGCTCTGCACAAACAGACAAAGGGACTGATCCTTAAGAAAGATTAGGTAAATCAAGCACTCACTTTAAATGAAAGGGCAACAAATATAATTGGCTTGAGCATCTCAGATAATACAAGGGGCCTTATAATGTTCATTCCTATCTCAGAATTGGCATTAACTTATCTAAAGTTAAGAAAAAGGCAAAATACCATATTGAAACACATGGCAGGAGGGATTCTGGCTCTTTGTGATCCATGTGACCTTTGAGCAAGTTATTACATTCCCATGTGCTTCCATTTCTCAGACCAGATCTTCCCAACAAAACTTCCTGAGATGCTGCAAAGGTTCTCTGAGCTATCCCACATAGAGACACCTACCATATGTGACTGAGGACTTTAAATGTAGTTGGTGTAACTGGGAAACTTAATTTTTAAAAATGTATCAAATAGTAACAGCCACATGTGGCTAGTAGATATCCTACTAATCAGGGTAGCATCCACCATTGAAATAGGCTAACAAGGTTTGGGGTACCTATCTTATGGGGTGCAGTGGGCTACATTACTCTGGGAGGTATTTGACAGCATGTTCTGAAGGAACGGGGGCTTGCAGATGTATTTTATCAAATGTTAAGACTACAATAAAAGAGTCTAAGTTTTATCATAGCTTTACAGTACTTGCTGCATAAACATTAAAGAAAAGGTACTCTACAAATATTTCATACCCTATAAACATACAAATATTACATAACTTGCCTTTACAAAGCACAGTCTGAAATCAATGATAAGCATATTATTGATTTAAAATTATTCAGAGGATTATTCCGGGGTTTATGGAATATCAGAGAAATACTGAGAGCCTAACACAGATAATCAGTGATTGGTCAAAACTGAAAACGAGTCGAATGATCCCTAAAATATCCTTTTCCTTGAAGTCCGTTGACAACATTAAAAAAAAAAAATCACCACCTCCTAGAAATGGAACTCCTCCAATAAACGAAATCATGACCACCATGGTAACCTGTAATTCTTGCATGGCAACAGCTAAAATGATATCTCTGCAACTGCTCGCTATGAATCAAGACAATCCTGTACTACGTGTGACAAAATGACCCAAATAAAAGCCAATGTAGGGCAAATTCACAGGTATCTCAGAAAGAGAGGGAGCCGAAGCTAATTCTCTAGCTATCAGTAGGACTTTAATGCTACTGAGCAGGGCCAAGGTGGTCAGGGCTCCAGGGAGCATGCTTACAGGGCTGCTCCGCAATCCCAAGAGTCAACGCACTAAACAGTAACTAAAACTTATCTGTCCCAAAGGTCCGCTGTGAATCCAAGCTGCCGGTCCTTGTGCCCAACTGCCATGCCGTGTCTACTCTGATCAAACCTTGGAGAACCTTGCAAAGCCTCAGGCAGAAACTGAAGGGTGGCACAAGCTACTGTCAGACTTGGCAAGTCTCTCCAAAACTTGGCATCGAAGAGGTGAGGTGTACTGGGTTCTAAAAGTTGGCAGGCATTAAGACTCTGCCATCGGATCCTTCACCCTTCCTGCATAGAGTGCTAGGGAGGGCAACAAAGGTCTCCGTATCACTTTCCAAATCACAGCCAGGAAGATACAGTGATGGTGGACACAGGGCAGTGACAGGAGGAAAGGTCCCTGTTGTCAGTAGAGTAAAAAGCTGCACTGTTGGGAAAGCTGAAGAATCCCTCAGGTTTGCTTTAATCTTATAACCTTTTTTATGTATATATTTAACATATAACCATATATTTAACAAGGATTCAAACAATATCCGTGACGCTCCCCTCAAATATTTATAGGTAACTGCTAATTATTCTTTAGGATAATACCCTTTTTCATCTTTATGTCCTCTAGCAGAAAAAGTAACATACTTCTTTTAGGATTCTATAAAACAAGAAACATAGATTGAGTTCCCAATATTCTAAAAGATAAGATGTGAGTACATATATTTAGGGTAAGGAGAAAATGTCCCTTATTGACTCAATAAAGTCTAACAGCTGCTTTGAACTCATTCCAGTTGGTTCACAAATAGTTTACTATATTGACAATACTGCAAATGAAAGATTACATTTTCTTGGTAAACCGTGGAAATAGTTGTACAATACTCTATAGAGTGATGTCTCAAACAAATAAAAAGGAAAGACATTGGTTGGTGGGGAGGGAAGGGGGAAAGGAAGGAGAAAGGGAAAAGAAGGCGGAAGGAAGGAGGAAAATGGTAAAAGAGAAGTGAAAAGATAGGAAATGGAGGGGGGAAGAAAAGAGCATGGAGAAGAAAGGGAAATAAAAATGGAACAGGAAGGATGAAAAGGGGACAGGAAGGAGGGAGGCAAAGGAAGGGACTCTGTATGTAGCTCACATGGCAAGAATTAACTATGAATGTCCAGATTTCATATTGAAAGCTGGACTCCTCTGCCTCTGTCCTGCTGAGAAGTTCTGTACAGTATGCAAGGTTTAGCCTCTCCCACCATATTGCCAACAGCAACCCCATCCCCATCCCCACAACTGGGACAATCAAGACTGTTTCCATCTGTCCCCTGGGAGGCACCACTGCTCTAGAGATACATGTTTGTAATCAGAGTCTGTCAATGACAAATACCCATTTGGATTTTCTGGAGTTTTCTATAAACATCGCTTAAAGTATCTTTTGCCCTCCAAACCATGGAAAAGTCATTTACACCCATCCATGATCACTTTGGATGTGATATTGTGACCTGTGGCACTGAAATCAGCAATCTGTGTTTGTTCTGGAACTTTTAAAATTAGCTCTGTAGTGATCTCAAGTATGTAATAGAAATGTTTATTATTTTCAACTGCCTTGCTCTTATCTATATATAATAGCCAAACTAATGCATTGTACATAACTTTCTAATGAATAAACATGTTTGAGCAATAAATAACTGGCACTATCTGTTATTGTCTAGTTATGTAACCTATCCATCTACCCACCAGCCATCCATTCTTTTTCTGATCCAGCCATACATCTATCATAGTAAAATCTGCCATGCTTTCAATTCTGATTGAGTTATGCAGGTGAAAAGCGGAGGGCCAGCCAAAAAGCTTAATCTCCGTAGCTCCTGATTGGCAATGCATTGGAGAACACACTATTATTCATAAATAATCGCACACAGGGCCAGTGGTAAGCTTTATACACTACACCAAAAGGCCAAGAAAGGTTTCATTGTTAAGTAGTCAGTCCATTGCTACATCAAATGCTCCAGTACTCAACCAACTTCAGACTAGAAAAACCTTGAGACCAATGGAACCTAGGAATCACAATTTAATTTTGAAACATGTTTAATAGATATGCAAAGTAGAAATAAAAAAATGTAATAAAGATTCTAAAAATAAAGGCTTGCCTGAAACTAATCAGGTATAATTTGGTTCTGCTTTGCTATGGCTTTTCCTTTTGTCCATCATCTAAAAGTGGAGGAGGAAAAGGCCATAGAAATAAACCATCCTCCACAAGGGACAAGTGAGTGTGGTTTTGCATTTCTCAGTGTTGTATCTGAAAGATAACACAGCTTCTGCAGCTTAGAGGTCAGGTTCTCATAATGATTCCTGTAAGCCAACTTTCTGGGGGTTAATTAAGTAAACTGAATCCTGAAAGGTTTTATTAACAAAACTGACACTCTAAAGCAGCGCCAGGAGCATCTGCCATGACATGAATCCTCTCAAAGTGAAACGCATCGAACTACCCAGCACTCCTTCCCAGTGTTTGCCCATTCACTGCCAGCATCCCAGAGGTTTGCTGCATTTTGAGACCTCTGGGAAGTGAGGTCACTAGACTCACACCAACAGACCTAATTTTACACTCACGTTATTTAAGTTTTTAATATAGCACAGGGCTTTTTTTTCAGGTGTTAATAGAAAAATCAATTTTAAGTCATAACAGCTGTGATCATTTTAAATATCACAGCTGTCATAGGCTGAAAATAACCAATTTGAGCACATACATTTCTGTTGCAAATACAACAAAATGAAAATATGATGGAATGTTAACTTCAGCTCCCACTGAAGCACACTGTCTAATACAATGGCAGAGAACTTGCTTTAATTTATAAAATCAGGCTCCCATTTCATTGCTGACCTAGCCAACAGATGGCTTAAAAGAACGAGGAGGAGCATGGGTTTTAAGAAGTAGCCCTGTGGCAACTGCCGAACATGTTTAATTATGGAAATAGTATTAACTTTGGAAGGGACTAGGCTAAATAGTCAATATCAAATTGAGAGTTCATTTATGTAAACATTTTGCTACGAAGACAGGGGGAGATTAAGTGGGATCCATGCTACACATTAAGTGTTATTAAAGTCTGGGAGTTTCAATTACTATAGGACGGAGTCTAAACTCCTGTGAATTGGCGGTAACTACTGTCTTTCAGAAAGTAATGCATTTCATTCACATCTTTAGAAGCTCTAGTCACAGCATGAGACAATAGACTTTCTTCCCTCTCAATACAAATCTAATGTCATTGCCTCTCAAAGAACAGGATGGCATTCCTAAAAAATATGTAAAATATAATAAAATAAAGACAAGGATTCAGCATCTATCATCCCACCATGTGCACAAAGTTGAAGTTGGTTTGCATGAGCTGTCCTGTGAATAATAAGTACTCTCCAAAGTCTAGAATTCTATTAGTAAATACTGCCATCTCTGCTGCAGAGAAATGTAACTCATGTTGGGAAAATGATACCCCAGATTAAGAGCACAAAGAAGTAGAGGAAAGACCCAACCTTCAAGTAAAGCATTGGTAATGTTATGTCACCTGCATTATACAGAAGTTTCTCCAGGTCTTTCTAACCTCCTGGCAGACACAGAATCAGAAAATAAAAATCTCCAGTATTCCTTCCAGATCTTTGAGATGCCCAGTATAAAACTGAAGAGTTGGCTATATCTGTACTGAACAACTTCCACTAAGTCTGACCTTCCACTCTCCCCAAGGAGGTTCAGTGCATCAGGTACAGGGAGACCTTGCAGTCCTCTGACATTTGCGTACTAATTCCAAGGCTACACGAAGTACACTGTAGTCATTTAATCACAACAACACACACAAAGGACTACAAAGTGAAACCACACTTGTTAAACATTTATCCCAACCCCCAAGTCACACAAAGGAAGCCTAAGGAAAAAAAAAACCATCCACCCTGCTCAAAACTGCTAGGCTCTTCTGAATTGTGACAGCAGGTGCAGAAATAATAACGTGCTGGCCAATCAACTTTTTTCCCTCTGATTTGTCAGTTTATCTTAATAATGCCATTAGGAATGTAAACATTTCTGCAATTTATATTGAAAAGTCAATAAAATAATGGGGTGCAGAATTTATCCTTTTTAATTTTTTAAGTAATACATTTGATTATTTTAATCACGTCAGTACTTAACTGGATGGAGTTTAAATATGCATGTAACATCAATTTAATTTGCTTTATTCGCTAGAAAAACTATTGAGTAACACAGTGTTATTCTCCTTACTGAAAAAAAAGGGCACAATTTAGGGGGAAATGGAGTCGAGAACACATTTCTGTTTTGTTCCTTTCTTGGAGGTGGGAATCTATCTGGTGCCTTCCAAGTGGCTTCCATTATGAATACTTTAGGATGGAAACCAAAGGGGTGAGGACCCAAGAAGAGGTGAGAGTCCATGACACGCTCACTAGACGGCTGACAATAAAAACAAGGGGTGTTTCCACACTGTGGGTAAACTTTATTGGGCTCCAGTAATAGGGCTGTGGTTGGTAAACGCATCAACTATTTTGAAAATGGTGTGTGAGCTTTTCCCAACACAGCAATTCCCACTTGAACACGGTCATTATTGGTGCAGTCATTCAGTTCTTTATAATTCTCACCCTCAGGTTTGCGGAGGTGAAAAAGCCGAGTCAGACGTTGGCCACCATTGTCAACCACCCCTGTTCATTTTCAGGTCAGCTACCTGGAATGGAAGCAGCTGGAATTCAACTCTTCCCCACGCGGTCCCACCAATTACCTCAATGTGCCCTCTCTCAAAATGAGTGTAATTTGGCCTGGAGGAAAGCACAGCTCTAGGTCCCTGGGGAATGCCAAGCAAATCCTGCAATTTTTTTTTTTTTTTCTCTAGTGGAGTTGAAATCTGACCATCACGTCTCAGTGCTCACACTTCCTATCTCCCAGGTGTTTTAGCTTAATCTCTAAGCCAATTTAGGAAGGAAAGACTGAACTTTAGGTCAGGATTCTCCCCAAACAGAAAGTTACAACCCCGGTGCTCCCTTCTATGTCATTTAGAATCAAATGCTGCATTTTCTTAAGAAATAAGGGAGGATTTGAGTAAAACTGTGAAGGTAATAAAGGCAGCCTGGAAGTTAAGGACCAACATTATCAGAAAATGGAACTTTAATATTCTAAGCAGAGTATAGCGCTGTAACATAAACACACCTGTGAATCCAAGTTTAGTTTGGAAGTTAGAGATCTCTAGCCCTTCAAAGAAGAAAGCCTCTCAAAGTACCTCCAACTTCTAAGAGGAGGGAAATCAACTTGAAGAACTGTTCTTCAGAAGAAAACTTCTCTTTGCTGGATAAAACGTAACAATTATCTATACTGTTTACCTTACATGATATGATACTGCAGCACGTAAGTTAATGTCTATTTAAAAATGTTTAAAAGCCCGTAGGGATTTCAATGTTCTAAAAACACCCAGGAGTAACTTCCAGTTCCACCTAAGTCTGCAAAATACAATTCTTTTCTTAAAATGCCCCATCACCTTGGACACATTTGTCTGTACACAGATCATTGTTACAAGACCCTATCCCTCCCCGAAAGAGTTTCTAAATGGTTTATAAACATGCAGAATTTCGTTTTTGCCACCGTCCATAATTTTTATCACATGTAATTGTGCCTCATGTCATCTTAGAGTTACGTTTGAAAGTATTAAGAGCCAACAATGAATAAATAAAAATCTAATCAGACACACAAAAACTTGAGAACAGTTGATCTTCCACTGTTTTTCACTTATTATGATGATGAGCAAATGTGTCTTTGTGTAAGTCGGACAATATTGGAGAGGATAAAAAAAGCCCCATTACTGCATTACATGCACTTACTGCATATGCTAGGAGGCAAGCATTTAGGTTTGCTGTGGGGAGCAAACATGTTCCCACTGAATTCTCTTCTCAAGGTAAAAGTAAGCCCTGATTTGAACAACTTTGAAAATTGTCCCAGCCAGTGTCTAAAAATTGATATATTCTCACTGGCTCACAATCCAGAGGCTTTTGTTCTGTTCACGATAACTCTCCTGATGGCAGACTGCTAACCATGGACATGGCCCACCATAAAGGAGGACACCACGGCATTTCTCACGGTGGTGGTGACAGTTTTCAGCTGCTTTGGGAATGGAACACACACAACATTCACAATTAGAAAATCTGACCACGGTTGCAGTTAAAGGAAGGTAAAAAAAGCTGTTTAGCCAGTAAGGTGTAGGGAGAAAAGTAATTATCCTCAAGCCTTTATGGTGGCTTCCCAATATTTCACACACACACAAAAAAGGAGCATCACCAAAACAGACAGTATTGTACTGTAAACCAAGTCCACAGTGGGGCAGGAAGCATGCAATTCCCCAGCACAATTTCCTGCGGAGCAGTTGGAAAGGCATTTAAACAGCATCCAGCTAGCTTCTCCCCCTGACTATTCCTCTGCCTAGGCCTCCTTTTCCCTGTCCCAATGTCCTTCCTCTAACTCCTGAAACAATGCCATCACCTAGCGCTGGGAGCCGGATGCTTCCCAAGTGTCAAAACATTCAAACCCACCAGAAATCAGGGGTTAAATAAAGCGCACCACATACACATTTTCTTCCTAAGAAATTAGCCTCCCGGCAAAAATGTTCAAACTGGCATCCATGAATCTCAAGCAGGGATTTTTGGAAATTTAATCAGAGGCAGATGAGCAAGAGGTAGTAGCAAGAGCTTCTACAATCTCAAGATTAAGTGTCTGGTGAATATTTACCAGCTTAAACCTCCAGAATAAAATCAATATAATTTTGTTTGAAGGAATTAAATACAGACAGAAAAACAATTTTATTGTTATCTTAAAATCACTAAATTAAAATATTCTGCATGTCAATAATACCAAATAGCTCACACACACAAAAAGAACCCTAAAGTTTTCCTGCATGCTTTTTCTTTGATATTTTTTTAGATCAGTGGGCAGCTAAAAAATTAGGCTTGTGATCTAAGCAAATTTTTTTCTCTGTATTAGCAACTAAACCAACATTTTTAAAATTAAAATGCATTTATATTGGTTACTTTTATTTATAGTAAGAGTTCTGAAATAGTAATTGTTTAAAATATCTTTTAAAATGTCAACTGCAATTTGCATAATGGATACACTATGGAAAACTTTAAAACCTAGTACTTATCTGTAGCTGCCTCAACCATGAGTTTTTTTTAAAGGGCCATATTAAAATTGTACTTAGCAATGTTATTTCTGGTGCTATTAAAATATTAATCATTTTATGTTGCCACTTTCCACGACAAATGCATGAGAGCTGAATGAAGCCTTCAGACCTCCACACTTCAGCTTGGAAAATGAGGCTTACTGACTGTGATTGTCACTTGTGTGTAGGTGAACTGTGTTCCAACAAGGACTGTGAGCTGAGAGGTCCTGCTAGTCAGATGTTTCTGTGTTTGGGCGGCCTTCATATCGGAAAAGAGCTTGCCTTCATTTTTTGCCTTTGAACTTTCTGAAGATGAAAGCCTGCATAATATGACCAACGGTTGGAGTATAAACATGGCGAGTTCGTTCTCATTTGCCTTCTGAGATTTGATGACTTGACAGATAACTATTTCAAAACAACTAGTTCGAAACACGGTTTGAAGCTTGTTAGTAGGAAGCAAAAAGAGCAATTAGAATAATCACAGGTTTCTCTGTACGGCTTAACACATGCACACGCTGGCGAGAGCCGATGGTGTGATCTGAAATTACCAGTAGGAAGAAATTTTGCCACTTTTGTTTTTAATTTCATTTGCCAGGATTTTATCTATGTGGAACTGCCATATTTTTAGATATTTTAAGCTATATGGAATTTGACCAAATAATTACTCATTAAAATTTGAATTCGGTGAGCACATAAAACATTAGAAAAAATTAGGTTCAGAATTATTGCTATTTTCTTTCTTTCCTTTTTTTCTTTTTGGTAAACCAGGTAATAACCAGTACTTCTTATGGCCTGAATGAGGACAGACTGTGGCACAATTTGACATAAGTTGAGATAATAACGCTTAAAAGAAACATTTCTTCCATGGTTGAAGAATAATGCCTTTAAATTTTCAGTTAGCTGAGATTGGGATCCACTTACATGCAAGGCAATAATGCATAGGGGGAAAAAAATCACACACACAAAAATACTTGGCCAAGTTCACTGACCTCTCCCCTGGGGCGAAGCTGAGTTTTACAAACATTTTCTCCTTTAGACTCAAAATTTATTCTTTGGTAGCTTTCGGGTTAGGATTATTCAAGGTCTTATTTTTATGAAGTCCACACTTCAGGAGAAATCACTGTCTTACATGCAAGCGTGGAAGCAATTTGGGCATATTAACAGGGAAATTTTCTATCTTAAGGTAATGAAGTCCATCTACATTTTCCTTTGTCTGTCCCAAAATATCATTGATTAAAGTGTTTCTCTTGCTGGGAAGTAGAAGGAAAACGGATTTTACAATCCCTGTGTTTGCTGGTTCAAAAAGAAGATAATCATAATTGTCATGCTGCTCTGTATTCTTGCTGCAGCCTAAAAATCACAGTGTTTGGGAATGATTTTCCATTTTTCTTCTTTTGTTTATTCACAGGGAAAAACCTGCTTCCTCTAGCCTCTCTCAGTTCAGAGAGTTCAAACTGAATTTAAACAAGTAATTGACTTGTCACTGGGGGGAAAAAAAAGAAAAAGGAATTCAGTGCTAGGCTGTCTTCAGAGGAAAACCTGGGCCACAGAGATGGCCAGGCAGAACAGCTCAAGTTTTAATTCACAATGGACTCACAGACATACATACTCAGGACACACAAGCAGACCCCAGAAAAACAAAATTCTAGAACGGTAAAGTCACGTCCATAGGCATGTTGAACAATTAACACATGGTATACACAATCTCCGCAAGATGTCTGGTACTAAACCGAATGCAGCTGAATGTAGAACTGGAGCCGGTACAATACACACTGTAGAATAAACAGAAATCCATTTCCCCAGGGTACGCAGGAGGGTGTTTTGGAAAGTGGTCTAGAACTGGCCCTTCTGTGGCACACACACAACTGGACTTTGCTGACCGCTTCATAAAGTTAATTGGAAGCACTGGTAACTACCCAAGGTTTCCAACATCTTCTGCTGAGGCTGTACAGGGTTATTTTTTCTAAATATAATGTATGTACAATTTGCCTCTTTCTAGTGTTTGAATCAATAGAGATACACATCACCAGATTTGTTTTTAATAAACGTCTTAAAACAGTTCCTATAAATACATTTCCTGTGACAGAGTGATCTTGATTTTATGAGTACCATCCTCTCAAAAAAAAAAAAAATCTAACAACCAAAATATTTGGCAACTGTGAGGGCATATTAGTGATATGATGTCATAGTCAGCATTTTCTTATGGTAGAGGCAATTGGCAAGCTGAGGGAATGGAATACATATTTTTAAAAATTCCTTTGGGCCATAAGGAAATTAAAATGCCCAAGCCTTAACTAAAAATTTGACAATTCAGCTGCTTAAGATGCAAAACTAATAATTAACATATAAAATTCACATCACTGGTAACCCCTAAAGTTAAAAACCATAACAACTTATATTTGTTGTAATACATAATGTAACATATAATCTTTTCATGCATATGCATGTAATATATAATGCATAACATATAATCCTTTAATGCACAGGGTAACAGAATTTGGGCTCTATCTTACTATTTCAGAGACACTGCTGCCTGCTGATCACACCAGCATCACCGTTGGTGACGTTTATATGAAAGGGGCTTCAGTGGTATTGATTATGGTGTGTTTGGTAATGTCCAAGAAGCATCAGGCGAAAGTCCTAAGGAGGTAGGAATCCCTAACATTCGCAATTCAGATATAATTCTTTTTTAAAAATGAGTTAAATAATCCCAATATTTAAGATCACTGCTTTAAATACTGATCAACTTAGAATCCAAGACATATACTTCCAATCTACTTTATTCACCACATTTAACTATTGTTCTGAGTACATGCGATATTCTTTAAAAGGGATTTGAAAAAGGAGAGTATTTATAAACTTGTGGTGATTGACGGATACTTCAAAATAAAAGCAATAATTCAACAGTGGCTAACTCATAGAATTGGGTGTTTGTTAATCTCCTTAAACCACTCTCAAATGCTTATGTATATGTATATATACCAGTATAGCCCACTAGAAATAAGCATTGTGTATACATCTGTGTGTACATGTATATATATATATATATATATCCATATATATATGGGCTTACATGCATATAACAGTACACACATATTTAATTTGCTTGCACCAATCAGTACAGATAAACTGGGCCTCCGTGAAAGCTCTGATCGGTCCGTTCTGGCCCAACTAGCACACTCTGATTAAGATCAACCCAAATGCAAGTTCAATGTACAAAATGAAAACAGTTCATAAATGGCTGCTTTTCACTTCCACCCCATTCTTTGCTATTTTAAAGTGAAATCTTGCTCCTCCATTGCCCAACTCTTCTAAGAGCACCACATACCAGTTTAAAAAATATTGAAATCTCTTTCCTTCAGAGGGCCCAGGCAAAGGAAAAAAAAAAAAAAAAACCTCCAGATGGCAAGTATAAACCTTCTGCTGAGGTTATGTACAAGATACCAGACACTTTCCCCCACTTAAATAAAGCCTTTCTGTTAGAAGGGGGGAAATAGAGGAAAACGCCACACAGCACAAATAACTTACAATATCGTTACATGCACGAACAGACCCCCCCCCTCCTTTTTTGGGTTAAAAAATAAGCTTATATAATCTACCCCATCAGATGTGTCAGTTTTTAAGTTTTTGATCTATTTTAACCTCTTATCTCCTCTCCACTACCCATGGCTTCCAACTTAGTACGACTTTAGATAGCACAAAAACCTCAGTCCGGAGAGAAACTTACCCCCAATTTTCTCTCAGGCTAACTTGGGCTTTCTCGGTTCTCTTCATAATCTGCTCCTCCTTCCCATCATTTGAAAGCAAAAAGAATTTGCCAAAAGTCCCTTCATTATCATTACTATTATTATTTTAAATCGTACAACCTCCTAAGTTTACCTGACTGCAAACTTTCTGTCTGGGATCTACTTTCAGAAGCTTTGAAAAGCATCGACGGTTCTACACTGGGGGTGGGGGGGAGGAGAAAAAACGGGAAGAAGGGAACAGTAACATCCTAGGACAGATGATAAATATTTCATGGCACCGAGAAAGGTACGGCAGCCCTGCACAACTTTGCAAACAATGCTCCCCGCCTAGGATGCTCATCCCTGTGACCATAAAACTTGTCCCCAATGCCCCTCGCAGCCGAGTTCGCTTACCGCTTTCCCATTATAGTAGTACATCAAAGAGTTGCCGCCCATGCCCGGGATGGTGTATGCGCAGTACATGGCCTCGGATTCTTTTTTCTCCTCAGTACCACTCTAACAACTTTTATTTCAAACTCGCTGTCCCTTTTTTCACAACAATTCCTTCAGTTGCATTTTCCCATATGGCCGGGCCAAGCGTGGTGAATATGCAAAGCAGGAAGAGACCATTCCTGGCGGGCGGGGGAGGCCGCGGCGCTGCTGTCAGACGCTCAAGTTCGCGCAGGCTGGAAGGCGGCCCGGCCTGTGCAGCGCTGCAGCCCAGCACTCGAGATCGCTTCAACTTTTCCGAGGGGTTTTTATCAGTTCAGTTCCTCGAATAATGCCGATTCCTACAAATTCCTGCAGGCTTCACCTCTTTTGCGCTCGCTCGCTCTCTCTCTCTCTCTCTCTCTCTCTCTCTCTCTCTCTCTCTCTCTCTCTCTCTCTCTCTCTCTCTCTCTCTGTGTGTGTGTGTGTGTCCCTCTGTGTGTCTCTCTTTCTCTCTTTTTTTTTTGTTGTTGTTTTTTGTTTTTTTGTTTTTTAGGCACCCCTTTTCTTCTCTAAAATTTCCACTCAACTGCCTTAGGGTAAAAGTGGAACAGGGTCCATTATTGAGCAGAATACAAATGCGGTTAATTGACTCCCCCTCTCTCTCTCTCCCTCTCTTTCTTTTTTGTTTTAATTTGATTAAAAAGCGAGTGGCAGGAAGGGAATCGTACGATGCACATCTAATAACTCTGCCATCTGTCTCTGCTGCTGGCTAGCGCCCAGCATTGTACGCAGCTGCCTGAGAACTCGATTCGGAGAAAGGAGGGGGGGCGGGGGTTAGTGGAGGAAGGGAAAAAAAAAAAAAAAAACCACCACGTCTCTGACCTCGCTCAAACAGAGAGAGGGGGCAGTGTTTTCTGGCTGCTTGGTCAACAACCTACAAAACCCGGTTGCGGAATGAAACAGAGTAACAGCGGCAGGCCCAGGGCTCTGCAAGCCCCAGGCTCCCAGACCCGGGCAGAGGGTGGCTGCTTGCCGGTGAACTTCACCTTGCCACGCCGAGGCCGGCTGCGTGGTCAAAAGCGAGCTAGCTGAATGCCATGAGGCCAGGCTTGCCCTCCTTGGGGCTGAGCACCTCAGACCCACACACCCTGCTGTCTGGAGTGCTGTGGCAACGAGGAGCCCAGCTGCAACTTAAGCTTGCTTGTTGGTTTGCGGCATTCTAAGGCAAGTTTATTGGTTAAGTCCGAATCTACCAATAGCTCACAGCTGTCAATTCCTGAAAAGGCACCTTAGAGACCGCGTTTTCAGAGTTTTGTCTCATCCCAGGAGCCGGATTTCTGCATAAATATTTTAACAAGCGTTCCATGCACGTTTTTGTAAACTTAAATTTTACAAAACTTTAGGAAAACGAGAATCTTCCTTCACCTTTATTGATCACGACTGAACAATAGAATTGCAAGGTTTCTAACAAGCCAGGGGATATTTTTGTTGTCTTTTGAAAAATATATCAACTAACAAAGGGGAGTTAAAATTTAAAAAAAAAAAAAAAGGAAAGAAAGAGGTGTGTGTGGGGTGGGAGGGGGGGAGATGGGCTGACGTGAGCTTGCCAAATTCAGAGCATCACAGGAAAGGAGGGCCTCTGGGAATTGATCCCAAATGAAACTAAATCATTTGCATATGCCGAGGCAAATGCCACTGAGCACACATCTCCTCTTCAGAATCAACTTTAATAATGCAAAGCACCTATTTCCTTACAACTCAACACGGCAACAAAACACATACAGTATTAATAGACAACGACGACGGGCAGCGGTGGACTGAAGGGCGAAGCCTAGCTAAGGGTGGAAAGTTTCGCAGACACACACACACACACACACACACACACACACACACACACACACACACACACTCACACACGGCCCAGAGGTTTGCCTAACTCACTTGCTCTGCATTTATTCGGAAGGTCCCCAGAGGTTTCTGTAAACAGTACTTGAATTATAATCACACATTTCATTCAAATTTCATGCTTTGAGGATTTTTTCCTCATTAGAACAGTTAGTTGTCAATCTGACAGGATCCCATTTGTACCCTTTAAACCACCCTCAGTGTTAAGCACCCAAGGCCAGGGTGCTCACTCCTAGAGGACAGTGTGTAAAAACCAGCACTCAGAGAGACGCTGGAATTTGGAGACAGAAGTTGGGGTAGGGTTGTTACTATTTTTCCTTTGTTGTTCTCAAAGAAACCCCTTATTTAGGGGACTGTTTCTAGATCTTACCTAACTTCCTGGATAGGACTACTAGAAACATGAACTATTTTCATAAACAGTTCTCTCTTTTATCTACATTAAATCTCTTTTCTCGAGCATTTTGCAAACATGGAAATGCCTCTTCATTAATTATATATAAACTCATACTTCAATGGGCTATAATCATAGTTTTAAACTTGAAGATCTTATTTCTTCAAGAAGGGTACAAATAAAATACTTGAATTTGATAAGGTGAAACAGACTTTAGGGTCTTTCGATTTGGTGTCTGGAAGTAAAAACAAGTAAAATAGGACTAGAGCATTAAGCTCTTAGGATTCATTAACTGATGCAAAAAAATTTCTAACATTGCAAAAGTACATTTATATTGGTTAATCAAGATTATAACTTTGAAGGGTTATTTATGAATTACACCCAGGGAGATGGGGTGCATTATCCTCCAGTGGTGTCTGCGTTTTGGATTGCTGACCCTGGGGTATATTTCAGTCACAGAACCCAGGTCAGTGCCTTCTCAACTGAGAGAGCTCTTCAATTCCAGACTTTGAAGTTGTCTTTGTAACAGAAATATCATTCGTGATAAATTTTGAGTGTGATGCGTGGGGAGTGAGCAGACACAACTGAAGCTACATGCAAGAATCCATGTGTTTGCTGATAGTTTAAAAACAAGTATTGATCTTAAGCAGCCAGTTTGTAAGAGACCTTGAACAGGCCTTCTACTGGTTTGCATCAGCGGATACCTAACTAGCAGGGGCTCAGCAGAGAGGCCCCTTTCATCACTGAAATGACAGCCAGGATAAACACTGGGCCAGGACTCTCTCTGGCACTTAACTACCAAGCATCATTGGGAATGCAGTAGATAGTGAAACTAGTCATCAATATTTATTAAATAATAAAACTATTACTGAAAGATAGCAATACCATTTTTTTTTCCTTCTAGAATCTAGTTAACCATGTGTTATTTTTTTCCAAGAATTCCTTGGCAGGATACATTTGAGGTGAAGCACATTTGGTGCTTGAACATATATCTACCATGTAACACAAAACTGAGGATTCTTTGAACAGATCCCAGAAAGGTAGGCAAACATTCAGGAAGATCCTGCAGGGTGAATGAATCACATAATGGAACAAGTAGCTGCTCAAATCCTACAGTTCTTGAAGGCAGACCCTTGGTTAATATATTCATTCAACCATTCCACAAACACTTTTAAAATGATTCCCATCTTCCCGTTATGCTCTACCCTAGGTATGAATAGGACTCGGAGCTAGGTCAGCATTCTTCCTAACAGAGACATGCGATACACGCAGACTCCTGAACACAATCAAAATTATGACTAATGATTACTGCTTTAATTCAAGTAGGAACAATCTTGAAAAAAAATGTGAAAAAAGTAAACTCCCAACCACAGAGCACATTAAAGCAGAAAAATAACTGCAAAATTACATAACCACAGAGTCCAAATAAATCTAACATACACATACATGTCTGCCAAAATAAATTGGGGGGAGGAGTCTAAATATGAACTGAAGAATGAATGGATGGACGGACGATGGATGGATGGATGGATGGATGGATGGATGGAAGGAAGGATGGATGGATGGATAGATGACGGTCACATGGAAGGGATGTCATGCCCCTATCTATCATATAACCTGGAGTTATAACTCCATGTCCTCGTTTAAATCACTAATTACTTAAAAGTTTATATGTATTCGGAGTTCTTGCCCCTTTATTATTGACTTCTACAATGCTAGTCTCATTTATGTAGCATAACTGAATTCAGTAAACATCATGAATTAGGAGATGGGGATATCTATCAACCCAGTGATTAATAGCAAAACAAATAAGTAAGACTCTACATAAAATCACCATATTTGTCAAATATGTGTGCCACTGATTTTCTAAATGAGAAGACAGTACTCAATATGTCTACAAGGATAAACAGTTTAAAGAACCAAGACCTTTACTTGCTTAATTTTCACGACAGGTACTTTGTGGGAGGTGTTTCCATTCTTATTTTCATGACAGGGGATTAAAATCGAGAAGCCTTAAATGACACTTCATAGACCAAAAAGAAACTGAAGCAACAGAACCAGGATGTGAACAAAGCTATGGCACCAAGAAGGTCCCCACTGGAGGATGGGACTGTCAGTCTAAGACTGACACCATTGCTACTGTACAGCAGAAGGACCCTGGCCAAGCCAGGCAGCCCAGGTGTAAGTACTAACTTAAATCTTTATGTCAAACACTGGCTCCTTTCTGAGACACAAGAGAGAGAAGATGGCTCCCTCAACAGATCAGCTAGCTGTGTGTTATAAATGGGAGACTGGGAGACCATTTCCTCATCTCCCTATTTCCTCTCTGTAAGAAAATAATCACTATCCCGAAAGGTCTTAGGCCCTGGAAGTTTACTAACAAAAGCGGGGGGGGGGGGGGCATAAAATTACAAAGCCAAATTAAACTCTTCATTACCAAGCAGATGCCTAATAACAATTATTCTGGAAATTTTAGACCATTAGTCTAAGAAGGATGCATGTACTGTAAGATATTGAACATTGATTTCTGGTGATGCCTTGGGATTCAAAAGTATGTTTCCATATCTAAAATTAGAAGAACAGAAAATCTTGCCTCAGCAGCAGGGGGAGGTTACCTAAGCTACCCTGCACCACTGAGAAAATGAGGTATTGGTAAGTACAGTTGACTCCTATCATTCCCTCTCCAGCAGGAGTCACTCTAAATGAGGGAGTTAACTCAAGCTAAGTTGCTGGAGGGCTTTACATAGGAAATGCTTAGACATAAACTGTTGTATTAGGAAAATTTTCAATAAGCTCTGCTGGTTGATGGTTATTTAGGGGTTAATGTTTAATATCCAAATTAAAGTGCAGGGACAAAAATCCTATTGGATGTGACTACATGCAACTTTATTAAAGATCTAATAACCAAAATAATGAGCTACGTACAGAGAATCTCAGACAGACAGACATGAACAGTCAGTCTTTCTGCTTCTTCCTCCCACTCCCTCTCTCTTTACTCCCCACCCCCCAACTTTACCTCTCTCCCCCTTTCTGCCTTTTCTCATTTGCTGTGATGTTCATAAGCTGAGGCAGCTTTGCAGTCCAGTAGTGGACTCTGATAAACCTCTCTGTCTTCATCTCTCTCTTTCTGTCTTGATATTGAGGTGTTTAGAATGTAAAACATTTTTAGGTGCTCTTAAAAAACAATGAAGAGTGCTTACTTTAAAGAAAAATGTTTTCTTGGGGACAGAGAGACTGCTTGATGGTTAAAAGCATCTATTGCTCTTCCTGAGAACCCGAGTTCGATTCCTAGCCTGTAACCATTGCCTGAAAGTACAGTTCCAGGGGGATTAGAACCCTATGGCCTCTGTAAGCCTCTGTACTCATGTGCACCACCACCCCAACACACACACACACACACACACACACACACACACACACACACACACAATTAAAAATAATAAAAAATATACTAAAAATTTAAAGGTTTCTCTCAGAATCCTCTTTACTTACTATGCTCATGTATTAAGAGAATATATTTAGCTCAAATAAATATTCTTAAAAGATAGATGAACCTGTTTGAAATAAATAAATATGATATTACTAGCTCTTGGATAAAGGTTGAAGTGATTTTGCCACCAAGTCTGACTTTCTAGGTTTGGTCCCTGGTATTCACATGTTGGAGAAAATTGATTTCTCCAGACTGTTCTCTGACCTCCACATATACACTGTGGCAGGCACACACACACATATGTATCTATACACAGTAAATAAATGAATGTAAAAAAATGCAGAAAATTCTCAAAGTAAAAGCCTTCACAATGATCTCAGTGACATGATCATGCTCTCATGGCATAATAATTTTGTTAATATAGGCTACCACATACATGGGTTTCATTTGGAAGTAGCTTTTCCTGCACAAATATATCAAAACATGGGCAGAGACTATGAAATCGAATTTCTGCCGTGGCTTCCTGGATGTGAGTTCCTATGTAATCTTCAACTCGATTCTTTTATGGCATGGGTTCATGTGTAGACATTCAAATAGCTCATGACATGACCAAATATTTGTTTTCTTCATGGCTGAACTAAGAGCTTGTAGTCATACTGATTGTGAGTACTTCACACTGATTACTAAGGTAAGCAGTGAAGGATGTTTGGTTTGAATGAGATTTGTTCCATAAATATTTGACTTCTACCATTGGGCCATATTCTTCCTCCTTGGGGAAAAAGAGTTCTGAGTTCCTCATTTTGCATTGTGTAGTATTATTAGCAATTGCACAGACTTGTTATTTGGGAGACATACAGTAGCATACAGAATCAATGTGAAAACCAGGTTCCTGAATCCTGTGTGCACTTCCTCTGACTTTCCTCAGGGTCTCACTCTTCTACCTACTTTCACCCTTGTGTGGTAAAGAATTCCATAGGCATGCCTATTACGTAACTAAACTCAACCGCTATGAAAGTCACTAAGCCAGAGGTCTAAGATGCCATTCCATTTACAGACAGGCCAGCCTGAGCTAAGTCACTAAAGCTGGACATCAGCTTGCAAGACGAGAAAATACAGACAGGCCTGTTTGATCCTGTGGGAACTGTAGGCTGGACTCAGATGGACGTTCATATCTCTGTTCAAGTTCACACCAGTGTACAGTCATTTTAGACACACCATCTAGTCCCTCAAATACTAAATGAAATCATGAGAGAGAACACAGACAATGTTTCTGAACACAGAGAGGACACCTTATTTAAGGAGAGGAAACTCACTCTGCTTTTATCTTACCCCCCCTACCATTCTACACCCCACCCCACCCCCGCACCATTAACCTCTTCCCCCTGGGAGAACTGAATTTTTTTTAATTGTTTAACCTAACCCAGTGTGATCCACAGCCAGTCTCTAAGCATCATATACAAACAAACCACTTCTATTTTGGTACAAGGAGGAAGCACCACGCTGGACAATAGGAGAACAGGGGCTGAGGAAGTTGACACAGGGAGCTGCACTTCCTAGAGGGCTAGCTCACAGGCATACCGCAAATCTGAGTCCAACAACACATGAGAACGACTACACCGTCCTTCTGATGCACAGACTTAAAAAAAAAATGTCCCAAAGTTAAAGGGGGAATTCTGTCTATTTGTTACACTAAGGACTTACTTTTGAAAACTTATATATATATTACACACACTAAGAATGGATTGATGAAGCTCATTGGAATTTGTACACAGAATGAACAACAGAATCACACACTTTTTAAAGATTTACCAATAGATATTTGGCTTCCCAGCACATTGCTCAATAATCGGGGTGGGGGCAGTACCACAATGAAAGTAATTTTCATTCAAAATAGACTAATTGTCTAGGGCTTGTGAACCCCCTCTGGAGTGGAATTCTAGCAATTTCCTGAGGTTCCCGTTGATTACATTTAATAGTTTGACATCATTGAGCAAGTAGAACAGCAAATTGCTGGACAGAGAACAAACAACTTTCAAATACTACGGAGCCAATCTCTGGCAATGCTTATAATAGAAAGTAGAGGTGATAGGAATTGAGAAAACTTTCAAGTGAAATGAAGAGTGTGTGTACAAGGACAGCATCAGGCAGGCCCAGTGTTCAAGTGTCTAGCTCATGTTCCTGTTTTACAAAGTTTCTGCTTAAAATGCTCCTTTGTGTAACTGGAAGCCAATCATTTTGTGTTAGAATTGAAGGCATTTTAAGGAGGAAACAGGAAGGGATGACTATTAGGCTCCCTAAGGGAAGTGGGATGGATTACACCGTCAGTGACTCACCCCTGTTCCAAAGACTGTGCTCCTCAACTCTAAATGACCTGGAAGCGACCTCTGGTTCTATTAATCCTCAGTCCTCACTCTACACATAAACACAGGGATGACCATATCTGCGCAGGTGAGGCAAGCCTGGCGTCATCTTCATCAAGAGACCAGGCTCCCGGCAGATCTCTTGAGTGTCTCAGAAGAAATGTTTTGTAGAAGCTAAGTCACAATTAAGAAAAATTCTGGGTCTCTGCTACATAAACTGAAATACATGCCTGAGCATTTATCCAACACAAACAACATCAAAATAAGAATTGCCCAGTGAAAGTTTGGTGTTGACACATGCGGACTTCTAACACTAGACTAATTTAACCATGCTGAGTGGTGACTGAGCAGAAGGAACAAGTAGTGAGGATCTTACGTCTCTCCATTTATGGCTGGGCAGAATAACTGACTCAAAAGGAGCTAGCAGAACTTTTTAAAAGATTTATCTTTACACTAGTGTGTGTGTGTGTGTCTGTGTGTCTGTGTGCGCGCGTGCGCGTGCGTGTGTACTGGACAGGTTATAGAAGACTATTTTCTCCTATCATCATGTAAGTTCTAGAGACTGAACTCAGGCCATCAGGCTTTACCTGCTAACCCATCCTCCAAGCAGCAGCATTATTGTTATCCGTACCAAATTGCAAGCAAATTGCTTCTCAATCAGTGGCATGAAACTTCCCTCTATTCTGTTTGACAGGATATTCACATCCCCAAATATCAGCATTTGCTTTCTCCAAACACAACTACAAAATGCTTAAGTTGAAACATGGCTTAAAGTAATCGTTCAGTTCTTTGACACATACTTTGACATCTGTTCAGAAAGTGAAAGTTGTATTTGGTCACCTAGGTATTTAATGCCATCATGAAGAAAATGTGTTCTGTGCAAAGGGAGGGGCCAGAAAAAAACAACATACAGGAATTTGTCAGCTTTAACCATTTAGTACAGACACTGTGCACCCTTCAATTATTAGCAATACTGACTTGCATATAATTAGTGGTTTCTCATATCTTTGATAGTATTATATATTTATTTCATAAAATATGTATTTTTCCATAAGGCTTCCTAAAACTTAGACATTTCTGTATAGAAACAGTAGTATACTTATTAAATGTTTATATATTTATGATGAAAATTATTAAACATAAGAAAGGAAAAAAATAAGTGGATTGTATTTATGTTAAATGTTATGTTATTAAAGACTTTAATGCCAGTAGTGTGGTGCACGCCTTTAATCCCAGTACTTAAGAGGCAGAGGCAGGTGGATCTCTGAGTTGGAGGCCAGCCTGGTCTACAGACTGAGTTTCAGCAGGACAGCCAGAGCTATGTAGAGAAATCCTGTCTCAAAAGACCAAAAACAAACCAAAACAAAGAAGACTTAAGCAAAGCTAAATCTTTTGGCTCTTCAAGAGAGGCTGTGGGCCGAGCTGTCCTTTCCCATCACCTGTGCATGTGGCCTCACTGGACCAGTGGCAGAATGAAAACAAATGGAAACGCTAGGCGAATTTCTTACTTGCTTTTGAAATCTAAACAAGTCCTAGGTTTATCTAAATCTATTCTTCCTTATCAAAAATAAGTCACAGAGCTGAAAGTTCCCCCAACCACTGCCCCCTCAGGTCATACAACTTTGGCTTCTTTTTTATTTTTTATTTATATTTATTTTTGGTAATAAAGAATCTCAGGAAAATCAACTCAGAATGTACAAAGCAATTAAATGTTATTTCCACCTCTGACCGGAAAGAACTTCTCCTGTCATCCCTGTGATTTCCGAGGAACAGACAGACTGTGGCCACAACTGTGGGTGGTATCTGGAAGGTTCTAAGACCCAGAACCACGATGGACAGACATTTCCAGATGAGGACATTCAAGGATATGTTCGTTAGCCCACAAATATTGAACAACATGAACTGCTATCAAATAAATCATGCCCCTGTCTCACTGCCGCCGTACAACAATGTAACAGATGTCATAGACACATAATCGGAGCTCTAACACATTTGCTCACTGGGTGAAGAAAGAAAGAAAACATACATTCATTTGCCTTCCTTAAACAGTGACAGGAATCAACTCCAGAGGACTGGAGACATATACAGGTAAAAGCACCTGCTGTCAGTATGAGGGCCTGAGTTTGATCCCCAGAACCCATGTGGCAGAGGGAGAAAGTCAATTCAATGAAAGTTGTCCCTGATCTCCACAGGTATATCATTCCACTCACATGAAATAAATGAATAAAATGGAATTTAAGGCTTTTTTTTTTTTTTTAAGAAAGAAATTGCCAGGCATGTTGTACACATTTTTAATCCCAGCACATAGTAGGCAGAAGCCAACAAGGCCAGCCTGGTCTACATATTGAGTTCCAGGCCAGTCAGGGCTATACACCCTATCAAAGGAATAAAAAGAAAAGAAAGAAAAAGAGAAGTAAAGAACTCAAGTTCAGAGAGGAGATTTCTCAGATAAATAGTTTAACTAGCTTCAATTTGAGAATATGTCTTCTTAAAAATTAAAAAAAGAACATATTATTAAGCCAAAAAATTAACAGCACCACATTTACTTTACTGATAATACACAATTATAATAACTATTCCACTGACATTCAAATGTTCTAATTATTACTGACTTCCTAAGCCTGGTCTTTCTCTCACTTTTATTAATAAGTTACTGAAATAGAGAGGTAGAGCAAGTTGTATTTGATGGGCTGGCAGAGAGCACACTCATTCACACATACACTTCACCAAAGGGGGCTGTGGAAGGACATAACCTACCTTCTTTTCTGTGGAGTAGCGGATAGTGCCAACAAAATGCCAAAGACATAAAAATGGATACATGCATTGTCACTTTGAGAGGTGACACTGTGAAGTCACTTAGCATGTGTGATGCACACTCCTGTTCATTTCCCAGAGTCTTTAGTTTTTCTTGGCAGGTCATCTCTACTTATTGATGCTATATTCTACCTTAAACATCCCATCTCACAGACCTTTCCTTCAAGGGAGACACCTCATTCTCACACAGTTGGACACTATGGCCCCTTGTCATGGAGGGAAACAATGAAGAAACATTCTTAGCACACCATTCGCATATATTTAACTTTGGCTTTGTTTTCTTTGCCAAAACATTCTATTTAACTAGATTCTAGGCATTATAGAAAAAAAATCATGTTATTTTGTCTCATTGTTAAAAGAAACATGCTGATAACAAAGAAATGCAATAATAATTGCAGTGGCATATGGCTAGTTTTGCTTCTATGTTGCATGGTATGGTACCATGGGAGATGTGATTATATTATTTATGATGTAACTGCAATCACTGGCTTTTTAAGAGTCATATAATCTCTGCATTTATTACTCTACAATGAACAAAACTGGTGCTAAGGCCTCTTTAAAACATTATAAAAGGCATGCTTGCTTGTACAAACAACTGAGGTCATCTTTGTGTACGTCCTCATGATGGTTGCCCAACAAGGAAGTCTAGCACATATTAGATGTATACTGAATATTTGCTGATTTTTGTACATGATATTTGATCCTTAAGAGGATTCTATTCTAAGTGAGTATGTGATTGATGTAAGATCATTGATGTCCACATCTACTGGTTGGTAACAGTTTCTTAACCTTTGGGAGGTTAGATTCCCTTTGATAATATGATAAAATTATATCATCTATTCCTAGTTATCTCCCTGATTCACTTTTCACTAATATTATAACTAGGACTTCATACTAGAATTATCTAAGAAAGGCACTAACATTCTATAAGGACAAACATGAAATACTCTTCAAATACGGATACACATATGCCATAACTGTTATATCAAGGGCTTACTGGGTTCAATCTACCTACCATACAGGAAGTGTATACATATAATAATATATTTTTAATAGCTTTTACTAAGAATAGTGTGTCACAAAGCAAACACTACACCAAGCTATTGTTCTATGGCTTGATCTTTTAGAAAGCCTCTTAACTTATTGACGTCACCCCTGAAAACACCCAGGAGCAATACAATACTGTAGGCAACTGTACAGGTTGCTCTTAAGTCCTAATTATTGGATGTTTGAAAGGCAATCGCCAGAACCTTATACTTTGACATGCCTAGGTGTATGGGAAAATGCACATTTCATTTAACTCTCTCTTTATATTCTTATGTTTTCTAAAAAACAAAACAAAACTGCTAATCATTGACTCAAACAATTCCTAAAATGACTTTCCATGATTGAGATATTTTATCATTATTATTTATGATTTTGCAACAACAACAAGAAGAATAAAACCTTGTGGAAACAGAGAATCTCAACTCTCTTCTACATCTCCAGATACATCTTCATTTCCTTGAATGAAGCACAGGTGTTTCATTTCATAGCTAGTCCAAAGACAGTCACGTAAAGCTATGTTGCTGTGGTGCTTAACACATCGGCATTCACAATGCTTCTGCTGTGGAAGGAAGCTCATACTACAGCACCCTCCTGTGTGATTCATTTAATCTGGGCTCTGTAATCTCAACTTGTGATTACTCTTTTGTTGTTTTTGGATGCTTCGAGTTCTCCAGAAAGTTGAAAGGAAGATGAGCTGTATTTTCTAATGAATATTGCTTTGCTCTCTGTTGTTGAGTTGGGAGCACAGCTGTGCATAGTAGCTTCAATGAAGTGAGGGACAGCCACAGAATAACTTTGCCTGAGTTCACAACTACAGGCTCCATGAAACTATGTGCACTCCTTAAGACTCACAACCACTTGCATTGATTTAAACCTGGAAATGGCATCAAGTAGATTGATTTAATGATCTCAAGAGTGATTTTTCCTCTAATTTTACCCATTTTGCAGAGCAATATACAAGGACTAGGACCATTTCCATTTTGTATATAGTTATTAATATACTATTTTTTCATAAATGAAATGGTTAACAGTAGGGACAGAGCCCAAATTGTTAATTCAAATAAAAACATAATTAAGGGCATTACCTTTTAAAATTATTCATGTAAAGCATTCTTCAAAGCAAAACAATATTTCATAATACAATATGCTAAAATAACTTTTATTTATAATATGTAAGTTTTATATTTATTCCAATAATCAAGTACTATAATGGACATGACATGGGTGTTAGGCGGAATCTCCAACCACACTGCTCCAAGGTTAATCAAAGTGAAGGATTAAAACTCGTGGGCTAAGACCCCCCAGCTTAGAAAAGAAATTCCATTCAGGGAAAATGAAACAGCGCAACCTTTTGGTTACTAAAAATGAGCTGTAAATGGAGAAGGGTTTGGTGCCTTCTCTGTTCTGAAAACAAGAGCATACATTTCCAAATTTAATTCAAAAATAAAAATGCTAATGATTATTTGAATTATCAGGTTGAATTCATAAATTGTGACTAGACTAACATGGAACTATAATTTGTAAATGTCCAAAATAATTCACTCTCTGTTCTAGAAAACACTTTCATCCTGAACCTGAGAAAAGTCAAACTTAGGACCGCCTTTCTTATTTCAGTGGCCAAGAAGTGCTCAATTTCCATTGTCAAGGAGATCCATTTAAAAATGGCTTAGTATCCAAACATATACTGATGAATTATTCAGATCTCACTTTTGAAATGTGGGAACAAGAAGAAAGTTTGGCAAACGGGTGCTATATTTTAAATTTAATCATAAATCAGTTCTTGGGGATTACAAATAATGCCTTAGAAGCCGGCTGAAGACCAGATCTGGTCACTGAATGCTGAGTGCCGCACTGGCTAACAGGCCAGAATAAGGCACACACATCGGAGCAGAGCATTCGGGCCACAGTCATGGGACTGACACCCAGGGAAACCTGTCCTTAATTTATCCCGTTGTGTGCAGATTTGGCAAGGATCTCCAAACATCATTTACATACCATATGCCCTGAATTACCTAGGCACAATGACTGTGGATAAATATGTTTCGAGTCTGACTGTTTGCTTCTTTTATGAGTTTTGCAGCTTTCTCTTCATTTTCACATTGCTAAATAATTTAATGTGCTATTTCATGCTGCAAAATGATGTTTTGCTAAATCAATAACTAGTTTTTTTGTTTTGCTTTGCTTTGTTTTGCTTTGTTTTTTGGCCTTGTAAAGAGAAAGAAAACGTTCTTGAAGTAAGCAACCAAGGGATATGATTTATCCTATGTCAGATTCAAATACAGGAAATCGGCTATTGATGTTTTTGCCTCATTTTAATCTCTGTATTTTTATGAGGCATATAACTGCGACACACTCGGCAGTGAGTAGGTACAAGTCAAATGTCAGGATCGCTGCAGAATACACAATGTGTCAGCAAGTTCTCCTATTTAAAAGCGATTTCCCAAAACGCATCTTTCGCCACTCCTGCACCGAGTCCTTATACAACTGAAGCAGTATAACAGGCCCGTGCCTTAGTTTCCCGTTTCCCCCAATGATAGTGTCCAAATGAATTAATATTTTCCAGATTCTCAATCTAAATTTAAAGCTAATTTAAAAAGGTATACTTAAACCAAAAAGGCTCAGTAACCTTGAACAAGATTGGAGCAGAACTGTGTACATTATTTCTCATTGTGTGTTATGAGTTTAACTGTAAATTTCACATTAAAATGACATCAACACCTTCATTTTGGATAATATTTTACACAGTAGGAATATTCATTAATGTAGGATAATAGTGTGATAAGCAGCTTAGATATTAAAAAAGCAGGGAAAAGCTAGTCAGTCTACTTTTTACATGAATGAAATAAAGCTTCAAAAATCAAATAACTGAAGAATTAATTTCAAAAAATTATTTAATGATGTTCTCCCACTATGTCAAATGAAGAACATCCATGTTACAGGCATTTTCAAATGTAAAGATCTCAGAAGTATTACAAAATAATCAGTCACTTTTTGACCCGACACTAAATTTATTATAACATTCAGGACAGAATAAAATATTAAAAATAATTATACTTGTATTAATTATATTCTTAAATAAAATATATGTGCTATCAATATATATATTTGTTATATCCATGGACTACAAAGTATCTGAAATGCACAAATTATTCTCACACTTGATAAAAGAGGGAAATTCAGCAGCTATAAGGTCCATATTTATAGGTCATTGGTTGATCTTTAACTAGAAAATATAAAGTGCTCATATAATTCTTAATTGGATGTTAAAATAAGTGGCCAAGGAGCTGTGTCTATATAGCAGTACTGAAATAAACAAAAGTTAATAGTGTTATCTGAATTCTATCAAATACTTGGTTTTCTTTAGAGAACAAGGAAAAGAAAGAAGCTACTGTTGGAATATTGGCAACTAAAGGGTTAACAGACATATGCTGTATAATTAGGAGATGCATTAATGATTATGAATAGTAAATGATTTGGTGCAAAGAAAAAATGTAGTCAAAGGGACATGTACCTATCTTACATGTTTATTAGTAACTGTATATAACTAGAGAATTCTGCTATTAAGAATGTAGCATTATTGGTGTAAATACTTCCAAGGGTACATCAAATTGTAATCTTTCATACGACATCCATCAAACCAGGCTGGAGATTTTGACAAACATTAAACACAGTAAGGAGGCAATTATGTATGCATGATTTAATCTGCAACTAATTAATATGCAAATTTATTCATATGTTAGTTACTAAATTAAAAATGCAAAGAAGCCCTTATGGTGATTCTCGAAATTTTGCACAAACAGAACATTTAAAATGTAAGAAAAATGAAGTTTTTTTGAAACCAACACCACACTTTTGGTGTCTCTAGGACCTGTTGCATTAAGAACACTAAAAAAATAGTGTTTAAATACTAGATAATAATTTAAAAGGTGTGTTAATTTCATGTGAGAATGTGGGAACAGAAAGGTTAATCAGAATTCTCTCGAACTCTTAAGAGATGCTGTCTAATTATCAGACAAATGGTATTCTATTTCTAAGCCTCCTTCCCTGCTCTGGGGTTGTCGGAGTTGGTCACCTTCCTGATATCTTATGTAAACGTTTTGGAAGTTTTGAGAAGAATAAACAGTATTTGAAAGCAATCATCTATATTGAAAATTCCAGAGTAACTTTGAGACCATTTGGTGTTCCCTAAACATGCAATTCACTCCTCAAGATGGCAAGTCGCTCTTTTCGCCTTTGGGGAGTAGCTCTCTGCAAACACAGAAATACGAGGGAAATTGTGAAAAGGCTAGAAATTCTCCACAACACTTTCCCCAGAATCTTCAAAGCTATAGTGTGGCTAACCAAAGAGCAATAGCCTCCCCAAAAGGCAGGAGGTCATTTTAGCAGAATCTAATCTGGCAATTTTAGTCCTGCATTTGCAGAGTCCAAAACTGATTTGAATCTTTTATGTGAAATGAGGGATGTGGAATGGTGATAATTTAAAAATATCTTTGGGTGTCTGTGCACTTGGGAGCATCCCCTGACGTGCACGGTATTATGCTTTGGCATGTAATTGCCTTCTGGAGAATTGAATTTCCCCAGGACTGCCTACTGATCGGCAGCAAGGTTTTTTGTGGACCAACTCTCCTCTGATCACCTTTTCATCCATAGTCTGACCTGATGGCCAGGCACTCATCTCCTGAAGCTGGCTGCTGGAACATCTGTAGTGGCCTCAAGAAATCAACATAAGTCAACTGTACGAGAAAACACAATAACAGCTTCGCCGGCTCTTCCCAGGGCTCTGAACTCTCACCCACGCTAAAAAAAAAAATCTCTGTCAGTCTCCTCTCTGCCAAGTGACACACAAAAAGGAAGTTAACCATTGGCTGTTACTTGCCTTCACAGTCTGACTCCCATTTCCCAGCTTCCCTTAGCCCATTCGGATGCCAAGCGGACTACAGCTTGCCCATTTCATTTTGACCACGGCAGCCAAAAAAAGCACCACCCCACCGTGCGACGACAAGCAGTCTGTTTTGATATTAGTACCTCAGTATGTGCTGTAAGAGAGTCAGATGTCCCCAAACTATGTGCCCTCCCCTGAGGGGCTCTGTCCTGGTCCTCCTTGGCCAGAGAGGTGGTGTGCATGCCACAAACCTTAGCTGTGAAAACACAGGAGACTGAAAGACATCATTTTCGAGGGCTAGGAAGAAATGGCCACTGGTGCCTCTTCTGCTGGGGATAGGATTCACGCCCTCTGTTCAGCGTTTGCATCTAACTAGAAATATGACCTTGGATTCTAGTCATTCCCTGCAGGCCAGCTTGCATGGGAAAACTGAATTACATAAGGAGCTTTTTTCTTAAATAATTACATTGTAGTAAATGCTAGCGAGTGAGTATCAGGTTTTCTTTTTTTCATTCCATGAAATGTAGGGGAATATTTGGGCTCAGGGAAAAAAGTTTTTTTGCTTGTTTGTTTTTGTTTATTTCGTTACTTATTGGGGGTGTGGTAAGATGGTAGCAAAAATCTTTCCCTCCTAATACATGCCGGTTTCTCTGCACTCAGCGCACAGGATCAGAACAGAACGGCACATCATCTCTGAATACCTTGATCATTCTTTCTCGTTCTTCTCAGCACGAACATGCTGTTTTGTGAACGTCAAGGCTAAGGGGAGGGGTGCAGCTGGCGGGCACTGCACAGTCTGAGGATACCAGGGTCAGCTTCCATTTTTTTTTTTTCAGGTGACTCACTTTTTGTTGTGACCGAAACTGAACATAAAGCTTTTAAAAGCTTCAATGTACACATTTCTGCATTCATTACACAGTGTTAAATCTAATTTGTTCTTTTTACTGTCACAGGAAGCACATGTTTAAAGCAATCTGTTTCCTCATGTGAATGCTTTCCTGTCTGTTTCAAAAAAATTGCGACATACTTTACCCCGAGTAACCAAGAGGTGATCATAAATATCCCTAAATAGCATTAAACAGATATGAAAGACATTAACACTTTCAGAATGCCAAAGTAGTATTAAAAAAAAAAAATTCTAACAGATGCTCCTAGGTCAAAAAGTGAAATGTGTGTTTCCTGAAAAAACACTCTCATCAGAATCATAAATGAACTGTGAGTGGAGAACTTTGCCGTTGCTGCACAAACAGGAATCATTTCGGGGAGGAACACATGCCATCCACCGCCGGGGAGTACTCTCCATGAAAAGCCAAACTGCGATGAAGTTTGGAGAAAGCCACTATCTTTTGTCACCCACAAGGTGGTAATGATTCTAAAAGAAGGGACAAGTACGCCGGACCCAGAAACTTCCCTGGAGGACAACCATTCTTGGTGAAACACTGCTCCATTGGCCGGGGCTCACCAGCCACAGACCTTTCCTGGGGAACTGAACCGGCTGCCTGGTTTTCCCGCAAAATTAAACTGCCCGGGCAAAGCATTCATCTTAGAATGCTGAGCCCAGGCTCCTCCCAAGCCCCAGCACCTGTACAAGATTTATTCCTTAAGATTCACTAACCAGCTCTTGTTTTAGTTTTAACTGTTTTTAGTTTCTCATAGGTGATGAACAAATTTACTGTTTCTTTTCAGAATTCAACAGTGGCACTGAGAACACACACACTACAATAATTCAGCAAATCTGGCAATCTTCAGCTTTGCTTTAAAGTACCAGTAGAAACATACAGACACATTTAATGTCAGAAATGTACCTGACCTGTCCTAAAGACATTTAACTCTGCTCTCTAAGAGAAACGCTGGCCAGGCAGGTCACCAAGACCCAGATGCTCCACACACATTTATCTAGCCGGATATAGTTAAAAGACCAGGCTAGAGCCATCACTTGGGCTGGGAACGGGAGTCACACCTACAAACGTGGCCTGTGCACCACTCAGGAGGAAGCAGGTTTCTGACTGATTTCAGAGTACCACTCACACACTATGAGAGAAAAAAAACAAAAAACAAAAACCATGCATCCCTGAGTCACTTAGAGGCAGGGCTGACTTAGATATAAACAAACGCCAGCAGAGAACAAAAGACCAGGAGAACTACTGGGAAGACATCTTAGCCTCCTGTCCCACTCCCCACCAGAGCAACAATACAGCATACACTTCTGACGGCACCTATACAGAGCTATATGGCTCATGATTACAGATGGCTGACTGAAGACTTAGCAAGGCCGAGAAGAAGGGACACAAACAGTGTCTGCAGCAATGCCTAATTTCAGATAAAAACAAGTGACCCATGCAGGGTGCTGTTCTGCCTGCAGCTGAGTCTCTGTTCTGATGTGACCAGGTCTTACCTCAGCTATCCTATCAGATTATTTCTCCTCAAATGCTAAAAGAAGGGTAGCTACCTGGTTGCTTACATTTCCAGTGCAACTGTATTAATGATACCACAAACAAGCAACTGCATACATGTGTCTTGTGTGTGGCTAGTAAGCAGTACAGGGCACTCCAGGTAAGCTGCTCAGTCCCCATGCCTCAATGACTCTACCACCTTGTCTCCATTTCAGAAAATTCTCCCCTGGGTGCTAGCCTTTCCCCATGGAGCCACTCCACAGCGATTGCGTGCAGGACCACATTAAGGAATGGAGGGTCAGCTTCCGGGGAGGTGTAAGCCTTGACATTTTAATTTTATCTGGGTAGTCAAATGCTTTTAAGGTGGCGAGGGCTGGCTGGTGATCAAACTAGGGGCCTTGTGCATGCTAGGCAAGTACTTACTATTGAGGTACATCCCTAGCCCTTTGCCAAATGCTTTCAAAGTTAACAATGACCTTGGTGTACAGAGCTTTTCCGCACTACAGAGGGTGCTGAATAGCTGCTGTATGCAGCAGGGACAGAGTCTTGGTTAAGGACACAGGAATTACAGAAAGCCTGTGCAGATCTTAAGCACAGTTCTGCCACACACATGCTACATGGCTGTGGCAATGCTCCCCTTCTCTAAACACCTCTGCTTCTTTACCAGATGTAAACAGCTGCACCCGCCTTATGAGTTTTATAGGATTGCATGATGTAATACAGTACTTACACCTGTGATGAGGGGTACACTGCCTTTAGTACACTGCCATCATGTTCTCACAGGCACTCATTATGTACATACCCAGGTTTGTGACCTACCAAGAGCCCCGAGTCCAGGAAATCCAGCATCAAGTTAGAAAGGGCTGGTACTATCAGGCTCCTTTTCTGTTATCCCAAGATGCATTCCAATGGAAATAAGCTTGCGAGTCACATGCAGAGGTGCTGTATATAACTTGTATGGGACGGACCACAAGCATATGCCTTACTTCACCCAAGTGACTAATCGGACAATAAGAAGTTTAAAGAAACAAAAGTCCACTTGTGGTGTTATATGGGGTATTTATTTCTTTTTAATAAAAGACTTTCTTAAAAGGCCAGTCATGCTCAAACACCAGTGACACCACATCAAGTTGCATAAAGAAGGAAGAACCAATAAGGTGATGCTGACAACCAAGTCTCATATATATATATATATATATATACACACACACACATACATACATACACTGCATGGAGGAGCATCGAGTCTTCAATTCGGTGGGAAAGTAAATTTGACAAAATACAAAAGAAGAAGGGAACACATGCGAGAACGAGGATGCATGAGGACATGCACTTTCCCCTCCCCTTGGGAAGTCTCAAGTACACGGGGGTCCTCTACCCTTTACCAACAAACATGTGGATGTGGTTTTCTAAAAGGAAAGCAAAATGGGGTTTGCTTGTAAAATAATCGCCAATCGACCTACAATCAATACACTGAATCTCATTTCATTTTGCCCATGTATCAATGAGGCCATTGATAATATGGACCGCTATCTTGGGTACCTAGACAAATAAACTTTATGTCAAGGTACTAAGCGAGGGACCCAGAAGCTTTCCGCAGCAAAATTTCACTTCCAAAGCATATGCCTGAGTATCAAGTGGCGGAACTTGAAGCTATGGCCTATCACATTTTCAACCAGTACAACAGTCCCTGCAACTGGTTTCCTTCCTAGTCTGATGACGACGGCGACGATGATGACCAGGCTGTGCACACTCAGCTCTCGGCTTCCGTGCACTGAGAAATGAACGGAATACCCTGTACCTCCTCAGTCATGCCTCGATTCCCCTCTTAATATGTCAAGTCACTAAAGTTTGTTCCAACAGCAGCGTTGGTTTTATACACGACTTGCGATTGAATTATTTTGTGCCTCGAAGTTCGTTTCATAATGAGCAAAGCCAGGAAATAGTATTGAGCCCCATGTTAATACACCTGAGCACCTGTGCAATAGCCCAATTCCCCAAACGGGGTTACTTGAAAACATTACCGCTAAGAACCAGCCACCTACTTGAAACCGCCTTCTCATAGCAGCTAATGATATAATGATATACTGTGCCGATCAGGAGAATGAAAGCCATTACAATATTATTATAAGTATAATCCAGGAGGCATATTTAGAATGATATGGGCTGGGAGGGAGGATGCTGCAGGCAGGCAGATCCTCTTTCACAGATGATATCAAAATAATTGTTCCAAAACAGCGTTGTTATAAAATCTCTTAACTGGCAACAGCAAGCGGTGATGGTGATCAGTTTTCTATGTGTGTGTGTGATGAATGGTACCAATTTTCATGACTGAATGTACTACAAGGTTCATTTTTTTTCTGAGAAAACACGTCTTTTTACTATGAATCCACGCTTCGTAAGGAAGCGCTCTTCAGTCAGCACCAACATGGCAGCACACCAGGGCATCTTCCCACAGTCCGCTTTGAGGACAGGGCCGCAAAGCCGAGGCATGCCCCTGTTTCCCTCCCCTACCGAATAATCAAAACACGTTTAGTGAAACTTCACACACTCAGAACCTCCTCCCAGTACCCTGGAAGTGAATGCTTGCAGACCAGCTCCCTTCCTAGCAACGTACTGAATTAATCCTGCAGCTTGCAATGGTGGTGCTTCTATGCTGCTGAGAGATAATTTTTTTTAAAAAAAAAAAAATTCTTCTGCAAAAATATAGCTTTCACATTCGTTTTGGACTGAAATTTAGACACCTGGACAGAACACAGCTCATTCCGGTTTGGGGCTCTGAGGTGGGACCCAAGGAATCGCCTGCACTACCTTCATGTCCCTGAAGAGGGACCATGTGCTCAAGTGAAAGGCGGCCGGGCCTGCTCCGCCTATGCAGCGGGCTTTGAAACTGAAAACACAACCATTCGCATGCTGCTGTTCTTAGATCAAATAATCGAGTATTTAAAACTACAGAATTTGCCCGCATTTTATGAAAGTTCCTGCTCTTTGAAAAGGAACACAGTGGCTACACAAACACACCCCGGACAATACAGACCCAGGCTATTCCTTTGAAATGTGGGTTTTTTAATTCAATGCAATTTACTTTTAAAAAGAAACAAAGCAGGTGTCTGTCAACAGTCTAGCTGTAGCTATTCTGCCTCAGGAAAATACAACTTTGCTCTTTTTGATGAAACTCCTCATTCTTTTAGAATCACTGACACTGCTAAATTGTATTTAGCCCCCCAAGGTCTACCTCTAATTCATGACTTCAAATAAAAACTTTTGAAATTCTGTGAAAGGAAGAAAATACATCTTGGATATGCAGACATTGTCACTAACTGGGACAGGGAAACAATTTTGCTCTGTTAGGATGTAAGACTGCTACAGCCAGTGAACTCTTGCTAGCTAAAACGGAATGGCTTCCAACTAAATATCAAGTCCCCATCTATAGATGTCCATAGACAAGAAATCCAGAGAGAAGCCAGATGCTTCAAAACAAGCTTTCTAAGTGCAAAATACATGAAAGTCCTGGGACCATTCTCTTTTCTGAGGTAAAGGAGCCTTGCAGCCAGTTCTTAGATTTCTGTAATTAAACCACTAAGAGTCCAAATTTCCACACCAAATTACACTCTTCAGTGAAAATGAGAAAAGAAAGTGCAAAATAAGAGCTCCCTAAAATGTATTTCTCCTTCCTTAACACGTGAGTGCAGATGTATTGTTCTGGCTGCTGAACTCTTAAAGAAGTCCCAATAAATCTTAATAGGTGACACTGAATTGGAAAACTTGATTACAAATAATCTCACACACTGGGAAAGGGGAAGGGCATGGTGTTTCATGCCTACCTTAAGGCAGCCAGCTGACAAGATAAATCAGACACATACACAAATACTCCTCTGGTTGGAGGAATGAATAGTCTTGTTTCCTCTGAGGTTTTTAACTTTTTTAATTTGCAAAGATAACCTTTGAACAGCTCACAGATACACAAATCTGCCCTCAACAGAGAGCCTTGATTTTTGCTCCCCCTCCCCACCGCCACTTACATGTCTTCCTTTCTTTATATTTAAAATATGCACACCAGAAGTCTCTTTTTGAAGAAGGGAGGAGATTGTGTTCTAAAGTTCTAAGAAGTATTCTGAAATTCTCGACAATACAGAAATCTTTTAGCAAACTTCTGGGAGACTGGAACGGAACGCCAAATGCCAAATGGTGATGGTGCATATTTCCTGTGTGTGCTTTCTGAACTAATGAGTCCCCAATGCAAAGACCTTCCTGTACTTATTTCCTATCTGAGAATCTCATACAAAACTGAACTTTGTATTTAGCCTCTGAAAGCAATGGAGAGAATGAGGTTGATTTCCAGAGAACGCATCACTGAACTTAAAGCCCACAGCTGGATTCGTGAATCCTGCATTCACTACATGAACAAATAAATACTTAGTGATGAACGGTCTCCCAGTTTTCACAGTGTCCCCACTGCTGTGTTATATATGCTATATAAGCTGGGCGAATGCTTCTTGTCTTATTTGCATGGTTTAATTGCATTACCTTAATCTCCTTCCTCCCTATATATTTTTATAATTTATTGGCTTTATTTATATAATCAAATCTCCTATTTTAGTATCTTTAGCTAGAATATGAGCACACTAAATTCAGAGTTGATTCTATGAGCTGACCTAACATTTTAATGTAAACCATTACAATTGCTTGTATCACTACAGGAAAGGACCTTGAAGACACCTTCTGTTATATCTTATCACATACTGGGTGCTTCTAGATTCTCCATACAAGCCCAAGTCCAAATGGCCCATGCTCAATGTACTCATGACATGTTTAATACTGCCACAGCCATCTTAAAAGGGGTTGTATTACTGCTCAGGTTAAAATGTGTTGACATGAAAATGCACCATGAGATACAAAACAGTGTGTCTATGATTGCCTTATAACACTCTTGAGAAATCATTTGAGATTTCTTTAAGCATCTGAGGAGAAAAAAAAATCTGAAATACTTTGAAGTATGGATTCAATAGCATATATAAAACACTCAAATGATTTTTTAATGTGATGGAAAATATCTAAGAAAATTAACACTGTTAGTATTATCTACTTTCATTGATGTATCTGATAAACTCTCTATAAAATATAGTTAAGTCCAGACTTAAAGATTTTATTTTCCCTAAGAATTCATGTTCCTTGGGGATATCAAATGGTACCAAATACATGCTACAGTTTTGTTTTCTCAAATCCACCTAAGGAGCCACTCATGCCTCAAATTTTCTTGGACATGTTCCAAGCTTATTTTAGAATCTTCTCCTCAGGATCTGTGCATCCAAAATTATCTCTGACCACTTAAAGCTTGCCAGATCCTCCTGAATTAAACATAAATAAATAAAACAAAACTACAACTTAGCATGGAAATTAGACTTTACTGAACAACTCAGTTTGTGAAGATCTCCCTGGAGATGACAGAAGTCATAAAATAGATATTAGGGTAAACCTTTGTATTTCCAAAATCTTACAATGTTCCCTCCCAAAAGCCTGAATGAGCCTATGGAGAAGTTCACAATTAAAATGGAGACCAACTCCACAAATGTCTGAAATACAAAGCTGTACCTCTTCTTCACACTTGCTGATAAAACACACATAATTTCAATTTGATGACCAAGGCTTTGTATGTTTACATGCTAGTGTGCACAATAAAATTTCCAAATGACATCTGTTCCTCTTTTATTTTCTGTGCATTTCATAAGAATCTTTTTAAACAGTACACTTAGAAATTGTTACTTTCTAGATTTTAATTCTATCACAATAATTTCTCGTAAAAAAAAAAAGCATGGATCATTTCTCTTAAGCTATAATTTAATATTGTGCCTTTTTTTTCTTTGCATAAATGCACAACTCAATGTGTATGATTACTAAGCTATTCACAAACAAGAAACTTGCTGGAAAGGGTAGTAAAGCTGCAAAGTACCCAGATCATGAGGAAATATGCTTTAAAGTAGAAAAATCGAGACATGGAGCTCTGAATAGACAACAAGTTCACGTGTAGATTCAAAAGGTTAGAAATTCGAGATAAGTGGTAGCCTCAAGCACACACACACAGCTTTACTCCTGAAGTCCCTTCAGAAGAGGAAGGCTAGGAAATAGTGGGACATGGCCCAGGACAACGTTTGACAACAGGAAGTGGGGCTCTCTGAACAAGTATCATTTTCCACAGTCTTTCCTTAAACAATCAAAGTACCCTACACAGCGCTCCAGACCTCTGTTCTCCAGAGGGCCTGTCTTCTCTTCCTCTGTGGTGCTAAAGACTGTAAGCCTTGTGGATGATTCTTATACCATCCTATGTCAAGCCTTCAGGGTGACTCGAGGTCTCTAGATGTGGCATACAGTACAAATGCATGCTCATGCCTCCCACCAAAACTATGACACAATATTGAGCCAAGTCTCTGTCAGTCTGTCTGTCCGTCTGTCTGTCTGTCTGTGTGTCTCTCTCTCTCCCTCCCTTTCTCGCTCCCCTCCCCCTCTGCCTCCCTCCCCTTCCCTCTCTCTGAAGCCAAAGCACAGCTTTTAAACAAAGCTAGGGGATTCTCCCCACCTCCTTGACCCAGATAGCCTGAAAGGACCAGCCTCTTGACAGCAAGGGAAGTCCACCTCTTTCTCACAATCGTACCACAATATGTGACTATGGGATACCACACTGGAAATGTTCCTCCGCTTATCTATGAAAGAGAGAGGGTCCATTTCACTGGGGGCAGGGCATCAGTTGACACAATAGACTGAGATAGATTTATTCCTATCTACCATGGTCAATATCTATCTAAGAGAACATAAATGCCTTCATCTAATCTAATCACTGTGAAAGAAAGCTAACCCCGTTCTTTACTATGTGCTACACATATACTCAAGAATATGTTGAAGCAAGGTTTAGAAGTATCTTGAGTCAGACACATTTCATAATTTTATTTGAACTTAAAAATAAGGGAGAGAGAGATCTAAAAATACAGAAACCTAGACCTGTTGGAGCCAGACTGCTATAGTGTCTAGCACAGGCTGTTTCCTAAAATCAAGTAAAAATACACACTTTTTTTTTATGATGGCAAGGCGTGGGATCTCATTATCAGTAATAGAATGACACAACAAAGTTAGGGTACACTAACCAAACTGCAACTGCAAGAGACCCGAGATGTTCTAGACTTACCAAGTAAAGAGGAAACTAGAGTGCACAACTGTTCAAACCTATCTCCTTCTTTCTGCTTAAACCTTCGCTGAATTTTCATCTTGTTTCTTGTCTTTTGAAGAAGGGCTATTTATCAATGTATCCCATGGGGCCATTAAGACATTTAACCACGAAATGTTCTCTCACAAGAGTTCATCCTAAACTGACTGTCCATCAAAACCCAAAACTTGAATAATATAAACAAATTTCCAATTTTGAACTGTCATGTGTTAGAAGAAAAAGATTTTCTGTTTTCTGAGCATAGTGTAAGGGATGTGCCACCAACAGCAATAAAAACCCTTGAAAATGTTTTTGTAGAGACCAGCTAACTAGAGAAAAAAATATTTAAATATTTGTAACTATTGATAATTAGTAACATCATAGATACTTCAAGAACTCCTAAGAAAGTATGAAGATTTCTGCAAATTTTTTTTGCAGTGGAAAAACCCCCGAAAAACTAACAAACAACAACAAAAACACTCAAAATTTATTTTAACCTTAGGCATAGATGGCATGAGATAGGTTTAGGCCCTTTTAATGTATTTAGCATTATCAGGGTTATGTTTAAAATGTAAACAGCTTCAAGGACTTTATCATTTGAAGCTGTCATTAAAACTATTAAAATCAAAAATTTCATCTACATTAACTCTACCACTAACTCCAAGCTTAAAATGTGCCTACAAAAACAGCCAATTTCAATAAAATATAGAAACTCAAGAAATAACAACATGGTACAGTTTTAAGTGACATATTGATATTCTAAAATGACTATTTTATATGCCATTGGCAGTTTTATTTACACAATATTTTTCCATATTTATGGCTAATTTTGTGGTGCTTCTTCAACATTATCAAGTCTGATAATCAGCATACAAAATTTGTGGGGTTTTTTGATAAGACTTATTCTGATACATTCATTTAATAATTTTTTTGGATGAGCTGAACCGAAATCAAGTCAAATACACAGGTGTGTGGATTAATCTAGCACATCTGCAAACCCCATTATTCTTCCAATTTCCTAAAAATGAAATCGAACCAATGAGAGCACTGATTGGTAATACATTCTCAGAAATCTAAATATAATTTTGTCTTAAAGTGTAAGAACTTATAAGGCCCATTAGTCATTTTTTTTTTACATACTAGAAGATTAATTTAAAACTGTCTTTACATGTACAACCCTGGAAGGAAGGATGAAAAAAAAGAGAAGGAAACATGAAAAAGACAGGAAATATTTTTTTTAAAATTTTACATAAGGAGAAAATTACTAGCAATGGATCGGTTATAAACAAATTAAATACCTCCTAGGACAAAAAATTTGCAAATGCATGAACTCAAATCAATGTGTCATGCATTTCCTGTGATCACAACCAACTTTTCCTAGGTTGGGGCCTGGGGCCTGGGGCATCACAGCAGCCTCAGACACAGCTCCAGGTATTAAGAATGCCCAGAATGCTTTGGTTACAGCTGGATTCCTCTATCCTCACCTAGCATTACATTGCAAACAGTGACCACCTTGGCAGTCCTTATTCATCAACCTCTTCAGAAAATAGAGACATTCTCCCTGCACTCTGGGCTGAAACCCATGTAAATTTTCCCTAAATCCGCTCCACAAATCTCCTTTCGCATGCAAATCCATAAATCATCATAATACTGACAAAGAATTTAACCAACACATGAAACTAATACTCATGCTCTCCAAAGCCCTGTACAGGTAAAGCTCTGCAAGTTGAGGTGCCTTTTCAAGGCTCTCTTCAGAGCTTAACTTGCTGACTACCAACATAAGCCCGCAGCCTTCCAGCAGGGGCAATTAATCACCACAGCAAGGGTCAGGTAGCTGGTCCTTTCTACCTCTTCCACATTCTAGATGCACACACAGCTCTGGGCGCATGGAACCTCATTGACTTCTATTGCCTTCTACTGATACCAAACTGAACGCAGTGGACACAGGATGGAGCAAAAACAGGCAGTACTTACTGAGGAGGGCAAACCTGGAGGGACTTTTCGGACTTTCTTTGTCTGCACCTCTGAAAAAAAACAAAAACAAAAAACGAAGAAGCTGTGAGCTCCCACATGCCCAGTTCTCCAAAGGAAAAGATAGTAAACCAAGAAGAGGCTTTAGTATCTGAGAGGAAACTGAGAGCAGGGTAGGCATTCTAGCTTTCTCTCCCTCCTGTTTCATGCTTCATTCTACCAGAATTCAAATTCCGCTTTCCTGGTGAAATCTACCAGACTGGATCTATCTACCTGGGACGGCTCTGTGTTTTAAGACAAAGCTTTCTTGTGTGCACAGCCAAGTGACACACTGAAATAAGCAAACATTTAAAAAGTTATCTTGCTGTGTAAATTGTTACCATAATCCCTGGGGGATGGAAAAGACACCAAGCTGAGGGCTGACTCAGTGTTATGGGGAAATGGGGGTTGTCCTTTCTGGGGCAAAGTAGGGGTAGGATGGCATTTTTTAAAAGTGAATTTAATAAAGACTCCAGGCATTCAAACAGAAAGGGGCCTTACCCATGGCACTACTGTGAAGAGGCCTCCGCCGGGTGTTATTGCTAGAATACTGATAGTACTGGGAGCCAGGTTTGGTGGGCGAAAGGGTTCCTGGATTGCCCATATCCATGTCCCCTCCAAGGAGACTCTGCTAGAAGGTGAAAACAAACAAACAAAAAAAACAAATACGGAAGTTTAATTTTTCACATTTACCACCTCACACTCGATGTTGAGCGGAGCATTTACTGAGCTAAGACAATTAACCAAACAACTGCCGAAAAGCAAAAGCCAGTGAGGAAGCTCTCATCAAGTTCCGCGTTGTTAACCCTTTACTTTGAAGACAGTAGATGGTACCCTCTAAACCAAATATATTTTGAAAATCATTTTCAGATGACTAACACTTTAATTCCATAAGAAAATGTCATTTAACATGAATGTTTTCTTTCCCCATACTGGGAACTATTCACACCCTTGTTTCTAAAGGACTAACATGAATCTCATTTTTCTTGGAAAACATACAACTTCTCCCGGCTGCACACACTGAGGATGAGTATGGATGGCCCACTCTCTACCGGACACATCCTGATCATCCAGGACTTTGCACAGGATGCCAGATGAGTGGAGAAGAAATTCAAATCCCAGGGCAAACTTTCAAGATTATAGCAGAAGTAGGCATCCTCTGCAAACGGGAATGACCCTGAGGACTTCAGCATTCCCTCTTGAAGACGACCAGAAACTAAAATAAATCCCCATGGATTAAACATTTACCTGAACACTAACACATTCCTGCAAATATAAAGTTATCATGGTGTGACAAACTGCTAATTTTTCAAAAAATGATGACATAAGACAGATTACATAATATTACATTTTCTAAAAGCTACATAGAAACTTACCCACAATATAAACCTCCTGATTATACTCTGCATTGAACACATTGTTCTTTCAATTATTCTGATAGGCAATAAAACAAGTGTAGATAGTACCATTTATATTAAGAACAAATTTGCTATTTAATAAAGAAATTTTAAAATTAAGTACTAAAAAATCTAACTTTATCGTTACTTGTAATCAACTTTTACTGATGGAACTAATTACTGTCCTTGATAAAGTACAGAATGTGTTTTCCCTAATCTAAATTCTAATCACCATGTCACTCACAACAGACTTAGGGATGCTTCACTAACACACTATTCACATGCAAAATACTCTAAATAGGCCAATTATGACTCTGCCCCTGTTCCCTGGTTAACCCGCTGAGAACTGAAAAATTTCACAAGGCAGTCACCACCTAAAACAAAGGGTCCTTGTTTTAAATTAAGACAGCCTTTTTGATTCCTAAATAGCTCAACAAAGTGGCATGTCTTCCAGTGAAAGCAGTTGGTCAAATATGACCCATAAGCTGGAAAATCAAAAATTCGAAGCTCTCCTCACCACCAAAATATAGCTAAATATCATAGAGAGAGCTGGCGACGGTGGGGGGGGTTCTGTGCCTATTGGTGAACAATATATCACAGGCTAATCAGCCACTGGCATGCCTGTCTTCCCTGCTTCCAGCTTACGACTTTTTCAAGGGATACATGATAAACATTACTTAAAAAAAAAAAAAAAACTGAAGAAGAGATTCTAAGAGTGAAAAGATATTACTGAACAATTAGCTCATTGCTAACATCTTAGTTTCATCCACAAAGGATGAAAATTGGATCATTTGCCAGATAAAAATCTAACATCAGCACACTCAACTATTGCATTTCTAGAACTTTCAGAAGACAGGAAAGTATTAATAGAGGCAAACTAAAGCACCAAGCACATTACAACCAACGTTTCTATGAATTAGGGAATTTAGGGATATGACATCAAGCATTTATTTTTATCATCTTAGGCATTCAAATATTAGAATTTCTACCTGGAATTTCACTCTTGGCAAATTCTTCTCCATTTATTTAACTCTTATTCCAAGAATATTTTTTTTTGATATCTCCACTGATAAAGGTGTTACTGTTATATGAAGTTATTGTCTCTCTATAAGTTGGTAAATCTACCACTGAGTCTTCACTTTATTGGGAAAAGAGTTTGAAAATAATAATATAGTATTGTTGTTTTTACTATTTTACAGTGTGCTGAGCCTCTTGCGTTCTAGGCAAATGGTCTACCATTAAGCTACATCATTCATGACCCATGGAATAAGACTAGCTTGGTATCTGTCAATAACATAGACATTGTATTGGCAGCTATTACTCTTATTTTTCCTTTTATCCCTTTTCCCAAAAAAATATATAAAGTCCTCAAGCAAGGGTTGAACAAATATTCTGAAATATTCACTTCTCTTTCCAATGGGCCTACCCATTGGTTGACTCCTATTGGTCCTGGTAGCAAAGATTTCACTCCCAGAAAAGGAAATCTATGCAGTAGGGCAACTAAAAAGAAACAAGCTCGCTGCCCTGGGTTTTAGAAGATTCACAATAGAACTGTGAAAAAAGATAATGATAGCACAGTTAACTGGCTGGGCCTGACCTGCTTGTTGTTGATTTCAAAGACAATCTTCCTATGGGCCAGGCATAAGCAAATCAGCCTTCAAGTCCTCTACAAAGCCACATGAACTATGTGGAATGACAGCAGCAAAGTTACAGAGCACTTCCAAATGGAGACTCCTGACAATCGCTCACCCACCAAAAAAAAAAAAAAAAAGAACGCATTCCTGCTTCTTTCTTTTAGACTTGTTTGACCCCCCCCCACCTCCCCTTTTTTTCACTTAGACAATGGAATCATTCTTCTAAAGAAACAAAAATAAACATTTCCTCAGATTTAAAGGGGCACTAATCACCCCCACAGGGAAAATGAAGATAAAAATATATGCGCTCTTATTGTAGGGTCTACTGGTAAAATGAACAATGACTATTTACTATTGTTTGGTCTTTATGTCACACGCCTCACCCTCTGTAGTAATGAGAAAGATTAAAAATAATTTCCACTGCTGAAACACTTGGGTACATGAATGTTTAAAAGTCAATGGCATTTGATTAAGGCAAATTAAATAAACAGTACACATAAAAGATAAGGCATTCATCTGTTGATAAAATTACCTCCAAGTATGTATAGCTTTGAAAACAAATTTATATTTCATGGACTTTAAGTTTAAAAGCCAAGTCTACTTTCAAAATGGGCAAATGCATCCTTGCCTTAAATAGGATCAGAAAGTTTAAGGGTCCTGTATTTTGTTGTTTTGGGTTTTGCTTTTTACATTGTGCAAGCTTGTGTTCCGTGGTTATTCTAGCTTCACAGCAATCAGGTCAACCAGGAAACATGGGAAGCAAGATGTGGTGTTTCCCACATCTAACCTGTAAATCTTAAAGCCATGCTTGTGAATCAGTTTAACTGTCCAGATGAGAAGAGACAAGCCCTTCCCCTGCTTCTCATCCAAAGGCAAACAATTTCAAGCCTTAAAACACAACCACCAAAGAAGAAAACATACCAACTTTGTTCACTAAGCTCCAATGACTGGAGAGTCACTCACTTCTTGCGGCCCACTCCCCAGCACACAGCCATGCCTGACATAGCCATGCAGATACTGAAGTCAAGATTCTGAGAGGGTCAAGGCAATCACACCATTGTTTGTTTCCTAGCAGGTCTGAACATGAAGACTTCTAACGTCATCTTAGCCCTGACCTTATTCCATTCGGGGCTGAGTGAGTACCTTCGCTCCTTCATCAACTACTAAGCTTGGCTTATACAACCAAGGATGTAAACCATGAATTAAACTTGGGAAACAGAGAAGTGGCTTATATCTCAAATTAGATTTATAAGTGAATGGTAATCAAAAATAGAAGTAACTGCTCGAAGCTTAAATTATCAACTTTTTTTTTCTTGTTAAACTAAAATCATCTTGCTCTGAACTATTATTTCATTTCAGTCAGCACTTTAAATGTAATGGGTGGGTGGTTCATCTCGAAAAAGGAAGATTATATTTACCCTTAATTATAGATATGAGTGAGATCAGAGAGCTAGAGGCACTGCTTTGGGCATATGATTAATTTATCTAATAGGTGAACGGCCTTGAGTTTCAGGGGTGGGTCCTGGGAAAGCAAAGAGAGAAGTGGGGGTCAGGAGACCTCCGAGGGGGAAAATGTGCCCCTTGTTTTCCAGGCTTCCTCTTCTTTTGCGTCATTACCATTACGTTGTGATCTGATGTCAGACACAACATCTTGGGGGGCGGGGGTGCTGCAGCCCAGAGAAAAGCAGTCTCAGATGAAACCAGATTAAGCTCCTTTTCTGAACTTTTGCCAAATGCGTGTGAGTCTAATTCATGTTTGGGTATTCTAGCACTCACACAGCTGCGATTCCATTCTTCCACCACAGCCCCCAGTGATGTATAGTGGCTTTGTATGGGGAGCTGACTCCATCAAGGCGGGGATTTGTTATTTTAAAATGGAAATAAAATTCAGCACGGCTACGAAACTTATAAATGTTGGACATCGGTATAGGTACCTAAAAGATTTTGCAGCATTAGGTGCAAACCAGACATGGAGAGAAAAATTACAAAGTAGATGTGGTTTAAACACTTGGGTACAGCCGAGGACATATCTACATGGCTAATTCTGCACAAAATTAGGTTTTCAAAGACACTGCTGAACAAGATTCTTAACAGCCATGGGGAAGTTTTTGCAAATCCCTATCGAATAGCTGCTGCTGAATTTGCCATTTTGACCACAGAAGGGCCATTGCTGACTTACTTAGTAGCAGGAGGGGGCCATAATTTTGCTGCTGTTCGCACTTACTCGGCAACCTAGAATATATCTTGCACCAAAGGGCAATGAAGAACACAGTAATTCCACCTGTCCACTTTTGAACTTCAAAGCTTACAACTGAAGGTCAGACCTTGGACAGCCTTTATCTCTGATCCCTGAAGGTCCAGAAAGGCTCTGTTACAGCTTACTTTAATTTCTGTCTTGGACTTAATTTCAGCAAAACAAGACTTGGGGGGAAAAATTAGAAAGACGGGATGGCAGAGATAACCAGGGGCTCGGATGGTTGCCATGTAACAGAGAAATACAAATTATTGAGATTGTCATTCAGCAAGTCGCTTCTTTTAAAAAATTTTAGACATTTCAAAAAATAATAGTTCATATTAAATTTATAGTGCATACTGTATTCCACAGAAAATCAGAAAAAAAGTTCAAGCTGGCCTGGTGGGGCAGTTGCGTAATCCCAGGTATTTGGAAGGCGGAGGTAAAAGAACTGTAAATGTAGGGCCAGCCTGGGCTACAGAGTAAGCTCAAGGCCAGTTTAGGAGCAACTTAGCAAGCGCCTATCTCAAAATAAAAAGGAGCTGTTGCTATAACTCAGTGGTAGAGCAGTGGCCTAGCATACGCGAGGCAACAGGCTCAACCCTTACTACAATAAACGAAGGAAGGGAAGAAGAAGAAAGAAAGAAAGGAGGCAGGAAGGGGGAAAGAAAGGAGAGAGGGACAGAGGGAGGGAAGGAGGGAGGGAGAGAAGGAGGATTGATTGAAGCAAAGTAAGAAGGAGGACTAGTGAGTTCTGCATGGACCCAAGCTCAGAGAAATACAGACTGCTGGAAGACAACTACTCTTCCCTCCCCTGTAAAGAGGGACTAATAAATGTTTTACCAGAGTTATTGGGAGTAGAAGAAACAACATATGTAAAATTTCCAGCAGAAACGGTGCCTAACATATTCTTCAACTTCTTCCCTCGGCCCTTCAGCACAGTCCTGGGAAAACCTACCGACTACTACTTCAAAGTCATCCAAAGCTGGGAATGACAATCAGATACTCTACTTTCACATTAAAAAAAAGAAAGAAAGAAAGAAAAATGAAACACACACACACACACACACACACACACACACACACACACACACACACCACACAGTGCTAATAATTTTGAAACATCACTATAAAAAGCAGAAAGGGTTAAATATAGGAGTCTACATCAACAGTGACAGCTTCATGGCCTTGGGCCACACTGGCAAGAAGATAGGGACTCCCCCATATTTAGTAAAGAAATTGGCCAAGAATCTCAGAACTTAAGAGTAAGTGGCTACTTTCCTCAAAATGCCACAATGATTTCTTCAGCAACTCATTTGATTTTATTTCTCGAACAGAGAAGTAATTTGCTGTTAACTCAACTAAATACAAGATAAAAATGGTTTAAAGTCAATCTGCCAGTTGTACCAAAATAAAAAAATGTTTGACATGGGATAGAACTCTCTATATCATATGAAGTAGGATAAGTTAAACTCTTACTTATGGTGTTGGACATTGACAGATGACTACAAGGCTGGTCCAATTTTGTATTTTCTCTTTTCAAAACCAATTATGGGCATTTAGTGACTGTGTATTTGATACTTAAAAAATTTTATTTTCTTCTTCCATAATATAAACAAACAAACTCCACAATTTTGGTTGGAAATTTGCATAACTCCCAAAGAATTTAGTAATCCTGAGCAAAATATTTTAACAGTGATTAGATTTCACTCAGCATTTCCAAATTCAAATATATTGTCTTTCCTTGTAAAGAAAAACACCTTACATTTAAATGTTATAATGCAATACAAAGGTTGCTATGGGAACTGCAACTTAATATATAACGTGGTAATAGTCAAGTAAAAATTCATGCATTTTTTAATGGAAATTACAACTGCCCAAGGATTGATGAGATTTATAATCCACCCATTTGACTTCTTCTCAAATTAAAAAACAAAAACAAAACATTATTTCTTGTATACACCAAAGTGAGAAGGTTTTTCTGTGGTCCATGAAAATGCATTCTGGAAGCCCAGGTCGTCTATTACATATTAAAGAGAAGATTAATTGAGTTGTTGGGAGGTGCAAGTTCGGGGGGGCGGGGGGGGGGGGGAGGCATCAAAGAAACTAGTAACAAAATATAATTAGGCTTAAAAATTCTATATAAACTATACAGAATTTAAGAAAAACACTTTATTGTCAATTGAAACTCTCAGGATGGTTCAGGAAGATGGCTTAATTTAGAATTTGACATGTAATCACTCAATAGCATATAAACAGTATTTTCCTTAAAATGCTTTTTGTTAGCAATAGTGTAGCAAAGTGAAACAGGAAAACTTTAATAGGACCTATTAACAGACATGTGAATTAGCACCACTCCTGTAAAAACATGGCCCTAGCAAACACCCGGAGTCTCACTTGACCATGGTACTATTTAAGTAAAATAAAAGAGTGTTAATCTGTCACATGTCAGTCTTTATCATACTGGATGGGGGGAGTTCTAATTCAAGATTACTGTAAATGTTTGCCTCTCTGGGCAAGGATATAGAAAATCCATTTTTATGGGACTGGTCTCTCTGGGAACAGGGGGCAGGGTCTTCTTCGTGAACCTATCAGGTTGCTCAATTATAGCCTAATGGCCAACTCTGCAAGTTACCACTAAAGTGGAATGTGACAAAAGATCCCCACCCGCAAACAGCGTGACAAGCTCACACTACTACAGGAGGATATTGGGATTATCCAGCACAGTAGTAGATGCCTAACGAAATCTTCAAATCACCCTGAAACGCCTTCCTTCTAAATAACCGTAACTCCATACAGCCTCCCGCTCTGTGTGATTAGCTCTTTGCCTCCCAACATGTCCTCTTTCCTGAACGTGGGGCATGGAGGCCAAGCTTGTTGATATGCTTACCAGACGAGGAAATGACTTAAGTTCTTCAGTTGCTGACTACATAATAGTGCCTACTAGCATGGGGACGTGACATAGCAGATGATCTCTAACCACTGAAGTAAGTGCAAAACTGTTTTATCAGTCAGATCAAGAAGAGAGAGAGTGTATGTGTGTACAGATCTGTCCCTCTAATCACTCCTGCTGTTGCTGATGCTAATAATAATAACCAAAGCCAGAGACAAGTACAGATCCTTTAGACACTAACATGGCAGACACTACATCCTCCAATGTACAGATGGGGACATTTAGAGTGGCTATGTGTCCTCACCAATACCACATGGTTAGCAAGCAGTGGGTCCAGCCGGACTTGACATTGACAAATATGTCCTTTATGCCCCATCCTTTCTGTGCTCTATCTGCCCAAGCCATTCATGATGAGCTGGAGCTATCAATCATTGTTAGAGAATCCTGACTTTGAAGGCATCTTTCTTCTTACTGCAGAAGAATCATCTAACACAGTGGAATCCGGCAGGGCTACACGTGAGTGCCACTGGGCCCTGGATCACCTGGATATGTAATCTAGTGGGTATCAGACTCTTTATCTGGAACATGGGAGTATGATCACACACACACTGTGAGAATCACTCATATAAAGTTCTTAGAAACTTGATGTTTGTGATTTCTCACTGCTAACGTGGTCCCTCAAGGCAGGAAGAAAGTTCCCTTGTCTCTGTGATCTTGGCATCTGGTACAGTAGGTGCTGGTACATAGTATGCTTCCATTACATGTCAAGTGATTCGGTTAACTGCCTGGCCAGGGAATGCGCTTACCAAGTTTCAACCATTATTGGTCTGCACATGATTCTCTATTCCTGTGGACACAGAGTCCCTACACTTCCCTTTGCACTCTCCCCCTAAGATTTTCTCCTCCCACATCGGCTGTGCATCACTCAAAAGCTAAATGTAGTCCCCAATGTACAAAAGTCTCATCACATCTCTTCAACAAAACTTCTTTCATTTCTTCATTACCCTCCCAGTCCACTTAAGTATAGATGAAGAATCAGAATTGGTCATGCATATGAAGAAATTAGTTGTGTGCTTCACAAATCACATGTACACCCATTGACTTTTATTTTTTTTTTTGCCTGATTTGTTTAATGAAAATGGACACATTTCCTCAAGCAGGTATGGTTGTTGGATGGTCCATCGTTCACCACAGGGACAGGTTTTTGAGAGTTGGGCAGCACGGGGAAATGCAGGTACCACCTAGGTGGACACCTAGAGCGGAACAGACAGAGGAGATGGGAATCCAGGGAGCAAGGTGGAGGCAGGCTTTGTGAAGACTTGTTTTGTCTTATTTTTTGAGATATAGCCCTGGCCATCCTAGAACTCACTATGTAGACTAGGCTGGCCTTGGCCTTGAACACACAGAAATCCTCCTGCCTCTGCCTTCCCAGTACTGGGAGTAAAGGCATGAGTCGCCATACCCAGCCTGTGGAGATTTTTAAAGAGGATGCTTAGTCTGCAGAACAGAGGATGTGAAAACATCTCTGAGAATTTAAACTAGTTAACAAAGAAACTGTTCTCCTTAGGTTGCTCCAACATCTTAGATACCTAGCCTTTGGGTTCCACTTTCTTGACTACTAAAATCAAGTTGGCTTGAACAAAAGCAAAGCCAGAGAAATGGCTATCGCACTGAGAAGACATGGGCCTTTGCTATATGCCAACTATATATACTTTGGTGGGCTTGGGGGAAACAGAACACTTAGGTGAAGATTTCTGCTAAAGATGGCCTAAGCATGGTGAGTCTGTGTGTTCCCAACCACCCTCCTTGGGCTTCACTTCTGTAGCTTAGCTTTACCAGAGCTGAGCCCTCTCCGTAAAGGATTGATCTTCCCACTCTGCATTAGACAAACCACTCCAAAACACCTCTGGAGATGAGAATCAAACATCATCTCCTTGGAACTTCCAGGGACTCTAGGGGAAGACAATCGCCCTACCCTGGGCCCTAACGCTGTTCCCTTACGACAATGCCTTGGGATTATAGGCAGATGTAGGGGACACTTTTCAATAGCATAGATGTTACTCTAAATGATGGCAGCCAAAGAGCAGCAAATATCCACACAGAACTCGCTGTATTTCAAGCTCTGTTGGCTGCAGTAGCCCATTTAATTATCACAACCCCTTGAGGGGAGAATCTTATTAATCCCACTCTACAGATGAGGTGGCCGGAGGTAGGAGGAAACTAACTACCAACCCAAGATAACTTGAAAACTGTTTGAAAACCAATGAACAACCAAATTGTGTCATTTCACTACGTCGCTTGGATTCACATGGCTCCTGGTAACATCACATCTGCAAATGTTAACAATTACCTCATGCTCATCCTTAAATCATATGCCCAGGAGCCTCCCCTCCTCCTGCCTCTTCTCTACTCTCCAACTCCAGTCAGCTTCAGCACTGACGACCTATTTGCAGTAGTGCATTCAACTCTTGAGTTCACGCCCCAATGCCCCACCCTACAAAAACCTATAAAGAACTCACTGACCCCGTGAAAGATTTGTTTAGTAAAATAACTGGCAACCAGTCATTCCATTGTCCTAGCACTCATATGGACAACTTTCTAAGCAGCCCTGATTATAAAAAAAGATGATGCAAAAACAATCAGCCACCAGAAAACTTTTCAAAGTTAGAAGGAGACAGCAATTTTTAAGGGTTCTTAAAGGAACTGTGGAGCGCTTGCATGTATAAATAAACATTCTCTTTCTCTCCCCAAGGATGTAGGACAGGTATATTTTTATTACGTGTTCACATAATACCTCATTATAAATATATTTAGATATTGAGCATGTGGCATTGACTTGCCGAACTAGTTCACAAGCCAGTTGAACAAAATCCACGGAAGAATCCTACAGAACATACACTTCCAAAAGGAAATAACTTCGTGTTTCAATTTTTAAAAGAAACAAACACTTTGATCTTTTCACACAAAACATTTCCCAGGAAAGGACTTGCATAAAAGCAATTGGATGGCTGGGAGCTGAGTTCAGACAAAAAGCAAGGCTTGACAAACTTCAAACATAGAAAAATAAGTCAGGAGAGGGTTAAAGAACAGAGATTCTCGCCAGGCAGCGGTGGCGCACGCCTTTAATCCCAGCACTCGGGAGGCAGAGCCAGGCAGATCTCTGTGAGTTCGAGGCCAGCCTGGGCTACGGAGTGAGTTCCAGGACAGTCACAGAAACAACAGCAACACAGAGAAACCCTGTCTTGAAAAAACAAATAAATCAATAAATAATAAAAGAATGTAGACTCTAAAATTATTTTCAAGTGTGTGTGGATTGTCAGTGATTAGCAGATGTATGCACACCCACACAGGCACACATGTGTGCACACACAAGGATACACTACCCGACACCACTTACATACTTTCTTTGCAGTACGAGAGATTGAACCTAGGGCCTTGCACATGCCAGGCAAACTCTACTGATGACACCCCTGCAGCTTCTTATTTTATTTTGCATTTTGAGACAGGGTGTCATTTGCCCAGGCTACCCCTGAGCTCTGCATCCCCAAGCAGCTATTAAACTTGCAAATCTCCTGCCTCAGTCTCCCAAGTAGCTGAGATTACAGGTCTGTGCTACTGGGCTCCACTTCCTATACCCATTTTAAATCACAAAAGCCAAATGCTTGCATTTGCTTTCCATATACGGATTATTTGCTCATTGACAGTATATGGATGCACATTAAGGAATAGAGTTGACAGATAACTTCCACAGCTGGGTCCCTTTTCCATAGTAGTTCATTCCCTTAATGGCTACATCTACCATATTTGGACATTTCCTATAGATACACTGGGTAACTGTCCTCGTTGCTATGGGTTGAGGGTGATTTGGGAGGACAGTGGCAGAACGCAGAGGTAAAGGGGCTCTGGAACATTCCTCTCCAGGTAATAATAAGCCTGATAGAGATCTGTTCATTTTTTCAACTAAAACAGGCTCTGACAGACAACAGGCTGAAGATCAAGCCTATTTCAGATGTGGATACTCCTTTAGATTTTCTTGTCTTCTCTGAGTGAAATAAATGTAATTTACATGGTGCTTAAAAGTTGTTAGTGATATTTGATTATTTATAACTTTTTACTTTTATTTTATGTGCACTGGTGTTTTTGCCTATGTGTATGTCTGTGTGTAGGTGTCGGATCCCCTGGAACTGGAGTTATAGACAGCTGTGAGCGGCCACGTGGATGCTGGGAATTGAACCCAGGTCCTCTGGAAGCATAGCCAGTGCTCTTAACCACTGAGCCCTCTCTCTAGCCCCCAATTATTTATAGTTTTTTAAGTTGAGTACTCATTTGTTAATCAGAACGTCCACAGTCTTTTTCCTTACTTCTGATATTCTTAGAGCTCCGAGAATTGTTTGTAGTTTTGTGATTAAAACATGACCCGGTAAGAAGACACGCTTGTTTGCCTTTAATTTTTCTAAGTATGATTGTTCACAAGATTAGTTATGGAAATAACATCTATTTAAGTCTTAAAACTGTCTAAAACTCTGCTGGGGTGAGGTATACAGTACAAGCTGTATGTATGTACCACATTAACCTCCCCAAAATACAAGTACTTCTTAAATTCTAGAAGAACTATGATCCAATAGTTCTAAATAAGGCAGTGTGACTATGAAAGTTCCTTTTCCCTTCCAAATACTAAGCAGGCCCAGCACTGCTCGGTTTCTGAGATCAGAGGAAATCAGGCGCACTCAGGGTGTTATGGCTACTTAGAAAACTCCTTCTCCTGCATTGTGCTTGTTGTGGTGGGGATTAAAAGGGTCACCACAACAGTTATCTTTTAATTATTTTGAAAATACTGTCAACACCTAGATACATTTAAAGTTTCATTAGAACATTCCTCATAACTTGCTCAAGATAACTGCATAGATTTGAACTTGTATGTTCATCTATGCCTCGCTCTCCGACACAGATACAGTTGGCCTTCATGCTTGCCTTGTCCATCCACTAGGGAATCTTAGTGTTCAGGATTACTAATTCTTTCTTTTTACACACTTGGGTGTTTTAATTTTAAAGCTACTTAAATAGGTAATTTTTATTGCTATTTGAAGGGAGTTCTATATACTCAGAAGACAAAATAGATCAACCATCCAAATTTCACTCATTTGGCATCTCCATCAGAAGGCCGAGCCCCACCTCCATCAGAACCCACTGAGCATTGTGCTGGGCAAAGTTTGCTTCACATTTGAAGCCAATATTTTCCATGAATTTCCAGTTTGCAACTCTAAAACTGTCAGGGCAATCAGGAACAGACCAACTTGCACACAATATCATCATGTGATATTTTGTGTGTGTGTGTGTGTGTGTGTGTGTGTGTGTGTGTGTGTGTGTGTGTTTATTGTTATACAGGCTCCAATCAAACACACACAAATCTTGCTGCCATCCCTCCTCTTGCTAAGACACACATGACTTGCAACTCTTCCTTTACCTGAGTAGCAATATTGAGTGAAGGCGCTGAGGAAACCATGGTGCCTCAAGGGACTTGCACAGTTCGATCAAGGTCCAGGCTCCTAGTTGATGAAACCTTCACTACTGTCCCTAGAAGCACTACCCATGTATTTAAGTAGCAGGCAACACATTCGGTCACTTCTTTGTGTGCTCAAGATCATGTTCTAGGACCCAAGGATCAAGCCCAGCTCAATGTACAATTTCTTTATGGATATGCAAGAAAAAAGGTACAGATAAGTATGTTAGTGGAGTTTAATCACTCACCTCTTCTGGGGAGATAGGGTAGGTCTGAGAGGTACCTTACAAATTCAAGGAGAAGACTAAATGTAAAATACACAGAGAAGCTGTAAGTGCCTATGAGAGGTATGAGATAATCAGTCCTATTTACAGGGAGGAACACCATAAATGTAACCCGCCTCTCTTTTACAACCTCCAGTGAATTAATCTAAGTGAGAGATGATGGTTATGTCTACAGTGAAGGGGTCCAGTAGACACCACAGAAATTCACAGAGCAATCTAGAGAGCATGAAAATTAAGAGGCAGATACTATGTGGATCTGGACTTGGAAGCAAAACAGGACCCTGGGGAGTGGGAGGGAGGGATCAAGGGAAGGACTGGCCAGTCACATTATAATCCCAGGACTCAGGAGGCCAAGGCCCGAGAAATCAAGAGTCCTCAGGCAGCCGAAGCTACCTAAGTGAGAAGCCGCTTATAAAAGAAGGAAAAGGAGAAGAAACAGGAAGGTGTGCTGTTTTAGGCCTAACTTTGAAAACAATGATCCTCCTAGCTACTTAGTTTTCTTTCTTTTGTGTTTTTTTGTTTTGTTTTGTTTTGTTTTCGTTTGTTTTTTTGTCAACTTGATACAAAATTACCTCAGAAGAGGGGATCTCAATTGAGGAACTGCCTCCATCAGACTGAGCTTTGGGCATGCATGTCTGTGGGGCATTTTCTTGATTAAATTGAAGATCAATGTGGGAGGGCCCAGCTCATGTGGGTGGTGCCACCCCTGGGTAGGTGGTCCTGGGTGGTGTAAGAAAGCAGGCTGAGCAGACCTGGGAGAGCCGGGCAGTAGGCAGCATTCCTCTGTGGCCTTGAGCTCCTGCCCGGGTTTGCCACCATGGCGGAATGAACCTGTCAGATGAAATAAATCCTCTCCTCCTCGAATTGGTCTTTGTCAGTACTTATCACAGAGACAGAAAAGCAAACTGGAACAGAAATGCAGCAGGAAGGGAAGATAAAGGAAACCTTAAGCCTGCTGATTCCACTCTCAGGTCACAGGAAACGTGGGGAACACATGCTAACAGGCCGGAAGACGGCAAGCAAGCAAGCCCACCAAGTCGGACAGGATCCTGGCTTTACTATTAGAGGGGGTGGTAGGGAAAGTTGTGGATTCTCAACAGACCAAAGACAGTCAACGCCCAAGAGTAACATTCAGTCCAAGGACACCAGCGGACAAAAGCCCATTTGTTGTCTGCTGCTGTTTACTTTTAGTTTGGGGATATTCTGTTTCATTTTTCTGTGACAAGGTTTTGCTGTATAGCTCAGACTAACCTTGAACTGGTAACCCTCTCACCTCTGCCTCTCAGGTGGTGGAACACCAGGTGAGAGCCGCTACGCCCAGAGACAAAAGACGTTTGTCAGGAGAGAAAGGTCCAGAGTGCTAAGGAAGAATTGCTGGCCGTCCCGCCAGCTTCGGCGATGACACTATGGATGTGTTTAACTGGGGGGAAGGGGAGAGGTTTAGATTATTTGTTGGAGATGCTATTTATTTATAGAACCTATAGTCAGAGATGCTGTGCTTATACATAAAACGATGTGCACCCTACAATCTGCTCAATAACACTTGGAAAACATCAACCGGGTAAGATCATCCTAAGACAGACAGGGTAAATACTGTAATCTGTTGACACTGAAGGATAGAGACATGATTTTATACACTACAGCACTCTAAATTTTTCTTGTATTTGAAATTTTCCCACACTAAAAAGATTCAGAGATGGACCTATCTGTAGAGCCAGTTCTACCCATTTTCTGACTGAAGAAAGGTATTAAGGTTCAGAGTACATGTTCAATACAGGCTGTGCAGTTCAAGTCTTCAGAGGCCCCCAAGGTCTACAGTCAGTTCCGTTCTCTGTAGAACAGAATTTTGAAAACTGGCATAAAGGTGAAGTCTTCAGACACCCTAGACTGAAGGCCACACAGATGGTCAGGCCGTCCCCTCTGACCTAGGGCGCCATCAGAAAAAGCCCCTTTGCCGAGGTACCACAAATGCTCCCTTCCTTTGCGAGCCAAAGACAGAAATGGTTGAGGACAAAAACAGTGTAGGTGACATGGTGGATCCCTCCCAAGACACCACGCATGCCCTCCAGCTACACAGGGCAAGCAGAGAGTCTCCCTGTCAGTCTGTACCGACTTCACACCTGCACAGGTGCTCACCAGGAAATCCAGGAAGACTGAAATACTCTAATTCTGGCATTAGCGTAAAAAATTTGGGGGGGGGGGAGGTTGCAAATATCAGCAGCTGGATTTTTTTTTTAAACTGACATAAATAAAAATGTATTCATTAAATGTTTATGAAAGTCAAAATTCAGCCGCTCGCTAAACTGGGTTATTTGGCTACTGCTCAAACATCAGCCTGTCAATCTGCAGGAGAAAAGAGCTGTGTGCTTTTTAGCTTGCAATTAAAAAGAGAACATCAAAGGTCTCGCATGCATCCTGCAACAGATCAAAGAGAGGCCGCTGCCTCCTCCCCTAGCTCCTGTCTCATCCTTAGCTACCCTTCAGAGAGGAAAGAGGGATGCAGAACAGGGTGCCTCAAGACTCAAGAACATACTCATCCACACAAGCACATGCTGAACTCTCCAATCCGAGAGTTAGGTTAGGACAAGGAATGGAGCCACCAAACCGAGACTGGGTTCCATGGGCTCTCTATCAAATGTCCAGCACAAAACCAGCCTTTTGATCAGGGGCATTTTCCCAGACAGAAATATTTAAATTCAGAGAACTGAGGACAGAGTAAAGACAGGGGCAATGGGTATGGGTAAAGTGCTTGCTCTGCGATCAGAAGGATAAGGGTCTGCATTCCATTCCCAGGACCCAGCAGGAAATAAGGGTGTGCTGGTGTGTGTGCTTATACATCCCGGCTCTGAGCAGGTATAGACAGATGGATCTGGGGGCTTGCTGGTCAGCCAGACTAGCCTGGCCAGTGAGTGCCAGGCCACAATAAATGACTTTGTCTCCAAAAAAATAAGGTAGGTGGCTCCTGAGAAATGACATCAGAAATTGACCTCTGGCCTCCATACACATGCAAACACACACATACACACACACACATGCATGTACACACATACACAGGAGACAAAAGCACCCCCACAGACAACCATAAAGTTTGTCAGTTTTCAGAAAAAGGACCAGCTCAAAGGTGTGGGAGTCAGTCAGATTGTTCACTAAAGGCCAGTTGCAAAGTAGGGCCATAATGAACACAAAACAGAAGGAAAGGGGCAGAATACATGGTTAGACAAACAGTATGTATTCTACAAGTAATTTTTAATGTTTTGCAATATGCTATTTATAAATGGAGGGGTTCGCTTTCATATGGCCTTTTCATCAAATTGAACATCGTAACATTCCTTGCCTAGGTTCAAATTGTAATGCCTAATGACTCCAAATTTAAAAGCCACACAAAAAGACAGCATCGACTTCATCCTGTATGGGAGACCAGCTCTTCGGACATTATTGATGTTTCCAGAGAATTTGCTTCCAGTTCGACTCTGGCCACTTGATGCTCCTGAAACCTTCTGCCAGAAGGCACATAGTCACACCTCTTTGGGGTTTTGATATGAGGACTCAATCGGGAAAGGAAATAATGAAGGCAAGAAAGATTTTGAAAGGAGAGATTAAAATATTCACAACGAGGCAGCTAAAGGTTATTAAAACAGGTTTGCCTCCTGGGGAAATCAGGAACCAGAAACCCAACTACTCATGAACAAGTTAACTCCCCTTAGCCTTGGCATCTTCATGTGCAGACCAGCTAAGATTGCACATGCTCAGACAGGAACTTGGAGAAATACAGGACGCTCGCCTGTGGGTACTTGTCACAGATACATGGAGTCAGTCGGCTACAGCAAAAAGAGAGTGTGGTGGGACTTGGGAGGTCAGTCAGTAGAAACTGTGAACACAATTGTCATCCCACACGCACGGTAACACAGGAAGGAGGTGATGATAAATGACAACACTCTCCCCAACACAGACATGCCTCCTCATGTCCCCCTGCCCCAGCACATATTGAACGCATGCAGAGTGCTGAAAGAGTTATGTCATGATACAGTCTCTATTGTGACTCAGAATGCCAACCTCACTTCTAAGGGTCTAGAAAGCAGGGTTTCTATGTCCGTGGCACAGAGAGCTGCTAATGTGCAACAAATATTCAATACAAGTTGAGGCAAAAGATTAATTAACTTGATTAAATGCCTTTTCTTAAACTTCTCTATAAAATGAGAATAGTGTCAATATGCTCCTCCTCCAAGGTACTGTAGTTGAATGCATTAAGAATTAATTCTTGAAGCTCTGCGTTCTGATGCTGGCTTTAGATTGTAGCTAAATCACATGCTTCTACTCCTCCCATAACACCATACGTCACAAGTGGTATCATGTGGAGAGGGTGAGAATTCAGAAAAAAACATACATACCAAATATTGCTGGAAAATGAGAAAGAGAACCTTCAGTGGACCAGAAAGTTCTTAAAGGGTAAAATAGAGGCAACACAACTATAAAGAAAAAATAATGACTCCTGAGTGACATTAGAAGATGACAAGGAGAAAAATAGCCAAATGCAGCCACGTCCCGATGCCTGCCTGGAAAGATCCATGGAGCTGAATGGGGAGGGGCCATAATCAGGGCAGAAGCGAGACAGGAAGGGGACAGCAAGGAGAAGGCGCAGCTTCTGCACTCAAATTCTACACGGAACCAGAGAGCATTCAAAGTGGTGGTCAAAAGAGAAGCAATTGGCGGGGGGTATTCTGAAAGAATTACATAAGGATACATAATTGGGAAATAAGAATTATTCCCTCCCCCACCAAAAAAGGTGTGGCACACAAAATTTACAGAATGGGGCAAGGAAACTGTTGTGGAATCCAGGATCCAGGTGATTATTCATGCAATTTAAATATCTAGAAGGAAATATGCTGATTTCAGCACCAGAGGTAAAGGGATGCAGAACTAGTAACTCAAATGTGCTAAGGACCATGGAGAGATGGCTCAGCGCTAAAGGAGCTTGCCTTTGACCCTGACAACCTGAGTTTGTTGCCTGGAACCCACAAAGAGAACTGACTGACTCCCCCAGGTTGTCCTATCACATCTACATGTACAACAAGCATGCCCATGTAGGCATTAACACAAACATGCTCTCATAGACACACACACACACACACACACACACACACACACACACACACACACACAGAATGAATGAGTAAACAAATAAATAAATAAATAAATAAATAAATAAATAAATAAATAAATGTGATGTTTAAATAATCTCTATAAACACACTAAGATTCTGTTCTTGTTTGGGGATGATATGGAAACTATTCAATTCCACACTTAATAAAAACAAATACTTTTCATTGTGTCAGTTAAACATGAGAATATTTTTCATAAGGAATGAAATAAGATATGCCATTCCCATGTCCTTAAAACCAAAAAAAAAAAAAAACCAAAAAAAAAATTTAAGTCAGCAAAATATGAAACAAAGAAATGTGGTAAAAACACCACCGGTGTGAACGACAATCCGGATGATATGCTCAATCAGTTTGTTTACGTTCCCAAGCCGTAGGACCGATCCCATTAGGCCAGGCAACGGGGATGGAAAGCTGAGTGCTGTACAGGACAAACCACCAAAAACAACAGACATAAAATGTGGAAAATAAAAGGTAAGACACATGCATAAGATAAAGCCTTCAAAAAAAAAATGTTTAGAAACATGTAAGTTGAAAGCCAATTCAAAGCAAAAGAAATGAAAATATCTTACATTGATGATAAAACGTAAACTCTTCAAATTTCTTTTGTTTTCACAACTTTTTAATGATTTATTACATATCTTTGAGATACATTTAACAAATAGGTACTTGAGAAGCAGAGGCAGGCAGAGCGCCATGAATTCAAGGCCAATTCGAGGTCTATACAGTGTGTTCCAGGCCAACAAGGCTATATACTGAGACCATGTCTCAAAGCAAACACATACAAATACATGGCAGACTGATAAGTCCATAATTAATTTCTCTCAGAAATTTAAACCCAACTGACAGGCAATAAATAAGACATTGTTTCAAACACAGTAAATAGACTATGTACTCTTTGATTGTATATGGATAATGTTCTCTAAAATAATGAATGTATTAAAACAAAAAAATAGCTGTACTACTACTGTGACAAATATTTTATTACAACTGAAAATACTAAAAGCCTTTTTATTACCTTCTGAACTCTCTCTCCTGCCCATCTATATACTTCTAAATAGTATTGCCAAATTTCTTGGGCTACACAGAAATTTGGCAATACTATTTAGAAGTATATAGATGGGCAGGAGAGAGAGTTCAGAAGGTAAAAGACACTGTTGCAAGGGCTGAGGATCCAAATTCTACAGCCAGGACCCACAGAGTGAAAGGAGAGCACTCCTACTTGCAAGCTCTCCCCTGACTTCCAAACGCATGCATCCAAACATGCACACACATACAAAGAAGCAAACAAAGAAATAGATATTGCAAAAGTATACAGAAATTAATAACAAGGGTAGTTGTAAATAAAAAAGGCTTTGGGGTATTGCCAAAGCAATATCAAATGAAATAAATGCCTTGTTAAATAGAATGACTGTATTACATATATTAGTATATGTAAAAATAAAATTAAATGAACTAGACATGCAATATAAAAAGCTAGGGAAAACATATTAGGTATAATATATTAAGGATAAGTATAAAGAATTAATAGGATTTCAAAAGAACTTAAACAAAATGAAGATTATCAATAATATCAAACAAAGTTTCTTTGAAAAGACCAAACAAAATAGAAAAAACTGTGGCAAGTGTGAGAGATGGAAAAACCCAGAAATAGAAAATGAATCAATAGTATGCAAAATATATCTGTATCAAAATCTCAGACATAGGCTGGGAATCTTTAATATAAGTGAGCAATATGCATAATTCTGTGTAGATAATTATAAGGCTGCAAAATGGGCATTTTGTGGAAAGGTACAGATTTAGTTTGAACACACAAATTCATCCTAAGAAGTGATGGCCCTAGGGAAGTTGTCCTAACAGACAAAAAGCAGACAGGAAAGAAGTTAATGATGAATCATCGGACAGAAGTACTCAGGCCGGCAGAAGGGAAGCGTGATGTCTATTCCATTGTTCTAGTTACGTATTGCAGGACTTCAAAAGTGCAACTTCAAAATAACATGGAAATACACTACGTGAGACATTACCGTCAATATCTGCCAATGATTTCCCCCCAGAAAGTTTTAAACAAACAAACAACAGCAAAAACAAACAAACAAAATCCAAAGCTGGAAAGTCTGTGTAGTAATATCTACAAGACCAACACACAGAAAAATAATGACCGTCCTCTACATCAGCTTACTACTTAAAAACAAAAACAGAAAACAATTCTGTTTAGAACACAAGTAACATAAAACACCTAAGAATAAAATTAACAAGAACATCAAAATGACTCTTTACTAAGGCCCAAAAGAAACATTTCATACAATCGATTTTCACAGCCTAGGAGGGCATTTTTCTCAATAGAAATACTCTACAATGAAAGAATTTTTTTTCCAAATTAATCTACAAAGCATTTAGCTCATACACTCAATGTCTGTAAGTTTATGTACTTCTCAGAAAGTATTTTCACAAGAAATTTTAAAAACTGCATGTATGTGAACGTGTGTGTGTGTGTGTGTGTGTGTGTGTGTGTATGTACAAGTTCATGTGTGCATGCACATGTGTGCACATGTATGTGAATGTCAGAGGTCAACATCTGGTATCTTCCTCAATTATTCTCCACGTTGTTTTTTGAGACAGGGTCTCTTGCTGAACCTGGAACTCACCTACTTGGCTAGGCCAGCTCCCAGCAAGTTCTAGAGATCGCCCTGCCTCTACTTCCCCAGAGGTGAAAGTGTAGGTGCCCACTGCCACACCTGGCTCTTTTACCTCTATTTACAGGATTGAACTCAGGTCCTCATTCTTGTGTGGTAAGTGTTTTACTAATTGAACCATCTCTTTAGCCACACAATATATTTTTTTTTCCAAAGGTACTTTCTCACTTTTATTTATGACAAATATCCCCTGATCTCTTCTGGTCAAAAGCTCTTTGAGACAATTCCATCAGCCTTAGCCAATCAAAGAATAGAGTCATCTGATTCACCCATCCTTCAGATGGCTCCACAGATAGCATAGATTTTAAACTGGCCATTAAACCAGCCTGTGACCCTGTCAACCTCGGCCACATTCATCTGGATGGATGCATGGTCCTTGGCACCAATAATGCGGTTGCTCGTGGAGCATTTCCACAGCACATACAGGTCCACGAAAACAGCATTCTGCATGTCGAGGCCATGCCTGCTCACTGGGGAGCGCAGAAAGGACCACACAATATTTTCTATAAACTGTGTAAAGAAACTAAACTAAGGGGAAATTAGTATTTAGTTTTACTGTGGTTCTTCGGAGGGCTTGGGAAAGGCGTGGCCATACCACTGCAGGGGGTTGGCTACACTGGATACCTATGTCAATGGACTAGAATCTAAAGACTCACTTGCAGCTCAACTCCTTTGCACCGCATGAAGCCAACTACTTCCCTTTCCTTCCTTCTCGAACCTATGTTTCTGTTGCAGAGGTATCATGGCTCAACTGTAGCTTTCAAAAAAGGTCTTCCATTACAGCTCCTTTCTGTCCTGATGAGCTCTCACGCTGCATTCAAGACTTTACCCCAGCCTGCCCCTGCCACATGGCACAAGTGTCCTAGTTAACCCTCCTGCCTGTGCACACTCTTTGATGGTGGTGGACAAGCCACCCTCCAGAACCTCATTATGCTTTTTAACCTCCAACACAGGTTTCCCCATCAAAATACTTGGCCTAAGTTTATTACAGATGCTAGAGAAATTAGCCATTCAAACGGCCATGTCATGGTTAGCTTTTGTTTGAGGATTGTATCAAGGGCTCCGCTGCTCTAGCCTTCTATTAGAGTGGCTAGTAAGAAGTCTAGAGCAAGCTTACATAGTGAAGGGCTGGCACCAAACTGTAGGCGTTAGAAACCTATGAAATGGGAGGTGGTGTGCTTTCCAAGCACTTGTCCACACACTAGTTCATACCAGATCCCACCTTCTCGCGCATTCTTCCTAATGGTGTGGCTTCTCACACTAGTCTGATTGACCCAAAGCCTCTGAGTCGTTCGGTGAGATGGACAAGACGGCAGTATAGAAGGAGGTGCTGGAGAGAAGCAACTGTGTGAAGCCCCTATTGTTTGAGTTCAGATGAAAAAAAAAGGGAGGGGCAGGGCTCAAGTCAACTCTCACTTTAATAAGAACACATGATCATCTCACGTACACACACACACACACACACACACACACACACACACACACACACACACATTCACACACCCTATCCAAGTCTTTCCTCTTTACAATATGACAGCTATAAAAAGAAGCCATCCATAGGGGTTATTTCCAAACCCTCCATCTAGGTGATGGGCTTATTTCTTCATAATATGCGATATAATCATTCATTCTGTTACTATCAGAAAAAATAAAGTCAAGAATAGGCATGAATATGAGTTAAAGAGTTATGCTTACATTAACCTGATACACACAGCTATTGGAGCATGTCCCATAACATTTTCAAATGGGCTAGGGAGGCCTTGAAACCTCTGCTCAGGCCAATCCAGCTCCCCAGGAAGGGTCTTTAAACCCCACCTGTTAAAACTATCCAGGGGGTGGGACCCAATGATGTCCTTTTAAGGAGAAACTTCATTTTCCATGTGACACTGGAGAGCCATATAAACAAGTCAGTCAGTGCTCCTAGTGATTTAACCAAGGGCAGGCCCATACTGCATTGGATGAGTACTATTTTAGGAAACGTTTGCCAGGACTATGTGGCCGGATGCCCAATCCTGGCCACCATTAGCCACTTAGTAGTTCCAGGAATGCTATTTTGATTCTTACTTTTATTCTACCTTATAAAAAAGAAGACTAACTCGTTATAATGTACATTAACGTGACTGCGTAGCTTTCATGTAATGTATTAAAAGAAGTGTGTTGCTTTTAATATGTTTTCTTTTAATATGCTATATTCTTTTCATATTTTCTTTTAATATGAAATCAGACTTTGAAAACTTCAAAAACCCAGAAAGCCCACTTTCTCAGCTTGAATGTACAGAGACAAATTAATGTTACAAAGAGTTATGAGCCGGACCGAAATGAAAAGTTTCAGTAGGAATACTTGATCTACATAGGTTTTGCAACAGTGCACTTTTCAGTTATAGGTCACTGCTGTCCAGCTAAACTCGAAGGCATGCTTCAGCCTAGCTACCCAGCTGTTGGTTTTACAATAACAGCCAAAGCTTATTGGATATACTCCATGACTTAACATATGCCTGTGTCTTTCATTTATGATCTTTTTAAAATTTGCATAAGACCTCCCCTAAAGAAAAAGATACTATTACTCAAGAAGGTGCTAACAGTACTATTTAGGGCACTCTGATCAGTATCTTCAATGATTAAATGACTTAATCTTTGCAAAATTCTATACATAAAGGAGAGCTGCTAATACCAACAAAAATTGCACACACACAAAAAAGTATGTGTCACTTTTTCCTGGCCACAAACTTGACTTGGTGGTACTGAGGGCTACCTGAAAGGCCACATGTATCTCCTCTGCCCAGTACATACCTTCTGCCTGACTCTTATACAGATGTGGGATAGACAATAGAGAACTATGGCTTACCTAGCGTACCCAAATGCCTGTCTCCACATACAACACACAGTCATCTCAGCTCCTGATTATCAGCTTTTGAAAAGTGTTTGTAGCTCAGAAGAGGATTTAAGCACATGGTGTCCATGAGGCTCTCGGTTTCATTTTCAGCGCCAAAACGTAAGTTTACAAATGAAACTTTGTAACTGGGTATAGTGACACACATTTATATCCCAGCATGCAACAGACTACAGCCGAGGAGGATATCTTACAGGCCATCTTCTCACCTCAGCCTTTTAAACCAAGAATCATATGCTGACAAATCATTACTTAAATTTAAAAATATTTTAACCAGTATTTAATAATAAATGCATTTTCATGGTGTGAGCAGGTAATACAGCTGCAGTCTGTCCACATTATAGTGTCTAAAGTTTTATTTTCAAGCAAACAGTAAAATCAAAACTCCCTTTGTAAAAACGACAAGGCTGGGATCTGAAGAAAACGCCCAGACATCATTCAGCCTTTGTACCATAGGTGGGCAGACAGTTCTTATGGTAAGCTGGGCAGCAGCCTGAGCTGCAACCTCTCAGCTTATGGCTTGCCATTCTTCACAGACTTAACCAGGAAAAAGAAAAGAGTCTAATGCTATCACTATAGCACAAAATGAGGTCCATAATAACCCATAAGGGACAAGTCCGGCTTTAACAGTGGAATTTAACAATGCAGTATAAAGAAAGCACTGGGCATTCAGGAGTCCTGTGTAAAGGGAGCCAAGCCTGTGTGCATCTACATGTGCAAGTGTGCAGCTCAGAGACGGAAAGGAAGCACAGAATAGGTGTTTCATGCTCTAGCCTGTTTACATTAATTCGAAGCGCTTGTTCGTTACACATGGAGTTCAATGGTAAGGATGCCAAAGATGAGCGGCGGGCTGCATGGGTTCTAACTTGGCCCAGAGTAAACCTGAGAGCCACCTCTGTCTGTTCATGCATGACACGAAGAGCTGGGCAACATGATCTCTAACTATTAACAAGCTCGAAAAACATCATTGTAAACTCCAAGTGACTCACTGACAACACCAACTAACAGTGGATTGGGAGAGAATAGTTTCTGTTCAGAAAGTGGGAAAGACCTCCTTCTTCTTTAAATGAAGATATCTGGCATTTCTGACTCAGGGAAACACAATTATCCTAAGACAGATGATACAAGCCTGGCAGTGAAACTCACAGCCTTGGTTCTAGAACATTCCTCTCACATCATATCAGCACACCCCTTTCCTCCAATGAGCATTCCGAGAAGGCAAGCTGTACGAGCATTGTCTTCCTGGTACAATCTGGATCTTTCAACATGATTGAAAGGGCCACGCATGGCTGTAGTGAGCCCCCACCCCCACCCCCAGTAAGAGGTCCACTGGCCTTTTCTCAGTAACAACAGAACATCTTATTTACTCACATCAAAATTGTATTTTGTCAAACCCAAGGGGCCACTAAAACGTAAGGTGCATCACCTTTATCTATTTATCACCAAGACAACAAAAGTTGCCAATTAAATTGGCACATGATAAATTTCTGAGGTGCTGAAAGGCAAAAGCAACCCTTCGGAACCAACTCACTATGACCACATACAGCTTTGGTACCTGGCTTTCCCATTACTCCAGACAAACCTACCTGCCAAGAGCAATGCTAACCACTGAATCATATGCCCTACTTAACACAATCATCTCTCTCTATTCTGACCATAGCCATTAAAAACCGAGAAAAAGAAACATTATTTATACTACAAGAAATTAAGAAAAATACCATAGATTAAATGTATAGATCTGTATTTTCTGTATTTATGATTCCTTTAAAGGCAGAATTTCTGTCTCTTGTGTGGTAATCTTGGAGTGTATCCTGTGAATCATGGCTAAAAGCTACCCTTAGTCCTCATTATCTATCAGACAGATGCTCACAGTACTTGGAGCTAACAGGGATCCCATAAATCACTGTACTCGTGAGTTTCTGTCCACTTAACCCAAACTAGTAGACGGACCCTCAATGGAGAAATCCCCTCTATCAGACTGACCCGTGTGCACATCTGTGGTGCATTTTCTCAATGACTGATGGGAGGATAAGGCCCAGCCCACTGTGGGTGATGCCACCATTGGGCAGGTGATCCTGGATTGTATAAGAAGGTGGGCTGGGCAAGCCATGGAGAACAAGCCCATACACAGCACTCCTCTGTGGTTCCTGGCTCTGCTCCTGGGTGGGTTCCTGTCCTGATCCCCACACAATGATGGATTGTCAGATAAATAAACCCTTTCCTTCCCAAGTTGTTTTCCATCATGGTGTTTATTGTGGCAATGGACGGGAAACTAGAACAGTGACCCACCTAAGCCTTTGAGGACGTAGAAACACAGCCTTTATAAAAAGTGCTACTTAAGTCAGGCCACACGAGAATCTTACCTGAACCCATTCTAGGAGTTGACTGGGTCTAAACACTGTCCTCACGTAGAGCGCAGAAACCTAGAAGCAACAACCTAGAAAAACCATCTTTCCTGTCTCATGTATGTGGTGATATTGTGTTTAAAGTTTTATCTTTCTCTACAAGTAGCCCCAAACAAGATCCTATCTGTGTAATATTAGGGTGCATAATTCAAACAAGTCACTCAGAATTTCCCAGACCTTCTATTTGCTCAAGTTCAACGACAAGGTTTCTGAAATCATAAATAATCAATAAGGACTATGTGAAACAAAAATAGAACAAAATTAATGTACCTGGTACTGAATGCACTGAAGTATTTTCCTCCTGTTATACTTAAGATGGCACTCAATCATTTCTCACTGCAGGAAATCTCTGCAACCGATAGGTCTAGGAGACTCACCCCAAGCCAAGCTGCTCCTCTACGTCGGACAAATGCTAGTAGATGCCTGAATGAATTAGCTTCATTCAAAGATACTATAACAAAGCAGACATTTCAGTATTCAAATTCCCGAGCTGAGATCTGTACAATAATTTCACCTATGACCCTATCATAAAACCCAGCCTGAGGTCTCTGGTTCACAGGACAATGTCCTAAGGAGAAGGTTCATGTTACTCCAAGTTTGTAAAACATCCTGTGAAATCCACAGACTACAAACATTGAGAGGCACTGGAATCTTCTCCCCAAAGGACAGTGTTGGGTCTGGATAGGAACAAAAACAAAACAAAACAAACAAACAAAACCAACCCTCTTCCCAAAACATGCACATGCTAAGCATCATTATTACACAAGTTGATCTGTCATTTAGACCTTCAATGATGCTGACGTGACCCTAGGATACCCCTGTCCTGTTTCAGTGCAATGCCCCATAAAACACTGCGTTAACCCATTCCAGCACTTCGTTGATTCAGATCAACAGAAAGACTCCTGACCAGTCACAACTGAGAAATTGTATTCTCTCTGACCCTGATTCATCCTGATACAGGATGTCTGTCTTCCTCTCCCAAAATAGACCTCTAGTCACCTTCAAAAGAGGTCCGCTTTGCCAATATACCCCAGTGCAAAAAATGGTCAGTGGGTTACTATCCCTTTCAGAGGTTGTCTGCGACTCTGCTTTTGAGTTTGTGGGCTGGCAGGCAGGGCCCTCCTGTCAGAGCTTCAAGAGCTCTGCAGATGTCTGCTGTACCCAGTCAAACTGAAAGGAGGGAAGATGGCCCTCTGACAAAGGACAGCTGTCAATCAGATGGTGTGCTCACACTTGGTAGTCCAATGAGCAGTGACAGAGGTGACAAGAGCTTGGCTAATCAGCATGCCACAGAATCGCAGCCCTTCCCCGCGCTCACACCAACACATGAGGTGACAGCATGTGTGGGTTTCCAGTACCCATGCTCCTAGGCGGGCTCCCTCCCTGCCTTCCTCTCCTGGCCTCTCCGTCTCTGCTCGGAGCATTAGTGCGGCGAGAAAGGCCAAGGCCAATGGAATACTGCTAGAAACAAATCTTCTACCGAAAGAAAGGAAACAGAAGGGGAAAGCGGGCCCTGCAAAAGGAGCCGCACAGGGACTATAAGTGACACACTCATCTGTTCAGAGCTGCTTCACATGGACACTGAAGGATGATTTATTAGCTACAGACAGCTAGAGATGTTACTAGAAAAATCAGATTCAAAGTCACATGCTGCCTCACTGCCCCCCTCCACGCCCTCCATCTTGCCATTTCCTATTCTTGCCACCAGGGGGCACTTTGGGGCTACTTCCTGGTTGAGCAGACTGAAGACCTGAGTTTCCCGAAGTTTAAAACACTGCCAAAGGGTGCTTTGGGATGGAGTGAATCAGAAAGCTGAACTGAAGGAAGAGGCCCAGCAAGCTGCAGAGAAGAGTGAAATCTCAAGATTGCATATCTATTTTCTTTACTAGTGAGTAATCTCTTATATTCCAAGATCACCCGAAATTCAACTTGGTATAGGGGTACACACACTTGCACTCCAGCACTGATGGGGTAGAGGCAGGAGGATCACAAGTTCAAGGTCATCCTTCCCGCACAGCCAGCTCAAGGCCGGCCTGCATACTTTTAAGATGATGACAAAATATCCTGTCTGCTCTCCCCCACAGGATTCTAAATAAGCAAAAGAAAGGAAGCAGAGGAAACAGGAAGAAAAACAGAGGAAGGGTAACTGTAGACAGAGTTAAATCTGTGCCTGTCTACTTACAGTTTGAGAGCCTAAACAAAAGAATTTCTACAGGGCCAAAGCCATGGATGGCAAAGACAGTCTGAACAACACTGCCTGTTGCCCGGGCTTCAGAGAACACACATGGCCACCGCCACCCAGCATACCACTGCAAGACAAAGCCTGTCTTTCTCTGAGGAAAATCTGAGAAGCTATTCAGGCTCGCAAGTGCAGTGACAGGAGAGAGCCCGGGACTGGCTGTCAGCCCCCACACCGGCACCTACAATCATCAGCCAAACCAGCCCTTCCTCTGCCTCCTACCAGCTGCCAGGTACCTGGAGAGGCATGCTGGGTCCCCATCCAGGGAATTCCCATGGTAATATGGTAAGGCTGAATGACCCTGTTACCAGGATACAGGCCCATCAGCCGAGCTACTAAGGGCTTATACACTCTTGTTTTCTCCTAAGCCCTGCTCATCTACTCAGAGCCATTGATGGACCCTGAAAGATGCAAACATCACAGTCTTTGTCACCCAGGGCATCTTAAAATCCTTGCTACCAATCCAGCTAACGCCAAATAAAACAGACACCTTTTGATCAAAACCTCACTACCTCCAATAGACTCTTCCCTAAGCACAAATAGCCAAGAAACACAGCCATCTCCGGTCTTCAGGGTCCTCTCTTGGCCCCACCTTGTAGGCGTGACAGTTACCGAAGCCTCAATGGGGGTTGGAACTTCCAGATAAAGCTGAAATGGCTACCCACTAACTACAATTACAACATTTTGGTCAAATGTTATTTTGACATAGTAATACATATATGCAATGGCAGGAACATCATGAGTTCAAGGCTAGCCTGGAGTACATATTGGGATTGATTAAGAAATATTAATAAGTGGGGGCTGGAGAGAAATGGCTCAGTGGTTAAGAGCACTGACTGCTCTCCCAGAGGATCCGGGTCCAATTCCCAGCACACACATGGTAGCTCACAACTGTCTGTAACTCCAAGGTCTGACACCCTCACAGAGACATATAGGCAGGCAAAACACCAGTGTACATAAAATAAAAATAAATAAAAGAATATTAATAAATACACACACACACAATTTCCATTCTCATCAGAGCTATTTCCAATACCGAGCACTACATATTCTAGTTATGAAAGTAATACTTAAGAAAAATTTAAAAAATACAAGGCAACATTAAGAAACAAGGTTTCTGTACCTACAGAAAAGTTGAGGGGCTTGCTTCAGGCAGCTCGAGTTCGCCCTGAACAGCCGAGGGAAGGTCGAGTGCCTTGGGGGTGGGAGGCACTTCCAAGCACCAGAGTGACTTGATCTTGTGTTCATCTATTTGAAAGCCAGGGGGACTGAACCCCACGCCATTCAGATCCACCGTTTTGAGGATTTCTCAGGAGATGGTCATTTGCGGGGTGCTCCATTTGAACAGCCAGAGTGGACACATCACAGAAGCTAAGGAGGTATTAGCTTGCCTACTAGTATATGCCTTCTCAGAATCCTGATAGCCAAATGCCTCTTTAATGCTGGAGCAGAAAGGGTAAGGAAGCAATCACTTCCAGAAGGGAGGAAGTTACCGTCAAGAAAAGCCCTGGGTTACAGAAGTCTCAGGGCCGGAGGAAGGTCTGGCCAGCCCTTACAAGTCCAAGTCAAGTTTAGGGTTTCACTGAATCCTGATGTTATTTTTATCTCCTCCCTCACACTATGTGTACGACACAGGAAAGTGCTGCCTCTAGCTGGCGAGGGACAGTCTATGAATTACATGGATTGAAAATAGTCCACTAAGCCTGTCTGGCCCGGCTTACATTTGGGTTCTTAGCTGAACAATGGAGGCCTTATCAGCCCCCTAGGGTGCTGAAGACAGCTAGGGCTCTAGCCAGTTCCTCTGGGGCCGCTGACAACCTATCTTGTGCATTTGCTTCTTAGTTATTATAAAGCTTTTACATATTTAGGGAGCCTTTCTGGAATGGCTAGAGGCTCACAGTAGTGATAGCTGCACACATGTGCTTTTTATCCAAGTTCACAGTTCCCGGTCACTGGGGGTAAACAGTGTTATCAGTGATTATTATGGATTTAGTCAAGTATATTTTATTCCTGTCATTTATGAGCACTTGTGTTGGCTGGTATTTACAATGTCGGGATTCTGTCACTTTGGCAACCTTCTGAGACAACATTTTTCCAGTGTTACAGTGACATTTCAAAAACTCAGTATTTACAAGCAAACGACACCCTCTGGCTCTGTGACAGAGCAATTCAGTGGTAGCTGAACAAAGGAACACTCATCTAGAAATTTCTTCAGGCTGAATTTCCAGCTGCCACTGGGTATGACTTCTTAGCCTAGATGGCCCTCTGCTCTTAGGAGACAGAAAGGCCCGTCTAGGAAACGCTTCCACATGATGCTATTGGAATTTTGACTTACGTGGTCAATATGGGTGAGAGCTCTTGTATATTGCTAAGTAAATCTACCATCTCTGGCCTCTGGATTCTACTTGCTACAAAGTGGGTTTGGCCACTAGCTGTTTAGATCTTTTCTGACTAACATTCTATCTTCAAGAACTTCAAAAAAATAAAATAAAATAAGAAATAAAAATAAGCAGGGCTAAATTTGTCGTCATCATTAGCTTCCTCGTGCCCTACTTCAAGATCACAATCATAGAGAGGAAACACGAAGAGGCAAACCATGGTCTGTTTAACTCACCCACTTCTTCCTTGTACTCTCTATCTCCTACTAAGCAAGATGGAACAAGGAGAACCACGGGAGACAGATGCAGCTAGTACCAGGCTTCTCCCGTCAGCCTCAAGACCTTTCCTACTTTCAAGAGGACTGTGGTCCTCTTCAGTGCTTCCAGGGAGTCATTAGGGACTTAGTACCAATGAGAGGTGGCAGCATGGGAAACATATGCCATGTTATTTCAACGTGTACCTATGAGAAACACCAAAGAGCTGCTAACTCTCCTTGTTCTGGAGACCTGCAATGGCTGAGTCTCCGACACTCCTTAGGGATGCTCTGTCTCATTATTGGCAGACAGAGGTCCCAGAATGGCAGGATGATACATGTGTCCAAGGACGCTGCCAGTAAAAGGAGAGCTGGAACCTCTATAGGAAAAGAACTATGGCTGGGCGGTGGTACCGGCACACGCCTTTAATCCCAGCACTCAGGAGGCAGAGCAAGGTGGATCTCTGTGAGTTCAAGGCCAGCCTGGTCTACAGAGCGAGATCCAGGAAAGGCACCAAAACTACACAGAGAAAGCCATCCTGAAAAACCAAAAAAAAAAAAAAAAAAAAGAAAGAAAGAAAGAAAGAAAAGAAAAAGAAACCAACTTTCGCCCCAGCAGCAGTTGTGGTGAATGCCTTTAATCCTAGCACTCGGGAGGCAGAGCCAGGTGGATTTCTGTGAGTTCAAGGCCAGCCTGGTCTACACAGTAAGTTATAGGACAGCCAGGGCGACACAGTGAAACCTTGTCTCAAAAAACCAAAACCCAAACAAAACAAAACCAAAAAAAAAAAAAAAAAAAAAAAGAAAGACATCTTGGAAAAGTTCTTCCAACTTTATCCAAGGGTAAAGAAGTAATAGGTAGCCAATCTAACACACTGACTAGTTCCATCTCTGGTTATTATTACTGATTAGTTCCATCTCTGGTTATTATTAATGGTGAAAGGCTCTCTGAGTCTTGGTTCTTATATCAATAATGAGATTAAAGAGAGGGTTAATGATATCATTAACAAGGGTATTTCAATACTGCACGTGACTTGGATACAGTCAGCACCACTGTTGGCTCAGGCATTCATTTGCTCATCCATCCACTCTACTGAGTACTGAGATAGAGGAGTAAGAGTTGGCTTGCTGGCCTCTGCCTGCAGAGTGGAATAGTTTTAGGAAACCCAGCACGGAAGCGTGGCACCTCACTCTAGCATGGCTCCAAAAAATGAAAAAACAATGGCTGAGTAGAACAAAGGATTTGAGTTTATCTGATTAAAGGGAGGTAAGATGAGAACAAGGAGGGGCGAGATAAAAATCATCTTAGAGGATAAAGGGCCTTGGTTAAGAGAGGGAGGGCAATAAGAGAATGAAGCAGCTTGGTGCAGGAGAACTTGACAGTGAGTGGTACACATGGACAAGGCCAGAAGGTGAGAGAGGATCTAGGACCAAAATGCTGTCCCATCCACCAGAGGCGGGACTCTGAGGTCACAGACGAAAGCTGAGCAAAGCCAGGGGTTCCAGTGGCCACTGGAAAACTCATGCTAATGGCATGCCGAGGGCAGGAGAGCTACAGGGAGACAGCAGTGGAGACTGGGGATTCAGAGGAGCAAGAGTCTCTGGTATCCTGGAAGCAGAAATGGCCTGATCTGGAAACTAAGGCCTTTTGCAGATGAGGGAGAGCAACTAGTCAAGGATGGGAGTCGGCTAGGAGGTAGTCAGTGATTAAGCCAATGGACACACATGGATTAATTCCAAGGGGGAGCAACAATGGAATTCAAATCTAACACCCAAAGTGAATTACCTACTTTTCTGGTAATATGCCTGAAGGTTCCCAGTTTTACCTTCATTTTATAAAAAGAGGTCCAAATCAAGTACAAACATGAATTTAGAAAGCCCTAAGCATTAGAGCACTTTAGTAAATGAGTGGACGATTGGCTCAAACCTTGTACACACAAACATACAAACCTTAAATATTCAAAATGGAAGTATCCAAAAATGGAAGTTTACTCAAGTATATTGTCGTTGAAAGTTCCAGAAAGCTCTGATAGACAGCGGAGAGTATACACGTGGTCCAGGATGCCTGGATTTTATTATCAGAGTACACCTGTGACCGTCTGTAGCAAAAGCAAAACCATGGGCACCAAGTGACAAAGCAAAATATCTGCCTAGAACTCCAGAGGAGCCACCAACCTCGACATCTCTGTGTTTGTGAGAAACAGTTAAAATTTAGAGAGTAGCTAGTACCCCATGAGATGCAAATCTGCTATGTGATGAAGTCCGAGTCTAAAGTTCAAGAATGAGAATGTGTGTGCTATCCACTGACGTAGAACACAAGTTCCCTAGAAATAAATAACAGAATGACCCTTCCTCAACATAAAGAGTCCCCTTCCTTCCCAACAGCTCTACTGATTCCATTGTCAAAATACTTCCAAGTCTCTTGTCCTTCAAACACATTCAGACAAGATTCACTTGGTATCTGCTGGTGAGGAAAAGAAGGCACAGGTCTATACCAGTGACTTCTTGGCTGAGACAGTTAAATGGCAGAGATGCCAAAAGACTCCTTGAGGGATGATCTCAGAAGGGTGGCAGCTGCTGACATTCTACTTTGCCACATGTGACCGTCCATAGCAAATCCTTTGTCACCAGCGACATCATGTCACACCAATTACTCTGCCTGCCCATGACAGTTCCCAGCTCCAGTGTTTACCAGAGCAGACGTCACAGCTCAAGGGAAATGGTGATAGACGTTTTTATAGGAGGATATCACAGCCGTGGGTAGATAAAATACTCAGTGCATTGGTACTTCAAAAAACGCTGCGGCCTGAGTTACGACATAATGCCCACACAGCTGATCAGTTGTGTTTGAAAAGTTTGTTTAAAGTTCATAATGCATTTTCATTGAAAACAAAACAAAAAAAAAGGGGGGGGGTGAAACTTCTTCATGACATTGAAGTCTAAGATCCTGAATTCTAACTCTAGGAAATTGGGGTGCCAACTAGAGTAAATGGCTCTATCTTTTATTACCATAAAATTCTGCATCCTCTAAGAGAATGAAGGCTGCACACAAATCCAATGGGATCAGGTAATCCCAACTGGAACCAAAGGAAGACTCTTTTTAATCAATCTTCCTATTGGAAAAGCAAATTATTTAAATGTGCAACTATGCACAGTCATGGCTGGTAGTCAATATTTGATTTTCTACCTTCTGTCATATTGCTCTTGGAAAGCATCTACTTCCCAATTGTGTTCAGGAATCTATTACCTAGGTCTACGCTCTTCTTAGAGAAACAATACACTTATCATTTCAGCAGTCCATTCACTTACAGTCCTTTGGAGTAGCACGAGAAAGTTTTGCTACCAAACTGTGGTGCAGAATGTTCCTACTCTTCTTTTATGGTATACATTCTTTCTAGGTGGTTGGCATCATGTCTTTGGATTTCGTTTTCTGTAATAGTTTGAGGAAAATTTATAAGCTTTTCTTCTTGATTAACTCACCATAATACTGGAAAGATGCCCTGACATGAAGACCTAGACAGACACCCCCTCTACATGAAGTGCTCAGTTGACAAAAGAAACCTGTGTGGGGTGTTGTTAATCACTAAATATTGTTTTAAGTTTTGATTTGCTAGTTTATGCAATATATCACAATAATTCATCCAAATTTATTCTAAAGTAGTCTAGACTTCTCTGAGACAGTGTAAAAAAAAAACCAACCAACCAACAAACAAACAAAACTTTATAAAACTAGACAGCAAAGGAAGCAAGGCATACCTCTACCCTCTAATGAAAACAGTATCAATTGCCAATCACACTGCTGCATATAATCTGGTGTTTTCTTTATTCTTCGAAAATGTTGTACCCGCATACAATGCATCTTCTTCATATGCAGCCTTCAGCTCTCCTCTCCCTCTCCTCCAGGCCCTTGAATCACATCTCCTCTCCAACACTGTGCCTTTTTTATATAATTTTTTTTACCCACAGTCAGTACTGTCCCTATGGGCATTGGCTTGGTGGTCATTCAGTGGGGCATGAAGAACCTACCAGCAGCTATACGGCCAAAGGAAAGTATCACTAAATGTTCCTCTTTGTATAAAAATTAAATTATAGACATTCATTATCGGCTCAGTCTGCATTACACAAAGAAAACATATTAATGCAAGCGATTTAATCCATGTGCATAGGCTTGGTATCACCAACTCATTCTTTTGACCATCAGATAACATCCTGCCTCTTCTGTGAAGACCTCAGATCACAAAGATGTAATCCAATAGCAATCTCCTGAATATGCTCAGTAGGACCGACTAACTCATTCGACCATCAGATTATATATCCTGCTATTTTGTAAAGACCTCAACAGGTCTCAAAGCAGCTTGTAGACCAGTGGATCTCAACCAGTGGCTTGCGACCCCCTTAGTGACCAAATGAACCCTTCACAGGGTCACCTATGACCATCAGAAAACACAGACATTTATGTTACAAATTCATAACAGCAGCAAAATTAGTTATGAAGTAGCAACGAAAACAACATTACAGTTGAGCGGGGGGGGGGGGGGGGGGGGGGGGGGGGGGGGGGGGGAAGGAGGGTCACCACAACATGAGGAACCGTATTAAAGATCTCAGCAGGGTTGGAGAGTTGGCTCAGTGGTTAAGAGCACTGACTGCTCTTCCAGGGGACCAACATCCTCACACAGACATACATGCAAGCAAAACATACAAAATACACATAATGCACATAAGGGGGGGGGTCACAGCTTTGGAAAGGTGGAGAAGCACTGCTGTAGCATCTCAACCAATCTCTAAGATGAGTGACAAGTCAGATTCTGATTGATAACCTTTATATTTACTCGAACGCCCACTTAAAGAGGGGCATGGCAGCCTTCCCCGTGCCTTTGTTTACCCTGTGTTCATGGCAGGAAAATCTCAATATTTTCTTCCTATTCCTTACTTGTAATTCTTGTTTTATATGTTGAGGTAGCCGAAAAGTTAAACACAGATGAGAAGAGATCAAGTATCTGATCATCAAAGCCTGAGAAATACCAGCTCCTCAGCTAAATAAAAATAACATACTTGGTGATTTGTAATATAAGTATAAAATGAACTCCCTAGGTCTCTCTGGAGGTCTGCAATATGATCTTTACAAAAGGTAGCTTGCCAATTTAATTGAGGTAGGAGTTATTTAATTTTTTACAGGTATAGTTTTCAATAAAACTACATATGCCTATAATACTGCTATGGCAGATGTGTCTCGATTATTAGAGGTGGGCTCAAGGGAATACACACAATGGATCTTGCAATCTGTAAGCAGCTGTTGGGGGTGTGTGATAGGGATGGGCATCATACCACACACACCGTGTTCTTAAGTGAAGCAATGTTTGGTTCTTTTACTGCAGGTGTATTACCGAGATGAAATTTAATAACTTACTGTATATAATACCAATAAAACTGAAAAGATTCAGTGGCCTGCTGTTCATTATGGTGGTACAAATAAGCCTGGATTACTTTGCATGCATGCACAGTCAAACTCTAACGTACAGAGACCCACGCATATAGCACTCTGGGGATGGTCATTGCTGGAAAACATCCACGCTGTTACTCCTTAGTTATGCCGTAACATTGACTCTCTGTGGTCCCAAATGCACATAAGCATGGCTTTATGGTGGGCTGAAAATAAGAGGATATATTTTACTCAAGTTACAAAAATCCTTTCACTAAAAGAGGTCTTCTGAACAGAGGGGGCAGAAGAAATGAGGACCATTGCAGAGGGTTGGGGGGGTGGGTCACTAGATACCATGACTGATAACAGATCCCATTCAAGGAGATCTGGTGAAATGCCAGCCTAAAGTCTCAATCTCACCAAAATGTGACTTCTCCCTTTATTAAATACAAGGACAGTCTGACACAAATCAGTGCCATGCTCTGGGGGGGAAAAAAGCAGTATTTGCATAGCAGTAATGTGGGAGCAAAAAGAGGCAAACGGCCCTTTCTACTGGGGCTGTGTGCTACTATGATCTGCTTCCAACAGACAAGCCTCAGCCCACTGTGAGCAGGTGGCCGTATTTCAGGCCATCCCCTTCGGTGTATCGATGAGTGAGCCCACAGAACCAAACTCACATACACATGAAAAATGAACAAAAAACTGCCCAAAAGAAGGAGCATGTCAATTCTGGGCAGGTTACTTAAATAAGGCTCAACAGCAAATTCACTAACTTTCTAAGGGATTTCTTTCAGGTGAGGGGTTTAATTCCTATCTTCTGCTACTATGGACACTTTAATCTTGAGTTCCACTTCAAGGAGTCCAAGTAAACATTCCCTTGACTGTGGAATGATGTTGTACGTGAGTTTAGACACAAGACTATAGATTCAGGCCACATCACTTTTGAAGGTTATCCTGATTCTGAACTGTGAGTAAAAGATTATGAAAAGAGGTCTAGGGCTATCCTCATTTCTACAAGACACAAAGATGTATGTCTGTGTGGAACTTTCTTGGGCACACTGCAGAATTATGTCAATATTTTAATATTGACTGACTTTCCTTTCTCTATACACAATAAAAATACAAAATGAACAATTATAGTTCTAATTTCTAGTAATTATCAAAAACTCCTAATGCTTTACATAAGAAAAAGGAAGTGCATCCCAAATCTTCATGAATTTACAATCTGGACACTAAATGTGTAACTTTGGTAGTTATACATTATCTCAAAACACACGTGATGGCATTGTATATCCTCATCCTGAACTGAGCAAGACAGCCCTATAGTCTTAACCTGTGTCCTGTTATTGAATATACTGCATAAGTAGGTTAAATGTCATCACCAGGAAATGACTGGGTCACGTTCTAGAGCCCACTAAAGCTATTGTTTAGGAATTTTACCTTACGCTGTTGTGGTGTTTTGGGGACAATAACCTGATTTGCTTATGAATCCAAATGCGTCATGGCAAACCTTATTGTGCCAGCACCACGTGAAAACCAAGGCCAGCAGAGAATCTGTACATTTTAAAGGAAGTGTTTGTGCTGGTGCTAAAATGTGAATTGACATATTCCACCCCAGCCTTTTCACAGGAAATCCGCGTTGATTTTGAGGAAATTGCACATGCTAAGACTGAGGATGTTACTAAATAGATTATTCATACAATATGTTTTTTCAATGCAGGGCAGTTGGGAATGGCAGGACATGCCCTAGTCCTCACTGCCAATCTGAAGAGATCAGAGTGAAGATGTTCTACCATAAACACTGTGCTAGTCCAGACTTCTTCGGGACCATGAAACCCACAGAGCATGTTTTTCCTAGATAAGACCCAGTGCAGACCTCAGAACTTAGAACCCCAGTCTGAACCTAGGGGAGCAGGGAAAAAGGGTTCTGTCTTTGAAACTAGACGTGCCAGAGTTAGAAACCTGTCCCTGACACCTAACTCACAGTGACTTGGAATCTGCCTGTTCCATTTATTTGGGTTCTATTTCTTAGCCATTAAATGGGAGTAATTAACAGTCACTCTAGAGGTTTATATTGGCACCTAATATTAGTTCCCAGTCTTCCCTGAGTCCAGCCCAAACTGTCTTTCAGAAATGTGCACACATTGACTTAATTCTCCAGCCACATCTGGATTGGTCAGGGAGGGGATTATTTCCAGTACCTTGCTGATTCCTCACAGAGCAGAGTCTAGAGTATGGCAGCAACCCACAAGAGTGTGTGGGTCAGCTGCTGGCAGCCAGCTCCCATGGGTTTAGCAGCAATAACCCAATACAGAAGAGCATGAGGAGACTTGGGAGAAATGGCGGCACTTATTGCAAGATGGACCTAACAGCTAAAGAAACTAGAGGTTTATTTTAAAAAGCCCCAAATCTCAGCTAAAGAATACGAGAGTTCCGCTTGCAAAGATCTAGGTCACCGGTTACTTCTGCCTCCTGCCATTAGGACTTTTCTGAGCAGCTTCCTGGGCCATGACTGTTTCTCTTATCAATGGACTATCAGAGATTGGAAAAATGTTTTACTGCAGCCAGTAGTCCACAGGTAAGGGGCATATTAAAACCAAGGATCACTGCCACGACACCGTTATCCACATGGAACCCTAAAAGTGGTGGCATTTAAAAAAAAAAAAAGTGAACAATGAAAGAAGCTCTTTCCCCGGGAGAGAGGATTGTCAGCTACACACAGAAATGTCAGACTGTTGTTGCTATTGCCGACAAGCTATCATTTTGAGGGCCGGGAGGATGGTTCAGTAGGTAAAGGGCCACACAAACATGAGAACCCCTGAGTTTGGATCCCTCGCGCGATGCCCGCCAAAACCAAAAACAAAAAAAACCCCCACACAAACAAACCAAAAAAACCCAAACAGGGTGTGGTGGCGCACACTGGTAACCCTAGTAATGGGGGATGTGGAAATAGGCAGCTCCTAGTAGCTCACTGGCCAGCTAGCCAAACAGAAACACTGGGTTCCAGGTTTAATGAAAGACCCTGTCTCCAAAACACAGAGGGAGATGAGAAAGGTACCAGAAGACGACCTCTGGCCTCCACACAGGTACCCACAAATGAGTGCACTGGTACAGACACACATGCATATACCACACACACAAAAGTTAATTAATTAATTAAAATACATCCCACTTAAAATGCAGTGATTCACATAGGTTTCATCAACATAGGCTAAAACCACCCAGGGAATAGCTTGTAGAGGAAAAACGTAATTACCTACTACCAAAGGGCCACCGTTTGTAAGACAGAAAAGCTTTCTTTATGACAGTGACCTAGTGACTGTCAGGTTAAGCAGATGATCCAATGAGCATTGCCATTAGTCCAGGGTCCTGGTGGGATGACAAAGGCGTACTCCATGTCACCCCCAAGATCACCTACACAGAAACGCCCAGCCCGAATCTCAGTAAGCCTGGATTTTCAGTGTACAGAGAAATGAGTGGGGTACAAATTAAGTAGCATCACATGGAAATGAACCCACATTTCTAGAAAGGGGGATACTGTAAAGGCAATCACACGGGTCTCTTTGAGGCCACCGCTAGTCAAACAAACAAAAAGAGGACCTGCTCTCATCTGCAAGAGGTGATTAAAAGGTACAAAAACCAAATGTCAGGCATCAATGCGACACTTTTTAAAAACCAATGGGAACATTTTTATGGAGACAGCTGAAGCAATTTGAATAGGAATCAGGAAGAAGAAATTATTGATAATTTCTATAGGAGGGTATAACAGTATTTTAGTTAAGAAAGGCATGTGCCCTATTTTGAAGAGATATATCCTTAAAAATCTAGGGTAGACATCTTAGCACTGTCACTTAAAAGGGGTTTTCTGAGAATTTATGTGCTTACAGGTGTTACATACACAAAATTATAATAAATATTAACAACTCTTTATATGGTAGATATAAGGCATTTCATTTTATTAGTTTTTCAAATTTTCTGAGTTCTTAAAAATGTTCCTTATGTGAATGTAAAATAAAAACAAGATATGTCTATAGCTCTAGCTACTCAGGATGGTGTGGAGATCAATTGAGTCTGAAAGTTTGAGAGAGTCTTAGTCAAGTACACATAGAGGATGGGTGATAGACAGACAGACAGAAATGATAGATAGGTAGATGCATGTATGTATACATGGAGGAATATGAACGTGAACACAAATCCTTGGTTCCTCTTTAACATCCAAACAGGAAGAAGTCAGTGGGGATAAAAGGATTTCCCTTTTCTTTCTCCTTAGTACCCAACACATCCCTAGAAGATTGTAATAGGCGCTGATCGATACGATGAAAGAAAAAGATACATTTTCTGCTTTAGTGAGTGTTGGGTATCATTTGAAAGCGGGTTATATGAGAACTCTGCAAAAGGATAGGCTGCTGCCTACCAACGACCGCTTCAGGACAGCCACAGTAGCACACTTAGAGCGAACTCAGAGCCTGAAATGTCCAAAGCCATCCCGATTGCAAACATCCTGCCCCACTGTTCACTCGGACATGGCCAAATGATCAGATCGGGATTTTGATCGCTGGTTCCATTAATACCCCACCAGAAACACAAAACATTTACAATCACCTTCCCGATAGAGGAAGGTCAACTATGCATGTGGAAGAAATGGCAGAAATTTAACAAAATAAAATAAACAAAAAAATCAACAAGTCAGTGAAGCCCAGCTAGACAGTCAGCTCAGAGAACCCTGTGGTGTCACTCCAGAACGTGACAGAAGCTGTGCGAGCCTTTCAAGTTAGAAGGAAAGACTTCCTTTGAATGTCATTTTCTGACTATCGTAGGCACAGAAAACGATGCCCACAACACAGTTCACAAACACTGCTGTTCAAACGTCAGTCCCTCCGATGTTTGCCAACAGTGATGCTGAGAAAACAAACGTGAGGTCTTCCGATTTTTAACCTGCCAGGCACATGATACTCAAGGCAAGATAAAGCAGACTTGGCCTTTGCTCTCCAGGAGTTTCTGGAGCCCTGGTGGTAGCCAATATTCAATGAACATAAATAATGGGAAATTAGCAGAAATGTCACAAAGGGAAAGCAGAGGGCTGGGGTAGGGGAGGACATAGGAACTGCTCTCAGGAACAACACAGAGGATCAATGCTGAACCAAGTGGCAAGCATTCAAACACCACATCTTTTTAAAAATCAGAATAGGTTTCAGCTCCGCAGAGTGTAAGTAGGCATTTTCATGGCAGACTGAAAGAGTCTGTGTCTTTTTAACTTATATCTATTTTTTCTATTTTGACTTTAGAGCGGGGAGGGGGGGAAGCTTTAAAAAGGACCAAAGCATTAGAATTACATCAGTTGTAATGCTTTTTACATCCCCCTCATCAAATAATTAGAAGAAAACCCCCATTCTTAAATCTATAATTCATTTCAGAGTCAATGACACATTTAGTTTCAGTGATTTACAAACTGAGTTACACAAAGAAATGACTTCTTTCCTCGACAGACTTAAAGCTTTTGAAATTTAACAAGAGTCTGCTAGCTTAATTCGATACAATTTTAAGTCCATTCTATCAGTTTTCATATCTACACGTCTAACATTATCAGCACAGCCCTACGTCCGTAGCTGCTTGAAGGGAAGCAAGCATGGCTGAGGGCAACCTGGGCCTCAACTACTTCCTAGAGGGAACGAGGTGTGGGCTTGGCTTGTCAGTACAGGAATGTCCGACCGAGATTTTAGCATATCACAAAATTTCAGTGTCTTTGAAATGGAGGTCGTATGTAATATAGATCCATGCCTTGAATAATCTAATTAAGGCAAGAAGTCAAAAGCTTTATCAAGGTCAGTAGGAATGACAGACAGATTCTGGAAAAAGTATCAGTATAAGGGTACATAATTCAGCAGAACATTATCTGAAAAGGTCAAACTTAGCTGTACAGTCAATCGCCTGGGGAGTTAGAAAGGCTTCAGGCCAGCTCCTGAAACACTCACTTGACTGAACTTAGCACTAAGCTTCCCAGTCATCCTCCCTCCCTCCCTCCCTCCCTCTCTCTCTCTCTCTCTCTCTCTCTCTCACACACACACACACACACACACACACACACACACACACACACACATCTCCTAGTCACCATTGTCAAACTTCTATTCAGGGTGAAAACGTCCACTCTCAAGATTATCGATTCTGCCGACCTAATCTTGCATTAAAAAAACTAGTAGAATTTGGCAAAAATGAAATGTCTGCAAACTGATTCTATTCAGCACAGGAAAAAAGATATCAAAGGCGAGTGACTCTTTTTTCCCTGTTCTTTCTGTTATTTGCAATGTTATCCACTAGGAATTAAATGCTGGCTCTTACAGGATTAAGGTTGGGCTAACTTGTGAAAAAGTTTATTTTCACTCATTTGTGTCTCTGTCAAACTTTCCATTATAAATTTTATTTTCTCTGCCAGTAAAAGTAATATGAGGTTGTGAGTTGGCAAGAAAAATTTAAAACTGGGGTGTGATTTCCGTACACCAATTTGATGTAAATTAGTTTCTCTGTATTTTGTGAGAGAGCCTTGAAAAGGCACTTTTGTCTACACAATTTCCCAAGTTGCAAAAAGTCAGTATGTGTATTTCTGATAACTTCACATGGAAGTATATTGATGTGCTTATTTATATTGCTGCTCATTTTAAATGAATCCAAATTAATTGATAATAAAGAACCTGATGGCTTTTTATTTTCCTGCTAAAATACCAAGTTTTAGAAAACCATATCTATTGCTATTAATATTAAATCCTTAAGAGAAACACATCCATCGCTTATGCGCTCTCTCTCTCTCTCTCTCTCTCTCTCTCTCTCACACACACACACACACACACACACACACACACACACACACACACACACACTGAATGCATATATATCACAGTGATGTACTTTTGTAACCCTAGCCATCTCACAATAATAGGTAAATCCTCCAGGACAGTGGTTTACTACCTGTTGATTACCACCACTGTTTGTGTGGGATGAGCCAAAATCCACTGGGACTAGAATAAGCATGCTCCCACAGAACACTGCTCATCCCTTCAGGTTCACGGGCTACATTGTTATCCTATGAAAAGGCGGCTCTGCGGCTCCTGGGGCCAGGCCGTCTAAAGGTTTTCTGTCCAGCATTTCACTAACTAGCAACAGGAGAAAACAAAGGCGTCTGCCCCTCCCTCCCCGAGAGTCACTCACCTTGTTACACAGTGGGGAATCATTTCAGCTGTGATCTGCTGTTTAGACTCCAAGCCCCAGACACAGGGACTCGGCCTTTCTTTGAGATTTGTTTGGCTCAAGTCGTACACAAGGGTTCAAAGAACAATGCAGCTCAAGAGAAACCGACTCACTGAGAGACAAACTCTGGTCTGCTCTTGTCTCAAATTCCACAGAAAGCCGAAAGCCAGACTATGTACACATTCTCATCTCCAGGCCCTATTTCCCCACACAGGGAACTAATTCTCAATATTTCCCTTTTATTATCCTTAAGCATTGCACTGTTTATAGGTGGACACTGCTGACACCAAGCTGAGCACACCGAGAGCCAGTTCTTGCCAGCACGAAGCCGAACTCAGAGTGAATAAAGGCTGTTCCACACTCCCAGCTAGATTCTGAAGAATCTCTCAAGAAAAGCAAGAGCAGTAACATCCCCAATATACAAAAGAATTTCCCTGGATAGGAACTAGTCGAGGTCCCGAAATATCAGCCCTCACACACTCCAGGCAACCACCTCAGTTCCCCCCATGTCCCTCTCCGCTTCTCACCTGGTGTTTGAAAAAAAAATAATAAGTTCAGTTTCACCCGAGGAAAGTGTCCCCCAAAAAAACGGAGGGAGAAGGGACTTCACACTGCACACACACTGACTCCCACGGTCTGGAGGATGCTTTCCCAAGTTCAGGGGCCTCAGGCTTACTCAGCAGAGGAAATCTCTATGTCTGTGAGGAATCATGCCAATTTCTATTAGTAAGAAAGGATACAGGGACTAGGAAGCCTATTCTCTCAATGACCAGCAAAAGGGGCCCAGCGAAAAATAGCGACCTGTGCCATGACCATCTGCAAAAAGGAAGGATGTTGTTAACTTTCTTCTCCCCAAAACTCTGGCGACCTCTGCCTTGACCCTCCGAAACCAGACTCACAGGAACCAGCTTTTCTGCAGGAATTGAGAGCTTTACACCAGAGACCCGGCTCTGCAAGGCTGGTTGCCCAGGCTATCTGCCCCGAACATGTGCACTCACATTCCAAAGATGTTTCCGTTGCACTGGAATGGCTGTAAATTTCTTTCCTGCAGAATTCTTTCCACACAAACTGCCATGGGCTACACTCCTGTAAGAGTTCTCAACCAAACGCTGGGCGGCTCATCGCAACGAATCTTTTAGACGCAGAGTATGACTGAATTGGCAAGTGGGCCAGAGGAGTCAACTTTTAAAATGCAAATGTATACAGCGGGGAGGGGAGAGAAACCCCTCCAGAACCAATCCCCCAGAATTCTACCTTCATGATAGATGAGGGATCCCACAAAGGAACCCTTCTTCAATGCCCAGTTATATTACTGAGGCATGTGTGGGCTTACATTTTTTAGGGATATAATAAACAGGTTGTTTAAAGAAAAAAAATACCAAGTGGATTTTTTTTCTAGATCATTAAAGAAACTAGGAGAGCAAAAGAGCTTAAAAGATGAAGCATCCCTTTTCTACCTAAAAACAAACGTCCGCTTTTTCGTTGGGTGAAGAATAAAATGGTACAAGACTTGGGGTGTTAAAGGGTACTAATTTCAGTGAGAGCTTTTGAAAGCAGTTCTGCTCTCTAAAACTACAAATTAAAATGTGTGTTTTAATCATGACTGGTAATAAGACTAAAATTCAAAAATTAAAAAAATATCTACAAAATTGGAACTGACTTGAGGGAAAAACTTCCACTTTTGCCTATAGATAGTATTTTCAGAAATGTGCTCTCCAGAGAGTTGAAAGTATACAAACGCAGAGGGCATGGATACACATACGGGTGCACGAGCGTGTACATGTGCATACACACACATACACACACACACACACACACACAATACCATTGTGCTACACTGACATTTCATTATTTCATTAAAGTACTTTTCTCTTCCTAACTCACGCATGCTTCCCTTGTGACGGCTTTGCTGTTAGCCTGCTGGCCTTGACTTCCGGCCAAAAACAATCCACAAACAAAAAAGGACAACAAATCATATTTTCGAAGACATTTTTATCTCTCAATCCCACCCTGTTTTCACACAACATCATCTAACCTCTAAGAAAACTGTAATTTAGAGCTATCCGCCCCCCCCCCATCCCAGCATCTGACACACTGAGCATTTCTTGGGTGAGAAATTATTAAGCTCTTAATTGCAAATAAACTCTTTTGATGGACCTACTTTCACTGACCTAGCTGCTCTGCAAACAGTACCACAGTACTGGGGTACTGGCTGATGAAAAACAAGCCCGTGGTTGTAGTTTTGATTCCGCCGAGCTCTAAAAACAAGATGTTTGTGAGTTCTAAGCTCTGGGTTGCTTCATTCCTTAAAGACAGTCATCGGGAGGCTCTCTACCCTCCGCGCACCTCAGTGTCACAACTGAAAAGACATCACAATCACAGCTGCTCAGCCCTCTCATTTCCCAGGTTAACTTTCAGCTCTTCCCCAACCCAGAGGGGCACTTACCTGGTGGCAACCCTGCACGTTTTCTCTCCCATAAGATGAGTATGAGCCCCTTTCTGCTTTACCTGCCAAGAGAAACAATAAAACAGTATAAATCGTGCTTTTCCTTTCAAGAAAACCTCCCCTGCAGGTAAGAGATATCCACTCCCCATTCCCGATGTTTACATACGTAAAGGAGGCACTACTGGCAATGTATGCAAGCAAGACAGGGAATAACACTTTCTCACTCTGGCGACAAGAAACTGGAAAAAAATATCCTTCATTCCTATTCTTAGCCAAACTGCTCCACACTTCCAAAAACTGTCATTCCAGTGGCCTCCACTTTCTCTAACAAACAAATTGTCATTCCTTATTTTCACTTTCTTCCTCTCTCACAAAATTTGAACAATTTCATTTTTATTTACACAGCAGGCAAATGATCTATGTAATGACCCTAGCCTGGTAATTCCCATTGATTATATTGACACTTAATGGGGAGGCCAGAGCTAATCAATCACGGGCTCTCCAGATGGTGGAACTAGCGAAGACACTGTTCGAAATTCTAAGCCCCCTTCCCCCAACCCCTCTCTCCTCCCTTTTGAAAACTCCCTTTCCCAGGAGTGATCCTCATCATGATCAACACGATGATGGAGAGGACACATGGGAAAGGGGACTTGGGAAAATCACCCATTCTGAATCCAGGTTCAGATTCTACCAGGAGACCCAGCGAGTCCTAGGATCAGGCTTTTGAGTGTCGTGTCCAGATTCCAAACTCCACATCTATCTCTAGACTGCTCAGGACAGGTAGAGATTCTCACTGCAACTGAGCCCCATGTGCAGACGAACCCAAGGGCGCATGTTTTCTTCTGTTTAGACCTTAACAGAAATTGCATTACAAGAGGTGTAGTTGAATCCAGCTGGTGATGATCAAAGGGTTGCTCTAGAAAACTGACCACACCAAATGACATGGGGTTAGTGGGGCAAGCTAATGCTCAGAACCCACTTCACCCAATACCGAAGAACACTTCTCTCAAGATTAGTGTTTTAAGGTACACTGTACTTTATAGACAGCAGTACACTAGTCTCCTATCCCAAAGGGGAAATTCAAAGCTTCTATTTTGAGGAGCTGAACCAACATCCTGTTAAAGTTTACAACCCCCAGATTTTCCCTTCTCCACTCAACACGAATGCCGAAAGGAACAGTAGTCCTTTTCTCTTTGGGTTCAATGTCAATGTTATCAGAATAAGCCTCCTTGACAGCACACACAGAATGTGTCTTTCGGGGATTCTATCTCTGGTGTCAAGTGTGCCCCATGTCTATGTCACTATATTAACACATCCAATGGAGGATTATTTTCAAAGAGAACAAGTTTTGAGTCTTAGGCACCCACCCCACCCCTGTATTAACTTTTCTACTGATTTTAACAAAACTCAAACTTAGGAATACTATACTTCTTCTACTGTGCTCCATGCAAAGTGTAAAATCAATGCCTATATCAGCCTCAACTCCAGTGAGGCGAGACACCATCACACAGAGTGTCAGTCCTGCGAAACAGAAAGGAAGAACTCCACTGCATGTGACTGTGCAGGTGAGTTTACCTGTGCCCACTGCACATGGTCACACAGAGATCCTTAGCCATTTGGGTCATGTCAGCTACCCGACCCTTTAACTGCTCTTTGTAACCATTACTGTAGTAATAGTAACGTGACTTTTATGAGCAATATCAAAAAAAACACAGGTCCTTCCTTAAGCTCTTACACACAAGAAATCTTCAAGTGTACCATGACATATTTGATTTGGACATGACAGTCACTGTTTAATCACTTCCTGGGCAGATGGACAGGTAGGCAGACAGAAAAGTTTTTTTTTTTAAGTGCTTTGACCTTGTAGGAATATGAAAATCTAATGTCCTGTTTTCGTAATTTCCAAATATCGAATTGTAAAATATAGGCCTAAGATAAAATGACTGGTTTTTGTTCCATTTTTTTTTTCTGAAGGAAATTACCACCTGATATTATTCCAGAACTCATCTCTAACGAACAAAACTGGGGAGAACCATTTTCCTACCAGCAATTGTCTTGCTACATACCCACAAGCCGGGGCCACTCCTTCTATTAGGAGAATGAAAACAGGAAGGACAAACACAGGAACAGGAGAGCGAGAGAGAAATAGATAGGGTGTGGAAGAGGCAGAAAGAATAGAAAAGAACGAGCAATAGGCTAGGAAGGGAAGGGAGGAGGTCAGAGGCAGGAGGAGGAAAATATGAATTCACGCGGCAGAGAGTCCCCAAAGCACTCTTGGCTCCATGGGCCCAGCAGTCTTTACTATCATATCAGATACAGACTGCTTAATCTTAATTTTGCTTGTTAAAAAATATTTATCCAGATACAAAAATAAACCCACTGCAAATTACAAGTTGTCAGGGTTAAAAATCTACTCCTGTTTGTGTGGGGGAGGAGGAGAGAACAGCACAGACATGAATCATTCTCCCGTAATTTGAGTGTTTCCATGACATCAACGGGCACCAGTCCAGGACTCTGTCGAAGTCTGCGAGGTACCAAAGAGGCAGCGCAGCCAGCGGGAGGCTGGGAGGTGGACTATTTTTTTTTTTTTTCCCAAGGATTATGCTCCTTGTGAAGGTTTCATCTGTACCATCCACTTTCACCATCAAATGGATCGCTGCGGAGATCCTGAGCGAACACATTTCATTCTAATAGTGTGAGCCTTTAACTTTATTGCAGCTTTTTGTTCCCAAATTCATCTATAAATCTGCCCTCAGAGCCCAAAACCCTGGTAGCAAAGTAATCAGGGATTGTGGACAAAGCCCCAGGACCTCTCAAGCATCAGATTTTCTTAGTTCTATCATTTTTCAAATGATAAGAAGCAGCCATTTTAAAATGGCACCTCAGTTTCCAGAAAAAAAAAAAGTCATGTATTTCATGTAGTTTGTCCATTAAAAATTAGGCATGGTCTTGATATGAATTTTCTGTTTCAAATTCACTGGAATGTTTGTTTCAAGATAATGAAACTTTGAAGCTCACTGATAAGATGTCTGAGTAGGACCCTTAAGTAACTATGTATGTTCAGGGACACAAAGGCCCCTAAATATCTGTGTTTCCTCTATGTCAGGCATGGATTTTGTCAACTGGCTGGCACACAGAGCCTATTTCCTCCTCTCCCCATTATTCACCGCCCACCCTCAGCCCCACAACCACAACAGGCTCTTTGAAGGAGCTCAAGATTCCATTTCTCCAATATTTAAAAGAGATAGCGGCGCGGAGCACACCGTGTAAGCTCACTGCGGAGTTTTCGAGACAACCCTCCAGTCCTAGAATGCGACAGCCGCTGCGGATATTTTTTGGCACAAAGACAATGGTGGCAGTGCCAAGCCCCATGGCTAAAACTACTCAAAAGAGGCATAAGGGTAGCATTAATCGCTCAAGTCTTTTACTGCGTGGAGTACTGTTGTCCATATTTTAAAAACTAAAAGTACCCGTTAGTAACATTTGTTGTATGCCTGTAAATTGGGGGAGGGGGAGGGCTTGTTGAAATATACATATATGAGAAGCCCATCTTGTCAGGCACTCGATTCATTTTTAAACCTAAAAGGACCAAATGTTAAATTTTGCTGCTGGTAACAATTTCCATGCAGGAAACGCATGGTCTGACCTGATGAAGGATGTTGAGATGGCTGAGTGAAAAAGACTGAGAGAATCCTCTGCACTAAGTCCAAGTGCTAAACAACGTCTCCTCTCCAGCAAGGCTCTATGTATACAAGGAACATGGAATGCTGTGTCACAATGGTTTTTTTTTTTCTAATTAAATATGAAGAATGCTGTAAGTAAGCAGACACAGCATGTGTCAATCAGTCCTGGAGACAAAGGAGATCATCATGCAGCCTCTTGTCTAGGACAGGTCGGTCGGTGTCTACAGCGAGCAAGTGATCCAGGAAGTCAACAGAGGCTTTATTCAAATCAAGCTCATCCTATGGCTGAAATCTATATTTAAATGTGATTGCTAAAAATGGCACCACATGGCAGTCAATAAGGGATCTGCTTCCTTCTTTCTGTTGTTCCTGCAAACCTAATCTCAGCAGAAAATACCAGCCATCTACAATTTTTAAGGCCAATATTTTGGCTGACCCTGACAATAATCTTTTATCATGTTATCCCAGAAACCAGGGCGAAAATTTGTTGTTGTTGTTGTTGTTGTTGTTGTTGAAATTTGAGGGCAGTACAGTTAGGAAATATCTAAAGAACCCAGATTCAATCTTTATATAATCTATTATTTGTCATTAGACATCTGACTTTCCTTCCAACATATCACGGTATCGTATTGCAAGGGAATTGAATGGCAATGAAAATATTACAGGAAGGGAAATGGGCTCAGAAACCCATTCTACTCACAAGGATAGTAGCATCACCTTTAGTAGATTAGTGTGCCTGGGCGCACACAACAGTTTAAAGCCACATGGAAAGACCCAGAGACAGACAAGACCAACTTCTCTGTGGGATGATTTCTAGCTTGGTAAGCTGAGGCATAGAACATCCCCTGGTGGTTGATCAACAAGAGGCCTGGGTCCTATTGGGGTACTTGGCCCCTGATTTGTAAAGGGCCTCGCTAACACTTCTATGCAGGTGGAAGATGTTTTTTACCAACCACTGAAACAGGAGCACCTGTGCAGTGGAACTCCGCCTCCTCTTCAAAGCTTTGATGAAAAATTATCTGATCCCACAGGACAATAGCAGCCAGGCTATTTCCCTGCTAATCCTCGCTCTGGGAACCGAAGAATGAGTCTTTTGTTCCTCCGCAGCAGACTAGGGAACTCATCATAAACATGCTTGACTTAGAATAAATTTCTGTCCCTGTCCCAACTCCAACCTATCTGGGCATACCCTATTAATCTGTGCCTCTTCTTTTTTAATACAGTGAAAGGGCTACTCTGTTAAGCAGTAGCTAGAATTTTCAGGGGTAATGAAAATACACACTGGTGATTACTTAAGAGTCCTCTCATCAACATGGCTGTCTCTTCATGTCCTACCCAAGTCAGAAGAGCCGAGAGCTCACCTCACACGAGCCACTACCTACGAGGCTCTATGTATGGTATCTGACTAACCTGCACAGAAGCTGGTGAGGAGGGCAGCAAGAACACCATTGAACAGATGGGGAAACTGAGGCACAGAAAACTGACCAAGGCCATACAGGTCTAAGTGACAGAGCCAGGATTCAAATCCTGGCATCTGTATCTGCTTTGCTGTTGGTGTTTAAACTCTAGAAAAAGAAAGTACAAATAAACCAGAGGCCAACACTGAAGTCTCTGAAATCCCAGAGCTCAAAACACTCATGAATTTGATATGAAATTAATGAAAGTGTCTTATAGGCGGTGATAATTTACATTTACATGGTGTTTTATTCCTAAAAGGTCTCTAGATACTTTATGGCTGTACAAATGATACACATAGAACCTGTGACGTCTCACAATTAACTGCCACCATCTCCATGTTAACTCAAAGCAAGTAATTAACAAAAACATGGCAGAAAACAGCATTTGCCCACATTCTCTATGTGGAGAGTATAACTGTATATTAAAATACACAGAGAAGAGTAAGAGTAAAGACATAATGATAACATAGGACAACTCAGCATCACTCCCAAGTGTCTGCTATGGGGAAGCAATCCTATAATGGGCCTCAGAAGTCAAATGGGAAACTAATGGACAGGATACAGAAACTGATTCAAGTTATGATCTTCCTCCACAAATTCAACTTCTGTCTTGAAGGCTCTTAGAAGCCTTGCAGTGAAGATGTGTAGTTCACCTAGCATGGTGTTTGGTAAACCAAATGGAACCTACACTCCTTTGTTTTGTGTACTAATACAAGTCCTGAAAAATTTTAAGAATCATAGGGATGATACATGATATATACTACAACTATATAAGGTCAACACATGTTTGTAGTTTTCCACCAAGCAACCAGTAGAAGCTTATTTTTATAATTTTTCTATCTTATGTAAATTAGTATAATATTTGAATTGTTCATTTGGTGATAACTCAACAGGCTTCTGTCTCTTGTGGAAATCAGTAATCATTACCCCTCCCTCTATGTTGTTTAACTAGCTGGTCAACTTTAATTATCCCTGACCCCCATATACAGGTAGCAGCATGAGTTCTATAAAACAGAAGGTGACATTATCAATCAGATGTCCAAAATCTCAGAGATGAGAGCTAGTTTCTCCTGCAGAACTTAGAATACAGGTGTCTATACACCAGCACAATGCTATCTTCTTCCACAGACATTTAAAATTCCAAATTTCAAATAAATTCCACACTGAAAGAATCGTAATCCTCTTCCAGAATATAAACCAGTCACCCAACACTGAAAAAATCCTTCATCCCTCCTTCCTAAAACTGAAGACAGGGAGAAGCAGAAGCTAAGTGGCTGGTGTGTAGTACTATGTAGCAATGGGGGATAGGAATCATAAACTAGCCATTTTCCCAGAACCAACACTCCTTCAGGCATAAACGAAGGCACTCAGCGATGGTCTGTCTGTCTATGTCTGTCTATCTGAACCTTTGGGAAACAGAAGCCTGGACAGCCTTTCGTGGCTAAACCACCTCTTCTATGTTAGGCCAGGCACTGCCTTCAGAGCCACGTGCAATAAAAATGCAACAAAGGTAAAATGTTGGACACTCTGCCCAAACTCTTTGGGGACCAGCTCTGCTTCGGGGTCTACAGTGCACTCTCCTTAAAGAACTTGCAGGGGCAGAGTGCTGTCCCGAACAGCATGAAAAGTAGTTTACCTTAAATCATTGAACACACAGACACCAGGAAGGAGTTGCATGGACTCTCGGCCCACTTTCTGCATAGATGCGATCAGGGACATGGAGAAAGGGTACTGTGCAGGTCTGAGAAGGGCAGGTCCGAGCAGTCCCTGCACTGCAGCCCTGTCTCTACAGCATGCCACCTCCCTTAGGACTATTCGAGATGACATTGTCTCTACACCCCCACAACCAGGCCTCCAAATAATTTCACTCAGTTTACACAGCCTAAGAGTTCTCAGGTCCCTGGCCAGAAAAAAAAAAAAGGCCTCTGTGAAAGCACATTTCAAGTGAACACCCTCTGAAACATCCCAAACCCCCTTCTTATTGCCGAAGAGAAATGGCATCTTGGGTTATTTTACAGGCACTAGACAGCAACAGGCAAGCCAACCCTCACGTTCATTGTCTTGCATAGTGGCTGATGTGTTAGCAAGTTAAAGTGTATGACTTCTATGTATTATTTTCCAAATGCAGGAAAGTCTTTCATTGGAAATCACGCTAATTCCACAGAGTGTGCAATTAATCAGCATAATCATGGGGATAACTTAGCTGTTTGGGGAGGTGTGTCAACTCCCTCCTTAAGGCCACTAAAGTACCACTTGAACCACCAAGTAATGATTTTCTGAATCAGCAATTTGTACAAGGGTCCCCTAGAGACCCCGAGGATGAAGGGCAACCCCAGAAGCTTTCAACTTACTTCTAATGAGTGACTTACTTACCATTGGCTTTTTGCACACAGAATCTCCAAGCTGCTGCCTGTCCTAGTTTATATTTTATCACCATTTGAGTCTCCAAGAAATGGGTAAAACTACAGCAATTGGGGATTTGTAGATTCTTATAACAAACAGCTTGTGTATTGGAAATTTTGTTATATTTATTTTTTAGGAAATAATTTCTGCATAAAAATGGTAGAAAGTGCTAGAGAGATGGCCCAGTGACCAAAACTACTGGCTGTTCCTCCAGAGGACCTGAGTTCAATTCCTAGCACCCACACAGTGGCTCACAACCATCTGTAACTACAGTTTCAGGAGATCTAACGCCCTCTTCTGGTCTCTAAGGGAAGTAGCATGCAATGGTGCATAGGCAGGCATGCAGACAAATATCCATACACATACAATAGATTTAAAAACATAAAGATAAAGGTAAAACTGAAGAAAAGTTGGGAGCTGGAGAGATGCTCAGTAGTTAAGAGCACTTGCTGCTTTTCCAGAGGACCCAGGTTTGATTCTCAGCACCCACACTGTTACTTCAGTTCCAGAGGATCCAAAGCCTTCTCTGGCCTCCTTGGGCACCAGGCATGTATGCGGCCCACAGGCATATATGTAGGTAAAACACCCATACACAGAAAATGAATTTCTGTAAGTTTTAATGAGGAAAGCATCATTTTGTAACACAGATATCAAAGCAAGCAGAACTAAAAAAAATATTTGCGTTGCATTCTTATGTAGAAGGAAAGGAAAGACTCAGGATGTGTGTGAGGAAAAGCAATCCTCCAATGTTTCATCTATGATTAAGAACTCTACCAATCAAGAGGAAGATCCTTCTTCAAAACAAATTCCTGGGGCAGGTGGAGTAAGGTTCAGACCCCCCTCTCCCCCGTTCGTGTGTGTGTGTGTGTGTGTGTGTGTGTGTGTGTGTGTGTGTGTGTGCGCGCGCACGCAATCCTGGTGCATATATATATATTCAGGTGGGCATGAGCAGAGGCCCCAGGCTGACATTGGGATGTCTTCTTCAATTTCTTTTTCCACTTCATTTTTTGAGAAGGTTTTCTCCCTGAACTGGGAACTTGCCATCTCAGCTAGACCGGCCAGGCAGCAAGCAGAAGCAGCTGCATCACTCTGCCCGCCCCCCATATATATCATCTATACCGCCCAGGTATAGATGAGTCCTGGCACACCTGGCCATCCGGGTGCTGAGGACATGAACATGGGTCTTCATGCTAGTGCAACACTCTACTCACCCCAGCCCTGCATTTTATTCTATTTTCCTTATTAAAAATCTCATCAGCTATGGCACACAATTTCATAGGTACACACAGCTCTGCAGGTTATAGGGGAGAGGCACTAACAAACCTCGCGGCCTGCTAAGTAACAAAATGGAGATTCTACCATACCCACCCTATCTGAGTCACATTTCATAGGCTCGGCAAGCTGGTACCCAGGACCCTTCAGACAACTACATCTCAAGGTCACAGAAATCTAATTCTCTCAGCAAGTGGGGTCTTTACATTCACTTCACCTCGTTCCTGAAGGGCAGTGGTTGCAAAGAAATTATTTTAAACAATCAAGTTGATTCCTCTGATAAGCCAACAGTGCCCACAAGCACAGGAGCCCTGGACTTCTGTGAAGGCTGTTGCTTGCTAACAGACCTATGCCCCCAAATCACATCTTCTCCATTCTGATCCTAGAGTGATGTCATGTTCAGATACAGATGGAGCTACAGAAACTAACCCAGGCCCATGGGAATTTAAAGGTCCCATACACCCAGGACTGATCCTCTACTCACACTCCGTGAAGGGGAGCATTTGGATCCTTCTCTCTTATCAGAGAAGATATGTGACATTTCTGCCCAGATGTAAAGAAACACCATATAAATTATACTTTGTTGCCTGGAATTTTTTTTTAAAGAATTTATCAGCAAAATTTAAGGTAATTGATAGGAACAGCGTTTGCCACAGGAATCACTAAATAACTTAACAGTAATAGTAACAGTGAGCATAAAAATAAAAACATCAAAACTCTAAATGAACGGAAGTAAGACATATTAAAGAAACTTTTCCATTAAGTAAGCTTTAAAGAATATCTGTACATACAGGTTTGGTTGTCTATGCAGAAAAAGTATACATTTGAGCACTGCATACATACGTAATAGCCTCAATTTCAAGTTGAGTTTACAACTAACAAGAGGATGTGATTGCTGGCATAGCAACAAATGCCAGTAAGCCTGCACTTAGGAGACTGAGGCAGAAGGATAGCAAGTTTGAGCAAGCATAGACCAAACTAAGAGACTACGTCTCAAACGAGTGTGTGCATGTGTGAGTGTATGTGGGTAATTATCTTCTCCCAAACAAATCTCATATTTAATGTGATACTCAAGACTACACAAAAATAAGAGGAATAGATGTTGTGCAAATGAATATTTATATGTGAACACAATCTGAACAGTGCACACATACATACTACATCTATGGCATGCATATACCTATATCTCTATACTTCTATGCTTTATCCCCACTTATTTACATTCCCAATTTAGATAAGAAAAATATGCCCAATACATGTAGCTAGTATACATATATATGCAAACATATCTACAAGTGAACATTAATAACCCCACAGTTGCCTGTGTATCTGTAATGTCTGAAATGATGGCCTCTCTAGTTTTAATACTGGAACAGCATAATTGACCTATACTCTGTTGAGGAACTGAGGAAAAATAATCCGAATTCACAATGTATTCCAGACTGCCAAGAGAGAAGACATAGAGCAGGAAGATTGGTAACCACTAGACTTAGGGAAGAGCAATACTCTGTGAGCTCTTCAAAAACAAGTGAATTGGTCAAAATAAGTACACTGTCAGGTTGACAGGGCCAGACACTATGTGACACTAGCCACCTTAAGTGAAGGGGAGGTTCGAGACACAATGACACAAGGCAACTCTTCCTGCAATGTGATATTTAAAAGAAATGCCCTGTTTGCAGAAGGATGTGGTCAAGGGAAGTCAAGGATGGGTGAGAAACCTAGAGAGGAAAGGGGGTTCGGGGAAATGACCCGGGAAGTAGAAGAATAGCCAAAAGAATGGCTTCATCTCACCCAAGCACCCCGGAAACCAAATGTGTCAGTGTTTACAGACAGCCATCTTCAGATCTAGAACCTGCAAAAATTAGCATCTGAATGTTTGTGCTATAAATCTGAAAACCATGACACAGGGAAATCATTTTTGGAACCCTTGTGCATGCCATGTGCCAGAAGCCGGAGGGTCTGTGACGGCTGTCACTCTCAAAGCGAGTAAATGTGATACTACTCATCAGAGAGATATGTCACAGGAATAAGGCCCAAAGCAAAAACACCTAGCAAACCTCCTTGAAGACAGCAATACAGAAGGGAGGACACTGGCCACCCAATGAAAGGTGTCATGAAAAGTTGCAATGAGGACTTCATGTTAGAATCCAATTATTTGGCAATATTAAATATATCAAAAGAAATTTTAGAAAATGATGCTTACATAATTCATTAAAAACCAATGTTAAAGTTGAGGAACCCTAAACTTAGAAAGACAGACAACCAAGAAAAACTTACAGGATATGTTGTCTCTTCGTGGTCTAAGCTCTTAGACAGTTCCATGTTTGGAGGGCTGGTTTGGGAATTTGGGCTGGGGTGTGCTTGCAAATAGGAGAAATTTGCAATTTAAACCCAAAGAACTCCAAAGCTCTGAAGTTTCTTCTACCATAATTACTGAACTGATTCGATCACAAAATCTTGGAGGGGTATAAAAATCATTTACACAAATGTAATTATTATAGAAAATGTAATGGAGCTGTGCCAACAGAGACCATTGCTATCTTAGGAGCCCATTCTTTATACAAAGTCCTGCTCCTCACTACCAGGAAGGACACTCTCTACCAAGGATACAGTCCACCATGCAGTAGCAGAGAGGTGGCTTCCTGTCTTCTTAACTGTCCTTGAATAGTTTCATACTGTGGCCTGGGACCAAGAGCGTTTTGTTCTTTTGAAATCTCACACTCTTTAAAGCCAAGCAAAATAAAAATGAGTCCACTCAACTGCCGTTCTCACTGGCTGCAGGTGAACAGGGCTCATTCAGATTTCTAAGGACACTCAAAACGCCTTCATAAAACATCAGGATACAGACACAAGCTCATTTTCCTAGATGCAGGAGAAACTAGAGACATTCAGCAGGAGCTGCGGTTACCCGCCACTGCCTGAGTATGGTCTGCCTTCCATGGTTCATCCCCCTGAAGTTCTGTTCCCGACTCAGACAAACTAGAATTCATCCCACACATGAGTAGGCCAAGAGCGGCAAATATGGAAAATGTGTGTAAAAATTACATTTGTGTAAATAGGAAAATATGGCTAAGGGTGTCATATACCTACATGCCCTTTGATCTATCAGGAAGTGCCGTCAAGATGGCAAAACTGCACCCAAATTGAACATCACAACACTTCCAAGGAACAAATTAGTGACCATACTCAATCTTAATTGACCTCATGGTCACAGAAAATATTTGATTAACGCACCAACCTTAAGAGTAAAAGTAATTAAGGACCCTACATTCCAGTCAATGCCAAAACGAGTGGCCAGCAGAGGGCGCACATGCCCCAACACAGCAGCCTTGGGCTAGGCAGGCACTCCCCAAACCTTTTTAAAGCATTAAATTTGACCAAATTTGAAGGAGGGGCATCTGAGCTAGCTAGTAGTCACAAGACTAATCTCAATTTAGGATTACTAAGAAATACGAGTACATTTATTATTTAATAGCAACTTTAACAAGGGCTTCTTGGCTGCTTTACGGAAAGCTGTTCCTTAAAGAGGTAATTTCTTTGCATACAAGCAAGCTTATGTTACTTTCCAAGGCTACTGTGATTTTAATAGGCCTATGAGGTCTATATTAGGAATTTTCCACAATACATGTATTTTTGGAAGTAATATAAATGCTAAATTTCTAGCACATAACATTTTTTTGTGAATTATATGAAGTTACTCTTTGAAATAGCGTCTCTTTTAGTGTGTATCTATCCACATTCTCCATACAAATCCATTCATCTTTGTGGCTTTACAGCAATCCAGTATGTGGTGCTTCATGTCTAAAGTCACATGCATATGCTTCTTATTGTTTTCCACGTTTTGTGATCTGTTGATTAGCGCCAAATTGTCTGCTTGAAACCTCTATATTTTACTTGCTTTGGGGTTACACAAAAAGTTACAGCAGAAAAGGTGCTCAGAGCTCTGTGTATGCATGTATCTATGGACAAGCACCGCTCATATGAGGAAATGTTCCTAACAATGCAAAGACCCCCACATCTCTCCCAGTACTTTCCAAGCTTGAGATTTCTCAAACAATAGAAGAAATTTAAAATGAAAAAAAAAAAAATGCACTAAGAAATGTTGAATCCTACATCATTTTCCTTTGCAGATAAAAAGATTAAATAACCTGCAGGAAGATTAACTTCTGAATTCAAATAGGTTACAATAAATGGACAGTTGCCAAATAAGTCTCAAATTGAAAACAAGGTTGGATAATTCACCACCGCCATTTGCCTATTCCACCTCACTGGCCCTTCCAACCTACCCCCACTCCTCAAACAAAAACAACGAAGCCATGAGACATATCCAGCAGGTGATTTCTTTCCTTCTTTCTTTCTTTCTATTTTTTTTTAAAGCAGATCTCTGCGGCCTTGAGAGATGAACTGAGTCCACAGTATCCACAAACCAGGTGGCTTAGGTGACACACAGGTCACAGCAAATGATATGCACCCTTTAGCTCATGTGGCCACTCCACTTCTGCAGACGTTCAAATGACGAGGTTTTGTTATTCCTAAGCACTCAATTCCGAACTGTTTGCACAATCTGTTAAGTCCAGGCAAATTTAAATGATTCTGACATGCAGCCCGCCAAGGCCAGTGATGGGGATAATGCCTCTTTACATGGGTAAAATTCGGTGGCATACAGGTCACTCTCTTCGGGGGAATCAACTGTGTGTCTCTTCTTTGCATTTCCACTACAATCCTTCATCCTGCAGCCTGGAGCTGAGAGTGAAATGCAAGAAAGGAGCCGAGTGCTCAAAGCAAAAATCTGCTTCCAGGACAATCCATTATATCTGACAAGTTAAATGTTCCATGGTAGGCCATATGGCATCAGAGCAGGCCCGGCAATGGAAGAGAGGAGCTGGGCAAATGCATCACAATTAAGGAGTTTGGCTACATACTTTAGTTTGAATTACTTTTTTTTTTTCCAAATTGTCAATGTTATCCCCCAATTTTCATTTGAGCTCCTTTGAAATGGAGTTCCTTGTAAAAGATATTCTACAGTCTGGAGAAGGGAATCAAAAAGTTAGGGCAGGTGGGTTTCAGAGAACCTTGCAGACCCATAGCCTCGTCCTTTCGGTTTCGAGACAAATAACAAGTAGACACTAGCTGTTCGCTGGACTATTTAAATGAAACTGGTCATGAGGTTGGAACATGTAAATGAATCTGGTACAGCACAGAATGCAACCAGTTTCCATGCTTAAGTCTAAAAAATTAATCTTACACGCTCCACAATCAGAATCGGCATGTTCCCATTCCTTCTGTGACTTACTTTTAATATCTACCAAATGAATTACATGGAGACGGTACAACTACCACAAACACTGGGCCCCCTGAGCAGTTTGAAAGCAATCTAAGCCACTCACTACAAAAGCTGTGAGGCCTATATTAAGGATGTGTTTGTTGTTAGGGACAATGTAATATAAATCATATTAATACTGTAATCAAGGTTAGCATTGAGTTAAAGCTAGGGAAGGTGAAATCAATGAATGAAACAGCTACTATACCATGGCATGCTGTTTTACCACTCTTTCATATAAAGAAAACAAACATTCTTATTTTTTTCCCAAGGAATTCTCAAGGAAGAAATGGTCCCTTAATAAAAGATGGGAACGCTTTCTAAAATACACAAACTCATGTGACCCCATAGTAATTTTATCTACACTGTCCCTTTCTGGAGAAGACACATTCTTAAGCAAAATATATGGTATGTGTGTCTATGTCCTGTGTGTGTGTGTGTGTGTGTGTGTGTGTGTGTGTGTGTGTGTGTGTATAATAATGGGTTGGTTCTCTACAGTAATGATTACTGTTTAAGGTATTCACGGTGGTTTGCAAACATGAAATTCACAATGATTAAGAGAAATGCACACACATCTTTCCAAGAGAAGGCGCTAAGACTCATTTCCCTAAACTATGTTCACTCTCCATCTCTCCAGAGGGTCACTATTTCACTCAAATGCACCCGCTTCTGCCTTAATTAAGAATAGCATTGCTGCTAAGAGAATATATACTTTAGAAAAATGGATCCAAGCTTTCTGTTGAAAATTGTGGACACCTTTTTTGGTGGTCTAAAAGTTACCATTTAGTAGTAACTCAGTGCACTCAGGTATTTACATTTCTCTTATTAGCACAAGACAATTTACTAAATTATGGAAGCCAGTATGTGGGTAATGAGTTGGTAATCTATATTTTATAACAACAATCGTTACAACTCTACATAATATTGATCACTTTCCTAAATGTGCCCTATGACCTTCATCATAATATTATAGATAGGTATCAGAACTATTACAGTAAGTATTTTCATTCTACGTGTGCAGCTTAAGGGAAATTCTAGGTGGTTAATTGATTTGCATCACTATATACAGCAATGACATAAAAAAGAAGAAACAACAGCCCCTCCACCCCTGGCCCAAGCTTTCTTCTAATGCCTGCACTGTATTTTGCCAGGTCATACCATATATTACTAGGTAAAGTTTGACCATTAATAAAGCAGACATATTACTTAAGAATTAAAGTGTATTTACAGTCTACACTATTATTCACCTTTTAATAAAAACAGTCATTTTTTGGTACTATGTTACTGTCCTATGGGGGAATGAAGCCCGAGTCCTAAGCTAGGAGGAATGAATACACATTCCTCACAGTTACACTGGTTCACCCACATTTCTAAGATGTAGTCATGTATACCTCAACACCAGGGCAGGGCACGAGGCCGCTGGGTACTGCAGACCCTTCCTCTGCACCCAGACCCACATTGTTATTACTAATTAAAATGTCCAGATGGTAAAACAACACCTGATCCAAGGGGCTTCTCAGGACACTGACTGTCAACATTCCGCCATTCTACTGTGAGCAAACTCGCAAACCTGGCCTGCCTGAAGCTTTCTGTAGTTCCCAAACTATGGGCAAGAAACTGCTACAGCTTTCCCCATTGCAATGCCCACATTCAATTCAAACCTTTACTAAGGAAAAACATCTAATATTCAAATCACTACCATTTCTTAAAGGCTTATGTATGCTCACAGAAAGAGCATCATAGCGTAGCAATATGGTTGGGATTCATAGAGAGGGAAAAAATAAAACAGAAGGAAAGAATGAGAGGCAAGCTATTACCAGCATCACACAGTTCAGGTGGCCCTTTATCTTTTGTTTGATACATTTAGGAAAAACCAGTTAGTATGTATTTGTGTCTTTTAAGGCATTTTCTCCGTTTCCTTTCCGATGTAGGCATGGACTTTAAATCGTCATCATCAAGCAAAACTTTTATTATCACATAAGATTTGTAAAATTTTAGATTCCCATTTGACCCCTGAAACTCAGGATAGGCAGTGCTCAGAAAACAGCCTTCAAGAAATCACAAATGCTTTAACAATGTTTAAGCAGTTACTTCTTAATCCTAAGGGGATTCTTTTTTCTCAAGCAAACATTTTTTTTTTGCAAATATTTAGGCTGCTTTGATATGCAAATATTCTCACCCCCTGAAATCACTGCATAGACCCCAGGCAATAGGGAAACTTTGCAAGGGAAACAGGAGAGGTGGCTGGATAGGGATACTGGCATCCACCCCGGCTTCTCTGCCCACAAACAAATGTTGCTGTTGTGGCAATACCTGAAACAAATCTTCTGGGTGTCTGGGTGAACAATTGCTTTAACAAGCTCTGTCCTGCGGCTCTAATGTTCTCTGACGAGGCAATGGTTTCCAAGCAAGGTAACCCCAATCACAGAACCATAGGCTTCCTATTTCAGTGTTTTGTAACTCCAGTAAATGTGGCTTGCTTCTGGACAGTGGAAACCCAATCACTTCCAGAAGAAAAAACCCACAGAAAAGAATCTGAGCCAAAGGGGAAATGGAAAAGGCCACCCAGAGGCCGTGCCTGGGGTCCCAAGTCTGAACAGGTAGCCCAGAAGGGAAGCATTTGGCATAGTGGTCTCCCCAAGGAGCTCAGCAGGAGAAGTAGATTCTAGGGCCACCTTTTTCTCTACGAATAACTATTCTCGAAAACTTCGTTTTCGAGAAAACAAAACAAAACAAACAAACAAAAAACCAAGAGGGCAGCACACTGAAAACAACCTGGTAAACTCAGCAATGATATAATTTATAGTTATTGCAGGTGGAAACAGTCTCCACTAAGCAGGGTCCCCCTGCCTTCTATTCTCTCTTTTTTTTTTTTGGTTTTTCGAGACAGGGTTTCTCTGTGTAGCTTTGCGCCTCTCCTGGAACTCACTTGGTAGCCCAGGTTGGCCTCGAACTCACAGAGATCCGCCTGGCTCTGCCTCCTGAGTGCTGGGATTAAAGGCGTGCGCCACCACCACCGGGCCTTCTATTCTCTCTTTAAAAAAAAAAAAAAAAAAAAAAAAAAAAAAAAAAAACCTCAGAACTTGTTTGGGAAACCAGGGAATTCCTGGATAACAGGTGAACAAATCCAGTTGCAGTCTCTCTCCAGCTCCCTCAGTTACGACAGCCACCAGAGGTTAACCACAGGGAGAACAAAAGCAAACCTGGAATTATGGTCCTAGACCCACGCTGGGTGGGATTTAGGAAGGTAGGAATTGGGACATCCTTGTGAACTTGGTAGGCGGAGAAAGCTAACAGTGAGGTTATCAAAGCCAGCAGGAAGGTTCCCTGGAAATTCCAAGGATCTG